>NC_136073.1:19207739-19883989 GCF_964261635.1 Lissotriton helveticus
CTCGACAATTGGAGAAATTTTACAGCTGAACACCAGATCCAGAGGCTTTGGCAACAGATGCATTTCAATAGACATGGATGAACATGAAAGGTTATGCCTTTCCCTCATTTGCAATGATACAGAGGGTATTACTGAAGGTGAGGAGAGAAGGGTGTCAGTTAGTTCTGATGACTCTCTTTTGAGTTTCTCAGGCTTGGTTTCCGGCGGTGCTGGAATTGGCTCGCGAAGTTCCTTTTTAATGAAAGCAGAAGAGGTTTTGCTGGTTAAAGAGCGGGGAGAAGTTCAGCCTTTGATTTTGAGTGTTTCAGTTTCATAAACTTTTATTCGATTATAAATTTGTATAATCATAAAAAGTACATTTATATATAAAAAACACAAGTTTGCACAATTAAAAAAGAAAAGGGTCATTTACATAGACATTTATATGTTTAAGAAACGATTTCACGACGAGTTATTATTACTGATTTTAAAAAGTTCGCCATCATTTTTGCCTCGTGAGGGGTTTTCGGTGTCTGGAGATAAGCGAGTGCTGGATATGTATATCTGAGTCCACTTAGTCGGAGAAGGGGCAAAATCCATCTTTTCCTTGCTGGGCTATAGTATTTGCAGAACAAAATGACATGGACCGTTGATTGTTTAGAGAGTCCGTCGCAGGGACAACATGTCATGTTCCGTGACCAGTTGTTCAATTCGGGGAATGAAACTATGCGAAAGAAAAGGTCGAACCGTAATCTTGTCAATAGGAATTTTTCATAGTTTGAAAGAAAAAACCTCAAATAGGGCTGCATCAGTTTCTCTGGCTGCAATATGCGGATTTTTTCATTTTGTATTTTAACGATCTCGGCTTGATTGCGAAGCTCTCTTAAATGTCCCATGCAGAGTTCTTTAAGTTGTTTCTTTGAGATGTCTTCTATTGAGGGTGGTTCGAGGAAATATTGCTCTCGATCTAGATCTTGGAAAAATTTATGGATATAGTTGAGCCATGGTATTTTTTCCCAGTGTGCTAGGCCAAGGCATTCGGTGATAAGGGAACCTGTTATGTGGCTTGCAGGGTTACACCATATCCGGTGCCATAGTATGAGTGGCTGGCATCGTATGGTGTCTGTTATATATTCCATGCCCAGCTCCCGATGTGTAGATAGAGTCGGGGAGCTTTGAGGAAGGGCTAGAATATATTTGATAAAAGCGTTCTCCGTTACCTGAAGTTGATCAATGTGGCTATGGCCCCAAATGCCTGCTCCGTACGTGGCCACACTATGGCATTTTGCATAATAGATCGTCAGCAATTCCGCTGGTGCGGGTTTACCAAGTTTCCTGGAAAAAGCACTTAGTGCTGATACTGCTCGACGGAAATTGAGGTTCCTGGCTTCGATTGCTTTGTGCCAGGCCATTTTCTCATCCACAAGTATACCCAGATATGGGTATACCGAGGTTTTATCCAGTCTGTTATTGTTGATAAATATAGATTTTAATGCTCCCCGTTTTGGACCAATGGTCATTGTGAAGGTTTTTTTGATATTCACTTTTAGGCCTAAAGAGTCCATATATGCCACGTATTTGCTCAGCTGTCGTTGGAGTTGGTTGGGTGTCCGAGCCAGGATGACCGAGTCATCGGCGTATAAAAGAATGGGTATCGGGCGGTGTGCGATCTGTGGAAGGTCCTGGCTCCCTTCCAACATAGCCTGTTCAATCCCGTTGGTGTATAGATTGAACAGGAAGGGAGCCAGCACACACCCTTGCCGTACTCCTTGTGATATTTTGAAAGGGCGTGATAGTTCGCCACCAGTGCCATAACGAACTCGGCCCTCCGCGTTGGTGTATAATTCCCTAAGGAAGGCTAGTATCGATGGATCCACTCCAAGGCCTGCCATGGTCTGCCACAACTTTGCATGCTGAACGCAGTCGAAAGCCGCGCTCAGGTCTACATAGACCAAGTAGATGTTACCTCCCTTCGCGCGTGTATATTTCCCGGCCAAGAGGATTAAATTTAGGGCCTGTTCCACCGTCCCCAACCCCTTCTGGAAGCCGTATTGCAGGTCTGTGATGATACTGTTTTCCTGGGCCCAAGATTGTAGTCGGTCCAGGAGTAGTCGACCTGCAATCTTGCCCGTAGAATCCAGAAGGGAAATTGGTCGGTAACACGCGGGGTCGTTGCGGTCCCCTTTCTTAAATATTGGCAAAAGGGTAGAAGTTGACCATGATGGGAGGAGTCCAATTTCGGTGACTGCGGACATTACCCGGGTTATTATTAATGACCAATAGTCACTTTTGTGTAGAAACAAATCCATGGGTACCCCGTCTGGGCCCGGGGCCTTACCGGTTTTTGAGGCTTTTATGGCTTTACTTATCTCAGTAACTGTAAAACGTAGGTTGATGGGATAGACGTTATTTGTTACTTGTTTCTGGCATTCTGATTGTGGCGAGTCCGTTGTTGAGCCAAAGATTTTTTTAAAGTGACTGACCCAGTCGTTCTCAGTTATTGCCACATCTAAGTGATGGGGGTCGGTACAGTTATCCAGAAAAGGTGATCTTACTGTCTGCCAGAAAGAAATGCTATCTTTTTTTAATGCACTCTCGTGTAATTGGCGCCATAGGTCTTGCTTTATCTGTCGCCTACGTTTATTCCGAGCGTTGTTGTACTGTTTCCGCCGGTGTGAGATGAGTTGGACATCTTTGGGTTTTTGGCGAAGAGCTGCTTTGAGAGATGTAAGGGCCTTTCGACAATTGGAATCAAACCATCTCGTCGTTGGGGGTTTTAATTTATTTGATGTGTTTTTGTGTAGCTCTTCCCTTATTACTCCTTGGATGTTATTAAAAGAAGTAATAATTGATTCAGGAGATGCTTCTGCGGACAGACAGTCCGTTAGCCATTTCTGCGTTTTTGCGAATATCTTTTGAGTAGTCTCTTCAGGATCGATCTTTGACCATTTAATGGTGTAACCATTCTTCTTCTTTATGACTAACGATTGTTGGTCAAGAGAAGAGGCTTTTGCTGAATATGAACCCACTTTTCCCATGAGGAGTTCCACACTCAGGGGATAGTGGTCACTAATTGGACTGGATCCTACTTTGTAGTTTTTTAGCGAGCCTTTACAGGTGTTTGATGTTAGGATAAAATCAATGGTTGTCGTACAGCCTCGCCCGTGGAAGGTAGGTAGAAATTCTTGTTCCGGGTCGACTAGTTTATTGACAAAATCTAGGTCCAACGTGAAGAGAATTTCGTTGAGCTTACTTCCGCCCGGAGTGTGAGCAAAGTGGGGAACGGGTGTTTCAAATTCGTTCTGTAGTCCACAGATCCCACTTTCGTAGATTGAACATAGTGTTTGATTAAAGTCACCTCCCCATATGAGGTTAAACGTTATGTTGGGATTTGCGCTTTGAAATGATAGTATAAATTCCATCATTCCGTCTAAGTGAGAGCAGCGTTCTAAGGTGCCTGCATTGTTATAATAGTTTATAAGTATAAATGAATTTTCCGTTTCTTTCGTTTCTGCCACCAGTTGGGTAATTTGAATGATTTGGAAAAAAAGTGTTTCCTTTAATAATTTCACTGTAAGTGGGACAGTGTTAGAGACGTAAATTATAAGACCGCCTTTTGGTCTTCCCATGGCGCTAGGCGTTGCTTTGGTAAAGAAAGTCTTATAGCCTACTAGATGGAGAGGGGTTATACGCCAGGTCTCTTGGAGGCATAAGATTTGATAAGACCTTGCGGTGTTCAGCCATATGGGGCATGTTATTTTTGCGGTTAGACCCGCAATATTCCAGTAGGCTATATCTACGCTCATGAGTTCTTTGTCGTTCACATTGTTGACTGTTGTTGAGTTGTTAGTATTGACTTCCCTGGCTATAACTAACTCAGTGTTTGATCTTTGACTGATATCAGCTTCTGCTGAGGGAGTACCAATCCGAGGGTCAGTTAGATGAAAGAATGGAGTCTCAGTTATAGGGGTCATCTCTGTTTGTACTACGTGTTGTTTGTCTGGCAGGGAATATTGTATGGTATCAGCTTTATGGTGGCTAGATCTGTTCAGAAATGGTCAGTCGACCGTTTCGAGGCAATCGAAACGGTTTTGAGTAGGGAAGCCCTGCCATCCCTCATATGGTTGGTATGATCTATCTTGATGGTAAGAAATTTGGCGTTCTACATACCTTTCTCTCGGTCCACCCCTAACTGGATAATCATACGGGTATTCCATCTGGTTCCACGGTTCTTGATACCATGGATCCTGATTTCGAGGATCTTTGGGTTGGTGGTGCCATACCCACGGAGGGGGGTTGCGATGTTGCTTCACTGGGGGGTAGAAGTAGGGAAGATGGCGGGCATCTATTCCCCCTTTCTTATCAAGTTGAGGCCAAGCACAAATGTAATCTACAGTAGCGGGATCTCTACAGGTCACGATGATGCAGTCACTGCGTATGTTTTTTTTCGTTTTGCCTACCCAGGCTACCCTTCGGGCTGCGGTGATCCCTCCCGAGAGATGCGATTCAAGGGGTCTGTTAATGCTAAGCCACTGCATGGTTTTATTTTTAAGTGACCATGCAGTTTCTGATATATCGTCTGTTAACTCGGGTACTCCTGTTAGTACTATTGTATGTGGAGTGGCTTCCGGGGGCAGGTGGGCAGGACGTCTAACTGTAAGGGGTTTTTTTGGTGTGTTTTTGGGTATATTTTGGGGAGGCAGGGGCTTTGATGTGTGGGGTTCAGATTTCTCTGGACAAGTTCTACTAGAGTCTATATTTGCTGCTGGGCATGGAGTGCTCGCTGTGGTTGTGTCTGTTGACACTGTTTGCTGTACTGTTTTCTTAGGTAGTATCTCCTTCTGAGGGTGGGACGTATTCACATTGGATTCAGATATTGTGACAGATTGCTTTGAGTTCTTTTGCGCTAATGGTGCTTGGTTTGAGTGGTGAACTTTTGTCTGCATCTGTGATTGATTTTGCTTTTTTGGTGGGTGTGGGATGTTACGCTGCCCTTTTATGTCTATCCGGGTATTTGAATCTAAAAGAGTGGCCGAAATTACTGTTAGCTGGGCTTCAAGGTTTCTGATACTTAACTGAATTGGTTTTAGGTATTGATACAGTAAGTCTTTAGTTGTGGTAAGTACTTGTGAGGTAATACTGCACGTCTTACATTGATTAGGAAAGTTATCACTTGAAATTGCCTTGTGTGGGAGAGTTGTTTCAGGGATATATAAAATGCTATTAAGTGTTGAAGAGTTTGAATGGGACGTTGGATGGTCTTGGCAGACTAAGCTGTGTGTATCTCCACTGTTTGTAAATCGGGTTTTCGGTACAGCTCCTTCTCTCTCACCTAGCTGGGGCAGGTTGTCGGTGGTTTCGGGCTCTCCCTGAGTTTGACAGCCAACTAAATCGGGAGTTGCTTCTAGGTCGTCCATTGTTATGGAAAGATCCGTCTCAGAGTGCGTAACCGATAGGTCAACTACTGATGGTACGGTATTTAAGTCAGGAGCTATTAGAGTCGCTGGAAGGGATATGTTCTGGGTGTTAGGATTGATTGGGGAGGCTGCATTAGCTATGGCACCTAGTGAGGATCGCTTAGCGTTTGCACTCATGAGGTCCAAGGATACTCTCTTCTCCATGAGAGCTATGCTTTGATTTATAGTCTCGTTTACCCGCGTTATGAAAAGGTCAATGGGGCCTGTCACCTGTGCTACCTCCTGAGCGTGTTTGGATTTTGGTTTTGAAGTACTTCTTGTTTTTGCTGGCATATTTGCTTAACTCCTGTGTCGTGGATAAAAGAGGGGTGGCCCGGACCGGACTCTATCGGGCACTAACGGGCAACAACGGGCCCGCCCTTGGCCCGGGCTTCGCCCCGGGCTGCGTCCCGCGCGCGTCCCGCGCAGCGGGTGCCGCGAGATGTTGTAGCGGTCTGCTGGGGGCGGGGCACTGGAAGGGGGCGCGGCTCTCGCAGGAAGAGGACCAGCTGGAGATGGTGAATGCTGGTCCTCGCAGTCCTGGGGCCGGCGCCTCGACCTCCTCTGCGGCCTCGCGTTCACTCGCTCAGCAGGGCTCTGTCAGGAAAGGCTGTGCTACTCCTGTAGCTAGAAACCAGTGGCAGGAACAGGAAACAAGAGTCTCAGGACGGTGGGTCTTCCACGAGTGGCACCCGCGCAGCGGGTGCCGCGAGATGTTGTAGCGGTCTGCTGGGGGCGGGGCACTGGAAGGGGGCGCGGCTCTCGCAGGAAGAGGACCAGCTGGAGATGGTGAATGCTGGTCCTCGCAGTCCTGGGGCCGGCGCCTCGACCTCCTCTGCGGCCTCGCGTTCACTCGCTCAGCAGGGCTCTGTCAGGAAAGGCTGTGCTACTCCTGTAGCTAGAAACCAGTGGCAGGAACAGGAAACAAGAGTCTCAGGACGGTGGGTCTTCCACGAGTGGCCTTGGTTTCCGGCGGTGCTGGAATTGGCTCGCGAAGTTCCTTTTTAATGAAAGCAGAAGAGGTTTTGCTGGTTAAAGAGCGGGGAGAAGTTCAGCCTTTGATTTTGAGTGGGGTGCTAGACCTTCTTGTTTGGAAATTATCAGGGGATCCAGTTGAGTGGAGAGATTTTCACATGAGGCTGCAGAGGTACTTGGGGAGTCTTGGGCTCCGGTTACTAGGAGAAGGTACAAAGGAGTATGGAGAGTTTGGATGTATTGGTGCTTGGAACGGAGTTTAGATCCCGTGGAGGACCCTGTAGTAGAGTTTGTAAATTTTTTAGTGGAACAGTTTAATAAGGGATTAGGTTATCGTACCATTGATTGCTATCAATCAGCAGTTTCAGCAGGTCATGCTATGGTAGGTGGAAAATCTGTTGGAAGTAACATTTTGGTTTGTAGAGTTTTAACCCCTTCTTTGCGCCCGTCGGCCAATGGTCGTTACGAGCACTAACTCTGTAGTTCTGCACACGTCCGTTGGCAGACGTGGCCCCGCCCACTCTTCAAAGCTGCCGCACCGCGGCGGAATTGCTGCCGCGGTTAAGGTGTTAAAGAGTATGAAGTTGAAGAGGTCTCCCAAGGCTCGTTATGTTGTTATGTGGGATTTGAATTTGTGTTTAAAAATTGTTTTGTGACTGGCCTTTGAAAAGATACTTGAGCAATAAGAATACTTCTAATAAACTATGGACACTGTTATGTTTGATTTCATGTAGAAGAGTTTCTGATGTGAAATGTTTAGAGATTAATAGCAGACATTTTATTCCAGATGGTGTGTATTTTGAGATACATAAGAGGACTAAGACTGTTGTCTTCTGTGTTTTACCCTAGGTATGAAGAATGCAAGAAGTTGTGTGGTGGATTGTTAGAGAGAATGAGTGTAGAGTTGCTGAAAACCAAAGAGTTGGTGAACATCAATTGTTAATTTCTTTTGTTAAACCATTCAGTGCGGTTAGTACCGCTACAATATCTAGGTGGGTGAGATGTGTGATGAGTCAGGCAGGTGTAAATATGGAACAATTCAAAGCACGTTCTATTAGAGGTGCTATGGCGAGTAGGTACGACTACTTAACGAAGATAGACTATCTTTGTGAATGGCGGAAGCAATTGGAGATCAGTCCCATCTGCTATGCACCTCAAAACTCTAAGGAAAAAAAGAAATGCATACTTTAGAAGGATCAAGCACTTGAAAGCAGACTTCTTCAGCCACCAGCTAGACCAAGCAAGAAACCGTCCAAAAAAACAGTTTGAGTTAATCAAAATTCAATCCAAGGATGACTTTACAAGGGAACCAGTTGCGATACACGGAGACCCGGGACTGCATGGGCTGCACGGGGATGCAGACAGGAAGGAGAATTGCAAATGTGCGGGTTGCGGGGTCACACAGGGAAGAGATACAAATAGAACAAATTGCAAATGTACAAGTTGTAAAGTCACACAGGGAAGAGATACAGTTGATTAAATACCCATTAGATTCGCCATGTTAGATTAATGTTCTGATTTGTTGCCTTTGCCTCAAATTGTGAAGCGCTCTGATATCCTTCGGGATCAAGTTCGCGCTATAAAAAACTTTATATATAAAATAAATAAATACCCTTAAGCACATCATCACCTCATTCTGGACCAAAATCTTCAACACCCCTCTCTCCACGGGCTGTGTCCCCACCTCCCTTCAACTTGGACAAATCTCGCCCATAATTAAAAACCCTAATGCTGACCCAAATGACCTAAACAATCTCCGCCCTATCACCAACCTCCCCCTTCTCTCAAAGGTCCTTGAAAAATGTGTCCTACTACAACTTGACAAACACATTGAAGATTTTAACCTACTTGACCCCCTTCAGTCTGGCTTCAGGAAAGGCTGCAGCACCGAAACAGCAATGCTCAATGTCATAGATGACATCCATCAATCACTTGATAATGGCGAGACCTGCCTTCTTATCCTCCTTGATCTCTCTGCAGCGTTCGATACAGTCAATCATTCAGCCATACTTAATGATCTTAGGTCCCATTTCAACCTCAAAGGTACCACCTTCAAATGGTTCACCTCTTACCTTCAACACCGAACTCAGCAAATCAAAATTCAAAATTGTCTCTCCAAACCCACTCCAGTCTCCCTTGGAGTCCCCCAATTATATATTCTCTCTCCTTCCCTCTTTAACCTCTTTATGGAACCCCTCACTCTCATTCTTAAACAAGCAGGTATCAACTGCCACCTATACGCCGATGACACCCAAATCTATTACATGATTAAAACTCATGCTGACATCTTACACCTGAACAACACCCTTTACAAGATCCAATCCTGGTTCCATTCAAATCATCTCAAACTAAACCCTAATAAAACTGAAAAAATTCTGTTCTCCCCTAAAAAGAACCCTCTCCACTTTCAATCATGGATTTCAGACCTTAATGCACTCAACTGCTCACTCACACTGTCAAACTCCATCAAATCTCTTGGCATTACTATCGACAACACCCTCACCCTTAACGTCCACATCAAAAACTCTGCCAAAGGAGCCCTCTTCACTCTCCGTCACCTCAAAAAAATCAAACCATTCATACCCACCGATGATTTTAAACTTGCAGTTCAATCACTTGTTCTTTCACGTATTGACTATGGCAACACCATCCTCAACGGAATCCCCAAGGTCCACCTTGCTCCAATTAAAGCTGTGCTCAAACTTGCAGCCAGGCTCATCACCGACTGCAAATGCTTCGATCATATCTCCCCAGCTCTCAAATCTCTTAAATGGCTCCCTATCGAAGGGAGATCACCTTACAAAACTGCCTGCATTACTCTTAACGCCCTCCACCACAACACTCTGCTGTACCGCTCCAAGAAAATCCTCATCGTTGGTACAACTCGTCCTCTGAGAAGCACAAACGCCCTCCTCCTAATCCCACCTCTGCATAAAAAGAAAACCACACAATCTCGCTCCTTCTCTGGCAATGCCCCTACTATCTGGAATACCCTCCCAAAAAACCTGCGCTGTAACCCCTCCTACGCCAGCTTCAAAAAAGACCTAAAGCACAAGTTACTTACCTTTGGTAATGATATATCTGTAAGAAACAGTAGTTAGTGTTAGACTCCTTACCTTAGAATATCCCAAGGCGTCAGACTGGATCCGGAAAGATTTGCGTAGCAGTACCCCTGCGCGTCGGTAGGCGTCGTCTGTGGCTCCTCGTCCGTCGTCGGCGTCGTGGTCGCCGTGATGACATCGTTGGAGTACTTAGTTGCCGCCCTCGCGCGCTGACGTCAGTCCTTGTACTTAGCTTTCCGTGCCAGAAACGCAGAGCCATGACAGAGACCGACACTGGTGCCATGAAACTAGGGCCCTGAATGGATGACCTTAACCCTAGATATCGGTTCACAGAATGGGGAGGATGGGTGGGGCGGTAAGGAATCTAACACAAACTACTGTTTCTTACAGATATATCGTTACCGAAGGTAAGTAACTAGTGCATCTAAAAGAAACAGGTTAGTGTTAGATTCCTTACCTTAGAATAGATACCCCACCAATACCAACCCCGGAGGTGGGTCCGCGAACCAAGATCACACCAGAAAGTCCTGGAAAACGGAAAAGCCAAAAAAGTCAAATCTCCAGACTTGGCTGTCCAGGCAGTAGTGTCTAGCAAACGTGTGCAGCAAGGCCCACGTAGCTGCCTGACAGATGTCCTGCAAGGGGACTCCCCGACCAAGGGCAGTAGTAGGCGGCGTGGCCTGAGTGGAATGGGCCCTCAGCCCAACAGGGGGCTCCTTTCTAGCCAAGGAGTAACAGACCTTGAAGCACAACACGACCCACCTAGAGATGGTCCATTTGTGCACCGCCCGTCCCTTCTTCGCGCCCAACAAAGAGCTGGTCGTCCACCCGGAACTGGCGTGTGCGATCAAGGTAGAAGGAGAGCGCACGTTTTGGGTCCAGACGGTGGAGACTCTCTTCCTTTTTCGAGGGATGCGGAGGCGGAAAGAAGGTGGGCAAGGTGATGGACTGCCCGATGTGAAAGGCCGTAACCACCTTGGACAGGAAAGAAGGACGTGTTCTTAAAACAACTTTGTTCGGATGGACAGAAAGGAAAGGAGGCTTAGAAGATAGAGCCTGGAGCTCACTCACTCTCCTGGCAGAGGTCATGGCAACCAGGAATGCAGTCTTAAGAGTCAGAAGACGAAGAGGGCAATTGTGAAGTGGCTCGAAAGGAGCGCACATCAGATAGGTTAGAACAAGGTTCAAGTCCCACTGAGGCATCACGAAAGGAACAGGAGGAAACATTATGTTCGCGCTATATAAAACTTTATAAATAAATAAATAAAACGTGCGTGAGGCCCTTCAAGAATCTATTTACAACAGGGGACTTGAAAAGAGAATGCTGATCACGAAGCCTCAAGAAGGCAGAAATGGCAGAGAGGTAGCCCTTAAATGTGGGGATACTTGTATAGCGCACGAATCACCCCTAGGGGTCTCTCGGTGCTTGTACGAATACCGCTGTGGAACCCATCCTGGCTTTCCCTGTGAGGTGTCCACTCCTGGGCACCCCCAAGGTGGAGGCCAGGCATCCTTAGCGTTGTGGGGGCTGTTGTGGAGATTAAGCAAGCTATTGCCCAGAGTTGCAGAGTGGGACTCCATGATTGGAATAGGCACCAAGGCGAGAATTATCAGGTCCGTGGAATTTTTTGAGCCCAAGACCCGCCGAGGTGGGGAATTGAACCCTGGTCCCGGGCTAGACCTCTGCATCAGGGTCTGCTGCTCTAACCATTGAGCCACACTTCTGCCCAGAGCAGAGCCCTGCTGGGCAAGAGAAAGAAGGAAGAGGAGAACCTCTGAAAGGGGGGCAGAGAGAGGATCCACAGCCTTTGCTGTGCACCATGCCACAAATTTGTTCCACCTGCAGGCGTATATCAATTTTATGGAGGGACGCCTGGCTACCAGAATCACATCAGAGACTTCAGGAGGCAAGTCAAATGGCCTCAACTGCCGCCGCTCAAGCTCCACGCATGAAGGTGGAGGCTGGACAGGTTCGGGTGGAGGACCGTCCCCTGCTGCTGCGACAGAAGGTCCTCGTGAAGAGGCAGACAAATCTGGGGATCGACTAACATGCTGAGTAGCTCGGGATACCAAAACCTACGTGCCCAGTCCAGAGCCACAAGGATGACTCGGGCCCGGTCGCGCCTGATCTTCTTCAGCACTCTGGGCAGAAGTGGTATAGGTGGAAAGGCGTACAACAGACCGCAGCTCCACTCGCGACGAAAAGCGTCTCCGAGCGAGCGCCACCTTGGAAATTCCAACGCGCAGAACTGATGACATTGCGCGTTCTCTTCGGTGGCAAATAGCTCTAACCAAGGCTCTCCCCACTGCTGGAAGAGTTCAGACGCCATTCGTGATCCATCATGCACCGGCGGCTGAGTTTGTCCGCCCTGGCATTCAGGGAACATGCCAGGTGTTGAACCACCAGGGTGATGCCCTGGTGTTCCAGCCATGTCCAAAGGCACAGAGCCTCTTGACAAAGGGTCCAAGACCCCACCCGCCTTGTTTGTTGCAGTGCCAATGGCGGTGGTGTTGTCCGTAAACACCTGCACTACACTTCCCCGGACAGAGGGAAGGAATGCCTTCAGTGCAAGCCGGTTCGCCCGCAGCTCCAGAAGGTTGATGTGGAGCTGGGACTCCGCCTGAGACCAGAGGCCTCTGATCTCCTTCTCCCCCATGTGGCCCCCCCATCCCAGGAGGGACGCATCCGTCACCACTACGTGCTCCAGTTGGGGTAGGGAAAGAGATCTGCTGGTGACCCAATCGCAGTGCGTGAGCCACCACTGCAACTATCTTGCCGTGCCATCTGAGATCCGGACGTGGTCGGACAGATTGCCCCGATGCTGTGCCCACTGAAACTTCAGGTCCCACTGCAGAGCCCGCATCCGCCACCTGGCGTGATGCACCAGAAGGATGCAGGAGGCCATCAGCCCCAGGAGCCGCAGCGTCAATCTGACCGAGACTCGGGATAAAGGCTGAAAGATCGGAATCAGAACCTGAATATCCCAAACCCGCTGTTCGGGGGGATAAACCAGAACCGCTCTGATGAAAAGGAGCTTTTGAGAGGGGCACAGGTGTGACTTCGGCACGTTGACGGAGAACCCCAGCGAGTGCAGGAGGTCAGCCGTAGTCTGGAGGTGGGAGACGACTGCCTGGGGCGAGCCCGCCTTCAACATCCAAACGTCGAGATAGGGGAAGACTGAAACCCCTAATCTGCGCAGATGAGCTGCGACCACCGCCATCACTTTCGTGAACACCCGTGGGGCGCTGCTAAGGCCGAAGGGGAGCACGGTAAACTGAAAGTGCTCGTGGCCTACCGTGAACCGCAGGTAACGCCGGTAGGCCGGCAGGACGGGCATGTGGAAATATGCGTCCTGCAAGTCCAACGCTACCATCCAGTCTTCTGGGTCCAGGGCAGCTAGGACCTGAGCCAAAGTCAGTATCTTGAACTTCTCCTTCCGGAGGAAGTCGTTGATGCTCCGTAGGTCCAAGATAGGCCGTAGGCCTCCTTTGCCCTTCTTGGGTACCAGAAAGTAGTGGGAATAGCAACCACGTCCTACTTCTGGCCCAGGAACGTGCTCGACGGCCCCCTTGGCCAAGAGGGCCGTAACTTCCTCCTGGAGAAGTCGCAAGTGGTCCCCCGACATGTGGTGGTACTGTGGTGGCACGGCTTGAACGATCGCCTTGAAGGGTAGGGAGTAGCCCCTTCGGACGATTTGCAGCACCCACCTGTCCGATGTGATGGAGCTCCAGTGAAGGAGGTGATGGCGAACCCTGACCCCCACTGGCGTCGAATGGGCCTGAAAATTCAGACTATGAGGATTTTGAGGCAGATGCTGTGGGGGCGGGTGTGGACTGACCTTGCCGGTGTCCTCCGGCACCGCTATGGCGGTTACCATGTCCACGACCGTGTTGAGGTTGGTTCTGCAGCCTGTGGCTAGCTGGACGTGAGAGGGCGCCCCTTCCTTGGCTACGAAAGGTGGAATTTTGCTGCCGTTGGCCAAGGCCCAAGAACTTGGCCGTAGCCCTTGAGTCCCTGAAACGCTCCAGCGCACTGTCCACCTTATCGCCAAAGAGGCGACGGCCATCAAAGGGCATGTCCATATGGGAGGCTTGGACATCGCCCAAAAAGTTGGTGGACCTCAGCCAGGCGTGGCGGTGAACCGCCACCGTCGTTGCAGTCGCCCTGCCTAGCAAGTCCGTGGTATCCAGTCCACACCAAATGGAATAGCGTGCTGCATCCCTTCCCTCTTCAGGGGCTTGGGTAAGCTTTGCCTGGACCTCTGCCGGACACTGCGGCAGCACTTCCGCAACCGTATCCCACAGAGAGTGGGAGTAATGGCCCAAAAGGCAGGCGGTGTTGACAGACCGCAACCGCAAACTCAGTGAGGAGAACAGTTTCTTGCTGACCTGATCGTACCTTTAGGATTCCCGATCCGGAGGGGCGGTCGGGAATGCGGTCTGGGAGGTTGAGGCCTGGATCACCAGGCTCTCAGGGGTGGGGTGAACGGACAGGAAACTGGGGTCACCCGGAGCCGGGCGGTGGCGTCGGGCCACGTTCCGATCTACAGGGAGGCCTGTAGAGGGCTTGGACCAGGTGCCCAACAGAACGTCAGTGAGGGCTTCATTGAACGGCAGGAGAGGCTCCGAGGAGCTTGCCTACGGTTTGAGCACCTCAGTGGGGAGGTTAGTCCTCACGGCCGCGACTGGGAGCTCAAGAGCCAAGGCCTTGACTGCCCTAGTCAACACCACACTGTAAGCAGCCCCCTCCTCCGTAGCCACGGTAGGAGGGGAGACAAATCCAGTGTCTGGCGAAGTGTCCAGACCACTGGCCTCCCCAAGTTCGTCTGCCCAGTTCTGGATCAACTGGCACTGCAGTGCCAGAGGGTCCTCAGACCCTTCCCAATCCCCCTCGTCATCCATCTCCTGAAAGTCAGGAATAAATTATGGAGGCGGGTCGTCGGTGAAGGGCTCACCAATCGGCATCGAAGATGGCGCCGGGCGGCGCCGGTCCGACTCCGGATCCGGACCGGGGTAGGGATCGAGGACGACACCTTTGGTGACGGCGCAGGCGGAGGGGTCGTAAGGTCGACCGGCGATGTCACGGATCCAGGCCTGGATCCTGAGGAACCGTGCAGCATCGGGACCGGAGTCGTCGACGGCGCTGGCGCTAGGGCAGAAGCACCCCCCGGCCGCGTCCCTCGAGCGCCGGGGGTAGTCAGAAGAGCGGTGTCGCTTCTTCGACTTCTTGTGCCTCGACTTACCTGAGGACTTGGAGCCCAACGAGAGGTGTAGACTTGCCGAGCTGTGATAACTGTGGCCCAGCGACCGGTCCCTCGACCTCCTCCTGGACTGGGACCTCGAGCGGCGCGGTGCCGACTGCCGGATCTCTAGGCACTTACGGGACCTCTCCCGCCTAGCCTTCGACGTCAAGGCCCTGCAGTCGGGGCACGACTTGTCATCGTGGTCGGCCCCAAGGCAGTAAAGGCACCGACGGTGGAGGTCGGTAACCGACATCATGCGGTTACAGTTGTCGCAGGGCTTGAACTCGGGCATCCCTATCGGCACCGGAGTCGAGAATCGACTCGAGGCGATCCAAAAGAGATCGAAAAGGTTAGTCAAAAATTGACTAGGAGTACTGCTCTTACCGTATCTGCGCTTGCTGGCGCGGAAAAAAGAAGAACTGACGACCCCGCGCGAGGGTGGCGTCTAAGTACTCTGACAACGTCATCCCGGCGACCACGACGCCGACGACAGACGCGGAGCCGCAGACGACACCTACCGACGCGCAGGGGTACTGCTACGCAAAACTTTCCGGATGTGGGGGGCGTGGCTTAGCGGGCGATGATGGCGGTCGCAGCTTCGTAGAGCTCCCGCCGGCCCGGACGACATCCGCACAATTATCCTGGCCCCTGAGCTCATTCCGCAACCAGTTTTCAGTGCGGGTATGGGTGGCAGCGCTGGGAATCCTCCGGTGCCCCGGGCGGCGTCCCTAGACTATCCGGTGAGGCTGTGCTGCCGAAGGAGGCGTGCGGCCTAGTCTCGGCCAACAAGACCGGGGCCTCGATTTTGGAGCGGCCGCGGAGGTGCCCAAACAGACGGGCCGACCTTGCGGCCGGCTGCTGGACCTGGGGCCGAGGAGGCTTGGGGACGCCGCACATGAGCGCCGGACTGCCATGCGGACCACGGGGGTAGTGCCTGGTGCCCGTTGGACCCCCTGGGAGGACACTGGGCCTACGTAGACGCCGGGCAGCCGGGGGCCTCGAGTTTCGCGCTCCCGGAGACAGCCCAATCCTGGGCGGGGGTGACTCAGTGAAGGTGCCTTGGGGATTGTGGCCCTCGCATACGACCAGACCATACAGAGTGTAACGCTGCAGCGCTGCCCCTACAGGAGGACTTTGGGCCAAAGTACACATTAGAGTGCCGGACCTGCTGACGGTCTGTGATTCCCCGGGACCCTGCTTGAGGTGGTCGGCTGTGGAGAGGTGAGAGACGCCCGGAGTACAGCGTGAGCCCGCGGCGCCTGGGGTGAACCGCCGGGTGGCCGGAACAGTGGGGTCTGACCGGCGACTGGCCTGCGCTTGATTCACGACACTGGCCCTGGCAAGCTGAAGACCGACTCCTTACCACGAACCGCGTCTTACACGGAGGCTGGTTGCGTGGTCTTGCGGTGGTCGTCCCTGGACGTGTGCCGTGTCTGTGCTTGTGTGACCCCTTCACGCCTTGAGGCCCTAAGACTACTAGCAGCCATGACCAGAGGAGGAGGCGGCCCGCCCAAGCAGGGGCCCATCGACAAATTTACGGGGCCCAGTGGTGGGTCCGGAGCAGTTGGTGGTGGTGGTGCGGCGGGGCCAGACAACGCGGCGCTCATGGCGGCGATCACCCAGTCCAGGGACATGCTGGATGCGAAAATTGGAGCGGTGGGCGCGGATGTGACTTTGTTGCGCCAAGACCTGCGCAATGCCGTGGCACGAATTACGGAGACGGAATCGAGGATTTTGGTGGTAGAAGATGATGTTGGGACCCTGAAACGCAAGATGGCGGCGATGGAGCACATCCAAAAGAACCTTGCGACCCGAGTGGAGGATGCCGAAGGTCGCGCACGGAGGAACAACCTTCGCTTCGTTGGTTTTCCGGAGAGGTGTGAGAAGGACAATATGGAACTGTTTCTAACCCAATGGCTGGAGAGCTGGCTCCCCTCTTGGGCCCTTTCCAATTGCTTTATTATTGAACGGGCACATCGAGCCTTGACACAGCGACCGCCGGAGGGTGAGCGTCCCAGAGCTGTAATCGCCAGGCTCTTGAACTATCATGACAGGGACGTTATCCTCCGGGAAGCGAGAGCCAGAGACTCCATTATGTACGAAAATCGGAAGATCATGATCTTTCCCGACTATACCAGATTAGTGCAGCAGCAACGTCGTTCCTTTTTGGATGCCAAGGCCAAGCTGCGGGGTCTGAAGATTCAATATTCATTATTGTACCCGGCCCGCCTGCGGGTTGTTTATCAGTCCCGGACTCACTTTTTTGATTCTCCTGAGGACGTCTTCAAGTGGACTGACGAATCTGTGCCGATCAGGCCGCATGCCCAACCGGGTCTGAATCCTGGTGATCCTGGAGGTCCGTCGCAGGAGCGGAGAGGTCAGCCGGTCCGGGGCGGAAGACATCGGAGGTCCCGGTCGCGGAAGAGATCCGCCTCCGCCAGCGCGACTCAAGATGGTGGAGCTATTGCATCTGATCACTCCGACGATAATTCCTGAGACCACGAGAAGGGACGCACTTCTTGGCTGGCGCGGCGGACTTGGACTGCCGGGGAGCCTACGGCCAGGTTTTGTCTCTTGAGAGTACTGGCGCTGCCTACGGTGCTTGCTATTAGGGATGGTTTGGCTGTGAGTGGTATTGCGGAGGGAGGCTCAGGGGAGACTTGATAGGGGCCTCCAACTACCACACGCTGTGGGTGTTGACTAGGGGAGGGGCAGGCTTTATTGTTCCTAAGGGGTGTTGGGATCCATTGGTATGGTTGGTCTTGGGCCCTCTGTTTTGGGCCCGGGGCTGTCCATGCCGCGACAGGTACTTCAGCGTTCTATGAGGTATAGGGGTGGAGGGTGTTGGGGGCAGGGGAAGGGGGAGGGAACTGTTGAGATGTGGGTAACTGGGATTTGGGGCCAGGCAGGGGTTTCTATCGTTGAGGTTGGGGGGTTTTGGGACGGGTGGGGGGAAATGCACGTGCTATCTACGAATGTCTTGATGAAGGTGCGGGGTGTGGGGGGATGGCGCAGGGAGCCTACTTGTTGGACCTCACCTGACTATGGCTGACATGTCTCATGGACTCCCCGGAGAGTCCCTAAGGATAATCACCTGGAACGTCAGGGGGATGCTTGATAAGATTAAAAGGGGAGCTGTTTTGAGTTGGGGGAAGAGGGAATCTGCTGATGTGCTCTTGCTCCAGGAAACACATATGATGGGCTCTAAAGTACTTGGCTTGCAACGATTCGGCTATCATCAGGTCTTTCATGCTGGGTTTGTCAGGGGGTCCAGAGGTGTTGCTATTCTGGTACATCGCAGGGTGGCATACGTCCATGGGAGACAATGGGCGGACCCGCAAGGTCGCTATATTTTTGTCAAAGGTATGGTGGGTGCTGAGCCGGTGGTGTTTGGGAGTGTCTATGCCCCTCCCCCTCTGCAGTGGGCCCTGTCCGAAAAGCTTTTCACGGTGTGGGATGAAATCCTGGAGTCCCTGGCTGTGATAGGGGGCGACTGGAACGAGGTGATGGATGCATGTGTTGATCGTCAGAGGCGACAGGGGGTGACTGCTGGTTCTCTCCCAGTTTCCCCTACCCGATTGCATGCTATGGCTGAGGGATTGGGATGGGTGGATGTGTGGCGACATATGCACCCCACAGCGCGCGAATACACGTATGTCTCTGCAGTACATGGCTCATTCTCGAGACTGGATTGTGTCTTTGTGCCTGGTGTTTGCCTGAGCAGGGTGCGAGAAGCTGCGATATTACCAAGGGGACTGTCGGATCATTCCCCGGTATTAGTCCGGGTAGAACTCCTTAGGAAGCGCCAACCCTTCCGGTGGCGGATGTCCTTGTGGCATCTTCAGCAGCCCAGCTATGTCCAGCACCTGCGCGAGGCGCTCGCCCATTACTGGCGGGAAAACCTAATAGAGGATATTGACACGGCAGTGGTTTGGGAGGCTATGAAGCCCACTATAAGGGGAGTAGACATCGCGTGGTGTACTGCGGCCCGTCGCAGGCAGCGGGAATCGACCATTACGGCTGCCAAGCTAGTGGAGGACTTGGAGCAACGGAGTCGGGGAGGGGGAGACGAGGTTGCGATACGGTTGCTTCTCCAGGCACAGCAGTCTTATGCATCTCTCTTGATGGATGAGGCTAGACAGGCGTGGTTGGCCACGCGGAGTAGAATCTACCAGTGGGGTGACAAGTCCTGTACCATGCTCCATAGGCTATGTCAGCGCAGTCTTCAACCGATTACGCTACCGGGCCTCACTGCTGAGAGCGGAGTGGCGATTACAGACCCGGCTGTGCTGGCGGCGAGTTTTGCCAACTATTTCAGGGAACAGTATGCCCCGCGAGACTGCCTCCCCGTGGACAACGTAACTAAATTTATAGACGACTTACCGCCTAGGGCTGTCTCCGATGAGACCAAGAAAACACTCGACGCTCCCCTTACGGCCGATGAACTGGGGGAGGCACTGGGTCAACTTAATGTAGGGAAAGCACCTGGACCGAGTGGCTACCCCTGTGAATTTTTTAAGAAGTTCCAACTCCTCCTGGGATCCCATTATCGACGCGCACTGGAGACGGCACGAGAGCAGGGTAGGTTGCCTCCTGACTGGCGCCACGCTGAAATTGTGGTTTTCCAAAAACCGGGTAGACCCCCTGACAGGCATGACTCATATCGCCCCATCTCATTGCTCAATAT
Organism: Lissotriton helveticus; assembly: GCF_964261635.1. NCBI lineage: Eukaryota > Metazoa > Chordata > Amphibia > Caudata > Salamandridae > Lissotriton > Lissotriton helveticus. Next base: position 19,227,142 of record NC_136073.1, read on the forward strand.
AGAGGCTAAAATACTAGCAAAGGCTCTAGCAAACCGTTTACTCCCATATATGACGGACCTGGTCCATCCTGATCAGGCAGGCTTCATGCCTCATCGGGCGACACGGCACAACATCCGGCGTGCGCAGGCGGCGGTGAATGCCATAGGGGCCACTGGGGAACGGGCGGCTTTGTTACTGGCTGATATTCATAAAGCTTTCGACTCGATTTGCTGGGCGTACCTCTTTGCGCTCCTGTCTCGTCTCAACCTGGGCCCAGTCTTCCTGTCCTATATCTCCCTGCTGTACACGGATATTACGGCGTCCGTGCGGGTTGCCGGGGCTGTCTCGGAGACGTTCTCCATTGGACGGGGGACCCGTCAGGGGTGCCCGTTGTCCCCATACCTGTTCACCTTGGCCATGGAGCCTCTGGCCTCTTGGGTGCGCATTGACGCACAGATCCGGGCTTTGTTTGGACTGAAACCCTTGCTGATAGAATTGCTCTATATGCGGACGACGTCCTCTTCTTCCTTACAGACTTGTGTCGCTCGGGGCCCCGAGTCTTAGACATTATGCGAATCTTTGGGGAGGTCTCAGGCCTCTATCTGAATTTAGGCAAATCCACCCTCTGGGTACTGGGGGGCGAAACAGAGATGGACCCCTGGGCGACGGGTTTACAGTTGGCGACCGGAGGTTTGAAATATTTGGGGGTGTTCCTCTCGGAATCCATGCACACCACATGGGAACGCAACATAGTGCCTGTGTGGGAGAGAGTTCAGGCGGATATTAAAACGTGGTCCCGGATGCCTCTAACAATTTTCGGTAGGTCCGCGATCTTCAAAATGGTGGCTCTTCCGCGCCTCCTATACCATCTTCAGAACTATCCTCATCCCATCCCTCCCCAGTGGTTTCGACAGGTCAACTCTGCATTAGGTCGCTTCCTGTGGGCTGGGGGCGCAGCTAGAGTGGCGTTACGGACGTGCTTCCTCTCCACCTATTGCGGTGGGTTAGCCACCCCTGATCTACTGTCCTATTACCAAGCCTCCCAGCTGCTAATACTTAATGAGTGGTGGTATGGTGATAGGGGAGACCCGGCATACGCACTGGAGCACTCACTGATGGGTGATAATACGCTACATGCGATTCTTTATTCAGCCCGGTTGCGGCGGACATTGCCGTGCGTCACAAAAGTTGTCTTTGCTGTGTGGCGGCAGGCGTTGCGTCGTATGGGCTGGTGGGGTAGACTGACTGCGGAAACACCGCTGTGGAATAACGGACGACTCCCCGAACTGGCCACGCTGCCAGGGTTTGACGGCTGGGAGGCGATTGGGATTTCGACATTGGGACATGTAATGTCCGGGGTCACTCTTAAATCGTTCCAGGACCTTAGTGCTGAGTTCTCCATGCCCCAAACCCAATTCTTTCGCTACTTACAATTTCGTCATGCACTTCTGCCCAGTGTTGCTGGCCTGGAATCGCTTCCTGAATTTAGCCCTGTTGAGGCGAAGGTCTTCATGGGAGACCTTGGGGATAAGAAGGTCTCTCGCATCTACCAAACGATGGTCACTCATTGCTCCTCCACCCTGCTTCCCCTGAGGGCGGCTTGGGAGGCCGATGTTGGTCCCCTTGACGAGGATGACTGGAGGGGGCCCTAGAATCCCCGCGGGGGACCGCGATAGCAATGCGGCTTAGATTAATCCAGTTTAAGTATCTCCATAGGGCTTATTATACCCGTGAGCGGCTTTGGAAGGCTGGACTGATTGGTTCGCCGGAATGTCTGCGGTGTGAGGCTGCTGTGGGCACGCTGCTGCATACGGTGTGGTCGTGTCCTAGACTGATTGGCTTCTGGAGGGGTGTATGGACCTGCCTGTCTGAAGCTCTGGGATGGGACCTCCCGCGCACTCATCGACTGGGGTTACTCCACATCCTTGAAGGGGTTGGTGGGAACCTATACAAACGCCATTTATTGTTATTGGGGCTGGTGGTTGCCAAACGGGACCTGGCCCGAGCGTGGAAGGGAGACCGAGCCCCCCTCTGTGTGCATGGAAGGCCGGACTGGACTACTATATGGGGCTGGAAAAACCTGTGTTTGAAGCGAGAGGATGCCCCCGTAAACACTTTAAGATCTGGAAGAGGTGGGCAGACTATAGGGAGTTGCCATTGGATCCCCCTGTGGAACATGAGGAAGAAGTGTAGGTGGCGGTGCCATATGGGCCTGCAACTGTGCCATGTCTGTCACGCTACGTACAAGTGCTGCCGAGTTTCTATCAGCACGTGCATAGGGCTAGGGAGGGATAAGGGGCGGGTAGTGGGGTTGTTGGGCACTGGGAGTTAGTGGGGTAGGGGCGGGGGAGGGGGGTCACTTTTCTTGGTTTACTCCTCACTATTGATTAATTATAGCTGTTACAATGTATACTGTACTATGATACTTGGTGGTGCTCTCCTGACTGTGGGGAACCACTTCTCTTACTCTGCTCAACTAAATCAATAAATTTTGTTGTGAAAAAAAAAAACTTTCCGGATCTAGTCTGAAGCCTGGGGATGTTCTAAGGTAAGGAATCTAACACTAACCTGTTTCTTTCAGATAACCCACCTACTTAACTAATGTTGGGGATCCTAACATTTGCCCCGACTCCTGATCTCTTTTCACCTTACCATATTTGTTTCAGTACTATAAGTCCCTCTTCCGGTACTCAACTTTACCTAAATTACTAGTTAATATATTGCTCCAGCTCCTGTTTTATTCCTTCTTGATTTGTAAATATGTTGTTTTTTACTTTGATATTTCACACTGCTTTCTCTGTTTATATGCTTTGATACCATGGTTGCCTTATCCTATCTTGATCATGTAAAGCACTCTGATACACCAGGGTCTAGCCAGCACTATATAAAACTAAAAAAAAATAGACTCTCTCTGCTGCACCCCCACCTCTCCTCTGACTCTCTCTGCTGCACCCCCAGCTCTCCTCTGACTCTCTCTGCTGCATCCCCTCCTCTCCTCTGACTCTCTCTGCTGCACCCCCACCTCTCTCCTGACCCTTTCTGCTGCAACCCCTACTCTCCCCTGACTCTCTGCTGCACCCCCACCTCTCTCCTGACTCTTTCTGCTGCACCACACCTCTCCCCTGACTCTCTGCTGCACCCCCACCTCTCACCTGACTCTCTGCTGCACCCCCACCTCTCCCCTGACTCTCTGCTGCACCCCCACCTCTCACCTGACTCTCTGCTGCACCCCCACCTCTCACCTGACTCTCTGCTGCACCCCCACCTCTCTCCTGACTCTTTCTGCTGCACCACACCTCTCCCCTGACTCTCTGCTGCACCCCCAGCTCTCCTCTGACTCTCTCTGCTGCACCCCCTCCTCTCCTCTGACTCTCTCTGCTGCACCCCCACCTCTCTCCTGACCCTTTCTGCTGCACCCCCTACTCTCCCCTGACTCTCTGCTGCACCCCCACCTCTCTCCTGACTCTTTCTGCTGCACCACACCTCTCCCCTGACTCTCTGCTGCACCCCCACCCCTTCTCTGCCTCTCTCTGCTGCACACCCACCTCTCCCCTGACTCCCTTCAGCACCCCCACATCTCCTCTCACTCTCTGCTGCACACCCACCTCTCTCTTGACTCTCTTTCTGCTGCACCCCCACCCTGACTCTCTTTCTGCTGCACCCCCACCTCTCCCCTGACTCTCTCTGCTGCACCCCCACCCTGACTCTCTTTCTGCTGCACCCCCACCTCTCCCCTGACTCTCTCTGCTGCACCCCCACCCTGACTCTCTTTCTGCTGCACCCCCACCTCTCTCCTGACTCTCTTTCTGCTGCACCCCCACCCTGACTCTCTTTCTGCTGCACCCCCACCTCTCCCCTGACTCTCTCTGCTGCACCCCCACCTCTGCTCTGACTCTCTCTGCTGCACCCCCACCCTGACTCTCTTTCTGCTGCACCCCCTCTCCTGACTCTCTCTGCTGCACCCCCACCCTGACTCTCTTTCTGCTGCACCCCCTCTCCTGACTCTCTCTGCTGCACCCCCACCCTGACTCTCTTTCTGCTGCACCCCCTCTCCTGACTCTCTTTCTGCTGCACCCCCACCTCTCTCCTGACCCTTTCTGCTGCACCCCCTACTCTCCCCTGACTCTCTGCTGCACCCCCACCTCTCTCCTGACTCTTTCTGCTGCACCACACCTCTCCCCTGACTCTCTGCTGCACCCCCACCCCTTCTCTGCCTCTCTCTGCTGCACACCCACCTCTCCCCTGACTCCCTTCAGCACCCCCACATCTCCTCTCACTCTCTGCTGCACACCCACCTCTCTCCTGACTCTCTTTCTGCTGCACCCCCACCCTGACTCTCTTTCTGCTGCACCCCCACCTCTCCCCTGACTCTCTCTGCTGCACCCCCACCCTGACTCTCTTTCTGCTGCACCCCCACCTCTCCCCTGACTCTCTCTGCTGCACCCCCACCCTGACTCTCTTTCTGCTGCACCCCCACCTCTCCCCTGACTCTCTTTCTGCTGCACCCCCACCTCTCCCCTGACTCTCTTTCTGCTGCACCCCCACCTCTCTTCTCACTCTCTGCTGCACCCCCACCCTGCAGGGCCGGCCTTAGGCATGTGCAAGCTGTGCACCTGCACAGGGCCACCAAACACCAAGGGCCACCACGCCAATGTATATCCTTAATATAATATTCCTCTGAGGATGGATACATATTTGCGTGGTGGCCCCTGGCAGGGATTTTGCGGCCTCCGGCTCTGTTCCACTTCTAAACACCCTGACCCCCTCCCCTCTTCACTAGCCTCCCGCTCCGCCCCGCCCAGACCCCCTCTTCCGGGCCCCCTACCTATGTTTCCTGCCCAGGGCCACCATGAGCCTAGAGCCGCCCTGCACACTGACTCTCTCTGCTGCACCCAACCTCTACCATGACTCTCTGCTGCACCCCATCTCTCCCCTGACTCTCTGCTGCACCCCCGCTTCTCCTCTCACTCTCTGCTGCACCCCCACTCTGACTCTCTCTGCTGCACCCCCACCCTGACTCTATCTGCTGCACCCCCACCCTGACTCTCTGCTGCACCCCCACCTCTCCCATGACTCTCTCTGCTGCACCCCCACCTCTGCTCTGACTCTCTCTGCTGCAGCCCCACCTCTCCCATGACTCTCTGCTGCACCCCCACCTCTACTCTGACTCTCTCTGCTGCACCCCCACCTCTCCCATGACTCTCTCTGCTGCACCCCCACCCTGACTCTCACTCTCTGCTGCACCCCCACCTCTACTCTGACTCTCTCTGCTGCACCCCCACCTCTCCCATGACTCTCTCTGCTGCACCCCCACCCTGACTCTCACTCTGCTGCACCCCCACCTCTGCTCTGACTCTCTCTGCTGCAGCCCCACCTCTCCCATGACTCTCTGCTGCACCCCCTCCTCTACTCTGACTCTCTCTGCTGCACCCCCACCTCTGCTCTGACTCTCTCTGCTGCACCCCCACCTCTCCCATGACTCTCTGCTGCACCCCCACCTCTACTCTGACTCTCTCTGCTGCACCCCCACCTCTCCCATGACTCTCTCTGCTGCACCCCCACCCTGACTCTCACTCTCTGCTGCACCCCCACCTCTGCTCTGACTCTCTCTGCTGCAGCCCCACCTCTCCCATGACTCTCTCTGCTGCACCCCCACCCTGACTCTCACTCTCTGCTGCACCCCCACCTCTGCTCTGACTCTCTCTGCTGCAGCCCCACCTCTCCCATGACTCTCTGCTGCACCCCCACCTCTCCTCTCACTCTCTGCTGCAGCCCCACCTCTCCCATGACTCTCTCTGCTGCACCCCCACCCTGACTCTCACTCTCTCTGCTGCAGCCCCACCTCTCCCATGACTCTCTCTGCTGCACCCCCACCTCTACTCTGACTCTCTCTGCTGCAGCCCCACCTCTCCCATGACTCTCTCTGCTGCACCCCCACCCTGACTCTCACTCTCTGCTGCACCCCCACCTCTCCCATGACTCTCTCTGCTGCACCCCCACCCTGACTCTCTCTGCTGCACCCCCACCCTGACTCTCTCTGCTGCACCCCCACCCTGACTCTCTGCTGCACCCCCACCCTGACTCTCTGCTGCACCCCCACCTCTGCTCCGCCTCTCTTCTCACTCCCTGGCTCTAGTGGAGATATCTAATTGCTTCCTTCACCCTAATTAAACTCTCCCCAGGAGAGCGTCGCGGGAGAGGAGATGCGCGGACACCATTCAAAGGGCGAGAAATAGACTAGTGGGCGACCCAGATAAAGAGACTTTTGGTGGGGTGGGGTGGGGTGGGGTGGGGGCTCTCATACTCAGTGGCGTAGAGGGGTGCAAATAGTGTTCGTCTGTAACGTGTTCCCCTATTCTCAGGTCACGATGCATGCGGGGGCCTCTAGCGGTGAGCAGGTGCTACTGCATGTTCTCTCTGCTGGTCCAATCTGTCTCCGACGAGGGCTGCAGTGCGTACGGCAGGCCGGACCCCCGGAGCCCCAGAGCCCCGGGCAGGGAAGGCCCGGCTCAAGGCTGCGTTATGTACCATAAGCACATGGGTGAATGTTCATGCCCTCTGGCAGATGTAAACATTTCAAAAGGAGGCTCTCTTTAGCTGTCCGTTGTATTATCAGGCTGCTCAGATGCACCACCAAAGAGGCAAGCAGAGGGTCCCAGCACTGCCACAGAGGCCTGTGACCCCAGCAGCGGCGGCACAAGAGACGAGGTCAGTGTTAACCTATGGTGTGTACGTAAGATCCATATTGTAGGGACACAGGGGCATATTACCAACAACTAGCGATAATTTTTGTCTCTAACTTGTTTAGAGACAAAAATTATCGCCGCACATCGGCGATTTTTATCACAGATAAACCTTGCTATTAGCAAGGTTTATCGCAAATGCGATAAAAAACGGCCGCAATGCATGAATATCGCTGAAAAGTCAGCGATATTCATGCATTACCGAGCTAATGCTCTTAGCCATGTTATCCACCTTCCATTGGATAACATGGCTAAGAACTGCTCAGGGCAGGTGTTAGCTTTTGGAGATATTCACGCTTAGCGCGAATATCTCCAAAAGTTGGTAATAGGAGATAGCGATGTTAGCGACTGTTTCCAGTCGCTAACATCTTGGCACGCCCAATTTGCATGTCATTAGTGATAAATATCACTGACATGCAAAGTGGGGCCCAAGATGGTCGCTATCTCCTACTAGCTGTCGCTAACTGGTGTTAGCGCCAGCTAGGTAATAGGGAGATAATTTTATCTCCGCTTTCTTGGCTTTTAAAGCCAAAAAAGCGGAGATAAACCCCCTTGATAATATGCCCCACAGTTTGTGATTCCTTTAATATGATGTGTGCGGACAGATGAATGACTTATGTTTTCTTATAGCTCCATGTTATCACATGGGTCCATGTTGTCCTATGGCCAAATGCTCCTAAGAGCCCGTATTGTCCTATCGCAAACATCATAAAAGCCCAGGTCATCCTATGGCCAATAGTATCATATGAGCCCGAGTTATCCTATGGCCAACATTAGCATAAGGGCCGATGTTGCCCTCTGGGCAATAGTATTGATGGGCCCATGTTATCCTATGACCAATACTATCATAAGAGCCCATGTTATCCTATGGGATCGAGCCATCCCACCCTAACAGTCACAGAGCTGTCTCTGATGCTGACATTCTTCACAGAAAAGGAGCCAAAAACCCTGGGTTTTCGTGCTCTTCTCTTTTAGGTCGGCCTACCCGATTGTGCATGCTGTGTGTTTGAGGAAGACCTATTGGGAACTCGCAGTGGGCTTTCAGTCCCCTCATTGCTTTCCATTGGTTGGTGTTGTGGACACTCTCATTTGCTTGCTTCTTATTCGATGGTTTGCTTCCTCTTCTCGCGTTTGTCCTCCCCCTGGGGCATAGCCTCTTTTCGATCCTTTTGATTGGCTAACCTGTATTCTCCACTGCTCATATTTAGGGAACTACTTTTTTCTTTTTCACGCAGCACTCCATAAGAGTGAATGTGTTTCTAGCGCTCTCTCTCTTTCTCATGTTTTCTTGTGATGCTTCTCCCCGCTAATGTCTAGAACCCACACCTTCTGGATTGCTGCTCTCCACCCCTTCCAGCTTGTCTGTAAAAGCACAGCAACAGGGATATTCTTGCTGTGGTATGGCCTTAGAAGTGATAAGTAGTTTTTGTTTTATCTCCTGCCTTGCACATATTGCATGAATGAAATAAAATGAAATGACAAAGAATTATAAAGCGCACATCTACCACAAGGCATCAAGGCACTAAAAGAAGGAGAGCTTTGAAGGAAAGCACAAAAAGAAAGATTCTCATAACAGATAAGGAGAACTGCTAGTCGACAGTTAAAGGGCAAATGCCAGGTAGTCAACACTTTCCAAAAGCTGTTGTGCTCCTGCAAGTCATTGACAACTCATGGGAGGAAGTTCCACAATTTTGCTATGGACACAGCAAAGGCTCTCCCTCCCCACCTAGTTTTCCTAAATTATTTAGGAATGACTACAAAATTGTAACTGGCAGACCGAAGCTGCCTAGAGGGTATATATGGGGAGAGGAGTTGGCCTAATGGCTAGGGCGGTCCACCTCGAATCTGGGGAACTGGGTTCGAGTCTTGGCAATGACACTGAACATCCTGTGATTCTGGGCAAATCACTTAATCTCCCTGTGCCTAAAAAAAAGAATGTGTCCTCATGTAATGCAACTGGTGCTATGTTCAGCGCTCTGATACCTGTTTCGGGTCAAGTTCATGCGATATAAAACTCTGTAAAAAAAACAACAAAAAAACAAACAAAAAAAGAAATATATATATATATATATATATATATATATATATATATATATATATATATATATTACCTACTGGCGGTCGCCAGTAGGTATATATAGTTAGGATTTTTTCCCTATGGGATTTTTGAAAATTCTATGTCTAATAACTTTGGCGTTTGTAGACGGAATTGGCTGAAATTTTCAGGAAAATGGAACATTTTGTTTCTGAGCAGCCCCTTAAAATTTGGGGGGGTTTCGTCAAGGGGGGGCCGAGGAAAAAGGGGGGTCCCAAAACGTGTTTTTAACATTGAGTTTTCCATAGGGCGGTTGGCCTCACTTTTAGCCCGAACGGCTGAATGGATTTGCACGAAACTTGGCAAAATTGTAGGGACTGGTAGCCCGATGTGCCTTTTGTAGGTCTCAATATATGTGCTACAGTGGATTTTGAGAAATTAACGTTCAAAAAAAGATATATATCTAGAGCCGCGCCTGGAGCGCTCCTCGGTACGCGTACCGGGGAGCGCTCCAGGCGCGCAACGCGACTTGCGCACGGCAAGCTGATTGGTTCTCGGGTGTCTGTAAACATTCGAAACAGTCCGCAGCGGCCGCCATCTTGTGTCTCGGTAGGATTGAGACACAAGAGGTGGCAAAAATCAAAAGGGGAAATGAGCAAGAGGGGGCAGGGTACACACCCCCTGACCCCCTAGGTTTCATTTGGGGGCCATGAAAGGCTCCCGCGGGTGAAAAAAAAAATAAAAAAAAAATCGATTTTCGCGGGGGTGAGCGCCCGGTACGCGCACCGGGGAGCGTACGGGGGAGCGTACCATGGAGATTAAAAATTAGAGACTTTTAAAAAAATAAAGCTTCTTTTTAAAAATTGGAGGTAGTTCTGAAAAGAACTTTTTTTTTGATTTTGTTGTTTTATATATTTTTTTTGTTTTTGTTGTTTTATATTTTTTTAGACTTTTTAAAACAATTTTATATTTTTTTTGTATTTTTTTCAAGGGAAAAACAAAAACAAGGATTCCAAAACTGCTCAACAGGAGCAAAAAAATTTGAACATTTAGGGACTGGAAGAGCAGCGGTGTTGCTGTTTCTTTAGGGCAATCAGTTCAACACTCTGCTCCCCATAGCAGAGCAGTTCGTCACACTCTGTGCACGAAAATTTGATGCCCGCAAACACCGGCTGAATGTTAGGGACCATTCTTCCACGGGGTGGTCCCGAAGGTGTTGCTCCACCAGTGGAGGTGCTGCCGCCATCTGTGGGTACATTCCGTGCCAGCTCTCTGACACTCTCCCTGGCAAAGTTGTTAGGGTGTCTTCTTTTCACATGCCGGATCAAATTAGCATTCCCAAAACTATATTTTTTCAGAGGATTGCCTCTGGATAAACTACTCCCACATATTTTGCATGTTACTTTGGGAGCGTTGACTTTTTTCTGTCCTTCTGGGATTTCGTAAAATTTCCAGATGAAATGGTTTTTTTTCTTTTGCTGAGGAGGGTCCTCATCTAAAAATCCCTCTGAATCACTGCTGGATGACTCTCTTGCAGCCATTGCTGGAGATCAGAAAAGTAGGAGATAGAGTAGACACAACAGCTCTTGCTCTCTCCAAGTACAAAGCAATAGTGAGAGAAATGGGTGGGTTTCACACAATTTGGAAAAAAAAAAGTTCTGAACCAATGAAAAGTGTTATTTTAAAGTCACATGGTTTGACGCGCTTACGCTACGCGCCCCGGGGCGCGTCCCGGGCGTGTATCGTAAGCGCATCGGGGCGCTTACGTTGCGCGATCGTATGCGCTTCCGGGTGCGCTTACGCGGTGCGTCATAAGACGCATCTCGCGGCTAAGCGATACGTGTCTTATGACGCAAGGCGTGGCGGCTACGCGATACGTCACAATGTTGTTTTCGTTCTCGGCAATAGCGCTTCCGGGACGCGCATTAGTACGCGCCCTGGGGCACGCCGCAAGATTGCGCTTACCCGTGCGTTCACCTGTCCGCGCCCCGGGAGCGCACTAAAAATAATATTAAAAAAAAATAAAAAAATTATAAAATATAAAATTAGATTTAAAATGTATTATTTTTATAAAGATTTGCCATTAAAAAACCTATGAAATTCACTGAAAAAACCATAGGTTATAGACCATATATAGTTAGGAATTAGCATTTACAAAACCTTGAAAATTCACTGAAAAAACCATAGGTTATAGACCATATATAGTTAGGAATTAGCATTTAAAAAACCTTATTTTACTCACACAAAACCATTGAAATTCCATATATAGTTAGTTGTACTAACTATATATCGCGCACCCGCAATCCACTGCTGATGATGTCACATATTACATCATTCATGACATGGTCAGTGACATCACTGATGACATCACTGATGACATCTCAAATGACATCACTGATGACATCACTGATGACATCTCATTTGACATTACTCATGACATCATTCATGTGATGATACGATGAACCTCTTCAGACTCTAATATAACCGTAGATACACTCAGTGTAAACAGACACTCACAGACTGTCACTCATCCATGGAGTTACTCAAACACCTAATCAGTCTTGCAAAGAATCAATCACACCTCCATTTGCTCAACTATATCGTTAAACACACCTTACTTATTGAAACATATAATAACACATATTTACTCTGTTATACAATCCCTGATACAAGTTCACAATAATCCATACAGCCACTCACACATTCACTGGCACAGTTATTTATATATGTCAACTACCACATGTACTGTGTTTTACATATGTACTTACTTTGACATGTAGCACTGAGATATCCATTCACTCACCAATACACTCATGCACACAGTAAACCGCCCATACAGCTGTTTCCACATGCACTTTTGAACCCATACATCTATGCACAGAGTCATACACCTCCCAGCCACCCACACACACTCTCAGTCTCCCATACAAATGTTTGGGCAACCAATCAATAACCCATATAGTTACTCATATAGCTAATGATCAACACATGCAGCAGTTTACAGAACAACAGACATAATGATGCACAAATTAAGACAGTTTAGTCACTAACCCATGCGCTCAGTGAGACACATTTAACCACTCACTCATACAGTCAGTCATGCACCTACTAAATTCATCATCCAGACACTTATACATCCACTCATTCTTCAATATATAAGACATATTTTAACTTTACAGAAACATACAGTCACTGGATGTTGTCATCAGTGATGTCATCAGTGATGTCATTTGAGATGTCATCAGTGATGTCATCAGTGATGTCACTGACCATGTCATGAATGATGTAATATGTGACATCATCAGCAGTGGATTGCGGGTGCGCGATATATAGTTAGTACAACTAACTATATATGGAATTTCAATGGTTTTGTGTGAGTAAAATAAGGTTTTTTAAATGCTAATTCCTAACTATATATGGTCTATAACCTATGGTTTTTTCAGTGAATATATATATATATATATATAAAATAAATGCAGTTTGGAGAGCCCTGCCAACACTTATTGATGTTTAGGAATTTCCAGTATCAGCCTCGCAGCAGCATTCTGTACCAGCAATAGCTTAGCTATTGCTGATTTATTGATCCCTAAATGAAGTGCATTGTAATAGTCTAGCCTAGAAGAAATCAAGGCAAGAACTACCTGCTTGCGTGCTTTAAGCAGACTATAAGGGAACATCTCCTCAAGGTCCTAATATTCTAGAAACAAATCTATACAGTATGATTGACCTAAAGCTCGAATGATAACTTGATATCCACTAGTACTCCCAGATGTTTGGCAGTGTGTGTCTGATTGGGCACTGCCCCTATTGAACAAGTTACTTACCTTCGGTAACGCTTTTTCTGGTAGATACAATATCTGCCTGTGGATTCCTCACCTTGTGAATATCCCCTGCGTCAGTAACATTCGGAAATTCTTTTTGTAGCTTTGCGCCGACGTGGACTCGGACGTCACAGAGGCACGGCATCGCTCGCGACTCCGCTGACGTTACCGACGCCTACAATAGGCCCACGCCGGCGTGATGACATCAGTTCCGCCCTTTTTTCCGTGCCATCGAGGCACACGGACGGACCAATGACAGTAGACATATACACAGTATAAACAGTACCAATATCAAGGTAACACACACAGTGTGAAGCAAATGCAATAAAACATTTTACAACAAAATAAATATATAACAGAAACACTGGTATAGAAGAGTGGACAACGGGGAGGCGGGTGGGTCAGTGAGGAATCCACAGGCAGATATTGTATCTACCAGAAAAAGCGTTACCGAAGGTAAGTAACTTGTTCTTCTGATAGATACATCTGCCGTGTGGATTCCTCACCTTGTGAATAGAGTCCCACAGCAGTCCCCACTCCCGGAGGAGGGTGTCCACTCTGCTAAACCAGGAAATCTTGGAGGACAGAACGCGCGAAATGGCCGTCCCTCCTCACCTCGGTATCCAAGCAGTAGTGCTTAGCAAAAGTGTGGAGGGAGGCCCAAGTCGCCGCTCTGCAAATGTCCACAACTGGAACACCTCTAGACAAAGCAGCTGTTGCAGACTTTGCTCTAGTTGAATGTGCTCTAATACCCTCAGGAGGGTCCTTACCCGCCAGAGAGTAGCAAATCTTGATGCACAGGATTATCCATCTGGAAAGTGTGCGCTTGAGCACCGCTCTGCCCTTCTTACAGCCAGCAAAACCCACGAAGAGCTGATCGTCAATACGATAGTCTTTAGTCCTATCAAGATAGAAACTAACAGCTCTCTTTGGGTCCAAGCGATGAAGCCTCTCCTCCTCCTTGGAAGGGTGAGGGGGAGGATAGAAGGTAGGAAGGGTAATGGACTGTCCTAGATGGAAGGGAGTAACCACCTTAGGCAGAAAAGCAGCCCTGGTCCTGAGAACCATTCTTTCAGCATGAATGGACAAGAATGGGGGCTTGGAGCTAAGAGCCTGAAGCTCACTTACCCTCCTTGCCGAGGTGATTGCAACCAAGAAGACCGTTTTAAAAGAAAGAAGCCTCATGGGGACACTTGTGCAAGGGTTCGAAGGGAGAACCCATCAAATAGGTCAACCCAAGATTCAAATCACAATGAGGAACAATAAAAGGAGTAGGAGGAAACATATTTGTGAGGCCCTTCAAAAATCTTAAAACCACAGGAGATTTGAAAAGAGAAGGCTGATCAGGCAAACAGAGAAATGCCGACAGCGCTGAAAGATAGCCCTTCACTGTGGCAACAGCAAGCCCTTGCTGCGCCAGAGAGAGGGCAAACTGGAGAACATCAGACAAATGGGCTCTCAAAGGGTCAATAGATTTCTCCCCACACCATGTAACAAACTTTGACCATCTATATGAATAGATGGACTTAGTGGAGTCACGCCTGGCTGACAAGATGACATCCACCACGTCAGGCGGGAGAGAAAAAGAACTCAGGTTGCCCCGTTCAATCTCCAGGCATGAAGGTGTAAGGTCTGGAGGTGGGGGTGTAGAACCTGCCCCTCCATCTGAGAGAGGAGATCTGCCCTGTGAGGGAGACGGAGCGGCGGGTGAGAGGAGAGGTGGAGAAGGTCTGAGTACCACACCCTTCTTGGCCAATCCGGGGCAATCAAAATAACTTGGGCCCGGTCTTGGCGAATTTTCCTCAGATCCCGAGGAATCAAAGGTATGGGAGGAAACGCGTAAAGGAGTGGCGAGCTCCAACTCAACTGAAACGCGTCCCCCAAGGCTCCTTGCATCGGATACTGGAGACTGCAGAATGACAGGCAGTGATCGTTCTCGCGAGTAGCGAACAGGTCCACCTGAGGAGTCCCCCACGTCCGAAAGACATGACAAACCACCTCTGGGTGGAGCCTCCACTCGTGGTCGGCCGAGAACCGCCGACTGAGACTGTCCGCTCGCACGTTTAGAACTCCGGCCAGATGATTTGCCATCAGACAAATCTGGTGGTCCTGAACCCAGGACCAGAGACGCAGAGCCTCTTTGCAGAGACACTGCGACCCCACTCCTCCCTGTTTGTTGATATACCACATCGCGGTCGTGTTGTCCGTCAGGACTTGAATCGACCGACCACGAAGGGAAGGGAGGAAGGCCTTGAGCGCCAGACGTATTGCCCGTAATTCCAGAAGGTTGATGTGAAGCAACCTTTCCTCTGGAGACCAAAGACCCTTGACCTCCAGGTCCCCCAGATGAGCACCCCACCCGAGAGTGGATGCATCCGCAATCACTGTGGCCACCGATGGAGGAAGTTGAAAAGGCTTTCCCTGCGGCAGATTGCCTTCCACGCTCCACCAAGTCAGATCCGCTGCAGTTTCTCTGGAGATCCTCACAGACTCCCTGAGATCTCCGTTGTGCTGATACCACTGCCTGCGGAGGCACCACTGGAGTGCCCTCATATGCCAGCGTGCATGGTTGACCAATAGAATGCAAGAAGCCATCAGACCGAGCAGGCGAAGAACCTTCAGGACTGGAACGACCGCTCCATTGCAGAACAAGGGAATCATTTCCTGAATGTCGCGAATCCTTTGAGGTGGAGGGAATGCACGACAAACAGTAGTGTCCAGTACCGCACCTATGAACAGGTTGCGCTGGGAGGGCACCAGGTGAGATTTGGGTACATTTATCGAAAAACCCAACCTGTGCAAAAACTGAGTTGTCTCTTGCAGATGATGGAGCACCTTCTCCGGCGACTCCGCTTTGATCAGCCAGTCGTCCAGATACGGGAACACATGTATCCCCGACCTCGTGAGATGTGCTGCCACCACCGCCATCACCTTGGTGAAGACTCGTGGCGCAGTAGTAAGACCAAACGAAAGGACCGCAAACTGGTAATGTTGCGACCCCACCGTAAAACGGAGATACTTTCTGTGCGACTTCAAGATGGGAATATGAAAATACGCATCCTGTAAGTCGATCGACACCATCCAATCTTCTTCCAGCAGCGCTTGAAGAACCTGTGCAAGAGTGAGCATCTTGAACTTTTCCTGTTTCAGGTAAAGGTTCAAGATCCTGAGATCCAGAATAGGCCGAAGCCTGCCATCCTTTTTGGGGATCAGGAAATACCGGGAGTAGCATCCCTGACCCCTCTCCTGCTCTGGAACCACCTCTATCGCACCTTTTCGAAACAAAGCCAGGACTTCTTCTTGCAGGAGAAGCAGGTGATCCTCTGAACAATAACCCTGGCAAGGAGGATAATTTGGGGGAAATTCCCGAAAAGGAAGAGCATACCCATTCTCCACAAGATTGAGAACCCAAAGATCCGATGTTATCAATTCCCAATCTTGTAGAAAATGGGTAAGCCGGCCCCCCACTGGGCCCACATGATCCAGAATGGTGGATCTAGGGCTGCTTTGCTGCTGTGGCTGGGGGCTGGGATGAGGAAGAGGAGGAAGAGGAGGAAGCATTACGGCCCGAGCTCGGGCCCTTTGTTTGCCTCTATAAGCTCTGTATAAAGTGTTCTGCTGCTGCTGTGGCTGCTGTTGGGTTGACTTATAGTTTCGAAAAGAAGATCTGCCAAATCCCCTTGAACGTCTTACAAAAGTGCCCCTGCTCTGAAGGCCCAACGACTTTGCTGTTGCCCTGCTATCTTTAAAGCATTCCAAAGCAGTGTCTGCCTTTTTCCCAAACAATCCAGAGCCGTCAAAAGGAAGATCCATCAATGCAGCCTGGACATCAGTGGAAAACTCACTAGATTTAAGCCATGCGGCTCTCCTTGTCGCAACTGAAGAACCCATGATCCTCGCCACAGAATCAGCCGTGTCCAATCCACTTTGGATAACCTGTCTTGCTGCAGCTTGAGTATCAGAAAGTACCTCCTGAAAGTCTTTCCTATCCTCTTCAGGTATTTTGGGTACCAATTGTTTCACAGTGTCCATAAGAGCATGGATATAACGCCCCGTCAAGCAGGTTGCATTTGTGGATTTTAAAGCCATACTGGCAGAGGAAAAGACCTTCTTAGCAGCCTGATCCTGCTTTCTGGACTCTTTTTCCGCTGGGACCTGCGGAAACGCACCCGTAGATCTCTTGGAACAGGCAGCCTGCACCACCAAACTCTCCGGCAGAGCATGAGATGTTAAAAATTCCGGGTCCTCAGGAGCTGCTCTATACCTCCTAGCCACAGCTTTAGATACAGCAGGAGCTGATACAGGATTTTTCCAAATCTCTAAAATTGGTTCCTTTAAGGCATCATTAAAAGGTAGTAAAGGTTCAGTCACTGAAGAAGGAGAGTGAAGGACCTCTGTGAGCAGATTAGATTTAAATTCTGCGGATGGTAAAGTAATGTTCAATAAATTTGCAGCTTTCTTTATCACTACATGATAAGGAGTCACATCCTTTGAGGGTTCATTTGAAAACGAAACAAAGTCCCATTCAGGTGACAGTTCAAGGCCACTAGCTACGGATAGGTCCTCAAAAGGGTCCTCAGAATCCTGTAGCTCGCCCTCCTCCAGATTTTCTCCTCTATATCTTTCCTCTTCCATCAATCTTTGAGCTTCACGCCTAGATCTTAGCTTCACATTCGAAGCCGTCAGATCCATAATCGACTCCGACGGAGCCACAGCCGGCGTCGAACTCGACGTCGGACGAGGGAGAGATTCACGACGTCGCTCAGGGTTCGGCATCATAGATGTGTGGTAAATAAATAAATAATACCCTATTTTTGACTAGGCATATATCATAACAGATAGCTCAATAAATAAGAGTCAAGATTCGAGGTAGTAGGAGTTTCTGCAGGTTTATTACAGCATAAGGACAGGATCAGGACAACCTGCATAGGAACAGAATGGCAGGGCTAGAGTGGCCCGGCAGCTGCCGGGGCTGGGTCTGGGATGAGCGCGCTAACTTTTAATAACAATACATGAACTTATATACATAACGCAAACACATAGCATTACATTGCAGTAGGCGTAGCAGTGGGTGGAGCAGAAGGCGTGACGCGTAGCAGTCGCGAAAGATAACAGTAAAAGTAGGTGTAACTGGGCGTATACATAGACATGTGGTACAGACGTAACAGAATATGTCATGAATGGGGCGGAAACATTGGAGGGGGCTACCTAAAGAGCCGGGACCTCTAACCTGGTGGTGCGCGCAAACTGGCAATGACGTGTTACGAGGAGAAGCTGGGGGCTATGAACTCTGTGCTAGGAGCAGAGACTAAAGTCTGGAGGGTCGGAGCGACATGTACCTAAACCCTATCTAGTATCTGATGTTTAGGGAACATGTTGATATAAACTAGAAGTCATGAGGGGAAAAGCTAACTTGACTTTAAGACTGGACCATGCATTATTCTACATGTAGTGCGTGATGAAGAATATTAAATGACCAGTAAATGCAGTATTTCTCTAACGTGGAGACGAGAAGGCTAGACAATGACGGAAACTATTGATGCAGTTCAGTAGCTTAGGAATGCAGAGAAGGAGGACTGAACTGATAACTGGAACTATAACATACTTTTGGCAGACCCGGGCACTGCGAGGCAGGAAGTAAGTGAAAGGTCGAGGATACAGGTGGGGGCTGTATCGCTCCTTAGCGAGGCTTCAGGAGACAGGAGCTGAATCTAGTGTCCGGGCCCTTTTGAGGCCTAGAAACGGGGACTTTATAATGGAATAACGTGCACACTGAGAAACGTGGCAACATAACTTTACATAGGCCTGATATTCGTAGTATTCACGAGGACTGGAAACTGGCATACTAGAGGTGGACACAACTGTAATTGCGTCATTAATCGGACATGGGGAATAACATATGCATATTGGTCATGCACACATAACATATGATGGATGAGGCGTAGGGACACAGAACATGGCAAAATTTACTTTTCCACATTCCCTCCTTGTCACTACGTTTCCATCAGGAAACATCAATATTCATGATACCATCTATCATTTCATATAGTATCATTTGCTCGTCTCGAATTATCCTGGAACGGGTTTTAGAACGGGGCTTGGGACTAGGAATACAAGAGGTAGCACAAATGCCGCAAATCGCAGGGCCACATTGTATACAGAGGCAGCAGCTTAATATGATCGCTACTGCAATACCTAGAAAGGACAGGACTTTCCATCCCCATGCGGAAATTATATTCCAGAACCAACCGGACCATGTCCAGGTGCCTGGATCTTGGTGTAACAGATGGGCAATTTTATGGAGTCTGGTTATAGCTGAATAAACAGACGGCGCGTTATTAGGAATGAAAATGCAGCAACTAGATCCGAGAACTCTACAGGCCCCGCCCCTATCGGCCAGTATGACGTCAAGGACGAGACGATTCTGTAAAACGACAATTCTCATAAAGGATTGCTCTTCGGTTAAGTTACCTAGTGCGGAGGCAGTCTCATCTACTACTGCTTCAAGGGTTCTTGTTAATCTACGGATTAGCTTACTGTTTACAACTGTACCTAAATAAGGGAACACACCTTTATCTATATCAATGAATTGCTCTGCGGCAGTTTCAATATAATCGACAATCGGGAGGTTTCTCTTGTGTCTAGTATGCACTAGATGTGTGTTTCTATGATAGTCAGGTGGGGCTAGAAAAACAGGTGGCAGTAGGAAGGCAATGTAACAGGTTCCCTCCCAATCGAGGGGCAGATGAACATATGCAGTTTGACCACAAACAAAATAAGAATGACGTGAAGCTTTAAAATTAGATTTCCCACTGTCACTATACTGGATAATAGTAGTACAATCACTATGTCCTACGTGTACGGAACCCTTATTTCGGACACATAATTCGCCTTTGACTGGTAGTACTGAAATAGCGGGTGAGTCTGGAGTAGGATCAGACTGAACATTCAGGACCATGAAATTCGACGAATAATTACCTAAATTATACACTTCATTTTCTAGATCTAAACCTGTTCTGTGGGGGAGACCTTGCTTGTCTGGGAAACATGTACTGTTAAGAAAAGACATATCTGTTGAGGAGGACGTTAACGTGGACCATGCTCCACACGAACCATTATGTGAGAATGGATAAGGAAAAAGTGGCAGAACTCCCTTCGGGGTCTGGAAAGGGGGGAGTCGACCACACACCCAACAATTAGTGGCATTGCTGGTCTGGTGTGAGTAATGTAACATACGGATAAATGAATTGTTACGCATAGCGAGGCGGTAAGAATATTCGTGAGGAGGTAGATCACTAAACGTGTGCTCTACTGTAGCATTAGCAGACTTATTTACATGAGGAATTGGAAAATACAGGAAAAATGCGTAACTGGTGCAGGAAATCATTATGCTGATGAATAATATGAAACTTAGAAAAACGATACATTGAATTGAGTTTTTACTAACTCTCTCACTATGGGGGTCTATTTTATACATGTCAGAAACAGTCTAACCGTTTCACCTAGGGGAGGACTTATACAATCAAACTGACTGACTTAATTTACTAGACCTTAACTTTTGCTTATACTCCTGCTGCGGAGTTTTCTCTAACAGGGAAGGGGTTGTAACAATGTCTTTTGCGGGACAGTCCTTAGGAACAATATTTCGGCAGTCCTTAAAATCCTGGGAATCCTTGGAAATGTTTTTAGAAACGGGTTTTAATCCATTGTAAAGTTTTACATGAGAAAGATGTATTCATCCTTTCCGGCCTTCCAACTTCACGGCTGTACGGGTGGTGAGGAGGACCTGACGTGGCTCCTTCCAACGAGGTTCCAGCGGACTTGATCTGTCAAAGTTTCGGATCATCACCAGCGAACCTGGAACGATTTCATGCGGTGCCACCTCGGTATTGTCTGGAAATGCGGCGGCAACCTGTGAACGACATGAGTTGAGGGCAGACATCAAGGAAGCTAGGTAATCTGTCAGCATATTACATGAAACATCGGTAATACTTCGGGGTCTAGGAGTACCCCACATATTAGGGGGGCGGCCGAATACGACCTCATACGGGGACAGACCTGATCTGGAATGTGCGACCATGCGCATATAAAATAAAGCAACTGGCAGAGCTACTAGCCAGTCCACACCCTTATCTTTACATACTTTGGCGATTCGAATTTTCAGAGTCTGATTATGTCTCTCAACGAGACCGGCTGCTTCAGGATGGCGTACACAATGGAACTTCCACTGGTACCCTAACAACAGGGAAACGTGCTTCATGAGTTCAGATGAGAATGGCTGACCGTTATCAGAATATACGACTCTAGGGAGTCCATATCTAGGGAAGAATTCACGAACCAACTGCTTGGCAGTGGTCGCGGCTGTGTAATCTGGGACTGGATATGCTTCTGTCCACCTGGACAAAGCGCATACAACTACAAGGACATACTTGAAACCTCGACATCGCTCCATCTGAATATAATCCATCTGGAGGACTTCAAAAGGGTGGTCAGGAGGCTGGAAACCACCTTGCTCCACCGGGACACTTTTACCTGGATTAAACTGACAACATATCATACAGGTACGGACTTTCTGCTTGGCTGCAGCTCGTAAATGCTTGTTGAACCAAATGTTCTGGATACTGTCTAACATAGCTTTTTCTCCTAAATGTGCTGGACTATGTGCGGTATTAATAATGACTTGAACCATAGAGTCGGGGAGAAACCATGTGGCTCTACCCTTCGTTAACCATCCTTGATCTGTCTGGACCCCTCCTTGTTCGGACCATTTCTTGATTTCTTCGGGAGTAGCATGTAACTGGATATCTATGACATCCTGTGTAGGGTCCTTAACTGTCATACATGTAGCCGGATCTGGAGTATGTGTCAGGTTAACTGGAATGTCTGGAGTTTGTGCTGTAAGCTTGGCTGTGCGATCTGCTAGATCGTTACCTTGGGAAATAATGTCAGTGACTTTCGTATGTGCTTTGCACTTCATAATAGCAATGGATGTCGGTAAATGTATGGCATCTAACAGAGCTTGAATAAGGAGACCATGCTGAATCTTGGTTCCATGAGAAGTCATAAAACCTCTCTCCTGCCAGAGCACTCCGAAGTCGTGTACAACTCCAAATGCGTAACGTGAATCTGTGTAAACATTAACTTTCAGGTTCTTGGCGTGTATGCAGGCTTGTGTCAGAGCAACTAGCTCTGCTGCTTGAGCGGACAGGGTATCAATATGGTGTGTTTCAATAACTTCGGTGTCAGTAGTCACTGCATACGCGGCAACTAAATCTCCTGTACTAGTTCTCATACATGAACCATCCACATAAAGTGTCAGGTCAGGATCTGGTAACGGAATGTCTGTCAGGTCTTGTCTTGGCTTTGTCGTAATGTTGACTACTTCCACACAGTCATGTGGGTCAGGATTTGAATTAACTGATGGTAACAATGTAGCAGGATTCAGGACGTTGCAGCGTCTAATTTCTATGTGTGGCTGAAACAGTGTCAATTCATAACCTGTTAAACGTGCAATTGTCAAGTGCTGAGTTTGTGTTCGGTTTAAAAGAACTTCCACGGAATGTGGGACTTGTACTGTCAAGGAGTGTCCTAAAACTATGGAATCACTTTGTCTGATAGCTAGTGCTGTGGCTGCAACTGACTTGAGGCACGCAGGCAACGCCTGGGCGACGGGATCTAGTGTGCTAGAAAAATAAGCACAGGGCTTGTATTGACCTGCTTGATCTTGTGTGAGAACAGATAATGCTGTACCTTCACGTTCTGTGACGAAAAGTGTAAAAGGCTTACTGTAGTTCGGTGTAGCTAGAACTGGGGCTTGGCATAGGGCTTTCTTTAACTCGTTGAAACTAAGTGTATGTTCAGATGTCCAAGGGAGGACAGTCGATACGGCTGCCTCCTGTGTCGTTAACTGTATCAGTGGCTTGGCTAAAAATGCATACTGGGGAATCCATTGTCTACAATAAGAAGTAAGGCCGATAAAGGCACGCACCTCCTTCTGGGTTCTGGGCTGGGGAAGACTCGCTATTAACTGGATACGGTCTGGTGTCAACTGCCTACCCCTCTTGGACAGCAAGTGTCCTAAGTATACCACTTGCTGGACACAGAATTGAAGCTTCGAAGGGGACACCTTGTGCCCCATCTCGGCTAGAAAATACAAAACTGTAAGGGATGCTCGCTCGCAATCACGTTCAGAACGGGCTGTGATCAGTAGATCATCGACATACTGGAGCAGGGCAGTGTCAGTTGGCATGTGAATATTGTCTAGTTGTCTCTTGAGTGCTTGACTGTAAATACTAGGGCTTTCTGTGAAACCTTGAGGAGCGCGTGTGAACATATAGCTCCTTCCATTTAAACAAAATCCGAAAAGAAACTGGCTGTCTGGATGAATGGGAACACTAAAAAATGCATTCTTAAGGTCTATGACAGTGAAGAACATGGCTTCAGGATCAATAGCAGTTAACAGGGAGGAGATGTCTGGGACAACTGGATACTGCGGAATAATACATTTGTTAAGTTCTCGTAAATCAATCACTAATCGATATACTGGGGGTGCATTTGGATCAGTACGTTTCATGACTGGAATAATCGGAGAATTGCATACGTTGGAGTCAGTTTCTACAACTACTCCTTGTGCAACGAGCTCGTCAATAATTTTGGATAAGGCTGCTACAGCCTCGGGTGGCAATCTGTACTGTCTGATTCGTGGTAACACTACACCTGGTTTGAGAGTCACACGATAGGGTGTGATTAGCATGTAACCTACATCAGTTGGACCTTGCGCCCATAAATGCTGCGGAACATTAGACAGTCTTGAATCAAAATCTCGTAATACATAGTGACCCTTAAAGTCACGTAGGAACAGACGTATTCCCTCTGGGGAACAGCAAATGACTGCACCTAACTCTTTCAGTGTCTTAATGCCTAATAGATTTTCTGGACATGACTTAGTGAGTAACAGATCAGTAGTACGGGACAATGGACCTACTTCTAGAGTAACTGGCTTTGAGATCTCGTTAACGATAGGCTTTCCTGAAAATCCAAGGGAAACATTTCTTGAGCCTGAGAGCGGAGCCCCTGGAACTTCGGCATGACTAATTGTGGTCCTACTTGCCCCTGTATCAATCAAAAACTTTCTGTCTTTCCCTAATACTTGACTGTGAACATAGGGACCTTCTTGATCTACAGGTATCTCGATGAGAGGCAAGCCTACCTCCCTCTCTAGGCTGTTTCATGAATATGGCTGGTACTCTGGATACTCAGACTGCGCATACTGGTACATCTGTGATGTGACATGCTGTGTTGCAGCGATAGGCTGCGGTACTGTAACTGTCTGTGGTGCATTCTGTGACTGAGGAATCTGTGAAACTTGTTCTTGTCTAGGCGGACGTGGTCTTTCTTTAGTCTTACCAGTAGCTATGTTGTGTTTCAGAACTGCACACTCGTTTATAAAATGACCTGGCTGTTTACAATAATTGCAGTTCCCTTTAACGGGAGCTGCAGGATGACTGGCTTGATTCGGACCCCTCTTCTGACTGTCTTGAGGAACAGATTGTGCAACTAGCACTTTCATTTTTGTGTCTTTCATACGTTTTCTTTCGTGTTCTTGCTCTTCTCTGATTCTATTCTGGTGGTACTGAAGCATCTGGAGCATCTGGGACGGAGTATTTGCTTGCCAGGTGCTTTCGACTTTCAAAACTCGGTTTTTAATTGGTGAACTTGAATTCTCGACTAATTTAGTAACGAAAAGGTGAGGGTATGACTCACTACTTATCTTGAGACCACTGTTAATACTAAAACATTTTTCAAATCTAGAATAAAAATCACTAATATCTTCATCTTGTTTCTGTTTACAGGCTGAGATTGCATCCCAGTCTTCTTTTCTCGTTGTCAATAATCTGGGTAAAATTTGAATTAATAATTCTGGTAATTCTTTACATTTATCTCCAAGACCGGTACCTGGTACTCGTGCCTTGTCTTCAGCTTCTAGAGCTGCCCAATCGATCTTTTTCTCTCCCACCTCCCATTCTTTTTCCTTTAACTTTTCATACACCCCTGCGGGTAACAGGACCTTTAACATTTTAATGATATCTGGGTAAGTATATTCTCCCATACGGAGCATGTCTTTTAATTCTCTATGGAACCCTGCTGGATCTTTGTCATGACAAGGAATTAATTTCTTCATCTCGAGAAGTTCCATCTTTGTAATCGGAGTGTATACAAACACTCGCTGCATTTCGCCACCCGTTCCTTTAACTGGGTGGACTTCTCGTAGCGGATTCTGTCTGTCTATGTAGAATGATTTACTTTCTGGGGGTGAGACATGAACAAAATGCGGATTCAAGAACGTTCTATATTTGTGACGTTGTTCTAGAATGACACTAATTAAATCGGTACCTAGACCTCTCCATCTGTACTGGAGTAACTCGTTCAGGATATCATGTAACGGACCTGGATCAGAGTGCTAACCCTCATACAGAGTAATGAGGTGCTGGATCATATACATACCCACCAGTCGTTGTTCGGCTGGGGGCAGTTTCAGGAACATTTGTGCCACTATTTCGTCTGGAAAAGTGGTAGAATCAGTAATCCATCGGACTGCTGATCGGGCTAGTTCTTGTTCATGCATAGTACTTAATTCACTGTAACCGATTCGTGATTTCAGAATGTGATCGGTAGCTTGAAATACTTGTTCTAGAGAACCTTGTTCTGGTGCTGAATGATGGAAAATAGACTTGGGTTCTAGGCGTAAATGGCGATCTGGAAATCTAGATTTTCCTACATACGCTATTCTGGCGGGATTCTCGTCCTCTTCCTCTTCAGGATCAGAGGTACTTTCTTTCTCGCTTACTTGTGCTGCTTTACGCTGTTCGTGTATCTTTATTATTTCTTTACGGATTTTCTTGTACATACTCTCCATAGCACCGACGGTCTTGTGCTTACCCTCGGCTATATTATCACTCCACCTTGTCAGGATTCTCATTTCGGCAGAATCTTTAGACGGGTAATCTTGTTCTCTTATTAGACAATTAATCAGAAACTTTAATATCATGAGCTGGATCTCGGCTTTCCTTTGAGACATGGCTTCGTGAATACTTTCTGGATCATCCCCTGTACGGATGAAACGATATATTCTGTCTAGATCTTCTTTCATATTCGGTAAGGTGACTAGATACTCGGCCACCTTTCTTACGCGGAACGAATATAAAACCATATTATCCTCGCCTGGGACTGGATCATAGACACATTCGGCAAGGGATTTTCTTATTTCTGCTACAGTCTGATGTCTAGGCGTACGCTGTGACGCTTGTGCATGTAATTCGGCTAACGTTAAACGCTTGTGTGGCGGCGGGGTTTGAGGAGGACCTCCTCCTGCGGCCCCTAAACTAGAATCATCGACGGACATTCTTCGTGGCGGAGCGAGAAGTTGAAATGCTGGCTGGACCGGGGGTACCGTAGCAGGTACTCCGGTGTCTGGAAGAGCGGGAAGTGCCTGATTTACAGGGACTGGCGGAGCGCGAACAGGATTTGCATATTCTGGGACTGTGTCGTCCAAATAGGACGAAATAAAAATATCAGCTGCGGTCTGTTTGTGACGTAGCTTGGTCGGAACTAATGGTGGCGGGAAATTACTGGATGCCTCTGGGGTCGCTTTTGGCAAGCCCTCGGCAAGAAGAGGATACATACCCTTAATAAGGGCATGCCTCTGTCTGTCTGACTGTTCGGCTTTGACTTGTTCACCTATCTCGATTAATTCTCTTTCTTGGGCTCGTTCTTGGGATTCTCTACTTAACTCTGACTTTCTGACTTCCTTTTCGGTTCTTCTATGCGCTTCTTTACGCCATAACTCTATGGCATCTTTCTGTGACTGTCTGGCTTTCTTTTTCCATAATGCTTCTTCTACTCGCATGATACATTCGGCATCCCATGTACCCGATACGGGCCATCTATACTTTTCTTCTAACTGTTTGGTATACTCTACCCATAAATCTAGATACAATATGGCGCTTATGCCATGTTTCTGATACATAAAATGACCTGGACTGTCCCTCGGCGGGACAGGAACTGCTGCTTTCAGCAGACCCTTTCTAGTTTTTAACTGACGTAACTTGGAAAATATAGGCATGACTGAACTGTAATCTGGACAAAATACAATACACAATAAACACGAAATCACGTCACACTCATACCACAACATTAAAATACATGAAGAACATTATAAATAACAGTTCGGACAGAATATTACCTGGAATACTGAGAGCAGAAATACAAGAATTTTCTCGAGAACGGAACAGACTAGAATTACTGGATGCACTGCTGTAACAGTACGGAACATACCGGTCCCATAAAGGAACGCATCAAGACCCGTATCCACCTAGGTGAACACTTCGTTTGTGAGTCTGGGTACCACCAACCCACGGACCAGGAGTCAATTTAGATTGGTCCTGTCTAGATACTACCCCAGCAATGGTACTCACCGGGCAGCACGGAACGGAAAGCCTCGGACTGGACTGGACTGATGACGACGAACTTCGGACTTCGGACTTCAGTTACGGGTGGGCCTCCGGATACCTCGGACCTTGGACTCTCGGCTTGGGCTCTGGTCGGGACTCGCCGCGTTCCTCCACCGTCTCGTTTGGATGCTGGACCGCCTCCTCCGTCTCCTCCGTGGGCCTGAGGGATACTTGAAGCAGAAATATCTGCACTTGGCCAGTATGGTTCCGTCACGACTGCAGAGGGTCAGGGGGTCGGCGTGGCTTCACCGACGCGTGGGGAAAGGGCAAGTCCCTATTCGGGCGCCATTATGTGGTAAATAAATAAATAATACCCTATTTTTGACTAGGCATATATCATAACAGATAGCTCAATAAATAAGAGTCAAGATTCGAGGTAGTAGGAGTTTCTGCAGGTTTATTACAGCATAAGGACAGGATCAGGACAACCTGCATAGGAACAGAATGGCAGGGCTAGAGTGGCCCGGCAGCTGCCGGGGCTGGGTCTGGGATGAGCGCGCTAACTTTTAATAACAATACATGAACTTATATACATAACGCAAACACATAGCATTACATTGCAGTAGGCGTAGCAGTGGGTGGAGCAGAAGGCGTGACGCGTAGCAGTCGCGAAAGATAACAGTAAAAGTAGGTGTAACTGGGCGTATACATAGACATGTGGTACAGACGTAACAGAATATGTCATGAATGGGGCGGAAACATTGGAGGGGGCTACCTAAAGAGCCGGGACCTCTAACCTGGTGGTGCGCGCAAACTGGCAATGACGTGTTACGAGGAGAAGCTGGGGGCTATGAACTCTGTGCTAGGAGCAGAGACTAAAGTCTGGAGGGTCGGAGCGACATGTACCTAAACCCTATCTAGTATCTGATGTTTAGGGAACATGTTGATATAAACTAGAAGTCATGAGGGGAAAAGCTAACTTGACTTTAAGACTGGACCATGCATTATTCTACATGTAGTGCGTGATGAAGAATATTAAATGACCAGTAAATGCAGTATTTCTCTAACGTGGAGACGAGAAGGCTAGACAATGACGGAAACTATTGATGCAGTTCAGTAGCTTAGGAATGCAGAGAAGGAGGACTGAACTGATAACTGGAACTATAACATACTTTTGGCAGACCCGGGCACTGCGAGGCAGGAAGTAAGTGAAAGGTCGAGGATACAGGTGGGGGCTGTATCGCTCCTTAGCGAGGCTTCAGGAGACAGGAGCTGAATCTAGTGTCCGGGCCCTTTTGAGGCCTAGAAACGGGGACTTTATAATGGAATAACGTGCACACTGAGAAACGTGGCAACATAACTTTACATAGGCCTGATATTCGTAGTATTCACGAGGACTGGAAACTGGCATACTAGAGGTGGACACAACTGTAATTGCGTCATTAATCGGACATGGGGAATAACATATGCATATTGGTCATGCACACATAACATATGATGGATGAGGCGTAGGGACACAGAACATGGCAAAATTTACTTTTCCACAGATGATGGAACTGGAGTCGATGGAATCGGAGTCATCGATCTCGGCATCGATGGCTTCGGAGTTGAAGGCCTCGCCGGAGTCGGATAATGCCAATGCGGCGCCGGAGCCGGCATGAAGGGCATAAAGGGCGCAGGTGCATAGGAATGAGGAACGCCCAAACCATATGCCATCGGACCCATGGGACCAGTAGGAGTCCCAGAGGGATACATAGCCCTTGAATAGATTCCGAACATCGCATTCAGGAAATGCGAAGGGTCCTGACCTGGAGCCGGGAAGGCTGGGTATGAACCCCCAGGTTGCTCTTGAGGGCGTGGAGTCGAAACGACGTCGACCTCTTCTTCAGGCTGGTGTACCGGAGTCGTACGACCTTCAGGCATCTGAGCTCCACCCTCACCAACCTCCTCCTCCTCACCTTCATCCTCCCGACCTGAAGGATGGGATGGGTTCGGAGATGGAACACTCTTCTGCTTCGGTGAACTCGGTGAGTTCGCATGCGATGCCTCAACCTCGACATCGTGATCTTCCGAAGCCGACGAAACTACCTTCTCGACCAGTCTCACTTGTGACTTCGGCTTGGAACCCGACTCCTTCCTCGATCGATGTCGGGATTCATGGGTTCTCTTTTAATGCTTCTTCCTAGAAGATCTTGAAGCATGGGCCGAGGACGAATCCGACCGCGGCCTCAATCGAGATCTTGACTTCGATCGACGAGTTCGCGATCTTGACTTCTTCTTTTCTTTTCCTTTCTTAAATTTGGCAACCAGAAGTTTCGCTTCTCTCTCCCGGAGTGCCTTTGGTGTCATCTTCTTGCAGGACTGGCAGTCCTCGACGTCGTGGTTGGAGCTCAGACACCACAAACAGCATTCATGCGGATCTGTGATGGACATTACTTTGTTACATTCTCCGCAAGCTTTAAATCCGGTCTTCTTCGAGGTCATGATGAAAACGAGAAGACAAAGATACTAGAAATTTAGATAGTAACAATGTTACAGTAAAGGCTACAGACGATCCCAGAAAACCGTTAGCGTCGACGACGCGGAAAAAAGGGAACTGATGTCATCACGCCGGCGTGGGCCTATTGTAGGCGTCGGTGACGTCAACGGAGTCGCGAGCGATGCCGTGCCTCTGTGACGTCCGAGTCCACGTCGGCGCGAAGCTACAAAAAGAATTTCCGAATGTTGCTGACGCAGGGGATATTCACAAGGTGAGGAATCCACATGGCAGATGTATCTATCAGAAATGGCCAACAGGAAATATTCAAATGGAGGCTTAGTTGCTAAAATCAGGACCTCAGTCTTGTCCCCATTCAGCCTAAGAGAGTTACTGCCCATTCAGGTAGCTACTGCCTGCAAACATTTCTTAAAGTTGACAGTGATGGCCTCGTATCCTTAGGGATGGGCATAATTACTTGCATGTCATTGGTATAGGATAGGTCCAGTAGTCCAAAAGACTATATCAGCTTAGCCAGTGGGGAGACATAGAGATTAAAAAGAGTAAGGCTCAGGGAGGAGCCACGAGGCACCCCGCATGGCATAAGGATGCGATTCGAAATAAATTGGTTCATAGCCCTCGTCTTTGACCTATCTTTCAGGAAGGAAGTTAACAGATAGAATGCTGACCCATAAAACTCCAGATTCCAGCAGGGGAGAGAAATGGTATAGAAAGCTGCAGAAAGTGAATGCCATCACGATGCAGCGCTGAATCTTTCCAACCACTCACTCCCAGTCAAGGGATACGGGTTTAATTCATCATTCTTTTGCTCACTTCGCCACCCCAGTTTGGACCCAGCCATATGCCAATCAGTCTTGACCCTGTTCCTCATGAGAACAGTCCAGCCCAAACTGCCAAGCCGGATCCTCCCTGGAACAGAAACAGGCATCCTGGGACTGGTTTCGGGGTATCACTCCTCGTCAGCTGGCCTAGCTTGAATCCAGTGGGACAGCGAGCAAGGGACTCATGTTTTGGCATAACCTGGCCACTTATGGCGTACATAGCAAACAGAACAAGATGATGGATGGAGTACTGAAACTTTTCAACCACTCACCCCCAGTCACAGATCTGGATTTAATCCATTGTTCTTATGCTCCCTATGCGATCCCAGTTTGGACCCAGCCATATGCAAATCAGTCTTGACTCTATTCCTCAGGGTAACAGTCCAGCCCAAACTGCCAGGCCTGATCGGGGTATTAGCCCTAATCAGCCTGGCTAGCCTGAATTCAGTGGCACAGCAAGCAAAGGACCCATGTCTGGGCATACCCTTGGCCCCTTAGAGCCAACAAAGCAAACACAAGATGATCGACGGAATGCTGAAACTTTTCAACCATTCAACCCCAGTCACAGATCTGGGTTCAATCTATCATCGTTCTTTATCTCACTTTGCCACACCAGTTTGGACCCAGCCATATGCAAATCATTCTTGACCCTGTGCCTCTTGCGAACAGTGCAGCCCGAACAGCCAGGTCAGGCACACCACGGACCGGAAACGAGCATCCCGGGACCTTTTCGGGGCATCACCCCTCATCAGCCAGGCTAGCTTGAAAAGAGGCATACCGAGCAAGGGCTGCTCACGCATCTTATTATCGAAAGAGCATTAAAAATATTCCCTCACACTCCTTCTAGGTTTATCTCTGAAATAGGATTTTACTACTCAAGTTTATTTCCAACAAAGGATTGAAAGCCTGATTTAGTGTCTGGAGGACAAGTGATTCTGCCACAAATGTGACTGACAATCCGGCGCCCCGATGGGTGACACGTAGCGCTGTACAAATCTACTGATTGATTGACTGATTGATCGGCGTTATAGCCGTGTCTGGTGGCTCATTGGACTAATGCATCCACTGCGGGGCCTGTGTTCGACCTCATGGTCACAGGTTCAAATCCAGGCAGGTCCACTCAGCTTTTCATCCATCTGAGGTCGATAAAATTAGTACCATTGAGTTGAGTAACAATAAACATCTGTTATTCAGCGCCAAGATACCTACGGGTGAATGTGTGATCTACAAATACACGTTATGTTATTACAAGTGCCCCATGTCCTGTGCAGCTGTCATAAGGCGGGCGGGATAGTCCCCACCTACTGCCCCCTAAAGCAGGTCCTCGTGTCCTAGGGCCATATGTATCATTGAAATTCACATTCGTAAAGGCCGAAATTCGCAGAATTTCGGCCTTTGCGAATGCGAATTCGCAAAATGATATGTATGAAGGAAAATCCAATGCAAAATAAGGAATCGCAAAATTTGCGATTTCTTATTTTGCGATTGCATTTAAGGAATAGCAATTTTTGCGATTCTTTAAATGCAATGTAAGAAGGCAAAAAAAATTGCTATATGGCCTTAAGGAATCGCAAATTACCACCAACTTCTAGTTGGTGGTAAGTTGCGAATTACTTGAAAAATGCAAATTTTTGCATTTTTCAAAGTGCCATGTGACGCACATACATGTGCACCACATGTGCACCTCTACTTAGGGGTGCAACAGGGTGTCCTTTGGACACCCCCGCACCCTTGAAATTATTCTCAATTTGCGATTAGCAAATTGCGAATCGCAAATTGAGAAAAAATTCCCATTCCTTCCTATTGGCCTCCTGGCCCATAAAAATGAATGGGAAAGTATTCCTTAATTGCGAATTCACAATTTGGGAATTCGCAATTAAGGAATATCAAGAAATCGCTAAAAAAATGCGTTTTTCTTGATACATACCATTTTGCGATTCTGAAATAGCAATTTCTTAAAAATCGCAATTACAGAATCGCAAATTGGTTCCTTGATACATATGGCCCTAAGAATACTTCTCGGTTTTCAGTACAACTTCCACCAACCTTCCAGAAGGACAGCAAACAGCCCCAAGGCTTGCACAGGGTCTTGCAAAGTCATCTTTAGCCGGGCCCAGCCTGCGTGCCCACTCATAACCAGCGCACGACATACCGAGGGCTGATGATAGTTCAGCAGGTGCAGCGCCCCCAACCAGTGTCTCTTTGTAGCTGCTCTCCAGGGGGTGAGGGTCCATTTCCCAAGCTTGCTCCGGCTCATGGCACCAGTACCCGGCTCCTGGAACACCGGCATCTCCTGCCCTGCCTCGCCGCACCATTCCCAGGGCAGTGTTTAACTAACACAGACGTGTTTCCTGGCTGTCGTTGTTTAGACAAGAGGAAACCGATTGATAAAATATTCATGGGGCCCTTGCCCGTCCAGAGCACACGGGTCGATGCAGCGCGGAGAGGCCGCAGCCCCCCAGGGGTCTCCGGGCTTCCGATATCACACCCGGCCCCTCCCCACCCCCTGAGCAGGCCCAGGGTCTGTGGGAAACAGGCTTCCCAGCCCCTGGTCACCCCTTACCTTCGAGAGAGCCCCCTGGCGCCGATAGGGGGAACATCCTTTACAACGCGGATGTTACCCCGCAGTACCGTTACAACACGTCTTTTACAACGCAAGTCGTAACCACGACTTGCGCTGGAAGGCGCTCAAGGATAAGGAATAGTAGATTTACTGTTCCAACACCTTCCCTACTGTACGTAGGCTGGTGTTGGAATAGTAAATTTAACTATTCCTAAGTCCGCACCCCTACAGCGCAAGTCGTGGTAACGACTTGCGTTGTAAAAGACGCGTTGTAACGGTACGCGTGGTAATACCACACGTTGTACCGTCATACATCCGCCGATGGCACTGCCGGGCCTCCTCTGGCCCTTACCTCTGAAAGGCCAGTAGAGTTGGAGCAGAGTCAGTCACACAGATGCCAGGAGGGTTTCCAGAAGCACAAGGAATGCCTTCTTTCCAGCCTTGGCTTTCTTTTCACAAATAAGTGCCCTCGGGTAACTGTAGGCATTTTAATATTTCAGTGAACGCCAAGAGCTGGAATCTGACCGACTCTGTCCCAGCACCACACGCCCTTCAAAAGCGTCATTTTAAAAAAATCCAATCTCAGTTTCACTGCTAGGGGGTGTGTGGACATTCCACAATAAGGGGGATCTTTCCAATGATTTTCTGGTATTTCATTCTTTTTGTTGTAGTTTTATACAGCGAGACCCCGGCCCAAGGGGAGTAGAGTTCACTATCAGCCAGATTCATCATTGAAAATTGCGCTCACAAAGGGCCAGATTCTGAGAATCTAGCCCTTTGCGAGCGCAATTTTTGCATTTGGGATTCATCATCCCAAAAGCAACAAGCATTTACAATGCAATGGTTTTGCCTTTGTTAAAGTTAGAGCTATTGGCATTGCTCTTGACATTATTTTTATTTATGTTTTTTTTAACATAAATAAATGGCATTGTCATTTACAATGCCAATAGCTTAATCTCTCGCAAATGCCACACACAAACACCCACAGAGAGCCCCCCCCACACACACACACAGAGCCCTCCACACACACACCCACACAGAGCCCCCCACACACACAGCCACACAGAGCCCCCCACACAGAGCCCCCCCCACACACACACACACACAGAGCCCCCCACACACTGCGAGCCCCCCACACACACTGCGAGCCTCCCCCACACACTGTGAGCCTCCCCCACACACTGCGAGCCCCCCCCACACATTGCGAGTCTCCCCAACAACTCTGCGAGCCCCCCACACTGCGAGCCCCCCCCCACACACTGCTAGCCCCCCCCACACACTGCGAGCCCCCCCCACACAGGAATGACTGGAGAAGGCCAGGCGGCAGAAAACCCGTATTATAATAATCACGCCGATGTTGAGACTTACAATTCAAGTCAGGTGTTTATATGGCGCTCTGTGTTCAGTTTCAAGATTTCCAAACCGTTTAACATAAAGGACAGAGATAAGTGCGGAGATTGGGGGGAGGGGCAGAGTACTTTGCCCAGAATTATAGACTTTGGGCCGGTATTGAACCCGGGTCTCCTCTGTCTGTTTTCGTCATTACCTTGCCCTATACATCTCTCCCTTCACCCTTTATTGCACTAGACGCCCAACCCTTCCCCGAACTGCAACCCCCACTCATTTAATTTATTCATTTGCAGTTTTATATAGCGCATTGAAGTGCTTTACTTGAGCTTCAAATTACTTTACAGAAGGTCCGATTCATATGTTAGGCACTGGGAGATTATGTGATTTGCTCAGGATCACAGCATGCTGAGCCCGCGCCGGGACTCGAACTTCGTTCCACAGTGTTGAGGTCTTTAGGCCACATGTCCTCACCCTTGATACCAGGCATCACGTCTGCATATCTTTATATATATTTTCTCTTGCTGAGTATCCCTCCGCACTACTGCCCACCTACCCTTGCTGCCCGTGCATTGCTTCAGGCCTCCCCAGACTCGCGGTGTCTCGCTGCTCTGACTCTTGCATCAGCATATATATATAACAAGAATGTGCCCCGGGCTCACGGAGAGCGGGAGGGAGGACGGGCACACAGAGGGGGGGAGATGGGACGGCGGGAGTGGGGACACGGAGGAAGGATAAGTGCGGAGATTGGGGGGAGGGGCAGAGTACTTTGCCCAGAATTATAGACTTTGGGCCGGTATTGAACCCGGGTCTCCTCTGTCTGTTTTCGTCATTACTTTGCCCTATACATCTCTCCCTTCACCCTGCAGCTGGCCACATCCATCGCTCCCTGCCTGGTCGATTCCATAAGCAATTAAAACACGCTCCGGACAGTTCTCGGCCCACCCGTCACTGCAGACACAGCTCAGTGCATTCGGGCACCAAAATCCTGGAGCACTGACTTCCGCCGCCCTTTCATGCATTCTGCAGCTTGTGCAATGCCGATTCCCGCACTGTACCCCCTCCCTGGCATTGCTGCTTGTACTTTACAGCTGTTCCTTATGCAATCCATAGGTGTTCACTGGGTGTGTCAAGGATTGATGAAGTGGGCGCTCTCTCCGTACTCCGCTTGCTGCAGGTGCAGTGACTGCGGTCGGGCCAGTGTCTGCTGCCTCCGGACTCGGTTTCTATTGCGTGATTCAAACATTGTCACCCTTTGCCCCACCTCCCCCACCCCCCACTGCCAGTGCACTGCATCGGCAGCCTCCAGCTGCACGGACACCAATGCCACGGTGGCGTGCTGTGCTTCCAGACTAATATTTTCTTGCATACTACTGCTGACCCAGTAGGTGCCAGTGCATAGCCGATGCAGGCTCCCTGTGCAGGCCTCTCTCTCCACACTCGAGTTTCCCTGCATGCTCCTGCAGTAAATCTCCTCTTTTCGCGCCCTAGAGCTGTCCGTGCATCGCTGCTGTCCCCGGCCTCAGCCCCCTATTCCAGACTCTCTCTAGCTTGCATGCTTCAGCTCCTGCAGTACATCTCTTCTCTGCCCACTGCAGTCAAACCCTCTACAGCCAGTGCACCCCTGCTGCTGGCCTCACTCTCTGGTGCAGGCGGGTACCATGCTCCAATTCCCTGAGCCCAGGCTCACTTTCGACTGTGCCCTTGGTTTATTGCACTAGACGCCCAACCCTTCCCCGAACTGCAACCCCCACTCATTTAATTTATTCATTTGCAGTTTTATATAGCGCATTGAAGTGCTTTACTTGAGCTTCAAATTACTTTACAGAAGGTCCGATTCATATGTTAGGCACTGGGAGATTATGTGATTTGCTCAGGATCACAGCATGCTGAGCCCGCGCCGGGACTCGAACTTCGTTCCACAGTGTTGAGGTCTTTAGGCCACATGTCCTCACCCTTGATACCAGGCATCACGTCTGCATATCTTTATATATATTTTCTCTTGCTGAGTATCCCTCCGCACTACTGCCCACCTACCCTTGCTGCCCGTGCATTGCTTCAGGCCTCCCCAGACTCGCGGTGTCTCGCTGCTCTGACTCTTGCATCAGCATATATATATAACAAGAATGTGCCCCGGGCTCACGGAGAGCGGGAGGGAGGACGGGCACACAGAGGGGGGGAGATGGGACGGCGGGAGTGGGGACACGGAGGAAGGATAAGTGCGGAGATTGGGGGGAGGGGCAGAGTACTTTGCCCAGAATTATAGACTTTGGGCCGGTATTGAACCCGGGTCTCCTCTGTCTGTTTTCGTCATTACTTTGCCCTATACATCTCTCCCTTCACCCTGCAGCTGGCCACATCCATCGCTCCCTGCCTGGTCGATTCCATAAGCAATTAAAACACGCTCCGGACAGTTCTCGGCCCACCCGTCACTGCAGACACAGCTCAGTGCATTCGGGCACCAAAATCCTGGAGCACTGACTTCCGCCGCCCTTTCATGCATTCTGCAGCTTGTGCAATGCCGATTCCCGCACTGTACCCCCTCCCTGGCATTGCTGCTTGTACTTTACAGCTGTTCCTTATGCAATCCATAGGTGTTCACTGGGTGTGTCAAGGATTGATGAAGTGGGCGCTCTCTCCGTACTCCGCTTGCTGCAGGTGCAGTGACTGCGGTCGGGCCAGTGTCTGCTGCCTCCGGACTCGGTTTCTATTGCGTGATTCAAACATTGTCACCCTTTGCCCCACCTCCCCCACCCCCCACTGCCAGTGCACTGCATCGGCAGCCTCCAGCTGCACGGACACCAATGCCACGGTGGCGTGCTGTGCTTCCAGACTAATATTTTCTTGCATACTACTGCTGACCCAGTAGGTGCCAGTGCATAGCCGATGCAGGCTCCCTGTGCAGGCCTCTCTCTCCACACTCGAGTTTCCCTGCATGCTCCTGCAGTAAATCTCCTCTTTTCGCGCCCTAGAGCTGTCCGTGCATCGCTGCTGTCCCCGGCCTCAGCCCCCTATTCCAGACTCTCTCTAGCTTGCATGCTTCAGCTCCTGCAGTACATCTCTTCTCTGCCCACTGCAGTCAAACCCTCTACAGCCAGTGCACCCCTGCTGCTGGCCTCACTCTCTGGTGCAGGCGGGTACCATGCTCCAATTCCCTGAGCCCAGGCTCACTTTCGACTGTGCCCTTGGTTTATTGCACTAGACGCCCAACCCTTCCCCGAACTGCAACCCCCACTCATTTAATTTATTCATTTGCAGTTTTATATAGCGCATTGAAGTGCTTTACTTGAGCTTCAAATTACTTTACAGAAGGTCCGATTCATATGTTAGGCACTGGGAGATTATGTGATTTGCTCAGGATCACAGCATGCTGAGCCCGCGCCGGGACTCGAACTTCGTTCCACAGTGTTGAGGCCTTTAGGCCACATGTCCTCACCCTTGATACCAGGCATCACGTCTGCATATCTTTATATATATTTTCTCTTGCTGAGTATCCCTCCGCACTACTGCCCACCTACCCTTGCTGCCCGTGCATTGCTTCAGGCCTCCCCAGACTCGCGGTGTCTCGCTGCTCTGACTCTTGCATCAGCATATATATATAACAAGAATGTGCCCCGGGCTCACGGAGAGCGGGAGGGGGGACGGGCACACAGAGGGGGGGAGATGGGACGGCGGGAGTGGGGACACGGAGGAAGGCAGGACAGCAGCAAGCACGGCCCGGCCGGACCAGATTCGGGGGCGTTCCCGGCTTTCGGCTGACGTCGCGTGACGTCGGCAAAAGCCAAAGAATCGCGGGAACGCCCCCGAATCTGGTCCGGCATTGACGGACAGGCCCCTCGTCCAATGGCTAGGCTCCATTTATGGAGCCAGCCAATGAATGACGAGGGCCGACCCAAAGCCACACTACAGAACTCATCAGGATTTCGCCTGCGCGAAAAAGATGCGCAGAGCGCATCTTTTCGCCAGGCAAAACCTAAAAATTGCTAATAGCAAAATTGCGAGGAATTGCATTTAAGGAATCTCTATTTGAGATTCCTTAAATGCAATTCATTAACCATTTTTAATTTGCAAATTCACAATTTTTGGCCGCTATTTACCGCGAAGTCTGACTTTGTGGTAAATAGTGAAAACTCAGAAAAATGCACTTTAGTGCATTTTTCTAAGTTGTATGTTACACACACACATGTCCTTTGGACGTGTGTGTGCGCAACATCAGTCTACATTTTCATTTCAGGGGTGCTACAGGGTGTCCTTTGGACACCCCTGGAACCCTTGAAATCGCATCCTTAAGGAAGCTGTAGGAATCGCAATTGTTTTTGCGATTTCTACATGAATCCCGTTTTGCAAGTCCTTAATAGCGATTCCTTAATAATCGCTATAAAGGACTCGCAAAACGGGACAATGATGAATCTGGGGGTATGTGAACAGCAGATTACTTTGCTCATTTTGTGTTTGTTTATTTTAGTAGGCACCGAAGCATTAACTGATTTACACAGAATCACACGATATTGAGCTTGAGGCCAGGACTCCACTATTGTTCCTCAGTTCTAAAGTAGGCATCTCTGGACATTAGGCCACATCTCCCAACCTTTTACAATCATCTGGAAATTGTTACAGCAGGCAGTGCATGTACAGAGGGGTTCCCTGACCTTTTATGGGTGTGCACCTTTGCGGTAATGTCTTAGTAAAGTTGAACCGCGGGCACCTCGGGGAAGCAATTCTGAAGGAGTTCACACATCTGGGTAGTAGGGTTTTTCCTGATGCTGCCATTGTCACGAGAGGTAGTGTTCTTACCGGTTCTGGCGTGTTGGAGAGATCCTTGACTTCGGGTCTTGAGGGCTCTGGTCTGTAAAATGTAAATGTAAATGTATTTATATAGCGCAAATCACCGACACGGTATCTAAGCGCTTGCTTAGGGAACCCGTCCTGGTATTCCCCTGTGAGAAACCCCGGCAGGGTGTCCGCAAGGTGAAAGCCAGGCATCCCGCCGCGAGGGGCCGTAGTGGAGATTATGCAAGCTATTGCCCAGAGTTGCAGAGTGTGACCCCGTGAGTTGAGTAGGCACCAGAGCAAGAATTGTCGAGTCCGTGGAATTTTGAGCCCAAGACCCGCCGAGGCGGGGAATCGAACCCTGGTCCAGGTCGATCTCAGCTTCCGGGTCTGCCGCCTCTAACCACTGAGCCACGCTTCTCCAGCCTGTCTGAGGTAAGGGTGACCCCTTCTGGTAGCCCCGGTTCTGAAGAAAAGGCCAAAGCTGACCGTACCTTCCAAAAGGAGTCCCACGAGGAAAAAACCCCGTAGGGAAAAACCTCTGATGGAAGTGGGGACTCCATGATTGAAAAGGAAGGAAAGAAGCTACCAATAAGAAGGAATTATTAGGCAAGGAATCCAAACCTGAATAGAAGACTATAATCAGGAACAAGGTACACCAGCAGGAATCACAGATTCACCAGGCAGGAGCACAGCATACCAACAGGAGCGAGGGCACGCCAAGAGGAGCAAAGAGAGTTGCAACGCAAGGAAATGAAGGAGTCAGCCCTTTAAATACCCATGAATAGGAAGTGACCAAACAGCAACAGGAAGTGACCAAACAGGAACAGGAAATGACCAAACAGGAAGTAACCACAGTCTTGGATAGGGAAAAGGATAGTGGAGGGAACTGAAAGGTCGCCATCTTGAATTGGTAGAGCAGATACTTCCCAAGGACTTTTGGGAAAAAGACTATGGAATCATGGGAAGGCAAGATGGCCCCAAGAAGAAATGAAGAAAGAAATATATATCCAGTGAAAGGAAGGTAAGAATATATGGCCGCAACATGTGAAATAGGAAGCTGTAGTTCCAAAACCAGAACTGCAGCATTCCTGTCATGAAAATTATCAGATAACGTGCCGCCGCCTAGGTATGCGGTGTGCCCAACACAGAGAGCAGGCGCTGGGGGACGCACCTGCGACGCCAAAACGGCAACAGCGGGCCACTGTACAGCACCGCGACGCACCTGAAAAAAAGAGGGAGGCACCGCAGGCTGTATCGCGGCGTGCGAGAAAGAAGCGAGCAGCACTGCAGGCTGAATCACAGTCCACGGTGCAACAGCCATTGCCTGATCTCATATGGTTCCATGTCGCGGCTGGGGTTAGGACATTAGTGCCAGAACACTTAGTGTGTGCTTTAGGCGACTGAACTAAGAGATGTCTAAGCTTTGCCCGGCCCGAAAGTGGAACATTCCCAATAAATTGCTAAAGGGTGATGGTATGTTTTACAAGGGTGGTGTGCATCGCTCTGATGCAAGAACAGATCTGTTTATAGACGACATATGGCTTTTTCCCAGTTCCTTTTTTGTGGTTCGGCGGGCGAACGACCTCATATCCCTAGTCGCCCTTGTGGCAGGAACTCTAATTCCAAGTTCACTTCTAGTCAGCAGACACGTCCTCCGGTACTTGCTGCTGGATCCCGCGTCCCTGCTCTTGCTCTCCTCATGGCCGTGGGACTCGGAGAACAGGTAGCCAGGAAGAACAGCCAGGCTCCCCTGACCAATCACAACACTGCAATGTAGCATTGTGATTGCTTTTGAGCATCCTGGTTTGACGCTCATCCAGGGAATGGGGGCCTGTGCATGTTCTACATACAGGCTGTAAGGAGAATGGGGAAAGTGTGCATGACTAGCTTGAGAAGCCCGAGAGGAGTGGGCAACCACTCCTCCCCTGCTCAGAGAGCAGCCCCTCCCACCTGCCTGCCCACAAAGGAAACATCAAAATGATAATAACTCAAAGTTATTATCATTTTATATTGCTCAAAAGCAGTGAGGCGCCGCTTCTCCACCATAGCGGAGGAGCCGCCGCTGGGTCACATGATGGCAACGTCTCAAGCAGCCTGGTGTTCGAGGGGCGATACCCTGGAGCGTGGACAAAGGTGCAGTGAGACGGGAACCGCCCCTCACAAATGCAGGTGGTTCCACCTGTGTAGTCCTCAGGTATTTGGGATTACAGAAGACCCCGGTGTTGGAATGTTCATTGCTGGGTTCTTTTTTGTATTCTGTCATTTGCGGTGAGATCCTAGGCCTGTTATGATTCAGACACGTTTATCACGCTATTAACAAACATGTATACTGCATTGCCCACTGTGTGATGACATCTCATGTGTGTCTTTGCCTTTCCATGGTGTTACAGTACAAAATGGTATGGTCGCGGTAGCAAGCTTCTTTTTGTGAACAGTAAATGATAGTACAAAACACAAAACTAATACGCTGTGGCGTAAATCCAATTTCTTTACTTTGTTGGAGTAATAAAGCACCTAATGCGATTGTAATCAAAGCATTAACAAATAAAGGCAACACCGTTGCTCATTATGGTTTTTGAGCAGCGTATTACACTGATCTTGGTGCAGATGGGAAAATAGAGAAAGGGATGGCTGTTAGTGGTAACGTGTGGGTGTGGGACAGGGAAAAGGTATCTGTGACATATATACATTAAGGAACATGGGGGTCTGTTGACTCTCTACCTGGACGGTTAGGGTTTTTTACCGTTCACTCTTACGCACTATTACTTATCCTTGATTATAACACTCCTAACGGTTACACCAGGCAGTGCGCCTCCCTCTCTGAGAAATCTAAAAAAACCTTAGTTGCTGTAACATATATACATTAACATTGCATGGTATCAGCTTTTCCAGCCTTAGGTAGGTCAAGTGTTCCACACAAAACACATAACTCTAATGGACAAGTAATTATTTATAGAGATAACTCTAATCACTAGTATATGCCAGTTTAATGGAACTCTACCTGAGGAAATCTACTATGTATGTATATATATATGTATATAGGGATAACTCTAATCACTAGTATAGGCAGTAAACCTTTGTACCATCTACCATTCCTATGTGACTCTTAGAGTATATCCATTCGTATCCCTTCCCTATGTATATAGAGATAACTCTAATCACTAGTATATGCAGTGGACCTTTGTACTCTCTACCATTCCTATGTGACTCTTAGAGTATATCCATTCGTATCCCTTCCCTATGTATATAGAGATAACTCTAATCACTAGTATATGCAGTGGACCTTTGTACTCTCTACCATTCCTATGTGACTCTTAGAGTATATCCATTCGTATCCCTTCCCTATGTATATAGAGATAACTCTAATCACTAGTATATGCAGTAGACCGCTGTGCTCTCTACCATTCCTATGTGACTCTTAGAGTATATCCATTCGTGTCCCTACCCTATGTATATAGAGATAACTCTAATCACTAGTATATGCAGTAGACCGCTGTGCTCTCTACCATTCCTATGTGACTCCTAGAGTATATCCATTCGTGTCCCTACCCTATGTATATAGAGATAACTCTAATCACTAGTATATGCAGTAGACCTTTGTACTCTCTACCGTTCCTATGTGACTCTTAGAGTATATCCATTCGTGTCCCTTCCCTATGTATATAGAGATAACTCTAATGACTAGTATATATAGTAGACCTCTGTACTCTCTGCCATTCCTATGTGACTCTTAGAGTATATCCATTTGTATCCCTTCCCTATGTATATAGAGATAACTCTAATCACTAGTATATGCAGTAGACCTTTGTACTCTCTACCATTCCTATGTGACTCTTAGAGTATATCCATTCGTATCCCTTCCCTATGTATATAGAGATAACTTTAATCACTAGTATATGCAGTAGACCTCTGTACTCTCTACCATTCCTATGTGACTCTTAGAGTATATCCAGTCATATCCCTTCCCTATGTATATAGAGATAACTTTAATCACTAGTATATGCGTAGACCTCTGAACTCTCTACCATTCCTATGTGACTCTTAGAGTATATCCAGTTATATCCCTTCCCTATGTATATAGAGTTAACTTTAATCACTAGTATATGCAGTAGACCTCTGTACTCTCTACCATTCCTATGTGACTCTTAGAGTATGTCCATTCGTATCCCTTCCCTATGTATATAGAGATAACTCTAATCACTGGTATATGCAGTAGACCTCTGTACTACCCACCATTTCTATGTGACTCTTAGAGTATATCCATTTGTATCTCTTCCTTGCGTGACTTTACATCTTGTACATTTGCAATGTTTTTCTGTTTGTATCCTTTATGTAACACATGTAATCCTAAATCCTTATGTTTTTCAACTGGTTCTTATGTAAAGCGCTCTGACACCTTCGCGTAAAGTTCGCGCTATATAAAATCGCATAAATAAATAAATAAATATGCGGTAAATCTCTGTAACTCGAGAGTGTCTCGTGCGGCTCCTACAGGTGCTCCCTTAGAGATGCCCGTCTCAGGTTCCAAGAAATGGCAGGCCACCAGTCTTTAGCCAAGTACCATCTATAATTATTTGATTATGATTGTAATACAAAACTGCCTGTTCAGTCTTTTGCATCAAAGCGTTGCACGAAAAATCAATGACTCGCGGGAAACGGTCCCCTGGGGCTCCTTGCTACTGCCAGCAGCTATGAAAAGAGGCCCTGTGGCTAGCTGTGACTGACAGCCAATGGGAGCGTGCCCTGACTTTCGGTGGCACTGACTGCCAACCTATTGAAACAGACTGTGTCGCTAGCTTTGACTGTCAGCCTATGGCAGTGTGTCCTGACTTCCAATGGCACTGGCGGCCAACCTACTGAAATAGGCTCCGTGCTGTGGCTAGCTGTGACGGTCAGCCAATGGGAGCATGCCTTAACTTTCTATGGTACTGGCGGCCATCCTATTGAAACAGGCCCTGTGGCTAGCTGTGACTGTCAACCTATGGGAGTGTGTCCTGACTTACTGTGGCACTGGTAGCCATCCTATACAAAAACTCCTTCTGTATACCTGTGCCTGCCACCCTATAACAGCATGTCCTGATATTCTATGGCACTAACTGTCAGCCTGTGGAAATAGCTTCTCTAGCTACCTGTGTCCTCCAGCCTATGAAAGCGAGTTCTGGCGTCCTATGACTGTCAG
Source organism: Lissotriton helveticus (assembly GCF_964261635.1). NCBI lineage: Eukaryota > Metazoa > Chordata > Amphibia > Caudata > Salamandridae > Lissotriton > Lissotriton helveticus. The sequence continues at coordinate 19,271,351 of NC_136073.1, forward strand.
CCTATGGGAACAGGCCCGCTGGCTAGCTGTGCCTGCCAGCCTATGACAGTGTGTCCTGATATCCTATGGCATTGGCTGCCAACCTGTAACAATAGCTTCATAGCTACTGGTGTTGTGCCAACCTATGGAAGCATGCTGTAAGAACAAGTCCTGTATGACTGCCAGCCTGCGCGTCCGTGTCCCGCCTTCCTATGGTAAATACTGATATCCTATAAGAACAAGTCCTGTGGGTCCCTGTGACTGCCAGCCTGCGCGTCCGTGTCCCGCCTTCCTATGGTAAATACTGTTCACAGCAATGCTTCAGAAGACAGCCCCTGCACCATATACAATGATGATTACCAGTGCCCTATACTCCATGACGAAGGCTGCCCATCAGTAGGAGAAGGCCTTGTTTATCACAGTGATTGGTACGAGACTACAGAAGAAGGCCCCTTGATGAGAGCCAGCCTGTAGGAGAAGGGCCCTTGACGAGAGCCAGCCTGTAGGAGAAGGATCCTTGCTCTCTATATTGAGTATCGCCAGCCTACAGGAGAAGGCCCCTTGATGAGAGCCAGCCTGTAAGAGAAGGGCCCTTGACGAGAGCCAGCCTGTAGGAGAAGGGCCCTTGACGAGAGCCAGCCTGTAGGAGTAGGGCCCTTGATGAGAGCCAGCCTTTAGGAGAAGGCCCCTTGATGAGAGCCAGCCTGTAGGAGAAGGGCCCTTGATGAGAGCCAGCCTATAGGAGAAGGGCCCTTGACGAGAGCCAGCCTGTAGGAGAAGGGCCCTTGACGAGAGCCAGCCTGTAGGAGTAGGGCCCTTGATGAGAGCCAGCCTTTAGGAGAAGGCCCCTTGATGAGAGCCAGCCTGTAGGAGAAGGGCCCTTGATGAGAGCCAGCCTGTAGGAGAAGGGCCCTTGATGAGAGCCAGCCTATAGAAGTAGGGCCCTTGATGAGAGCCAGCCTGTAGGAGAAGGGCCCTTGACGAGAGCCAGCCTGTAGGAGAAGGGCCCTTGATGAGAGCCAGCCTATAGGAGAAGGGCCCTTGACGAGAGCCAGCCTGTAGGAGAAGGGCCCTTGACGAGAGCCAGCCTGTAGGAGTAGGGCCCTTGATGAGAGCCAGCCTTTAGGAGAAGGCCCCTTGATGAGAGCCAGCCTGTAGGAGAAGGGCCCTTGATGAGAGCCAGCCTGTAGGAGAAGGGCCCTTGATGAGAGCCAGCCTATAGAAGTAGGGCCCTTGATGAGTGCCAGCCTGTAGGAGAAGGCCCCTTGATGAGAGCCAGCCTGTAGGAGAAGGGCCCTTGATGAGAGCCAGCCTATAGAAGTAGGGCCCTTGATGAGTGCCAGCCTGTAGGAGAAGGGCCCTTGCTCTCTATGATGAGGATCACCAGCCTATAGGAGTAGGGCCCTTGATGAGTGCCAGCCTGTAGGAGAAGGATCCTTGCTCTCTATGATGAGGATCACCAGCCTATAGGAGTAGGGCCCTTGTACTCTATGTTGATTAGTAAAAATCTACCGGAGTAGAATCCTTCTGCTTCATTGCACTGAATGCCTGTATATACGGGAAGACCTCCTGTCCTGTAAGGTGACTGCCGCAGGTATACAGGAGAAGGTCTCTTGAACACTCTGCTTGGTGAAGACTGACAGGCAGGAGGCTAGCCCTTGTACCCTATCACTCCTCGGTGATGACTGACAGACAGGAGGCTAGGATGTGTGCCCTATCACTCCTTGGTGAGGACTGACAGACAGGAGGGTAGGAGGCTAGCCCTTGTATCCGATCACTCCTTGGTGAGGACTGACAGACAGGAGGCTAGCCCTTATATCCTATCACTCCTTGATGAGGACTGACAGACAGGAGGCTAGCCCTGGTACCCTATCACTCCTCGGTGATGACTGACAGACAGGAGGCTAGGATGTGTGCCCTATCACTCCTTGGTGAGGACTGACAGACAGGAGGGTAGGAGGCTAGCCCTTGTATCCGATCACTCCTTGGTGAGGACTGACAGACAGGAGGCTAGGAGGCTAGCCCTTGTACACTATCAGTCCTTGGCGAGACCTGCCAGACAGGAGGCTAGCCCTTGTATCCTATCACTCCTTGGTGAGGACTGACAGACAGGAGGCTAGCCCTTGTATCCTATCACTCCTTGGTGAGAAATGACAGACAGGAGGCTAGCCCTTGTACCCTATCACTCCTTGGTGAGGTCTGACAGACAGGAGGCTAGCCCTTGTATCCTATCACTCCTTGGTGAGGACTGACAGACAGGAGGCTAGAAGGTGAGCCTTTGTGCCCTATCACTACTTGGTGCGGACTGACAGACAGGAGGCTAGCCCTTGTACCCTATCACTCCTTGGTGAGGACTGACAGACAGGAGGCTAGCTCTTGTATCCTATCGCTCCTTGGTGAGGACTGACAGACAGGAGGCTAGGAGGCTAGCCCTTGTACCCTATCACTCCTGGGCGAGGAGTGACAGACAGGAGGCTAGCCCTTGTACCCTATCACTCCTTGGTGAGGACTGACAGACAGGAAGCTAGGAGGCTAGCTCTTGTACCCTATCACTCCTGGGCGAGGAGTGACAGACAGGAGACTAGCCCTTGTACCCTATCACTCCTTGGTGAGGACTGACAGACAGGAGGCTAGCCCTTGTACCCTATCACTCCTTGGTGAGGACTGACAGAACCTTGTATCCTATCACTTCTTGGTGAGGACTGACAGACAGGAGGCTAGGAGGCTAGCCCTTGTACCCTATCACTCCTTGGCGAGGACTGACAGACAGGAGGCTAGCCCTTATATCCTATCACTCCTTGATGAGGACTGACAGACAGGAGGCTAGGAGGCTAGCCCTTGTAAACTATCACTCCTTGGCGAGACCTGACAGACAGGAGGCTAGCCCTTGTACCCTATCACTCCTTGGTGAGGACTGACAGACAGGAGGCTAGCTCTTGTACCCTATCACTCCTTGGTGAGGACTGACAGACAGGAGGCTAGCCCTTGTATCCTATCACTCCTTGGTGAGGACTGACATACAGGAGGCTATCCCTTGTATCCTATCACTCCTTGGTGAGAACTGACAGACAGGAGGCTAGCCCTTGTACCCTATCACTCCTTGGTGAGGACAGACAGACAGGAGGCTAGGCCTTGTACCCTATCACTCCTTGGTGAGGACTGACAGACTTTGGGTAACATCATTTACCACGAAGGCATTACCACTACTAACATTTACCACGTGACACTTACCACGCAGGGTGCCTTCCACGCAGGGTGCCTTCCACGACGTCTTTACCACGGGCTGGGGGGGAGATGTGGTATTCCTTCGAGTCGTTCTGCGTGGGCTTGGGGGGCAGAGGGGGGCTGGGGGGGGTCTCCCCCCCCAAAAATAACAAGCGGGGGGCAGAGGGGGGCTGGGGGGGGTCTCCCCCCCAAAAAATAACAAGCAGTTTACTTTAAAAAAAAAAACGAACATAATTTTAAAAGAAAAAGGAAAGAGCCTCCCCCAAAGACGTGCCGTGTACGTCAAAAAAACAGTCCTTTTTTTATTTTGGTATACGTGTTTTGACGCTTGTTTCAATGGAGGATGGAAGTAAGGGCTCGTAGAGAAAGACGTGCAGGTAAGACGTTTCTAGGCGTAGTAAAATCCTACGTTGTAAATACCAGCGTGGTAAAGCCACTTGCGATGTAAAATTCGCGTGGTAAAGCCATGCGTGGTAATTGAAATCGTGGTATAATCATATATTCCGGTGGCACGTTGTCTGGGTTTGCATGGCAGCAGGCCCGGTTCTAGCGGGTGGGCCGGGTGGGCCGGGCCCACCCAAACATGAGCCTGGCCCACCCAAACAGGAGCCTTGGCCCTCGCAGTGAGGGCTTGAAGGCAGGTCCGCAAGGGTGTCTCTGTGTGTGTGCGCGCCCGGGCCGGGCTGAGACAGCGATTATCACAGCCGCACCCGAGTACTTAACAGGTCTTTAAAAGACCATTTACATAATTAACAAGGCTTTGTTTATTTTTTCACCCCTTAATCTTCATGTGGCGAAAGGTGACACATCCTGTCTTTGACATGGGTAACCTTTGCCTACAGTTCTGCTGCGTGGATATTTCTTTTTTATGCAGCGCAGGAGAAAATGAGTTTGGTTATTCCTATTCACCTTTCCTGACCCCTGCAGCTGCTTACCACACAAAGTTTAACTAATGAAGTAGTAGGTAAGAGAATGTGTTACTATTTGTTTTTCTTTAAAAAATGTGCACATCCCCAGCACCACACATACTTCGTGTGAGCTTCATTTAAACAGTTTTATCATTATCATGGCTAATGCAGAACAAGAATTAGACACTACAAAATGCCCAGATAACGCTGGTGATTAATGATCCTGCTGGAGAGCAATCATTTGTCTGTTAGTAGTTTTTAAATGCAGATGAACTGTATTTTATGTGGAAGCTCAGTGGGTTACTGCCTTTGTCACAGAGATCCTTGTGTTACTTGCAGTTCAGAAGTTACAATCCTAACATAGGACAGTGACTAATGAATTGTCACCAAAGAGCTGCATACAAACATGAATGGTATAGTTAGAACGTTGCTTTTTTTTTTTATATAGTTAGAACTTCCTTTGTCTTTCATTATTCTAATGTTGCTAAAATGAGTATGTTTGGGCAGATATACATTTTTATCATTTAAGCTGAGCCCCATGGAATACTTTTTAAATCCTATGTTTGTGTTTCCCCAGACCAAACCCTTTTAAAATATACTGCCCACCAGTATGGATGACATGTGATTCCTACACCTTGTAATTCTTATTGGTTAATGAGACATTCCCTGTAGACTGATTTACATACTTGTATGATTCATTGTCTCGTTTTAATGTGTGTGTGATGTAAAGTACTGACACACACTACACTGATATGAGTAGCGCTATACAACAAATGAAATGCATATGAGAGAGGGGCTACGTAGAGATGAGGGCACTGGAGGAGGGTGGCAGTGAGGGAATCAGAGGAGGAGGTCAATAGGGGGGATTCACGGGAGGGCTACGGAGAGATGAGGGGCGCTGGTGGAGGGTGGCAGTGAGGGAATCCGAGGAGGAGGAAGTGGGAGGGCCTATGGAGCGATGAGGTGCACTGTTGGAGGGTGGCAGTGAGAGAATCCGAGGAAGAGGTCATGGGGTGGAGGTGGAAGCTAGGGAGAGATGAGGGGCACTGGTGGAGGGTGGTAGTGAGGGAGTCTGAGGAGGAGGTCGTGAGGGGGAGGGGCTACAGAGAGATGAGGGGCACTGGTGGAGGGTGGTAGTGAGGGAATCCGAGGAAGAGGTCATGGGGTGGAGGGGGAAGCTAGGGAGAGATGAGGGGCACTGGTGGAGGGTGGTAGTGAGGGAGTCTGAGGAGGAGGTCATGAGGGGGAGGGGCTACAGAGAGATGAGGGGCACTGGTGGAGGGTGGTAGTGAGGGAATCCGAGGAAGAGGTCATGGGGTGGAGGGGGAAGCTAGGGAGAGATGAGGGGCACTGGTGGAGGGTGGTAGTGAGGGAGTCTGAGGAGGAGGTCATGAGGGGGAGGGGCTACAGAGAGATGAGGGGCACTGGTGGTGGGTGGTAGTGAGGGAATCCGAGGAAGAGGTCATGGGGTGGAGGGGGAAGCTAGGGAGAGATGAGGGGCACGGTTAGAGGGTGGTAGTGAGGGAGTCTGAGCAGGAGATCATGTGGGGGAGGGGCTACAGAGAGATGAGGGTGGAGGGTGGCAATGAGGGAATCTGAGGAGAAGGTCATAAGGGGAGGGGTTATGGGGAGATGAGGGGCACTTGTGGCACGTGACGTGGCAGTGAGGGAATCCGAGCAGCAGGTCAATGGGGGGCATGGAGGGATGAGGGGCACTGTTGGAAGGTGGTAGTAAAGGTTTTTACAGAGAAATAGGTCAGTGGTGGGGCGCCAAAAAAGACTTTCGCATCAGCGCTGAAGCCGGCCCTGTCATGGCCTTTCTGTTTTTGTTTATTTAATTAGCAGTCTGGTCATAAGGGCTACTGTGAAACATACTTTAAAGTGCGTGCTAATTATATTTACTGCTATAGTCCGTGTTTTAAGTTTGAAGGTGATTTTAATAATGATTTTACCAGGAAAAATGAAAGTGGAGCCCGATGGTGCCTGATATGGGGCTGGGGCCCAAGGTCATCTGTGAGATAAGGTGCATTGGAGAGGAGTGGGTATAATCAAGCCTGTAAGGGAGTGTGTTGCAGAGTCCAGGGTCAGGTGGAGGTAGGTATGAAGAGGGATTCTCCCTGAAGGCTCCCACAGAGGAAGCCAGTGCAGTGTCACTTGCCTGATCCTCCCACCTCAGAAACCTCCTTTTTCCATCAAAGGAACATTACATGGAACATTTTTTTGGGGAGAGTGATAATATTTAGAAAGAGATTTGGAAAGGAGTGCGTTTTACTGAGCCTTGTAAGACTAAGAAGAAATAAAGGAGGGCCCTGAAGCAGGTGTGCCTAGAAATATACGCGACAAATCGAGCCCGCAGTGGCCCACCCAAATGCACCCTTGGCCCACCCAAATAAAAATTCCTGGAGCCGGGCCTGCATGGCAGCTGTCGGAACTCCACTCATTCTAAGACTTATGGACCCGGGCAGTCCACAAAGTGCTTCAGAAGTGACCCTGGCACTTACGGGGTGACGTGCTGCACAGCACAAGCACGTCTCGTTGCACGTGCTCTCTAAGGAGGCATGCGTGAAACTCCTCTGGTCGCTTTCTTATGGGGACTCAGCTTTGACCAATCTCCCTATACCTATGCAGTGATGTAAGCATGGCATAGCCAATGATCTGCACATAGAGTTAAGTGACCCCCAAAACAAGCATTTGCAAAGCCAACAGGTCTGGCTTTTGTCAGGAGAAGTGTTTGGTAATAGTAGGGGCTTGGAAAACCTGTGTGTGCTGGCCCCAGCTGTTGTAGAAAGAACATTCCATAATGAATTAATACCTTGACTAACAACAACGTGGGAGGGGGAGAAGGGCCGCTTGGCTGGACGGCCGCAGTGTTTGCTGATCCTCAAGAAAACTGTTCTGAAAAGGAGTCACAAAGTGAAGGTTGCACTCCAGATGTGAACTTACAAGGCATAATCATGCAGATGCTGGATCCTTTTGACTGATGAGGTTGGGAAAGGTAGAATACTGGGCGGGGGGTCCATGGGCGGTTGGCTGCTCATGGGGGCTTCACTGACCACAGGGGATATTCACAAGACCCGGCCACACGCTCTGCGTGGCAGGGATTGGTTGCCGGCGTAGGTTTCTACATAGGGTCCGGCCAGAGGCCAGGTCCAGCAGCCAAACACCCTTCGCCTCCCACAGCAAAAGGCCGTGCTCGGCGTGGCGTGGGTCACCAGTGGGGCAGCCCATCGGCCACAGACATATAATAAAATATTACTTTGCATAAAAAACACAAAACAGAAATTTACCATTTATACGAAACTGAATTATAACTGGCACTGCCATGATGCTGTGCTTATGTCCTCGCATATTACATCACTGATAAAATCTGAAACCTAAGCCTGTGCAAGTTACGCTTAGATCAGTTATGTATAGCTTGTGAAATTCAGCAGTTTTTGCTATTAAAACTCTAGGGCCCACATGCATCAAGGGTTTTTGCAGTCGCAAACGGTGCGAATCGCAAAAATCGGCCGTTTGCGAATGCAAATCCCTTTTTTGGGATGCATTAAGGTTTTGGCTTTTTTCGCAATTTAAGAAATCGCAATTTATTTGCGATTTCTTAAATTGCGATAGCATTTAAGAAATCGCAATTTTGCGATTTCTTAAATGCAATGCCTGATTTAAAAAAAATTGCAAATTCGCAAATTGGAAGTGGTAAATTACCATGAAGTTAACCTTCATGGTAATTTTTGAAAACTTTCAAAAATGCACAAAAGTGCATTTTTGAAAGTTTCATTTTAAAAATGTGAAAAAAGCACTTTAAGGTTCATTTCAGGCATGCAGGGGGGGTCCTTTGGACCCCCCCTGCACCCTTGAAATTGCATTCTCATTTGGCGATTCCTTAACTGCGAATCGCAAAATGAGAATGCCTTCACATTCATTCCTATGGGCCTCTAGGCCCATAAGAATCAATGGAAAGGACTTCCTTAATTGCGATTAAGGAAAAATAAGGAATCGCAAAAAAATTGTGAATTTTTAATGCATAGCCGTTTGCGAATTCTTAATTGTGATTCCTTAATTTTCGCAATTAAGAATTCGCAAACGGGAATATTGATGCATGTGGCCGTCGGTTTTTAATTATTAAAAGGCCTACGTATAACTTTATTTGAACCTTCTTTTTCCAGTTAGTGTGTATGTGTGTCTACGCGCACACATATATATTTTTGCCAGGGCAGTTATAGTGGCCAAATAACGTTATTTAGAGCCAGCATAAATATAACACATGTATTACTACAGTACCAAGGGCAGCTTTGAGTTTATTACTACACTACAGTGAAATTGACACATGACGAACACTTTTCATCGCCTTATAGACTGCCTGAATCAATTAGTTCTGCTGACCTCCAGGTCCACCTTCTGAGCAGCCACCCATGAAGAGGTCATTGTGCTCCAGGAGGTCAGATCTGTCTCCCCACCAAGCTTCAAAATGCCAAGACACTCAGGAGTCGTCCTGCACCAATACCCAGGGTACCGTAGCCCTTGCAGCAGCCAAGGGATATTTAGTGTCAATCCGAGACACCAAGACCACCAAGAAAGACCTACCGACATGGGACATCAGCACCAGAGAGGCCATTATCAAGAGTGGCCTTGCTGTCCTGTTTTGTCCCCATCTCTCGGTCGACCTAAAAAGTGATGGCTTCTAAAGCAACAAACAAAAAAACCCTGCACCTGAGCCCCACAGCCTAAGTCTGAGACTACCAATGGGGAAGCCCTGGCTCCAGAGACCCTCAAGAGTCAAGCCCCGCCCCCCACTGTGTTCTTCCAGACTGGTCCCCCAGTCCCCATTTGCAACCTTTTTCTGTTATATGTTTTCCCATTGACTTCAGCAGTAGCGTTCAAGGCTACCCTTGCGACCCGCACATCTACACCCAGACACACCAGGGCAGATAAACTGAAACTGCTGATGGTACCAGAGACTTTGACCCACTACTTACCTTAAGTTCAGAAAAACAACCCTGTAACCAGGGCCAGTTCTAGAATTTGCGAGGCCCTGGGCTAAAAGGGAATGTGCGAGGCCCCTCTAATGTAGATAAGTGGCCCCGTGCAAGGAGACCATTCACAGACACTGTGGGAGGCCTATTGTCCAGCATTTTGTCGCCCCCCCCCCCACAGTTTTAACTTTGAGCCCACAAGCATTTCTCACACCTTCAGTCCGATAGGTGTGAGAATTGCTTGTGGGCTAAAAGTTAAAACTATGGGTCGCCAAAATGATGGACAATGGGCCTCCCACAGTGTCTGTGAATGGGTCTCCTTTCAATTGAAGGGAGCGTCTCCGTCCCTTATGTATACAGATACCATCCCTAAGAGGCCCGGGGAGGGGGGCCCCTCCATTTCAAAGAAAGGTGACACTTTTCTTTGAAATGGATTGCCAGGAACCCGACAGGACACATCACCAGTGCGTGGCCCCATGCTGGTGGGCTGAGTGCGAGGCCCTGGGCAGCTGCCCAGGCTGCCCATGCCTAGCGCCGGCCCTGCCTGTAACTCGATTGCAAGTACCCCTATGCAGTGTATATTTCTCCCATAGGATCCCATTGTAGTGTTCGAGGCTCATGCTTCAGATCTGACAGCTGTGTTTTCTGTGTTTTTGGAAATTTGAGAACATCTTAAGTACTTAGCTGAATATGAAGAGCTTGGTGTCAAAAATGATATAAAAATATAGGTTATATTTCAAAAATGGTCTGGAGTTTCTTCTTGAGTGTGTGTCTGACTTATTGATTCTGTGTATACAACAAATGCTTATCACTACCCTCTGATAAGTCTAAACTGCTCGCCCACACTACCACTAACTGGACCACTTGGGATTCTTGATTTAAGGCCTGTAAGCAAATAAGGGTTGTCTGGATTTTCTACTTAGAATGCCTTATTTTGGAACACTACATAAAACGCAAACTTCCTACACCTATGCCGAAGCCAAGTGCCTTTACCTTTGAAGGCTGAGGGTGACCTCTTAAAAGGTTGTGTTGCTGGATGTATTTTTTTTTTACAAATATTCTTGACAGTCTCATTCATTGGATCCTCTTCTTTCGACACCCACACTCTTTCATACAGCCCACTTTGATGCTCTCCAGACCACAAAGAGCTATTCGATCAGCACGGGGCTGTAAATTCTCTGGTCCTGAGATATTTGTACCTGTGCACAAATAGGGAGCAGGAGATTTATGGAAAGGCGCCTTTTTATGGTGACATCAATACCATCTGTTAGTAAAATGTCCACTAAGCGATGCTTTGTTAAGGTATTGCTTTGCGATCCATCTCCCAGATCCATGGAGCCAGGCTACGAAATCAGTCTATTCTCGTCATTGATCTTACGTGTAATCAGAAAGTTAGCCTGCGCGGTTCATACTCTTGCACCCTACCCTCTCAGACCTTTCCATTATGGTGTAATTTACCAAAACGCCCATTTTGTATCTACTGGAAATATGGGGGCATATTATCAAGGGGCTTAATCTCCGCTTTTTTGGCTTTAAAAGCCAAGAAAGCGGAGATAAAATTATCTCCCTATTACCAAGCTGTCGCTAACACCAGTTAGCGACAGCTAATAGGAGATAGTGACCATCTTGGGCCCCGCTTTGCATGTCAGTGATATTTATCACTAATGACATGCAAAGTGGGCGTGCCAAGATGTTAGCGACTGAAAACAGTCGCTAACATCGCTATCTCCTATTACCAACTTTTGGAGATATTCGCGCTAAGCGCGAATATCTCCAAAAACTAACACCTGCCCTGAGCAGTTCTTAGCCATGTTATCCAATGGGAGGTGGATAACATGGCTAAGAGCATTTGCTCGATAATGCATGAATATCGCTGATTTTTCAGCGATATTCATGCATTGCGGCCGTTTTTTATCGCATTTGCGATAAACCTTGCTAATAGCAAGGTTTATCTGCGATAAAAATTGCCGATTTGCGGCGATAATTTTTGTCTCTAAATAAGTTAGAGACAAAAATTATCTCTATTGGTTGGTAATATGCCCCATTATTCTTTTGTTTCCGTGGTCAACATAAAATATAGGGCCAGATGTATCAAGATACACTTTTGCGATTCTCAAATAGTGATTTTTAAGGAATCGCTATTTGAGAATTGCAAAATGGTATGTATTTAGAAATTCGCTATTTTTTAGCGATTTCTTAAAATTCCTCAATTGCGATTAGCAAATTGCTAATCGCAATTAAGGAATAATTTCCCATTCATTTATATGGGCCCCATAGGAATGAATGTGAAATTATTCGCAATTTGCGATTCGCAATTTGCTAATCGCAAATTGAGAATAATTTCAAGGGTGCAGGGGTGTCCAAAGGACACCCTGTTGCACCCCTGAAATAAGCATGGGTGCACATGTGGTGCACATACATGCCCTAAAGGCATGTATGTGCATCACATGGCACTTTGAAAAATGCCAAATGGGCATTTTTCAAGAAATTTGCAAAGTACCACCAACTTGAAGTTGATGGTAATTTGCGATTCCTTTGGGACAACTAGCAATTTTTTTTGCTTCATACATTGCATTTAAGGAATCACAAATTTTGCGATTCCCTAAATGCAATCGCAAAATAAGGAATCGCAAATTTGCGATTCCTTATTTTGCACTGAAAATTGCTACATGGTACCATTTTGCTCAAATGAATTTCGGCGTTTGCGAACCCATTTGAGCTTCATACATCTGGCCCATAATCAATAATAAGGTGGGAAAAAACAAAGGAAGATACCATTTGGTGTAATCATCCATAATCATCGACACTAGAGGTCCTCGAACTGGAGGGTGGATCCCGCTGGGGAGGCCTTAGGTGATCTCGTGTAGGGTGCCAGTCTCTGACCAAGAGAAGCCTAATGTTTTTTTAAGGTTAAAAACATGAGCGGCAGACAGCCACCTTGTAATGGGCCATCACTAACAACTTTTGTCAATATATCCTGAGGGTCAGGTTCGTCCCTGTGCTTTTAAAGGCAGCGCTTGCGGCGGTCTTCTGGCCTTGGTCTCCAGCGGACCTTTGATGGTCAGGTTCGTCCCCGTGCTTAGAACGGCAGCGCTTGCGGTGGTCTTCTGGCCTGGGTCTCCGGCATTATGCATTATGTAGCCCCCCTGCATCTTCCCACTCGCACAGTCCCCTTAAAAAAAGCAAGTTATGGGTATGCTTGTCGTCGTCGTCCCCGTTGGTCGCCCTTCTAGCCCATCACGAGGCCCTGTAGCGAATGGCAGCGATGGGGTGGGGTTAAGCAGCCACCGCCCCCTGCGGTGCAATGATTATAAGTCCTCCATGGGTCACTCTCTACACGTTTTAAAGCATTTTTGCTCTCATTTTCCGCCTTTCGATCCTTTACCATCCTTTTTCCTCTGGAAAAGTGCCCAGATGACGTTGCGTTTGGAATGCAGCACTCTATGACAACCTTCCAAAATTAGCATGCCATTAGAACTAAGAAAAAGGGCTGCACTAAAGCCAGAATTGATCATTTTTTCTGGGCCTGATGAATTCCTGGAAAGCTGAAAGCGCCAAGGATATTTTTTGCTGAATCAGGCGTACTTCACTCTTGTACATATTCTTATGGTCACTGTTAATTTAGGATATTAAAAATTCACAGGAGAACTCCAAAGTGTAACCAAAAACGAGAAGAACTGGTCACTGTTTAATATTGTAAGTGTGTGCCCTGCTTCCAGGAGCAGAGCATGAGGCCTATATCAGACCCTTTTACCTATTCAGAGCCTGTTTTAATAGCCCGGAGATAACTCCTCGTCCTGCTGTTTAAACAATCAGGGGCCCGATGTAGGTAAATCTCATTTACCAACTCTAGAATACCGAATTTTACCGATTCGGTATTCTAAATTCGGTAAATGCAATGTAGGAAATTAGGGCCAGATGTAGGTAAATCTATTTTACAGACTCATAAATACCGAATTTTACCGATTCGGTATTTATGAATCGGTAAAATAGAAGGAGGGAGATGTAGGTAAATCCAGATGTGCATTTACCGAATCGGTAATATTCGGTATTTACCGATTCGGTAAATACCGACCGGTAATGCCCATTCATTCCTATGGGTTTTGAAGCCCATAGGAATGAATGGGCATTACCGATTCGGTATTTACCGAATCGGTAAATACCGAATTTCACAAGGGTGCAGGGGGTGTCACTTTGACACCCTCTAGCACCCCCAAAACAGGGTCGGGTGCCATGTGGCAGGCATACATGCCCTAAGGGCAGGTCTGCCTGTCATATGGCACAGGTGTGCATGCACACATGTGCATGCACACCGGAATCGGTATTTTACCATCAAATTGAATTTGATGGTAAAATACCGATTCGGTAAGGCTTGTGGGACTCAGAAGAGTCCCACCTACATATCAAATTTACCGAATCGGTAAAAATACCGATTCGGTATTTTACAGAATCGGTAAATTTACCGATCGGTAAATTTACAGATTCTGTAAAATGACTGGCCCTACATCTCAAAATCCAATTACCGGTCGGTAACGGCCGAATTCGGCCGTTACCGACCGGTAATTGGCCACCTACATCTGGCCCTAATTCACTAATTTTTACCGAATCAGTATGATTCGGTAATTACCGAATCGGAACTTACCGATTCGGTAATTGCCATTGATTCCTATGGGCCTTGAGGCCCATAGGAATCAATGTCAATTACCGAATCGGTAAATACCAATTCTGTAAAATTACCGAATTGCCAAGGGGGACAGGGTGTCACTTTGATACCCTGTTGCACCCCTGATTCTGGCTTGTGGGGCATGAATGTGTGCCACATGGCACAGGTGTACATGCGCAGATGTGCATGTATACAGGAATTCGTTATTGACCAAGAAATAGTATTTCATGGTAAATAACAAATTATTAAGGGCCTGTTTTCAGTGCCACCTACATCTAGATTTACCGATTCGGTAAATTTACCGATTCGGTACTTTACCGAATCGGTACATTTCGGGCCCCCTACATGTCACCGACCGGTATTTGGTGTCCTACATGGGGCCCCAGGTCTTCTTGGGTGATTCAAGGATGTTCTTCGTCCAGTAAATACCCCATGTTCTGCAGACAGGGCTGTGTATAGGCTCCTGGGCTCCACAGGTGAGGTAGGTCCAGGGTTGTCTTAAGGCGAGGCGGGGGCACGTCGGCGGTGCAGGATGGCGGCTGCTGGGTTTCACCCTTTCTTTCTTGTAACGTTGAGGGATCAATGTCTCTAATTTGCGATTAAAGGCTTTTTCCGCAGCTCAAACCGTGATCCCTCAAAAGTGGAGATCTCGTGCATGCGTTGGGAGCGGGGAGGCCGCTGTTTTATGCCTGGGCGTTCTAGCAGCCCCAGGGACACCATAGCGCAGGAACAGGGCTAATTTTGGCAAATCCCTCAAAACCGTGGATAACTTCATCGACTCCCTTGATTTATTTATGCAGTGAACATTGTTCTATGCTGCTGCGTATCTCCCTTCCCGGCTCTCTTTCATTACATAAGGGGATCCCTGGCTTTTAGTTACTTTTTTTTTTAACTCTGTTTATGAACGTTTTGATATAAAACCAGGGGGCATATTACCAAGCAATAGCGATAATTATCGCTATTGCTTGGTTAGAGACAAAAATTTACCGCTGAGCTGCGGCGATTTTTATCGCAGATAAACCTTGGTATTACCAAGGTTTATCGCAAATGCGATAAAAAACGGCCGCAATGCATGAATATCGCTGAAAAGTCAGCGATATTCATGCATTACCGAGCTAATGCTCTTAGCCATGTTATCCACCTCCCATTGAATAAAATGGCTAAGAACTGCTCAGGGCAGGTGTTAGCTTTTGGAGATATTCGCGCTTAGCGCGAATATCTCCAAAAGTTGGTAATAGGAGATAGCGATGTTAGCGACTGTTTCCAGTCGCTAACATCTTGGCACGCCCACTTTGTATGTCATTAGTGATAAATATCACTGAGATGCAAAGCGGGGCCCAAGATGGTCGCTATCTCCTACTAGCTGTCGCTAACTGGTGTTAGCGACAGCTAGGTAATAGGGAGATCATTTTATATCCGCTTTCTTGGCTTTTAAAGCCAAAAAAGCGGAGATAAAACCCCCTTGATAATATGCCCAAAGATTTCACAACTTGCATTCACTTGACTAAAGAAATTAGAACAATGCTATGAGTCAGGTTTGCAAGTCTGACCTCCCGTGAAAGCTGTATGGCCCATGCATCATCTCGCAATTAATCAAATATTCCCAAACCTCTTTAAGATTGCTTCCTTTAACTACGTCCACGCTGTACAGATACTACAGTCACACAAGATTAATTAAACGTGCAATTCTTCCCCAGAATTACCTGAAAATTGCAGAAGCTTGTAAATTTACACAGTCTTGATTGAAGCCCATCCAATCACAGACGGCCACCTCTGCGACGCTCTTAGCTTGTATTAAATGGTGATGCTAAGGCAGTCAAACCCTGGTCCCCTGAGACACACACGCGACCGCAGGAGTCATTCTACACATCCTATTAGAAAGAAATTGGACGTCATTTTTTACCTATAAATTTCTCAGAGGGGGCTAAGATTGAACAGCAGCTGGGGACTTGCCAAGCTGCTCCCGCCTGTAATATATGGGATTTCGATGCTGGAAGAATGCCAGCTGCAGGGTCCCCAGACCTGGTGGAGCCATAAACACCCAGGACCTGCCTAGGCAGCACATATTGTCTCTTGGGGACTCTCTCTCTCTCTCTTTCTCTCCCTCTCTCTACCTCCTTCTCCCACCCCTCCCCCCCACTGGCAGTAATAGGACTGACCAGCACTAGGGCATTTTCTGCTCATGCAGGTAGCCCTCACATGTCATATTCTGCACCCTGCCTTAGGGCTGCCAGGCCTGCTGTAGGGGTGAGTTGCAAATATCACATGCAGTGTTAGTGGACTTGGCACACAGGGATGTGTTACATGTGTTTTCACTTTTGTCTGCACCAAGACACGCAATCTGCAATGGCAGGCTTGCATGTGTTTGGTGAGGGGTCCCTTAGAGTGGCATAATGTGCGCTGCTGCCCTTAGGGATTCTCTTGAGTAACGCAGGCCCGAGGCACCAGGTGTACCATATACTACAGACTTACAGAGGGTGCTAAAGGTTTTGTCAATTGGTGACACAATTTTACAGTTTTAGGGAAAGAGCACTGGTACTGGGGACCTGGTTAGCAGGACACCAATAGACTTCAATCAATGGTGCATCAAATTCCAGGCAAAAAGTGGAAGGGTACTGAATCAAGAACCCAGCTCCCTGGAGTGGACAATCCTGGCTAGAGGGATCATGCATGCATGGAGGAGGGCCAGGCTCAGGGAGGATCTTTGCAGAACTCCGCAGATGAGTTTGCGGGTCTCTGCGGTATATGGTGCCAGGCTGACTGACAGCATCCTTCCAGTCTGGAAGGAGCAGATCTATCAGAGAGTGCGTCCTTGGATTCAGATATTGTGTAGGCATTGGCTGAGGATGGGGTGGGAGACAATTTCCAATGCTGTGGAGAGGTCCAGGAGGATGAGTGCTGCCGTATCTCCTCCGTCCAGAGTGATACAGAAGTCAAATGTGGGGCCAATGCAGGCAGTTTTCATTTTGCGGTTGGGTCTGAAGCCAGACTGAGCAGTGTTGGGGAGTTGGTGATCATTGATGTATTCAGTGAGGTGTTTGTTGATGATTTTGCCATGGCCTCTAATGGTAGCAGGGAGATCGGGCTGTAGTTGGCAAGTATTGAAAGGTCAGTGGAGGGTTTCTTCAGCAGTGGGAGGGTAATTAAGTTTTTCCTAGCGACTGGGAATATTGTGAAAGTGTTGGGTGCGTTCCAAATGGGTGTGATCATGGGATTGATGGGTTGCAGTCCTCCAGAATACGTGTGGTGGGGGTAGGGGTCCAACAGGGGCTCCTGAATGAATGGACTTCATTGTGAGGCGGTTTCTTATGGGGTGATGACGGACTATGTGGTTAGCATTGGCTCTTTAGATAAGATCGGGAGGTGTTTGGCAGGGTGTCTCGAGTCGAGTTGCGTGTTGAAGTTTCTATAAATAGCAGCGATGTTGTTGCTTAAGAATTGAGAGAGATTGCTGCAGAAGTCCTGGGTGGGGTGATCGAGTTGGAGGCGGTCGTTGGGGTGGTAAAATCTTTCACAACGGCGAACATTTATTTGCTTCTATTGGTGCTGGCATTGATGCGGCCCGTCAGAGCAGTGCTATTGGTAGTGTGCCTCCTTTGGTGGTAGCGTCTCGCGGTGGATTTGAAAGTGCTCTACATTGGCTCTCGCCTCAAAATCCCAGCATACAAGGAAAAAAACCCTAGACAGCACATCCTTCTCTGTTCAAGCAGGCAAACTATTGAACTCTGTACCCCCAAACATAAGATCCACAGATAACCACCTTGTCTTCTGAAGACTACTCAAGAGTTGGCTCTTCCCCACATAACCACCATACTTACACATAAATATACAGAATATCCCTGTGTATATAAGCATTTATTTATTTATATGGACTAATATGTGTACCTACATATAATAATAATAATAATAATAATAATAATAATAATAATAATCTTTATTCGGTTTTTTAGCATTGCAAAACCATAAAAGATATCATAGCATAAAAAAATTCACAGTAAGATTTGCTTAAAAAATACAGTTGAATGTACAATTAGAAAATAAGAATGCAAACGGTTAGAAGATATACAAATTAGTCCTCTGTTTTACAGATTATTTCTGTGCCTCATAATACACTTTAGGAAATTCAGTACGTGGTAGACAATACATTCGGAGTCCAGAGTTTGAAGAGCCAGCATAGCTGGACGGCATTGTCTATGGCCCCATTTTTTTAGTAAAGGGATTAGCCAGATTTTTCGGTGGGAGTAGAAAAACTTGCAAAACAGTATTGTGTGCATGGTGGATTGTTGGGAAAGATCATCGCATGGGCACGGATCCATCTGAGTATTCCAGTTATTTTTTTCGGGAAATGTCACTAGCCTGAAGAAGAGATTCATTCTGAACCTTGTTAGGAGCATCTTTTCATATGCTGTAATCTCCAAAGTCAAATATGACTGAATTTTCAGGGACTGCTGTGTCATAATTGCGTGAGTAACAGATTTTTTCGCAATCATCGAGGTCAGTCTCAGGGATTCCAAATGTCTCAGTGCAACTAGTTTCAGCTCTTTTTTGGATATTTCTTTCAAATTTTCTGGCGTGTGGTAATATTTTTGTAGGCCCAAGTCGGAAAAAAAATGTCTTACATAGGAGAGCCAGGCTATTTTGTAAGCGTGGTCCAAATCCATAGTGTCCTGTAGAATACTTTTGGTCAGGCTATTTTTTTCCGACAACCAAACTCTCCTCCAGAGTAAAAGAGGTTGGATTTTCAATAAATCTTCGATGTATGGGATTCCGAGTTCCATGTGTGAGGCATAGGTGGAGGTGCCTCTTGGAGTTGATAAAAGGAATCTGATGAAGATATTCTCCTCTTTTTGTATAGAGCCGATGGGTGTATGTCCCCAGATCCCTGCACCATATAGTGCGATGGCTTGGCATTTCGCAGCGTAAATCTGTAGCAGTTCTGCTGGGGGTCTTTGTCCGAGCTTATTGGAGAACTTCATCAACGCCATAATCGCTCGTTTGAAGAGATGTCTCCTGGCCTCAACCGCCGCTTTCCAGTTTAGGGCGTCATCGATCATAATGCCTAGGTAGGGATATTGTGAGGTCTTTTCAATTTTTTGATCTTTCAGAAAGATGGACTTAGTTGCTTTTCTTGATCCACCGACTACCATGGCAAACGTTTTTTTGACGTTAATGTGCAAGTCCAGGGCACCCATGAAGTCTGCGTATTTAGATAAAGATTTCTGGAGTTCGATGGGGGTACGTGCTAAAATGACTGCATCGTCCGCGTAGAGCAGAGCGGGGATCAAGCAGTCTTTTGCTCTAGGGAGGTCCCTCCCCCCTCTCAACATAGTCTCTTCTAGGCCATTGGTGTACAAAGAGAAGAGGAAGGGGGCCAGGACACAGCCTTGCCTCACTCCCCGCTCTACCCTAAATGGTGCTGTCAGTTCTCCTTTTATCCCGTACCTCACTCTCGCCGTGGCTTCGCTGTAAAGCTCCCTCAGATAGTCTAAAAGAGGAGGGTCTACCCCCATTGCGCTCAGCAGTGACCAGAGCTTTGCGTGCGACACACAGTCAAATGCGGAGGACAAATCCACATATACCATATAGATGGAACCAGGTTTAGCATGGGAGTATTTTGATGTTAACAAGCTTAGATTTAGGGCCTGTTCAACAGTTCCAAAGCCCTCCCTGAACCCAAACTGTAAGTCCGAGAGGATGTTTTTATCTTCTGCCCATTGCTGTAACTTTTCAAGAAGGACTCTGCCGACTACCTTGCCCAAGGAGTCGAGGAGCGAAATTGGTCGGTAGCACTTGGTGTCTCGTCGGTCCCCCTTCTTGAATATTGGGACCATGATGGAAGATGACCATGACTCTAACAGGCCGAGTTTCGTTGTTGCTATGCAGACTCTTGTGAGTATTGGTACCCAGAGGTCAGGAAGATGTTTAAATAAGTCGACTGGAACCCCGTCAGGGCCGGGAGCTTTCCCACTCTTGCTTAGAGATAGCGCCATTTCGAAATCCTGCAGATCAACATCCATTGATATTGGATATACTACTGGGTAGATGTTAGGATGGTGTTCTTCACTAATGGATGTCAATTTGAAGATTTTTGAAAAGTGGTTCACCCACGAATCCTCGTCGATGGCCACGTCTATTTTTGGGCCGTTGGAGTCCATTAGCAAGGGGGATTTAACTATTTTCCAGAATGCCTGGCTATCTTTCAGAAGTGCACTCTTGTGCAGAGCGTTCCACAGAGATTGTTTCAGTTCTTTTTTCCTTGCTTTTCTAGCAGTATTATACTCCCGTCGAAGAGCTTGGATGTTTCTTTTGTCTCTATTCGAGTTGCCAAGAGCTTTCCTCAGATTGGTCTGTGCCTTGGTACAGTCTCGGTTGAACCAACCTATGGGGCTTGTTTTATTTTGCTTAGGTGTTTTGGTTAGTAGTTTTTTAACTTGCTCTATTATTGTGTTGAAGTTTTCCAGGATTTGGTTCGGCTCCGCATGAGGATCAAGACAGATCAAAATGTTATTATAGGCAGATTCTACTAGCCGTTTTGTGAGAATTTTGGGATCCACTTTTTCCCATTTTATGGTATATCCGTTATTTTTGCCCAGTTCTAGCCTATTCTGTGTTAGAGTATTTGCTATGGTTGCCATCAGTGTTTTTAGTTGGTTTGTTTGAACGTTTAGGCTTAGAGCTGAATGATCACTGAGATTGTTTTCCAAAATTTTAAACTTGTTAATTTGATCTTTAAGGCCTTCTGAGACTATAACGTAGTCAACGGTGGTCTCGTGGCCCCTTCCTCTGTAGGTGGGTTCTAGTTTGTTATTTGACTGTTGGATGGGGTTTATAATTTGCAGATCCAGATCAGAAAGAATTTTGTTCATGGCTAACCCCACTCCTGAATGGATCAAGTGGACTAAGGAGTTCTCATATTCGTCCACCATTCCACAGGTGTCAGTATTGGGGCAGGGATGTAGATTGAAATCTCCTCCCCAAATTATATGGGCATTTTCCGTTTTCTGTTTGGGGGGCCAATGTTCGGTTATTTTTTCTTGAATTAGGGAAAGGACGCTCAAGAAGTTGTCATCCTCTAGGTTGTTATATAGGTTGATTATTGTGATGAGAAGTTTTTTCCCAATTATAAAGGTGAGGATCTGGAAATTTGGTAATAAGTCTACCTTGATGATCTTTATGTTAGAAATTGTGTTTGCTAGGTAGGTTACCAGTCCCCCTTTAGGTCTACCTGAAATGCTAGGAAGGGCGGGGGATGTAAATGTCCTGTAACCCTCAAGATGTAGGGGCGTCGTGGCCAAGGTTTCTTGTAAGCAAATGATTTGGGCGTCCTTCAAGAAACCAGCGGCCGAACCGTCCTCTATTTTATTTCGGAGGCCCGCCACATTCCAAAAGATCACAGGAAGCTGTGAGAATGTGTTATCTACGGCTGAGATTTTCGTTTGTGGAGGGGCTGGAATGGAGATGGGTGGGGCCAAAGTTGTTTGTTGGGACTCCGGGGATTTGATTATTGGTCAATCGACCATTTCCAGGCCGCTAAACCGGTTCATAGTCGGTATGCCTGACCAGTTTTGCCCGTTGATGGAATCTCTATAGTTGGGTCTGTATAGTTGGTGGGGTGGTCTCTCCCACTGCTCCCAGTTTCTAGGTCTATTTTGTGGGCCCATGATCTGCCACGGGACTTCTCTTTGCTGGTGATTCTGGTTTACTGACCTCCAGGAATTATCAGGATCACTATGTCGCGGGAGTAGTCTTGGACCAGCGACATCTAGCTCCCACGGCTGTGGGATTGGTTTCCGCCAAATGTTATCAGTGTCACGTATGTAATTGTTGTTATTATATCTTTTTGGGTATAATAATAATAATATAATAATATAATAATAATATATAATAATATATAGGTGACTGCATAAATAGGTACATCTTTATCATATATATCTACAATTGCTTCACTATTGAATTGCAAAAAATATATAAAAACAGATACATTAACTTAAAGTACAGCAACACTTGAAAGTCTGAATTTATTAAATACAACTTAAATCTAAATATATTACCTTCCTTATACATATATAGCTTCCATGTACTTATGTATATATATATTTATTACTTTAATTCTAATTTAGCATCTTTGATGCACCACCCTATATCTCAACCTTTACCTCTCAATATATCCTCTAAATCTACTCTCTGACTCACCCCAAACCTTATTCTAGTACTATGATCCTCAAAATAACCCTTTCTGACTCTTCCCTCCTCTAACCCTTCTTCCGTCATGTCATACCTCTTTTACTATTCAGATCTCCCAAACAAGCCTTTCTAAGCCGTTCCCTCGGTCTTGTCCCCCCTACACCTCATCTGTACTCATAGCAATCGGAAGCCACCGCCGGCCCGGAGTATGCAGATTCACCGCAGCAGCCACATAGAACACCCACCGCCAGATTAGGATGGCGGTGGGATTGCGGTTGGACCAGCGGCGGACGGCAGGTCCGTCCGCCGCTGATCTGCAGGGTGGGGAGGGCTATTTGGTGACGGTGTCTGCAAGACACCGTCAGCCAAATTAGGATTTGCACAGAGACATGCTTTTCCGCGGCGGCTTTTCCGCCGTGGAAAAGCATGTGGACTTTGGCTTTTGGGGGCCCGTTGCGGGCCCCCAGGGTGTCGGGGGTGGGGGGGTGCACATGGGGGGTACCTATGGTACCCCCCAACATTTACATGCAGAAAGCATTATTGAGAGGCTGCTAGTCGAGCGCTCAGCTCCTGTTTTATCTGCATTTGAATTTTCCCTTGTGTCCGATCCCCCCCTGCACCTGCACCACATTTTAATAATTATTTCAGGAATCTTTAAAAAAACGGAATAATTTTAAAATTGAGTTAGAATTCTCCAATTGAACGCTCCTACCCTCGTTTGGGCTGAGAATTCATTTCTCTCGGTCCACGATCCCTGGGTGCTTGTTTAGACCAGGTCCCGGGCTCGATCCCGTTTTGGCGGCCATCTTAGGTGGGGTCACATTAGAAGAGCGGTCTAGTCGCCCTATAAAAGGAGGGCTTAGCTACCAGACCAGAGATAGAGCATTATTGAGAGGCTGCTAGTCGAGCGCTCAGCTCCTGTTTTATCTGCATTTGAATTTTCCCTTGTGTCCGATCCCCCCCCTGCACCTGCACCACATTTTAATAATTATTTCAGGAATCTTTAAAAAAATGGAATAATTTTAAAATTGAGTTAGAATTCTTCAATTGAACGCTCCTACCCTCGTTTGGGCTGAGAATTCATTTCTCTCGGTCCACGATCCCTGGGTGCTTGTTTAGACCAGGTCCCGGGCTCGATCCCGTTTTGGCGGCCATCTTAGGTGGGGTCACATTAGAAGAGCGGTCTAGTCGCCCTATAAAAGGAGGGCTTAGCTACCAGACCAGAGATAGAGCATTATTGAGAGGCTGCTAGTCGAGCGCTCAGCTCCTGTTTTATCTGCATTTGAATTTTCCCTTGTGTCCGATCCCCCCCTGCACCTGCACCACATTTTAATAATTATTTCAGGAATCTTTAAAAAAACGGAATAATTTTAAAATTGAGTTAGAATTCTCCAATTGAACGCTCCTACCCTCGTTTGGGCTGAGAATTCATTTCTCTCGGTCCACGATCCCTGGGTGCTTGTTTAGACCAGGTCCCGGGCTCGATCCCGTTTTGGCGGCCATCTTAGGTGGGGTCACATTAGAAGAGCGGTCTAGTCGCCCTATAAAAGGAGGGCTTAGCTACCAGACCAGAGATAGAGCATTATTGAGAGGCTGCTAGTCGAGCGCTCAGCTCCTGTTTTATCTGGATTTGAATTTTCCCTTGTGTCCGATCCCCCCCTGCACCTGCACCACATTTTAATAATTATTTCAGGAATCTTTAAAAAAACGGAATAATTTTAAAATTGAGTTAGAATTCTCCAATTGAACGCTCCTACCCTCGTTTGGGCTGAGAATTCATTTCTCTCGGTCCACGATCCCTGGGTGCTTGTTTAGACCAGGTCCCGGGCTCGATCCCGTTTTGGCGGCCATCTTAGGTGGGGTCACATTAGAAGAGCGGTCTAGTCGCCCTATAAAAGGAGGGCTTAGCTACCAGACCAGAGATAGAGCATTATTGAGAGGCTGCTAGTCGAGCGCTCAGCTCCTGTTTTATCTGCATTTGAATTTTCCCTTGTGTCCGATCCCCCCCTGCACCTGCACCACATTTTAATAATTATTTCAGGAATCTTTAAAAAAACGGAATAATTTTAAAATTGAGTTAGAATTCTCCAATTGAACGCTCCTACCCTCGTTTGGGCTGAGAATTCATTTCTCTCGGTCCACGATCCCTGGGTGCTTGTTTAGACCAGGTCCCGGGCTCGATCCCGTTTTGGCGGCCATCTTAGGTGGGGTCACATTAGAAGAGCGGTCTAGTCGCCCTATAAAAATAGTCCCTTATGGCTCCGCGCAGCGGACGCATGCAGTGGACGCGCCGGACCTGCGCCGGAGTTTCGCCAGAGTCAAGCCCATCTGTGCCCGTCCGGGCCCAGACGGGACCAGGGCCAGTGGTTATGCCCGACTCGAGCCCCCATCAAGCCACATCGGTCAGGTACACGATGGATGAGCTTTTTTCCTATAGAACACCGAAGTATGCTACATGTTGTTATATTGCTAAAGGTGGAAAACGTTTTAGGGGATGCAGAGTCTGCCAACTGCATCTTGGAGCAACTACCCCCACTACCCTGCGTCGTCTTGCCCTGCTGAATTGCAGATCCCTTCCCTGCCACGCTACGGAGATTAACTCCCTACTCCTGGACCACAAGGTTGATGCCTTGTTTCTCACTGAGACTTGGCTATCTGACGCCTCGGGTCCGGACGTGGTTACAGCGCTGGCGCCGGGATATCTGATCTACCATCTTGACAGAGGCGCAGGGAGGGGGGGGGGGCTTGGCCATCATCTATAGGGAATCACTGGGCTGCAAAGCATGGGAGGCAGGGGTGAAAGATTGTGAGAGCTGCCAATTCTCCCTTAAATTCTCCCCTACCTGCACGCTGACAGGTCTCCTAGTTTATCGTCCACCTGGGAGTGTGGGGGAGTTTACATCTTCGCTTATGGAAACTACCACTCTCCTGGCCTCAGCTTCGGCCAACTTTATTCTGTTGGGAGATCTCAACTGCCATTTTGATGAGGTAACTGACCCTATGGCTACTAATTTGATGAGCGAGCTGACTGCCCTGGAGATGAATCTGATAAACACCGGGCCCACACATGTTAAAGGGCACCTTTTGGACCCCTTCTTTACGAACATAATGGGTTTATCAGCTATGCCCCCTCTCGTTCTTCCCTGGTCTGACCACTCACTGATCATGGCAAACTGGGAGATAAAGGAAGATGATACCCTCCCACCCAGGAAATTTAGAATAGACAGGGCATGGTCAAGGCTCCCGGTAGAGGCCTGGAAGGCCCGGTTGGAGGGCTCCCAGCCCGAGAAAGGTCAGGATCCAGTGACTGCAGACGCTATGATGAGGAAATGGCTGACCAACGCAGTGGACCATGTGCTTCCACTCAAGAAGATGCTTATTAGGGATAAGAGAGTGGGGTCCGCCCCATGGTATTCCCCAGAGCTTAGAACCCTGAGAAAGAACTGTAAACGGGCGGAAAGACTATGGAGGAAGAACCCGGAGATAGAGAGCAGGGAAAAATACCGTAGGGAATTAAGGACGTATAAACTTGCTATACGCGCTGCAAAGACCTCCTTTTTTGGGGAGAGAGTGAGCCATGCTGCGTCCTCATCCAGGGAAGCCTTTCTAGTGATGAAGGAGCTTCTTAAACCACCGGATCCCATTCTTGTTCACGACAGACCACAGGAAAAATGTCTGGAATTGGCCACTCACTTTAAAGATAAAATTGATACCATTATTAGTTCTCTCCCCCCGGTGATGGGAACCCCGACCCCGTCTGAGGACCTAAGCTTGTCGGAAAATCTATTGACGTCTTTTGGCCCCGTAACCTCAGGCGAAGTACTGAAGGTCCTCGGGAACTTGAAGAGTGGCTCGCCTCGAGACCCAGTCCCAATGCGGTATTTAAAGCAGGCTGCCCCATCGATAGGAGAGCCTTTGACCGATTTGGTCAATCTCTCCTTCGCTCATGGCTCGGTACCGCCGGACTGGAAGAGCGCAGTCGTTAAAGCGCTTCTGAAGAAGCCTGGCTTAGATCCACAGAACCTAGCCAATTTCAGGCCCATCTCCTTGCTACCAGGGATTAGTAAGGTTGCCGAGAAACTTGTTAATCGCCAACTGTCCAACTTTCTCGAGGAGAATGGCCGGTTGAGGGACTCCCAGACGGGATTCCGACCGGGTCATGGAACCGACACGGCTCTGCTAGCAGTTCTAGAGGAGGCCAGAAGCACTTTGGATACAGGGGGGTCAGTGGCAGTGATCCTCCTGGACCTAAGTGCGGCCTTCGATACTGTCAACCATGGAGTGTTGACACAACGCCTAGCAGAGTCAGGTGTCACAGGAGTGGCCCTGGAATGGCTGGCCTCTTTTTTGGAGGGGCGGACCTTCGAGGTTTGGGAAGGCAACGCGAAATCTCCTCCCCTTCCACTTCACTGTGGGGTGCCTCAGGGCTCATCTCTGAGCCCCACGTTATTTAACGTGTATATGGCACCCCTGGAGGGTGTGGTGTCTCCGTTTGGCTTTAAGACCATAAGCTATGCGGATGACACTCAGCTAGTGGTGGGTCTGACACAGCTGGAGAAACAGCCTGAAACGCTCCACTCATGCCTAAGAGAGGTGTTTGACTGGATGACCAGGTCATCGCTCAAATTGAACGGCTCAAAAACTGAGCTGATGATCTTGGGCCACTCAAGTTTTGCCCTCTCGCCGAGCAGCTGGCCCAACTGTATGGGCACTCCGCCTGACCCAAAGAAGGAGATTAAGAGCCTGGGGGTCTGGCTGGAGCCTGATCTGTCCTTTAGGACACACGCCAAGAAGATCGCTGGCGTGTGTTATGGACTGCTCCGATCGGCCCGTAAGGTCCTCCCCCTCTTACCTGAATTCTCCCGGACGCTGTTAGTCCAAGGTCTGGGCATCTCACGCCTGGACTACAGTAATGCACTCTTTCTTGGAGCACCGGAAGCAACGTTCAAAATCCTGCAACAAGTGCAGAACGCGGCAGCCAGGCTGCTGCGGAACGTTCCGGCCAGGCAATCAGCCAGGCCCGCTCTAAAGGCACTCCATTGGCTCCAGGTCAAAGAGAGAGTGACCTTCAAGGCCCTCTGTATTGCTCACAAGAGCATTCAGGGGAAAGGACCTGCTATTCTGAAGGAGATGATTCGGCCCTATAAGCATACTAGAGCCTTACGCTCCGATAATAAACACCTCCTTCAGATAAAGAGAATTAGGAGAGCCCGTTCAGGTGGCAGGAGCTTTTCTGTTCATACGGCACACGCCTGGAACTCCCTCCCACTCTCACTACGCTCTGAACCAAACCGGCTCAGGTTTCGGAAACATCTTAAAACTTATCTATTTCCAGAATAATTCCAGATCTGTTCTGCTCCACACAGGTAGCTTGTTCTGATTCTCTATAAGCGCTGGGATGCCTCTGGGTAACCGTGCGCGGTACAAAATTCGTTAATAATAATAATAATAATAATAAAGCGGCAGGCACCGCGCGGTGCCTGCCGCTTTGTGCATGTAAATGTAATGGATGTATGACGTTACAACGCATACTTTTAGCACGCATACCTTTACAACGCAATTTTTACAACGCAGGATCCATTACAACAAACTACCATTACAATGCATTTTTTTACATCGCAGATGCCTTTACAACGCATACCATTACAACGTAAGTATTGGTAAGTATATATTATTTTTAAAAATTTAAGTAATTAAAATTAATATGATTTAATTTAATTTTATTTTAATTTTATTTTATTTAAAACCCAAACCTAGCCTTGAACCCTAAAAATACCCCTGTACCCCAAAACCCAAACCTAGCCCTGAACCCTAAAAATACCCCTTTACTCAAAAACCCAAACCTAGCCCTGAACCCTAAAAATACCCCTTTACCCAAAAACCCAAACCTAACCCTGAACCCTAAAAATACCCCTTTACCCAAAAACCCAAACCTAGCCCTGAACCCTAAAAATACCCCTTTACCCAAAAACCCAAACCTAGCCCTGAACCCTAAAAATACCCCTTTACCCAAAAACCCAAACCTAACCCTGAACCCTAAAAATACCCCTGTACCCAAAAACCCAAACCTAGCCCTGAACCCTAAAAATACCCCTTTACCCAAAAACCCAAACCTAGCCCTGAAACCTAAAAATATCCCTTTACCCAAAAACCCAAACCTAGCCCTCAACCCTAAAAATACCCATTTACCCAAAAACCCAAACCTAGCCCTGAACCCTAAAAATACCCCTTTACCCAAAAACCCAAACCTAGCCCTGAACCCTACAAATACCCCTTTACCCAAAAACTCAAACTTATAACATTTTTAATATAAGTATATACTTACCAATACTTACGTTGTAATGGCATGCGTTGTAAAGGCATCTGCGATGTAAAAAAATGCGTTGTAATAGTAGTTTGTTGTAATGGATCCTGCGTTGTAAAAGTTGCGTTGTAAAAGTAGTCCGTTGTAATAGTTGCGTTGTAACGGTTGTTTACCATAAGTAATACAAGCATTTTTAACATTGCGGTGGGTGCTGCTTGAAGCAGCACCCGCCGCAATGTTATTAATACAGGATGTGACCACCAGGGTGGAGGTCACATCGTAATTTGCACGGAGGGACCGCCGCTGCCCCTGCGGACGGTCCCTCCACCTCTGGGGTGGCGGACGGACACAGGTCCGTCCGCCATCCTAATCTGCCCCTAAGTGAGGAGAACATCTTTTTTTCCATACTGTTCATACCTTTTGGATTCCCGATCAGGGGGAGCTGTCGGGAATGTGGTCTGGGAATTGGAGGCCTGGATAACCAGGCTCTCGGGGTGGGGTGGGTGGACAGGAAACAAGGGTCGCCCGGGGCCCGGCGGTGGCGTCTGGCCACGTTCCTATCTACAGGGGGACCTGTAGCAGGCCTGGACCAAGTGCCCAACAGAACGTCAGTTAAGGCCTCATTAAACGGCAGTAAAGGCTCCGAAGAGCTTGCCTGCGGTTTGAAGACCTCAGTGAGGCGGTTAGTCCTCACGGCCGCGACAGGGAGCTCAGGAGACAAGGCCTTGGGTGCCCGCGTCAACATCACACTATAGGCATCCCCCTTCTCCGTAGCCACGGTAGGAGGGGAGACAAATCCAGTGTTGGGTGAAGTGTCCAAACCACTGGCCTCCCCTAGCTCACCTGCCCAGTTCTGAAAAGACTAGCACTCCCGTGCCAGAGGGTCCTCAGACCCCTCCCAATCCCTCCAGTCCTCCATCTCCTGGTACTCAGGTTCAAATGATGGGGCCGGATCATAGAAGTAAGGCACTTCTCTCGGCGTTGAATGCGGCGTCGAGTGACGCCGTTCCGGCGCCGGAACCGGATCGAGGGGAGGATCGGGGACGATGTCGTCCGGAGACGGCGTTGGGGGCGACACCCTAGGAGTCAATGCCAGCGGGGGGGTCGTTAGGTCGACTAGCGGTGACCCGGATCCAGCGGATCCGGCGGGGCCCTGCGGCATCGGGACCGAAGTCGCCACTGGGGCCGAACCACCCGCCGGGGCCGGAGCACACGGTCCGCTTGGGCTCCCAGTCGGGACTGCGGGGCCCGAAAGCGCCACGGAACCCGACGGAGGAGTGAGCGACCTCATGGCCGTGAGGAAGGCACTGATCTCCTCCGGCGTCGCGTTCTGCCCAAGGTTCGGCGGGTATGGAGCAGGCCGCGATGTCTGCGGCTCCGGCGGAGGGCGGTGTCGCCCGAACCCCCAGCCGCGTCACGCAAGCATCAGGGGGAGTCAGAAGAGCGGTGTCGCTTCTTCGACTTCTTGTGCCTCTTACCTGAGGACTTGGAGCCCGACGAGTGGTGGCGACTCGCCGAGCTGTGATGACTCTGGCCCCGCGACCGGTCCCTCGACCTCCTCCTGGACTGGGACCTCGAGCGGCGCGGGGCCGACTGTTGGAGCTCGAGGCGCTTACAGGACCGCTCCCACCTAGCTTTCGACGTCAAGGCTCGGCAGCCGGGGCACGACTTGTCATCGTGGTCGGCCCCAAAGCAATACAGGGGGGTCGGTTGCAGTCGGCAAAGGGCTTGAACTCGGGCATCCCTACCGGCACCGATGGAGTCGTAGACTTTGAAACGGATCCAAAAAGGATCGAAAAAGCTTAGTCAAAAAATTACTAAAGGGTACCACTTTCTCCGGACCTGCGCTTGCTGGTGCAGAAAAAAGAAGAACTGACGTCAGCGCGCGAGGGTGGCGTCTAAGTACTCCAATGACGTCATCCCGGAGCCAACAACGCCGACGACGGACGCGGAGCCGCAGATGACGGCTACCGACGCGCAGGGGTACTGCTACGCAAAATTTTCCGGATCCAGTCTAACGCCTGGGGATATTCTAAGGTAAGGAATCTAATACAAACTTGTTTCTTTCAGATTGTTGTTATAAGATGTTTGTTTGTTTTGTGCACTTTATTCACGTGATCAAGGCTGCGGATACAGTTGATACGCGTTGTGGTGGAATGAACCCGGTTGCATATTCACTTGGATGGTGTTTACTTTGAGCCTGAGAGCGCACGTATTTGGTGACTATTGAAATTGGATTTTCCCAGCATGCTCTGCTGGCGTGTGTGCCACCGTCGATGGGTGCCAGCTGTGCGGAAGGAGCTTTGGTGTGAAGGATATATATATATATATATATATATATATATATATATGGTCAAAATATTGAAGGTAATTATATCACTTTATATAGTTTTGATATACGATCAAAGTTTAAAATATTGTTACCTGAATATTGTTTTGTATGTTGGTGTTTTATTGTATTTTTAGAAATTTTATTACGTAATGTTTTGTAAATTATTTTTAAAATATCATAGTATTGTTTATTGTGTTGGGTTTATTGCAGGTAGTCTTTTTTTAATTATGCATTAATATATGTATAATCTTTTATTCATTTTGATAAATGTCTGATAATTCAAGTGGCACAATTTTTTTGCAAAAAACGCTTCCGTCCAAAAAAGACACAAAGATGCCCCGCCTATTAACCAACCTGCATAAAACACTGCAACATAATTTTAATATAAAAAATACAAATATTTTTTTTTTAAATGAAAGTTACGGAGCTCGCAGTTCTGGATGAAAAAATGTTTTCTTCCTTGAACAAAATCTGGCACTAGTTCCCCGTTTAAAAAAATGCCGACTGGGTGGCCGGTCGTTCGCGATCTTGCCCGCTAAATTATGGAACGCGCTCCCTGTCCATATTCGCTCCCTGGAGGACCTTTTTGTCTTTAGAAAGGCTGTTAAAACTCATCTCTTTCCTCTGCCTTATTAACCTTCTTTTTCCCTTTGTGTGTCATTAGTTGTGTTATCTGTTCCAATATAGCGCCGGGACGCCCCTTAGCTGGGGCAGCTGTGCGCTCAAAAATTTGAATAACATAACATAACATAACAAACATAACAAACCATGATGTGCTTCCTGAGACCATTGCTGGAGGGAGAATGTATTTTGTTTCTCAAGAATTGGAATCTAACTAAAGTGGATAGCCACCTAGGCTTCATAACTGAAAGCCTTCTGAAAAGAACATGGCCACTCACGGCTCCTGTCCACCCAAATAGTCGTGGAAATCTAGCAAGAGCAATAAAGCGAGGCTTGATGAGAAATCGGTGTGCTTGAGAAGATGTATCTCGGTCCCAATCTCATATAAAACGTTTTTTAAATTATTGTTGATCTGACGAAGGTTCCTAATGGCCAAAGTGTCTGACTGAAACGCATACACCAGTGATGGAAATTCTCAGTACGTTGTTTAGATTTTAATAAGAAGATCTTGTGAGAAGTTAGCCAGGCATATGATGTCCACTATTCTAGTGGGCACCTTGCACCAGTCTAAACGACCCTGAAAGGACACCACACAAGGTATATATAAAATATATATGTATTTATTTCTAACACAACCCCTCTGCACTCTTTATGAGGTCAGAGATCGAAGTACATCACAAGTTACTCAATTAGCATACGATAAGTTGCACAAATACAGTTATGCCCTAGGGGCCTCACAAACCATATACTAAGTAAGTGGTATAAGAACCACTTCAGGAATAGTGAATAGGCCTAGGGCCTAGGGAATCGCTGGGGCTACACTGAACAACCTAAGATTAGGAAGTAGGAGACCCATGGGAGACACGTGCAGTGTCTAAACACAGCCGCGAGTTACCATTGACTTATAATGGAGAACGAAGAAGTTACAAAGTTACTGTTTTAGGGCACTTCCGGATGGACTACGACAAAACCCCTTTAAACTAGGACACTAAGAGAGTCAATACCCACGGGAGCACCGGAGTACTCGAGTTACCTCACCCAGGAAAGCCGGGTGCATAGGTGTCTTTTCGTGTCGGGTTTCGTCGATGCTTTCAATGGAGTTCTGCAAAAGAAGTGCTGCAGGCGGCCAAAGGAAGAGTGTCCGGGTGGATCCAAGGGTGGATCAAAGAACTGAAGAACCTGAAAGCAGAGGGGAGAGAGTCTGGGTCACTAGCCAGTGACCAGGAAGGAACCAGGCGATGTTGCGATGATCTCAGGTGAAGAGGTGAAGCTTGTCTCTGCAGCCACGAGGACCAGGAGGTGTGGACGATGACCAGGAGCTGGGTTCGAGCTGTCCCACAAAGGATCTAGTTGACTGCAGTGTTGGTATCCAGATTGGACTCAACAAGCCTTGGCAAACGCAATCCACGCAGAAAGTGAAGATTGGCGTCAGGTCAGGCCAGCAAGGTCTGGGGTGCTTCTCCTTTGTAGTAAAGCTGGAGCAAGCCTGGAGCAACCAGGAAAGCAGTTTAGTTTCAAAGGTTCGTCTTCGGAGGGCTCACTAGCCAACGGGCTAGCAACCGGGAAGACGCGTTGAGCTGAAATGCAAGAGCGGGCTCCACGCGGCACTCGTGGAGTGGGGAGGGCTGAGCTTCGCTGCAAATGGCGCTCCGGTCTGGGGCTTCTCGTACCCCAATGCACAACTGCGAGGGTGCCTCGGTAGTTGCACAGTTAGCAAAATGCAGGATGTCCATGGTGTCCGGTCCCAAGTCTCTCATGTCCGTCACGGGTCCCAGCTTTGCTGTGGATGTGGGTCGGAGTCAGAGAAGTCTGAGAGTCCAGTTCCTGAGTCGCTGAGTCTTCG
This sequence comes from Lissotriton helveticus, assembly GCF_964261635.1. Taxonomy (NCBI): domain Eukaryota; kingdom Metazoa; phylum Chordata; class Amphibia; order Caudata; family Salamandridae; genus Lissotriton; species Lissotriton helveticus. The sequence goes on from NC_136073.1 coordinate 19,304,380, forward strand.
GGATCCGTCGGGAGCATCGACAAAGCAGACCGGCAAGTTACTGGGGGTGCCTGTTTGCACAGGGTGGTCACTCCTTGACCACAAGGGAGATGTCTTCAGTCTTCTAGACGGTATAGAATATCGAAGGTCCAAGAGTTTAGTTTCAGAGTTTCATTCCAGGATAATCTAAAGTTCCGGGGACACAGCACCTATCTTTATACTATGAAAATGGGCTGGATTACCTGCTAGGTCCCTCCTATGAGTGGACCTGGGAAGGGGGTGGTTACACCCCTTTCCCTTTGTCCAGTTTCGCGCTAGAGCAGGGCTGGAGTGCCCCAGCAACTGGTTTGAACTGGGCTATGCATGGAGCACCTTGTGTGCCCCAGGCAGTGTCTGGAAAAGCATCTTTCCATTCAACCCACCCTGCCCCAATACACTACAGGCTGTCTGTGGAGGTGCTAGCAGCTCCCTCGACAGGAAATCTATTGTCCAAGCCTCCCTTGCTGGAGTTTCCTCCAGCAGCAGGAGGTCAGACCCGTGTCTGTGGCAGCAGCATCCATTTTGTGATGCTGAGGCTCTGTTTAACTTTAACCGGGTAAAGCAGTAACATACATGTCTTTTCCCTCTAGAAGGGTGGAATGCTACCGCCGCCACCAGAATTGGCGGGGGGGGGGTAGTATTCCAAAGTGTTTGACGACATGTTTTGATAAAGCCAAACCAAAGTTAACATTAACCGCGAGGATTTATAATGCACTTAAGAGCGTATGGTATGGCTATATCATAGAACAGCTATAGGGATATGGTTCCGAAAGCTGCAGAGGGGCTCAGCTCATGCTAGGGCACCCTCTCACATAAAACCAAGCACTCTGCCTCCAGGATTGTCGAGGCCTACGATAGGAGTGATTTATAGGTGAATATGTGTCTATCTATAAAGGTAGATATAGGTATACTATATCTAAGTAAGGGGTGATTACACCACCTTACCCAAGTTGAGTGATCAGCCTGTGGTGTCAGTTTGGATGGCCAGCCAGTGGTGGCATAATACATGCTGCAGCCCCTGGTAGGCCTTGGATGCACCTATGCCCTGGGTACCTATGGTACACTACACAGGGGCTCACAGAGGTGACCCAATACCCAATCAGGTATGTACCTAAAGTACATGGTATCAATTTAGAGAGAGAACAGCTGGGCTGTGGGTCTGATTAGCAGGCCCACACCACACTAAAGTCGAAAAACCAGAAAATCACAGCAAAAAGTGGGGGTGACCATAGGAAGCAGATCCTACTCTCCTACAGGTCTGGCTAGTAGTTCTCGTTTTGATGAGGCTAATCAATCCATTTGGTACCTTTATGAGAGTGCACATAAATATTGCATACAAAAGATGGTGGATACCCAGATGGTCATTGAGAAGTCGTACAATGCAGAGGTGATTCATACGTGTTGGAAACACAGATATTGGATTCACAGGGGTACCATGCAGCGGAGATACATAGATAGTTGGATACACAGATATTCAAGGTCCAGGTACGCCATGTGCAGCTGATACATAGATGTGTAATGCATGTTGGACAGGCAGATATGGGATATACAAGTGCACCACGCAGACAGAATGCATAGATCTTTGCTGGATAAATGGTGTATATGCAAATATCGAATGAACAGGTGCACCACGCACACAGAATGCATAGATCTTTGGTGGATAGATGGTGTATATGCAATTATCGAATGAAAAGGTGCACCACGCAGAGAGAATGCATAGATTTTTGGTGGATTGATGTTGTAAATGCAGTTCCAGAATGAACAGGTGCACCACGCAGAGAGAATGCATAGATCTTTGGTGGATAGATGGTGTATATGCAGTTATCGAATGAACATGTGCACCATGCAGAGAGAATGCATAGATCTTTGGTGGATAGATGGTGTATATGCAGTAATCGAATGAACAGGTGCACCACGCAGAGAGAATGCATAGATCTTTGGTGGATAGATGGTGTATATGCAGTTATCAAAAGAACATTTGCACCACGCAGAGAAAATGCATATATCTTTGGTGGATAGATGGTGTAAATGCAGTTACTGAATGAGCAGGTGCACCACTCAGATTGAATACATGGATCTTTGGTGGAGTGATGGTGTATATACAGTTATCGAATGAACAGGTGCTCCAAGCAGAGAGAATGCATAGATCTTTGGTGGATGGATGGTGTATATGCAGTTATCAAATGAACATGTGCACCATGCAGGCAGAATACATAGATCTTTGGTGGATCGATGTTGTATATGCAGTTATCGAATGAACAGGTGCACCACGCCGAGAGAATGCATAGATCTTTGGTGGATAGATGGTGTCTATGCAGTTATCGTATCAACAAGTGCACAACGCAGAGAGAATGCATAGATATTTGGTGGATAGATAGTGTACATCCAGTTATCGAATGAACAGGTGCACCACTCAGATTGAATACCTAGATCTTTGGAGGATCGATGGTGTATATGCTGTTATTGAATGAACAGGTGCACCACGCAGAGAGAATGCATAGATATTTGGTGAATAGATGGTGTATATGCAGATATCGATTGAACATTTGCACCACGCAGGCAGAAAACATAGATCTTTGGTGGATCGATTATGTTTTTGCAGTTATCGAATGAACAGGTGCACCACGCAGAGAGAATGCATAGATCTTTGGTGGATAGATGGTGTATATGCAGTTATCGAATGTATAGGTGCACAACGCCGAGAGAATGCATAGATCTTTGGTGGATAGATAGTGCATATGAGTTTTTGAACGAACATGTGCACCTCGCAGAGAAATTGCATAGATCTTTGGTGGATAGATGGTGTATATGCAGATATCGAATGAACAGGTGCACCAGGCAGAGAGAATGCATAGATCTTTGGTGGATTGATGGTGTATATGCAGTTATAGAATGAACAGGTGCACCACGCAGAGAGAATGCATCGATCTTTGGTGGATAGATGGTGTATATGCAGTTATCGAATGAACTGGTGCACCAAAACAGACAGTATGCATAGATATGTGGTGATAGATGGTGTATATGAAGTTATCAAATGAACATTTGCACCACACAGAGAAAATACATAGATCTTTGGTGGATCGATGTTGTATATGCAGTTATTAAATGAACAGGTGCACCACACCGAGAGAATTCATAGATCTTTGGTGGATCGATGTTGTATATGCAGTTATCAAATGAACATCACACCGAGAGAAAACGTAGATCTTTGGTGGATAGATGGTGTATATGCAGTTATCGAATGAATAGGTGCACCACTCAGATTTAATTCATAGATCTTTGGTGGATCAATGTTGTATATGCAGTTACTGAATGAACAGGTGCACAACGCAGAGAGAATGCATAGATCTTTGGTGGATAGATGGTGTATATGCAGTTATGAAATGAACATTTGCACCACACAGAGAAAATACATAGATCTTTGGTGGATCGATGTTGTATATGCAGTTATTAAATGAACAGGTGCACCACACCGAGAGAATTCATAGATCTTTGGTGGATCGATGTTGTATATGCAGTTACTAAATGAACAGGTGCACAACGCAGAGAGAATGCATAGATATTTGGTGGATAGATGGTGTATATGCAGTTATCAAATGAACATCACGCCGAGAGAAAACGTAGTTCTTTGGTGGATAGATGGTGTATATGCAGTTATCGAATGAATAGGTGCACCACTCAGATTTAATTCATAGATCTTTGGTGGATCGATGTTGTATATGCAGGTACTGAATGAACAGGTGCACAACGCAGAGAGAATGCATAGATATTTGGTGGATAGATGGTGTATATGCAGTTATCAAATGAACATCACGCCGAGAGAAAACGTAGATCTTTGGTGGATAGATGGTGTATATGCAGTTATCGAATGAATAGGTGCACCACTCAGATTTAATTCATAGATCTTTGGTGGATCGATGTTGTATATGCAGTTACTGAATGAACAGGTGCACAACGCAGAGAGAATGCATAGATCTTTGGTGGATAGATGGTGTATATGCAGTTATCAAATGAACATTTGCACCACACAGAGAAAATACATAGATCTTTGGTGGATCGATGTTGTATATGCAGTTATTAAATGAACAGGTGCACCACACCGAGAGAATTCATAGATCTTTGGTGGATCGATGTTGTATATGCAGTTACTGAATGAACAGGTGCACAACGCAGAGAGAATGCATAGATATTTGGTGGATAGATGGTGTATATGCAGTTATCGAATGAATAGGTGCACCACTCAGATTTAATTCATAGATCTTTGGTGGATCGATGTTGTATATGCAGTTATTAAATGAACAGGTGCACCACACCGAGAGAATTCATAGATCTTTGGTGGATCGATGTTGTATATGCAGTTACTGAATGAACACGTGCACAACGCAGAGAGAATGCATAGATATTTGGTGGATAGATGGTGTATATGCAGATATCGAATGAATAGGTGCACCACTCAGATTTAATTCATAGATCTTTGGTGGATCGATGTTGTATATGCAGTTACTGAATGAACAGGTTCACAACGCAGACAGAATGCATAGATCGTTGGTGGATAGATGGTGTACATGCAGTTATTGAATTAACAGGTGCGCCACGCAGATCGAATGCAGAGATCTTTGGTGGATAGATGGTGTACATGAAGTTAACAAATGAACATTTGCACCACACAGAGAGAATGCATAGATCTTTGGTGGATAGATGGTGTATATGCAGTTATCAAATGAACAGGAGCACCACGGAGAGAGAAAGCATAGATCTTTGGTGGATCAATGTTGTATAAGCAGTTAGCGAATGAACAGGCTTACCACGCTGAGAGAATGCATAGATTTTTGGTGGATCGATGTTGTATATGTAATTACCGAATGAACATCACGCCAAGAGAACAAATAGATATTTGGTGGACAGATGGTGTACATGCAGTTATCGAATGAACAGGTACACCACTCAGATTGAATACATAGATCTTTGGTGGATCGATGGTGTATATGCAGTTATCGAATGAACAGGTGCACAACGCATAGAGAATGCATAGATCTTTGGTGGATAGATGGTGTATGAGCAGTTATCGAATGAACATGTGCACCAACCAGAGAGAATGCTTAGATCTTTTGTGGATAGATGGTGTATATAAAGTTATCAAATGTACATTTGCACCACGCAGAGAAAATACATAGATCTTTGGTGGATCGATGTTATATATGCAGTTAATAAATCAACAGGTGCACCACGCCAAGAGAATTTATAGATCTTTGGTGGATCGATGTTGTATATGCAGTTACCGAATGAACAGGTGCACAACCCAGAGAGAATGCATAGGTCTTTGGTGGATAGATGGTGTATATGCAGTTATCAAATGAACATCACGCCAAGAGAAAACATAGATCTTTGGTGGATAGATGGTGTATATGCAGTTATCGAATGAATAGTTGCACCACTCGGATTTAATACATAGTTCTTTGGTGGATCGATGTTGTATATGCAGTTATCAAATGAACAGGTGCACAACGCAGAGAGAATGCATACATCTTTGGTGGATAGGTAGTGTATAAGCAGTTATCAAATGAACATCTGCACCACGTATTGTATTGTATTGTATTGTAATTGCATTTATATAGTGCTTACTACCCCTGACGAGGCGTCAAAGCGCTTTTTCGGCGAGTAGCACTCTACTCCGGGACCCATGGAGGATTAGTGTTGAATTAGTATAGTGAAACATGCAAGTACATTTAAAGTGGTGGATAGGTTAGTGAGTTATTTGGATTCGGAATGATAGCAGAAGGATAGAGGAGGAAAAAGGTTTATATTTATATAGCGCTTGTTGATGCACTCTATTCAGGAAGCCCATAAAGGATTAGTAGTGAATTAATATGGTGAAATACGAAGTAATTTCAGTGGTGGATATTAGTCAGTTATTTGGAGTGAGAAGGATAGCGGAGGGATAAAAGGGAAAGAAAGGTTTGTATTCATATAGGGAAGAGGTGTGGTGCCGCGGCCAGGGCGACTGACTCCGGAATCTGGGGATCACGGTTCGATCCCCGGCTCCGGCAGCAGATTAGCCCAGCACCATGTGACTCTGGGCAATAGCTTGCTTAATCTTCCCGACGGCCCCCAGCGCCTAGAGACCCTTACGGGTGATTGTGCGCTTTACAAATGTGGATTATTATTATTATATAGCACTTGTTACCCCTGATGGGTGTTGAAGCACTTTTCTGGTGAGTAGCACGCCACTCCGGAACCTATAAGGGATTAGTGTTGAAAATTAGTAAAGTAAAATATGAAGTAATTTGAGTAGTGGATATGTTATTCAGTTATTTGGGTAGAGGAGGGATAGAAGAGGGAAAGAGGTTTGTATTTATATAGCGCTTGCTACCCCTGATAGGGTTTTGAAGTGCAAGTAGCACACCACTCCTGAACCCATCAGGATTAGTGATGAATTAGTATGGTAAAACATGAAAGTAATTTTAGTGGTGGAAATGTTAGACAGTTATTTGGATTGAGAAGGGTTGGGGAGGGGAAGAAAAGGGAAAAGGTTTGCATTTATATAGTGCTTGTAAACCTACTGGGGTGTTGAGACGCTTTATTGGCGAGTAGCATGCTATTCTGGAACCCAATAAAGGATTAGTGGTGAATTCGTTTAGTTGAATATGAACATGTTAGTCTGTTAACTTTGATTGAAAAGCATAGTGGAGGGATAAAAGAGTGAAGGATTTTTTTATTGTTTTAGGTCTTAGCAGTAGGAGGAGGCTTTTGGATGAGTAAAAATGAGTTTTGGAGGGGAGGAGTCAGAGGGAAGAGTTTAGAAAGGTTTGTTTCAGGGGATCAGTATATTAAAAAGAGGTGTCAAAGGATGCAAGGAGGGGTAGAGTAGGAGAGAGTCTAGAAAGGGTTATTTTAGGGATCATAGTAGTGGTATGGGGTTTGGGATAAATGAGAGAGTGGATGTAGAGGATATATTGATAGATGTATAGGATTTGAGATAGGTTAGTACATTGGAAAGAGTAGTAGAAAGGAGTTTGAGATGAGTCAGAAGGTTGGGCTAGAAGATATATTGAGCGATGTATAGGCTGAGAAATAGGTTAGTGCATTGGAAATGCTAAATTAGAAGAAAGTGATAATTATATAGATCCATAAGTACATTGAAAGTATATAGATACATAAAGGAGGTAAGTATATGTAGATTAAAGATATTGATAGTAGTGGTATGGGGTTTGGGATAAATGAGAGAGTGGAGGTAGGGGATATATTGATAGATGTATAGGATTTGAGATAGGTTAGTACATTGGAAAGAGTAGTAGAAAGAAGTTTGAGATGAGTCAGAAGGTTGGGTTAGAAGATATATTGAGCGAAGTATAGGCTGAGAAATAGGGTAGTGCATTGGAAATGCTAAATTAGAAGAAAGTGATAAATATATAGATCCATAAATACATTGAAAGTATATAGATAAACAAAGGAGGTAAGTAAATGTAGATTAAAGATATTGATAGTAGTGGTATGGGGTTTGGGATAAATGAGAGAGTGGAGGTAGGGGATATATTGATAGATGCATAGGATGAGAAATAGGGTAGTGCATTGGAAAGAGTAGTAGAAAGAAGTTTGAGATGAGTCAGAAGGTTGGGTTAGAAGATATATTGAGCGAAGTATAAGCTGAGAAATAGGTTAGTGCATTGGAAATGCTAAATTAGAAGAAAGTGATAAATATATAGCTCCATAAGTACATTGAAAGTATATAGATACATAAAGTAGGTAAGTATATGTAGATTAAAGATATTGATAGAGGCACAGGATGAGAAATAGGGTAGTGCATTGGATATGCTTTTTCAGGAGAAAAGTTACAGACACAGATCCAAGTACATGGAAGGTTCATAGATGCACAATGGAAGTATGTACATGTAGACCAAAGATGAGATGTATTTATTATTATTTTTTCTCTCAACAATATAATTATTTTACATGTTTATACAGAGAATACATAGATCTTTGGTGGATAGATGGTGTATACGAAGTTATCAAATGAACCTTTGCACCACACAGAGAAAATACATAGATCTTTGGTCGATCGATGTTGTATATGCAGTTATTAAACGAACAGGTGCATCACGCCGAGAGAATTAATAGATCTTTGGTGGATCGATGTTGTATATGCAGTTATCGAATGAACAGGTGCACCACTCAGATTGAATACAGATATCTTTGGTGGATCGATGGTGTAAATGCAGTAACCGAATGAACAACACGCTGAGAGAACACATAGCTCTTTGGTGGATAGATGGTGTATATGCAGTTATCGAATGAACAGGTGCACAACGCAGAGAGAATGCATAGATCTTTGGTGGATAGATGGTGTATATGCAGTTATCGAATGAACAGGTGCACAACGCAGAGAGAATGCATAGATCTTTGGTGGATAGATGGTGTGTATATGCAGTTATTGAATGAACATCACACCGAGAGAATACATAGATCTTTAGTGGATAGATGGTGTATATGCAGTTATCGAATGAACAGGTGCACCACACAGATTGAATACATAGATCTTTGGTGGATAGATGGTATCTATGAAGTTTGTGAATGAACAGGTGCACTATGCAGAGATAATACATAGTTATTTGATATATAAATGATGAATAGGCAGATATTGGATATGGAGATGCACCATGAAGACGAGATACATAAGATGATTGCTGCATAGATGAAGGGAAGGATACATACTTATGGACTGTACAGGTGCATCACAGCGAGAGGGTACACAGATATTTAATATATAGACAATGAATCTGCAAATGCTGGAAACAAACGCGTAAAATACGTAGTTGACAGCAGATACTTGACACATAGATGATGGATACACAGATGTTTGGTGCTTAGATGATGGGCACACCGTTATTGAATGTACATGTGCATCGAGCTAAGGGGATAGAGGGATGTTTGGTACATAGATGCTGGATAGAAACATATGGAATGCACAGGTGCATCCCACAGAGGGGATTAATGGATGTTTAGTACACAAGACGATGGCGACACGGTTATTGAACATACAGGTGCGTCCCGCTGATGGGATTAAAGGATGTTTGGTACACAGGTGAGGGATACGTGGTTATTGAACATACAGGTGCGTCCCGCTGAGGGAATTGATGGATGTTTGGTACACAGGTGAGGGATACGTGGTTATTGAACCTACAGGTGTGTCCCGCTGAGGGGATTCAGGGATGTTTGGTACACAGTGGAGGGATATGCGGTTATTGAACATACAGGTGCGTCTCGCTGAGGGGATTCATGGATGTTTGGTACACAGGGGAGGGATATGCGGTTATTGAACATACAGGTGCGTCTCGCTGAGGGGATTCATGGATGTTTGGTACACAGGGGAGGGATATGCGGTTATCGAACATACAGGTGCGTCCCGCTGAGGGGATTCAGGGATGTTTGGTACACAGGTGAGGGATATGCGGTTATTGAACATACAGGTGCGTCCCGCTGAGGGGATTCAGGGATGTTTGGTACACAGGTGAGGGATACGCGGTTATTGATCATACAGGTGCGTTCCGCTGAGGGGATTCAGGGATGTTTGGTACACAGGTGAGGGATACGCGGTTATTGATCATACAGGTGCGTCCCACTGAGGGAATTCAGGGATGTTTGGTACACAGGTGAGGGATACGCGGTTATTGATCATACAGGTGCGTCCCGCTGAGGGGATTCAGGGATGTTTGGCACACAGGTGAGGGATACGTGGTTATTGAACATACAGGTGCGTCCCGCTGAGGGGATTCAGGGATGTTTGGCACTTAGGTGATAGATACGCGGTTATTGAACATACAGGTGCATCCCGCTGAGGGGATTCAGGGATGTTTGGTACACAGGGGAGGTATACGTGGTTATTGAACATACAGGTGCGTCCCGCTGAGGGGATTCAGGGATGTTTGGCACACAGGTGATGGATAGGCGGTTATTGAACATACAGGTGCGTCCCGCTGAGGGGATTCAGGGATGTTTGGCACACAGGGGAGGTATACGTGGCTATTGAACATACAGGTGCATCCCGCTGAGGGGATTCAGGGATGTTTGGCACACAGGTGATGGATACGCGGTTATTGAACATACAGGTGCGTCCCGCTGAGGGGATTCAGGGATGTTTGGTACACAGGTGAGGGATACGTGGTTATTGAACATACAGGTGCATCCCGCTGATGGGATTCATGGATGTTTGGTACACAGGTGAGGGATACGCGGTTATTGAACATGGAGATGCGTCCCGCTGATGGGATCCATGGATGTTTGGTACACAGGTGAGGGATACCTGGTTATTGAACATAAAGGTGCGTCCCGCTGAGGGGATTCAGGGATGTTTGGTACACAGGTGAGGGATACGTGGTTATTGAACATACAGGTGCATCCCGCTGATGGGATTCATGGATGTTTGGCACACAGGTGAGGGATACGTGGTTATTGAACATACAGGTGCGTCCCGCTGAGGGGATTCAGGGATGTTTGGTACACAGGTGAGGGATACGTGGTTATTGAACATGGAGATGCGTCCCGCTGAGGAGATGCAGGGATGTTTGGTACACAGGTGACGGATACGCAGTTATTGAACATACAGGTGCGTCCCGCTGAGGGGATTCAGGGATGTTTGGTACACAGGTGAGGGATACGTGGTTATTGAACATACAGGTGCATCCCGCTGATGGGATTCATGGATGTTTGGCACACAGGTGAGGGATACGTGGTTATTGAACATACAGGTGCGTCCCGCTGAGGGGATTCAGGGATGTTTGGTACACAGGTGACGGATACGCGGTTATTGAACATACAGGTGCGTCCCGCTGAGGGGATTCAGGGATGTTTGGTACACAGGTGAGGGATACGCGGTTATTGAACATGGAGATGCGTCCCGCTGATGGGATCCATGGATGTTTGGCACACAGGTGAGGGATACGTGGTTATTGAACATACAGGTGCGTCCCGCTGAGGGGATTCAGGGATGTTTGGTACACAGGTGAGGGATACGCGGTTATTGAACATGGAGATGCGTCCCGCTGAGGAGATGCAGGGATGTTTGGTACACAGGTGACGGATACGCAGTTATTGAACATACAGGTGCGTCCCGCTGAGGGGATTCAGGGATGTTTGGTACACAGGTGAGGGATACGTGGTTATTGAACATACAGGTGCATCCCGCTGATGGGATTCATGGATGTTTGGCACACAGGTGAGGGATACGTGGTTATTGAACATACAGGTGCGTCCCGCTGAGGGGATTCAGGGATGTTTGGTACACAGGTGAGGGATACGCGGTTATTGAACATGGAGATGCGTCCCGCTGAGGAGATGCAGGAATGTTTGGTACACAGGTGACGGATACGCGGTTATTGAACATACAGGTGCGTCCCGCTGAAGGGATTCAGGGATGTTTGGTACACAGGTGAGGGATACGCGGTTATTGAACATGGAGATGCGTCCCGCTGAGGAGATGCAGGGATGTTTGGTACACAGGTGACGGATACGCGGTTATTGAACATACAGGTGCGTCCCGCTGAGGGGATTCAGGGATGTTTGGTACACAGGTGAGGGATACGCGGTTATTGAACATACAGGTGCATCCCGCTGAGGGGATTCAGGGATGTTTGGTACACAGATGACGGATACGTGGTTATTGAACATACAGGTGCGTCCCGCTGAGGGGATTCAGGGATGTTTGGTACACAGGTGAGGGATACATGGTTATTGAACATACAGGTGCATCCCACTGAGGGGATTCAGGGATGTTTGGTATACAGGTGAGGGATACGCGGTTATTGATCATACAGGTGCGTCCCGCTGAGGGGATTCAAGGATGTTTGGTACACAGGTGAGGGATACGTGGTTATTGAACATACAGGTGCCTCCCGCTGAGGGGATTCATGGATGTTTGGTACACAGGTGAGGGATATGTGGTTATTGAACATACAGGTGTGTCCCGCTGAGGGGATTCAGGGATGTTTGGCACACAGGTGAGGGATACGCGGTTATTGAACATACAGGTGCGTCCCGCTGACGGGATTCAGGGGTGTTTGGTACACAGGTGACGGATACGCGGCTAGTGAACATACAGGTGCATCCCGCTGAGGGGATTCAGGGATGTTTGGTACACAGGTGAGGGATACACGGCTATTGGACATACAGGTGCATCCCGCTGATGGGATCCATGGATGTTTAGTACACAGGTGAGGGATACGTGGTTATTGAACATACAGGTGCATCCCACTGATGGGATTCATGGATGTTTGGTACACAGGTGAGGGATACGTGGTTATTGAACATACAGGTGCATCCCACTGATGGGATTCAGGGATGTTTGGTACACAGGTGAGGGATACGCGGTTATTGAACATGGAGATGCGTCCCGCTGAGGGGATTCAGGGATGTTTGGTACACAGGTGACGGATACGCGGTTATTGAACATACAGGTGCGTCCCGCTGACGGGATTCAGGGATGTTTGGTACACAGGTGAGGGATACGCGGTTATTGAACATGGAGATGCGTCCCGCTGAGGGGATTCAGGGATGTTTGGTACACAGGTGAGGGATACGCAGTTATTGAACATACAGGTGCATCCCGCTGAGGGGATTCAGGGATGTTTGGTACACAGGTGAGGGATACGCGGTTATTGAACATACAGGTGCATCCGGCTGAGGAGATTCAGGGGTGTTTGGTACACAGGTGACGGATACGCGGCTATTGGACATACAGGTGCGTCCCGCTGAGGGGATTCAGGGATGTTTGGTACACAGGTGAGGGATACACGGCTATTGAACATACAGGTGCATCCCACTGAGGGGATTCATGGATGTTTGGTACACAGGTGAGGGATACGCGGTTATTGAACATACAGGTACGTCCCGCTGAGGGGATTCAGGGATGTTTGGTACACAGGTGAGGGATACACGGCTATTGAACATACAGGTGCATCCCGCTGATGGGATTCATGGATGTTTGGCACACAGGTGAGGAATACGTGGTTATTGAACATACAGGTGCATCCCGCTGAGGGGATTCAGGGATGTTTGGTACACAGGTGAGGGATACGCGGTTATTGAACATACAGGTACGTCCCGCTGAGGGGATTCAGGGATGTTTGGTACACAGGTGAGGGATACACGGCTATTGAACATACAGGTGCATCCCGCTGATGGGATTCATGGATGTTTGGCACACAGGTGAGGGATACGTGGCTATTGAACATACAGGTGCATCCCGCTGAGGGGATTCATGGATGTTTGGCACACAGGTGAGGGATACGCGGCTATTGAACATACAGGTGCGTTTCTCTGAGGGGATTCAGGGATGTTTGGCACACAGGTGAGGGATACTCGGTTATTGGACATACAGGTGCGTCCCGCTGAGGGGATTCATGGATGTTTGGTACACAGGTGAGGGATACGTGGTTATTGAACATACAGGTGCGTCCCGCTGAGGGGATTCAGGGATGTTTGGCACACAGGTGAGGGATACGTGGTTATTGAACATACAGGTGCATCCCGCTGAGAGGATTCAGGGATGTTTGGTAAACAGGTGAGGGATACGCGGTTATTGAACATACAGGTGCGTCCCACTGAGGGGATTCATGGATGTTTGGTACACAGGTGAGGGATACGCGGTTATTGAACATGGAGATGCGTCCCGCTGAGGGGATTCAGGGATGTTTGGTACACAGGTGTAGGATACGCGGTTATTGATCATACAGGTGCATCCCGCTGAGGGGATTCAGGGGTGTTTGGTACACAGGTGAGGGATACGCTGTTATTGAACATACAGGTGCGTCCCGCTGAGGGGATTCAGGGATGTTTGGTACACAGGTGAGGGATATGCGGTTATTGAACATACAGGTGCATCCCGCTGATGGGATTCATGGATGTTTGGCACACAGGTGAGGGATACGCGGCTATTGAACATACAGGTGCGTTCCTCTGAGGGGATGCAGGGATGTTTGGTACACAGGTGAGGGATACGCGGCTATTGAACATACAGGTGCGTTCCTCTGAGGGGATTCAGGGATGTTTGGCACACAGGTGAGGGATACACGGTTATTGGACATACAGGTGCGTCCGGCTGAGGGGATTCATGGATGTTTGGTACACAGGTGAGGGATACGTGGTTATTGAACATACAGGTGCGTCCCGCTGAGGGGATTCAGGGATGTTTGGCACACAGGTGAGGGATACGTGGTTATTGAACATACAGGTGCATCCCGCTGAGGGGATTCAGGGATGTTTGGTAAACAGGTGAGGGATACGCGGTTATTGAACATACAGGTGCGTCCCGCTGAGGGGATTCAGGGATGTTTGGTACACAGGTGGGGGATACACGGTTATTGAACATACAGGTGCGTCCCGCTGAGGGGATTCAGGGATGTTTGGTACACAGGTGAGGGATACGTGGTTATTGAACATACAGGTGCGTCCCGCTGAGGGGATTCAGGGATGTTTGGCACACAGGTGAGGGATACGTGGTTATTGAACATACAGGTGAATCCCGCTGAGAGGATTCAGGGATGTTTGGTAAACAGGTGAGGGATACGCGGTTATTGAACATACAGGTGCGTCCCACTGAGGGGATTCATGGATGTTTGGTACACAGGTGAGGGATACGCGGTTATTGAACATGGAGATGCGTCCCGCTGAGGGGATTCAGGGATGTTTGGTACACAGGTGTAGGATACGCGGTTATTGATCATACAGGTGCATCCCGCTGAGGGGATTCAGGGGTGTTTGGTACACAGGTGAGGGATACGCTGTTATTGAACATACAGGTGCGTCCCGCTTAGGGGATTCAGGGATGTTTGGTACACAGGTGAGGGATACGCGGTTATTGAACATACAGGTGCATCCCGCTGATGGGATTCATGGATGTTTGGCACACAGGTGAGGGATACGCGGCTATTGAACATACAGGTGCGTTCCTCTGAGTGGATGCAGGGATGTTTGGTACACAGGTGAGGGATACGCGGCTATTGAACATACAGGTGCGTTCCTCTGAGGGGATTCAGGGATGTTTGGCACACAGGTGAGGGATACGCGGTTATTGGACATACAGGTACATCCCGCTGAGGGGATTCATGGATGTTTGGTACACAGGTGAGGGATACGTGGTTATTGAACATACAGGTGCGTCCCGCTGAGGGGATTCAGGGATGTTTGGCACACAGGTGAGGGATACGTGGTTATTGAACATACAGGTGCATCCCGCTGAGGGGATTCAGGGATGTTTGGTAAACAGGTGAGGGATACGCGGTTATTGAACATACAGGTGCGTCCCGCTGAGGGGATTCAGGGATGTTTGGTACACAGGTGGGGGATACACGGTTATTGAACATACAGGTGCGTCCCGCTGAGGGGATTCAGGGATGTTTGGCACACAGGTGAGGGATACGCTGTTATTGAACATACAGGTGCATCCCGCTGAGGGGATTCATGGATGTTTGGTACACAGGTGAGGAATACGTGGTTATTGAACATACAGGTGCGTCCCGCTGAGGGGATTCAGGGATGTTTGGTATACAGGTGAGGGATAAGCTGTTATTGAACATACAGGTGCGTCCCGCTGAGGGGATTCAGGGATGTTTGCTACACAGGTGAGGGATACGCTGTTATTGAACATACAGGTGCGTCCCGCTGAGGGGATTCATGGATGTTTGGTACACAGGTGAGGGATACGTGGTTATTGAACCTTTAGGTGCGTCCCGCTGAGGGGATTCAGGGATGTTTGGTACAAAGGTGAGGGATACGTGGTTATTGAACATACAGGTGCGTCCCGCTGAGGGGATTCAGGGATGTTTGGTACACAGGTGAGGGATACGTGGTTATTGAACCTTTAGGTGCGTCCCGCTGAGGGGATTCAGGGATGTTTGGTACACAGGTGAGGGATACGCGGTTATTGATCATACAGGTGCGTCCCTCTGAGGGGATTCAGGGATGTTTGGTACACAGGTGAGGGATATGCGGTTATTGAACCTTTAGGTGCGTCCCGCTGAGGGGATTCAGGAATGTTTGGTACACAGGTGAGGGATACGTGGTTATTGAACATACAGGTGCGTCCCGCTGATGGGATCCATGGATGTTTGGCACACAGGTGAGGGATACGCGGTTATTGAACACACAGGTGCGTCCCGCTGAGGGGATCCAGGGATGTTTGGTACACAGGTGAGGGATACGCGGTTATTGAACACACAGGTGCGTCCCGCTGAGGGGATTCAGGGATGTTTGGTACACAGGTGAGGGATACGCGGCTATTGAACATACAGGTGCGTCCCGCTGAGGGGATTCAGGGATGTTTGGGCACACAGGTGAGGGATATCTGGTTATTGAACATACAGGTGCATCCCGCTGAGGGGATTCAGGGATGTTTGGTACAAAGGTGAGGGATACGCGGTTATCGAAGATACAGATGCGTCCCGCTGAGGGGATTCAGGGATGTTTGGCACACAGGTGAGGGATACCTGGTTATCGAACATACAGGTGCGTCCCGCTGAGGGGATTCAGGGATGTTTGGCACACAGGTGAGGGATACGCGGTTATTGAACATACAGGTGCGTCCCGCTGAGGGGATTCAGGGATGTTTGGCACACAGGTGAGGGATACACGGCTATTGAACATACAGGTGCATCCCGCTGATGGGATTCAGGGATGTTTGGCACACAGGTGAGGGATACGTGGTTATTGAACATACAGGTGCGTCCCGCTGAGGGGATTCAGGGATGTTTGTTACACAGGTGAGGGATATGCAGATATTTGATATATGTATCTGTATCTAATGCACAGACACACCATGCTCGCGCGGTGCCGCACGCACAGTGTCCCATGCACGCAGGGCCCGGGGTGTGTTGCACGCGCTGTCCCTGGCCTCGCGCTCGCGCCGCTGCTGCGCTATGGCGAGTAGCCCGCCTGGTAATGCCAATGTGCCGGTGAACATACAGGTGCATCCCGCTGATGGGATTCATGGATGTTTGGCACACAGGTGAGGGATACGTGGTCATTGAACATACAGGTGCGTTCCTCTGAGGGGATTCAGGGATGTTTGGCACACAGGTGAGGGATACGCGGTTATTGATCATACAGGTGCATCCCGCTGAGGGCATTCATGGATGTTTGGTACCCAGGTGAGGGATACGCGGTTATTGATCATACAGGTGCGTCCCGCTGAGGGGATTCATGGATGTTTGGTACACAGGTGAGGGATACGTGGTTATTGAACATACAGGTGCGTCCCGCTGAGGGGATTCAGGGATGTTTGGCACACAGGTGAGGGATATACTGTTATTGAACATACAGGTGTATCCCGCTGAGGGGATTCATGGATGTTTGGTACACAGGTGAGGAATACGTGGTTATTGAACATACAGGTGCGTCCCGCTGAGGGGATTCAGGGATGTTTGGTATACAGGTGAGGGATAAGCTGTTATTGAACATACAGGTGCGTCCCGCTGAGGGGATTCAGGGATGTTTGGTACACAGGTGAGGGATACGCTGTTATTGAACATACAGGTGCGTCCCGCTGAGGGGATTCATGGATGTTTGGTACACAGGTGAGCGATACGTGGTTATTGAACCTTTAGGTGCGTCCCGCTGAGGGGATTCAGGGATGTTTGGTACACAGGTGAGGGATACGTGGTTATTGAACCTTTAGGTGCGTCCCGCTGAGGGGATTCAGGGATGTTTGGTACACAGGTGAGGGATACGTGGTTATTGAACCTTTAGGTGGATGTTTGGTACACAGGTGAGGGATACGTGGTTATTGAACCTTTAGGTGCGTCCCGCTGAGGGGATTCAGGGATGTTTGGTACACAGGTGAGGGATACGTGGTTATTGAACCTTTAGGTGCGTCCCGCTGAGGAGATTCAGGGATGTTTGGTACACAGGTGAGGGATACGCGGGGTATTGAACATACAGGTGCGTCCCTCTGAGGGGATTCAGGGATGTTTGGTACACAGGTGAGGGATATGCGGTTATTGAACCTTTAGGTGCGTCCCGCTGAGGGGATTCAGGAATTTTTGGTACACAGGTGAGGGATACGTGGTTATTGAACATACAGGTGCGACCCGCTGATGGGATCCATGGATGTTTGGCACACAGGTGAGGGATACGCGGTTATTGAACACACAGGTGCGTCCCGCTGAAGGGATCCAGGGATGTTTGGTACACAGGTGAGGGATACGCGGTTATTGAACACACAGGTGCGTCCCGCTGAGGGGATTCAGGGATGTTTGGTACACAGGTGAGGGATACGCGGCTATTGAACATACAGGTGCGTCCCGCTGAGGGGATTCAGGGATGTTTGGGCACACAGGTGAGGGATATCTGGTTATTGAACATACAGGTGCATCCCGCTGAGGGGATTCAGGGATGTTTGGCACACAGGTGAGGGATACACGGCTATTGAACATACAGGTGCATCCCGCTGATGGGATTCAGGGATGTTTGGCACACAGGTGAGGGATACACGGCTATTGAACATACAGGTGCATCCCGCTGATGGGATTCAGGGATGTTTGGCACACAGGTGAGGGATACGTGGTTATTGAACATACAGGTGCGTCCCGCTGAGGGGATTCAGGGATGTTTGTTACACAGGTGAGGGATATGCAGATATTTAATATATGTATCTGTATCTAATGCACAGACACACCATGCTCGCGCGGTGCCGCACGCACAGTGTCCCATGCACGCAGGGCCCGGGGTGTGTTGCACGCGCTGTCCCTGGCATCGCGCTCGCGCCGCTGCTGCGCTATGGCGAGTAGCCCGCCTGGTAATGCCAATGTGCCGGTGAACTGAACTGCGTGTCTTCTTGTTGCAGAGGAGAGGAGAGGCGAGGCAGCCCGAGGCGGTCCTTGGCAATGAAGCTTTTCATCTTTAAATGTGGGCGCGGCATCCGTGCCGGGAGGACGTCATGAGGGTAGTTCTGGTCCAACCCACCAATCAGACGGGCCGCTTGGACTCGACCAGAACCCAGGCAGCCCAGAGCCAGCAGCAGCGCCCAAATGACAAGCAGGTGGAAGCTGCGGAGGGCATGCAGCAGCAGCCGGGGGGTGTCCTGCAGCACCCCCAGCCCCAGGCCCCCGTGCAGCAGTGCCAGCAGCAGAGACACCTCGGCTCAGCCCCTCAGCAGAGAGGCCAAGCTTTGAAACTGGGCTCCTCTGACCTCCACCACCCGCCTCAGCCCAGCCCTGAGTCCAGACAGGGGGCGGCTGCAGCCCAGCCCTGGGCTTCCAAGGACCTTCCGGCGGGCAATGCCAACCTGAACGAAGGCGGGCTCCTGGGGCACCTCAAGCAGCCGCAGGTGGCACGGGGAGGGGTCCCGCTGCAGCCCAGCCCGGCGCCTGCTTTCCTGGACCACAGCCAGCCGTCGAAGAAGGGACCCGCAGTTCAGCACCACAGCCAAGCCCCGGGCCCGGGATGTGCCCCCCAGGAGCACCCGCAGACCCGCAGCACGGGCACCCCCCTTCAGCACCACGGCCACGGAGCTGCCCTTCACCACCAGAGGCTTAACAGAGCGGATTCCCTCCAGCAGCGACCCCCTCCTCAGAGGTGCCAACAGGACCACCCTCTCCAAACCCTGGGGACGGACCCGCAGCCCCTCGGGCCATGCCAGCAGGCGGACGAGCTTGCCCTGCAGCACGGCGCCGTGCCGGGCGCGCCGTGCCACCGCCCCGGTGGTAACTGCAGCGCCGCCGACCCCCCACCCTGGACCCGGCCGCAGAGCCTCCCCCAGGACCCCCCGCCGAAGGCTCCCTGGCAGGACCAACAGGTGCCCGGGCACGAGGCCCCCTGGAGCCAGTGCCCGGCCGGGGACGGCCAGCCCCAGCCACGAGCCCCGGCGGCCAGGCTGCCTGGAAACCGGGCCGGCCGGAGCCCGTCCTCGCCCCGCTCCTGGCAGCAGCGCGGAAACCAGAGCCCTGGCGGCCAGCAGCAGGTAGATTTATGTTTCAGCGTGTGTGTGCGTGTGTGTGCGTGCCTGGAGGGCTGAGGGGGGGCTCTGGGCCTCCACTGGGACCGCAGACCGTGCCAGCCGCTGCGCCAGGACAGCCAGGTAAGTGCCCGGCTCACCTACCTCCCTCGGAGCCGACGATGCGGTCTTTGGAGGGGCGGGGGGCGCTGCGCCCGCAGAGCGGGGGGCTGGTGCAGGGAGGCTGCGGGGCAGCGAGGAGGAGGGCAGGGTGGACGAGAGGCTGCAGAGTCACGGAGCCGGCACCCGCCACAGGGGCGCTCGGATGAGACCTCTGGGTAGGGACTTAGAGGGAGGGGAGACAGAGAGGGGGTGAGAGAGAGAGGGGATGAGAGGGAGAGGGAGAGGGGATGAGTGAGAGAGAGGGGATGCGAGAGAGAGGGGTGAGAGTGAGACAGAGGGGGGATGAGAGTGAGACGGAGAGGGGATGCGAGAGAGAGGGGTGAGAGTGAGACAGAGAGGGGATGCGAGAGAGAGGGGTGAGAGTGAGACAGAGAGGGGATGTGAGAGAGAGGGGTGAGAGTGAGACAGAGGGGGATGAGAGTGAGACAGAGAGGGGATGTGAGAGAGAGGGGTGAGAGTGAGACGGAGGGGGGATGAGAGTGAGACGGTGAGGGGATGAGAGTTAGACGGAGGGGGGATGTGAGAGAGGGGTGAGAGTGAGACGGAGAGGGGATGCGAGAGAGAGGGGTGAGAGTGAGACAGAGATGGGATGCGAGAGAGAGGGGTGAGAGTGAGACAGAGAGGGGATGTGAGAGAGAGGGGTGAGAGTGAGACAGAGGGGGGATGAGAGTGAGACAGAGAGGGGATGTGAGAGAGAGGGGTGAGAGTGAGACAGAGAGGGGATGCGAGAGAGAGGGGTGAGAGTGAGACAGAGAGGGGATGCGAGAGAGAGGGGTGAGAGTGAGACAGAGGGGGATGAGAGTGAGACGGAGAGGGGATGTGAGAGAGAGGGGTGAGAGTGAGACAGAGAGGGGATGTGAGAGAGAGGGGTGAGAGTGAGACAGAGGGGGGATGAGAGTGAGACGGAGAGGGGATGTGAGAGAGAGGGGTGAGAGTGAGACAGAGAGGGGATGTGAGAGAGAGGGGTGAGAGTGAGACAGAGAGGGGATACGAGAGAGAGGGGTGAGAGTGAGACGGAGGGGGGATGAGAGTGAGACGGAGGGGGGATGCGAGAGAGAGGGGTGAGAGTGAGACAGAGAGGGGATGTGAGAGAGGGGTGAGAGTGAGACAGAGAGGGGATGTGAGAGAGGGGTGAGAGTGAGACAGAGAGGGGTGAGAGTCAGACAGAGAGGGGATGTGAGAGAGGGGTGAGAGTGAGACAGAGAGGGGATACGAGAGAGAGAGGGGTGAGAGTGAGACAGAGAGGGGATGTGAGAGAGAGGGGTGAGAGTGAGACAGAGAAGGGATGTGAGAGAGAGGGGTGAGAGTGAGACAGAGAGGGGATGTGAGAGAGGGGTGAGAGTGAGACAGAGAGGGGTGAGAGTGAGACAGAGAGGGGATGTGAGAGAGGGGTGAGAGTGAGACAGAGAGGGGATACGAGAGAGAGGGGGATGAGAGTGAGACGGAGAGGGGATGCGAGAGAGAGGGGTGAGAGTGAGACAGAGAGGGGATGTGAGAGAGAGGGGTGAGAGTGAGACAGAGAGGGGATGTGAGAGAGAGGGGTGAGAGTGAGACAGAGAGGGGTGAGAGTGAGACAGAGAGGGGATACGAGAGAGAGGGGGATGAGAGTGAGACAGAGGGGAATGTGAGAGAGAGGGGTGAGAGTGAGACGGAGGGGAGATGCGAGAGAGAGGGGTGAGAGTGAGACAGAGAGGGGGTGTGAGAGAGAGGGGTGAGAGTGAGACAGAGAGGGGATGCGAGAGAGAGGGGTGAGAGTGAGACAGAGAGGGGATGTGAGAGAGAGGCGTGAGAGTGAGACAGAGAGGGGATGCGAGAGAGAGGGGTGAGAGTGAGACAGAGGGGGGATGAGAGTGAGACAGAGAGGGGATGTGAGAGAGAGGGGTGAGAGTGAGACAGAGGGGGGATGAGAGTGAGACGGAGGGGGGATGAGAGTGAGACGGAGGGGGGATGTGAGAGAGGGGTGAGAGTGAGACAGAGAGGGGATGCGAAAGAGAGGGGTGAGAGCGAGACAGAGAGGGGATGCGAGAGAGAGGGGTGAGAGTGAGACAGAGAGGGGATGCGAGAGAGAGGGGTGAGAGTGAGACAGAGAGGGGATGCGAGAGAGAGGGGTGAGAGTGAGACAGAGAGGGGATGCGAGAGAGAGGGGTGAGAGTGAGACAGAGAGGGGATGCGAGAGAGAGGGGTGAGAGTGAGACAGAGAGGGGATGTGAGAGAGAGGGGTGAGAGTGAGACAGAGGGGGGATGAGAGTGAGACGGAGAGGGGATGTGAGAGAGAGGGGTGAGAGTGAGACGGAGGGGGGATGCGAGAGAGAGGGGTGAGAGTGAGACAGAGAGGGGGTGTGAGAGAGAGGGGTGAGAGTGAGACAGAGAGGGGATACGAGAGAGAGGGGGATGAGAGTGAGACAGAGGGGGGATGTGAGAGAGAGGGGTGAGAGTGAGACAGAGAGGGGATGTGAGAGAGAGGGGTGAGAGTGAGACAGAGAGGGGATGTGAGAGAGAGGGGTGAGAGTGAGACAGAGAGGGGTGAGAGTGAGACAGAGAGGGGATGTGAGAGAGAGGGGTGAGAGTGAGACAGAGAGGGGTGAGAGTGAGACAGAGGGGGGATGAGAGTGAGACGGAGAGGGGATGCGAGAGAGAGGGGTGAGAGTGAGACAGAGGGGGGATGCGAGAGAGAGGGGTGAGAGTGAGACAGAGAGGGGATACGAGAGAGAGGGGTGAGAGTGAGACAGAGGGGGGATGCGAGAGAGAGGGGTGAGAGTGAGACAGAGAGGGGATGCGAGAGAGAGGGGTGAGAGTGAGACAGAGAGGGGATGCGAGAGAGAGGGGTGAGAGTGAGACAGAGGGGATGGGAGGGAGCGAGAGGGAAGCGAAAGAGGGGGAGAGGGGATGGTATTCTTAAAATATGATGTAAGGGCGCGTTTACAAGCATGGGAGCTTCTTGTTGATATGGAAAAAGTAGATATTGCGATAGCCATTGGGAAATATATGCAGGGCGTATATAAGTTCCCTGTCTTATTAGAGGCTTAAGAGTAGCTAAGTGCTCTGTAGTTTTAAAATGAAATTATCTGTTTTAAATTGCTATTAATGAAGTTTCAAGGATAATATGACTTTTATTGTTTAAGAATATGATTTTGTGATGTGTAGACTTTTAAATGATAATAATGTATGAGCTGTGGTTTATAGATCAAAAGGTCTAAATAAACTTTATTTGTGATCGATTGATTGAGAGAGGGGATGAGAGAGCGTGAGAGTGAGAGAGACAGGGTAAGAGAGAGAGGGAAAGAGAGAGCGAGGGGGAGAGAGAAGATGAGACAGACAGAGGAGAGAAGAAAAAGGGCAGTAGATCAAGGATCCGAGGTAGTAAGAGAGACAGGCAAAGAAACGAGACTGGGGTTAGGGTGGGCAAGAGGAGAAAGGGCTAAAAGGATATGAGACTGTAAAAGAGACGACAGAGAGAGTGAGGGAACAGACATAGGGTCAGACAGGGAGGACAGATGGAGAGGACGAGTGAGAGAGAGGGGCAAAGATAGAGAGGTGAGGAGGTGAGAGGAGGAGGGAGACACTGGAGGTAAAGAGAGGCGAGTGTGCACCGCACTCACGGATCCAGCCTTTGGGGGTGGGCCAATGATGGCAGCTTAGACACGTGTGTCTGTCTGTCTGCTCACAGGCGTGCCTCTGGTTGGCTGTCTGTCTGTATATGGCTAGAGACACCCCACGCAAACACCTCTGTGCCCTTGTGTGTGCCCTCCAGTTTGCCTGTCTCATTGATTGCTTGTATGTGCTGTACATGCACACGCCACTTGTGACCCTGGAACCGTCCCTGTGTAAAGTTCTCGGTACACGAGTCTGGTCGGTCGGCCCCCTCTATCTGCCGACAGACTGACAGCTGCAGACGCACATCCAAGGCCCAGCCTGCACATGGGAGCGTCGGCACTGCATACGGAGAGGCGTTTCTGCTTTGTAATCTGAATTACAGAGCAGACGAGACATGTTTGCGAAGGAGTTGTGTGATAAAAATGCGCTGGCGTGGGACCGCTCTCTGGGTTTGTTGACCCCGCCAGGGTGAAGAGGGAGTAGTGGGCGCCGGGGAGGGGGGGTGACGAGGTGAAGTTTCTCTTTGCTAAGGGAACCGAGGTTGCTATGGAGAAGGACCTATTTCGGGTGGGGAGGGAGTGTTTGGTGGGGTGGCAGGAAGGGGGCAGTGCTGCTCTACTTGCCCCAGCTCAGTGTGCTGGGGGGAGAGAGTGCAATGTCTGCACAGCTGGAGGGGGCAGGTGGTGCCCTAGAGAGAGGGTGCTGTGGCCATGGGAGGGAAGTGGTGCTGCGGAGACCGAGGGGGGGGGGGGGCTGTCTGTCTTCTGGAGAGGGTCGAGGGGGGGGGCTGTTTCTCTAATAAAGGGAAGTGAATGTCCCGTGGGGACAGACGGCCGGCGTCTCTCCTGATGGAGGGAGGACAGCGTGCTGCTAGCAGGGGGTGAGAGAGTGGTGCTGTGGAGAGAGAGGGTGCGGTGCTGGCCCGAGTGAGGGACGCTTAAAGCTGTGGTTAGAGAGGTCTGGGGGTTGCTTTGCAGGAGGTCACAAGACAGAGGCTGGGGAGGGGAGCGATGCCCAGATGTGGGGCTCGTGGGTAGAGCCGGGCAGTGCTCCTTGCTGGAGGGCAGGCGCTGTGGGTAGAGAAGGGACGCGATGCCCAGATGTGGGGCTCGTGGGTAGAGCCGGGCAGTGCTCCCTGCTGGAAGGCAGGCGCTGTGGGTAGAGAAGGGACGCGATGCCCTGATGTGGGGCTCGTGGGTAGAGCCGGGCAGTGCTCCCTGCTGGAGGGCAGGCGCTGTGGGTAGAGAGGAGACGCGATGCCCTGATGTGGGGCTCGTGGGTAGAGCCGGGCAGTGCTCCCTGCTGGAAGGCAGGCGCTGTGGGTAGAGAGGAGACGCGATGCCCTGATGTGGGGCTCGTGGGTAGAGTCGGGCAGTGCTCCCTGCTGGAGGGCAGGAGCTGTGGGTAGAGAGGCGACGCGATGCCCAGATGTGGGGCTCGTGGGTAGAGTCTGGCAGTGCTCCCTGCTGGAAGGCAGGCGCTGTGGGTAGAGAGGCGACGCGATGCCCAGATGTGGGGCTCGTGGGTAGAGTCTGGCAGTGCTCCTTGCTGGAGGACAGGCACTGTGGGTAGAGAAGGGACGCGATGCCCAGATGTGGTGCTCCCTGCTGGAGGGTGGAGAGGGGAAGCGATGCCTTCTCGGTTGAGTGTTGGGTGACTGTGGGTGGAGAAGGATTTTGCTGCTCAGACGCTGTCCTTTGCTAGTTGTGGAATCCTGGAAGGGGCAGAGGTAGTGTGAGGCAGCGCCACCCACAGGTGGTACATGATCTCCTAGGGCAGTGTTGCTATGTTCTGTCTGTATCCAGCCCCACCCACACCCGCCCCCAACACACAGACCCACCTTTCTGCATATGTATGAAGTGGGCGTGTACTATTCCCATATCACACAAGTGTGTGCAACCGGGAGAGGGAAGAGGGTGGCACTGCCAGTCACTGACAGGGACAGTGGGCATTGCACCGTCAGGGCACTTCACCCAGGGCTGCCAGCAAGTGCCAGGCAGCTGGGGAAGGCCCTGGTGACCAGATCGAAGTGCCCAGCTGATTGTTAAATAACCCAAGGCAGATACATTTGATAGCGGGGATGAAGTACTCCCCGCTGTACGTTACAAGGATATTGTAAGTCACTGAGTGCCCCAGGATTAAATATGAAATGAAACGCACCAATGAGCAGCAGAAACTAGGGTGCGACATATATTTTTAACCGTTGAATGAAAATCATATATGAAAGTGCCTTGATTTCAGACTATGTACTAACAACATCCCCTTCAGAAAAGAACTCAAAACCTGGCTATTCGATAAATAATAAATCCCCCTCCCCAAGCGCCTTGAGACCCTCTGGGTGAGTAGTGCGCTATATAAATCCTTGAACTTGAACTTGAACAAGAATGGGGGATCTTGCTTTTTAGTAAAGAACTGCCACAGTGCATCCATTCATTACAGGAGTGTAGCAATGTTTCAGGTGACTGATGCGAGTCACATCGTGACTGGAATAAAAATCGTATGGATATTTTTTTTAAATCTAACAGTATAAAGATATATATGTACATTTTGTTCCATATATGAATATACATATTTGTGCTTGAAAACATACACAAATATGTGTGTGTATGTATATATATATATATATATGTGTGTGTATATATATATATATATATATATATATATATATATATATATATATATATATATATATATATATACACACACACACACAAACATAATCCGCTCCTTAACGCTGCCAGCCGGTCGAGAAAGGAAAACAGGATACGGACACCAATATTTTCGTGGAAAATCAGGTCTTGTTTATTCCAGCAGTTATGACGCATTTCGGTTACCTCTGTAACCTTGCTCACGTACAGAAACGCCGTCCACAAGTTATTTAAATACCCACAGTGCATAGTGAAAAAAGTATTCAAACTCTATGGCATTTTCTTAGTCACATGGTATCAGTAGACATAGAAAACATACTGTTACAATTGCGCTTTGTTTAACCTTTGTTCACAGATTAATTTGTTAATCAATTTGAAATATTGTATTTCCTTGTTTGCACTAGATTGTACATTTCATGTATTTATACAGGGAAGGTATAAAAATGTTAGACATCGTAGTATTGATATATTAGATTATTGACCGCATACATGCAAGGCTGATATCAACGAGGTGTATAACATCAGTGTGGCTAATTGTCAAGGGTGTATTTTTTCATATATATATATATATATATATATATATATATATATATATATATATATATATATATATATATTCTATATCCCAGTGGTGGTTGCCACTGAGTAGTTATAGTTACGTCATCATTTCCATAGGAAATGTTTTTCTTTTTCTTTTGCTAATAACTTTGATGCAGATTGACAAATCTTCACAAACGTTTCCCAAAAAATGCTCCTTTTTACCTAGTTGGCTCATGGAAAGTTTCAAGATGATCCGTCGAGTGGAGGCAGACAAAAAGGGGGGTTCCAAGAAGCAAAATCAGCACGCATTTTCATGAGATATCGCAAAACCTCTGAACGTAATTACACCATATTTGACAGGAAGCTAGATCTTGCTCCAGAAACCATGCCTTTTGCGATTTGGTTTAAATCCGTTCAGTAGCTTTTGAGATATTCATCAAGAAAAATATTTGTATATATCGAAGGTTGTGTTTGAGGGACTCTCGTGAGAGTGCCTCGAACCTAATTTAAAAAAAATAGAGTGTTCTGATTGCCCCAGGAGGCTTTTTCCCTTGGGCCAATTCACGCCCACAGCAGACATGTTTCTGCCGGAGTGAACGCTCTGATTGGCTGCCATCACATGAAGAGAAATGTTTCTGGCAGCCATTACAGGACTCAGGGACTTAGCCCCCTGTCCTGCATTTTAAATTTAAAAAACAAGGAGGCAGGGTAGGACTGCCATGAACAAAACAGTAAACCGAAGAACAACATGCATAATTTAGGAAATACAATGTAGGCCCTTACCCTAGTGTTTCAGTATTTTCTCTGGGCTTGTTCGCCTTTCATCACTCGGATGAGTCCAGACTCGCAATGGCATAAACTATCATATTAGAAACTAGGAATTGCCATTTAGCTATCTGTTTCAGATTACCATAGTAGTGCTTAGAGGCTATCTAGTCTACGTGGCTTTATGAGTTCCTGTGTTCTGCAATGTTTGGATGAATCAAAGCGAAACAAAAGGGGATGATGGACGGAGCGTTTGAGCAAATCAAACACTCACCCCCAGTCAACTCATCTGGGTTTCATCCATCACCATTCTTTAGTTCACTCAGCCACCCCAGTTCAGACATGGCCATATACAAATCAGTCTGACCCTGTGCCTCATGGGAACAGTCTAGCCCGAACTGCCAAGCCATGTCTTCCCTGGACCGGAAACAAGCATCCTGGGACCGGTTTCGGAATCATACACACTTGTGTGACTGGGAATAATCCATCACCACCCCCTTTTGTACCACAATGTTTGGATGAATGCCAGCAGCAGCCACCACTTCCTAGTTGAGGGCTGACACATACCCAGACCCTCGCACCTAGATGATGGGTCTAGCCGAAGCCCTGGAAATGGATCTGGGCTTTGAGTTATGTCATGAAAAATACTCAAATGGGTGTGTTGCCAGGGAGTGCATTTGGTATCTGTAGGGGTGAGGATCCCAACATGAGCCCCAAAACTTTTCTGTTTCTTTGTAGCCAGAGTGATTTTGGTTGCTGATGATGCAGTTCCAAGCAGAAAGGTGTTTGGGTGAAATATCGAGTCAAGAATATCGTGGGCAAGAATATCATGAGGGTATGTTTCTATGGGTATGCAAAGTTTTACTATACTTATATGTACCATGGCGATATATATCTGCGAGGTACCTAGATGTGGAGTAAAGAATAGTAATTCTATACTTGCATATTTAGCGCTTGGACGCCCCAGGGCAGCAATCGCGCTTTATAAGTTGACATTTCATTTCATTTCATTTCACTTCTCGATATTTTGATCCTAAGTATTTTTGACACAATATTCTGTCCACACGATATTTATGTCCTCCATATTCTGCCATTGATTCAGCAGAAAAGCCTCCGGTCTGAATTGCACCGTCATTATTTTTAACGTGACGTGGAGGACTTCACACCTATTCTTTCGTTTTTGGACCAGTAGTGATGACAAACGCGGAGAAGCCGTACAGTGGCCCGTGTGCACAATTTTGACTATGCCAAAAAGTTGGGCGACGTTGGCAAACTTCATCCTTCATCATGACAGATGACGTTTTCTGACTTTGAGGTGAAGTTAAATCTTTCTTTTAGGCCAGGGTGAATTGTAAATTACGCATTCATTCTTCTCATAGTTTCAGGAATTTTATGTTATGCCTCTTACACTAAGTTCCATCATTATGCCTTTTCGTGGAAAAAAATTATCCTCAATGGCACAATTTGTGGTAGAAAAAAATAGCTGCGATTACACCAAACAACAGAAGCTGCTGTTGT
The DNA here is from genome assembly GCF_964261635.1 of Lissotriton helveticus. Taxonomy (NCBI): domain Eukaryota; kingdom Metazoa; phylum Chordata; class Amphibia; order Caudata; family Salamandridae; genus Lissotriton; species Lissotriton helveticus. Next base: position 19,333,564 of record NC_136073.1, read on the forward strand.
TTCTGGTACTTTTGTTTAAATGCGTCCTCGCACCAAAAGCTGACGCAAGGACGCATTTCACGCTAAAATATACTGCGAATTTACAGGTGTGCATTTAGCAAAATAGTGCATAATTTCAAATCATTCTGCAGTAATTTCATGAAACTACGCGAGAGCAGATGACCCAAATTTTGCACACCTGTACTATTTATCCAGTGCAGTTGAGTGTCTTACCTGAGCCGGGTGATAAACAGCTGCAGAGAGCTGCCTTTATTACTGCCTGCTTCAGCTGAAGGTTGCTGTTAGCCCTGGGTGGCAGTGGGAAAATGCCACCGTAAATGTAATAGTACTTGTATAGCGCACGAATCGACCCCATGAGGATATCTCGGCGCATGTACGCATACCGCTGTGGAACCCTTCCTGGCTTTTCCCTGTGAAGTGCCCACTCCTGGGCACCCCCAAGGTGAAGCCAGGCATCCAAGCGCTGCTGGGGCCATTGTGGAGATTAAGCAAGCTATTGCCCAGAGTTGCAGAGTGGGACCCATGATTGGAATGGGCACCGAGGCGAGAATGATCAGGTCCGAGGAAATTGAGCCCAAGACCCGCCGAGGCGGGAATTAAACCCTGGTCCTGGGTTAGACCTCTGCATCAGGGTCTGCCGCTCTAACCATTGAGCCACACTTCTGTACCCACTCGCTGGACACCTGTGCGCGAGTGGCACGCTTTAGGCCGTACACTCCTGCGGGAAAGGCGCCCTGAATTGTGACGTGGGTCTTGCAGTTTTGAGTGGGGAGTTGTTTGCCAAGTTTGTTTCAGGGCATGCGCACGTAAATGGTGACTTTTGTAACAATCTATATCTTTCTTTGACACCAATATAGTCGCCAGGCGCACAAAGTCATTATGCGGTAGCAAACGCCGTGAGGCTTGCAGTGGCAATAAGACTTTTTACAATGTGCAAGGGCCCTTTAAAGAGTTTGAAAAGATGGCTTTTGATTCCTTTTCAGATTGCAAATAGGAAAGGAAGTATAAGGGATGTATCGCTGCTATTTACAAGTAATAAATGATATATCAAAGTGTCAATGGTATCTGACCGCTAATGGTGGAGCTACTTGATAGCTATAGAGGAGATGGGCTGTGGACTTACCCTTCGGCCATCATCTACCCAGCCGGACTTTGGGCAAACTCTCCTTCGTCTCTCCATCCATCCTTTCTCCCTCCTAGACCTCTACCCCACCCCCTTACCCTTCTAAGCTCCATTTATTTCATCTTCCGATGCTCTTGAAATGTTTTCTTGTAACTGATGTAACTTGTAACTGATGTCATTTTGTGAACCTTATGTAAAGCGCTCTGATACCTTCGGGTCTAGCCAGCGCTAAATAAAACTCAAATAAACATAAACATAAAATGGGGTTGCAAATCGTTGATCAGATACCGACCCTTTAGTTGGGCCAAAAAACCTACACACTGCTACCAGCCACCAGGTTTCAATACCTAAAATGGTGGCTGGGGAACGCGGTTAGCCCCTTTTATGATTGGGCTACAAAACATGGAATTGGGCTGCTTTTGGGCTATACCCATGCAGCCCAAAACCGGCAAAATGGCCGCGCCCATGTCTTGCTCCCTCCCCTTCCCAAAACTGCCTGGGGGGCAGACCTCGCGGCTCGGCTGCCCCCCAAACCCCCCTTTGAAAAGAGAACCCTGTCCCTGTTAGACTCTTTCTGTTTTCGGAATCATGTTGTACCCTTAGGGGTATCAGGCAGTGTTCCAGAAGACTACTGTCTGCTCCCTGCTGTCTTCCTAAATGGTATTATGTTTTTTTTAAAGAAAACAGCAGCAGAAGTACTTTTAATGTAGGCCTGGGTGAAAATATGGCATGATCTGTGTAATTTAGCGCTAATTTATTTGTTTTGCAAATTTCCCACTATGCCACTTCACCTAGTTTGGAGTAAAAATGAACCACCTGCGTACAATTCACGTAAACATGTATAGTGAAGGCACACGAACAACACAACATAAGCAGCTGTTTGTCATGGTGCTTTTGCTTAAATGAGTCCTTGTGCCAAAAACGATTCAAAGACACATTTCACGCTAAAATATAGCACAAAATGACGGATTTGCATCCACATTATTATCCATAATTTTGCCCATATGTCTCATAATTACGTGAAAGTAAATGATTTGAATTTTGCATACCCCCACTAGACTGGGGCTGTTCAAACAAGAGATTGGAGCTCTGCTGTCCGTGCAGACCACCATCCCTCCATTGGCAGCCAATCAAAGGGGGTTGCAACCTGTGACCTGCCTAATTACTATTCATAAGGCACATTGTTTTGTGACCTTTATGAGTGGCCAATGTGATGCAACTTATTAGTACACGTGCCCTGGTAGTACAGAAGTCACACCGTGATCTTCACACCCATTCACAAACCAGTCGGGGTGCAAGCTGCACACCCTTGTTTGTACATACATGTTCGTGCATCGGGCCCTGTGTGCTAGGCACTGTGCATCCCCCGTTTTGTGATTGGCTCGTATAAGTGATCGGGCTGACACCTGTGCTCTTGGAGTGGTCCAGAAACCTGAAAAGCATTACCCTCATTCCCCATTGGAGGTGTTAGTCTCTCCTGAAGAAGGACACATATCCTCAGACATGTCCAGAACTCCAGAAAATCCCAGCACTGGCTGCACCAACAGTGGTGAATACTAAAGACTTTCAATTAAAGTGAGTGTTACCAGGCGCTGCATTTGCCACAACACATCTGAGCAAATTGTGTGCTGGTGTGCCGGGTGGGCGCTCCTTTTAAATGTAAAAAAATTTAAATTGATACTTGTATAGCGCACTACTCACTCGCAAGGGTCTCAAGGCGCTTGTACGAATACCGCTGTGGAACCCATCCTGGCTTTCCCTGTGAGGTGTCCACTCCTGGGCACCCCGAAGGTGGAGGCCAGGCATCCTTAGCGTTGTGGGGGCCGTTGTGGAGATTAAGCAAGCTATTGCCCAGAGTTGCAGAGTGGGACTCCATGATTGGAATAGGCACCGAGGCGAGAATTATCAGGTCCGTGGAATTTTTGAGCTCAAGACCCGCCGAGGTGGGGAATTGAACCCTGGTCCCGGGCTAGACCTCTGCATCAGGGTCTGCCGCTCCAACCATTGAGCCACACTTCTCATTGAGTTATTGATCTCCATACACAAGCACCTTTCAGTTACCTGGGTCATTGTGCCACAGTCTTTTGTGCAGCCTCTCCACACCCGGGGCCAGAGTTCGAGCACTGGGTTACTGTGCCACACTCTCTTGGGCACCGTACCTACCTTTGCCAGCACACTGGGCCAGAGTTCGCTCACACCAAAGGCCAAAAGGCCAAACATCTGACCAAAGGTCCAGCTAAATAGCTGTCGCCCACTGGCCCTTCCCTCTCATGCCGTTTCACCCCGTTCAAGACTGTACTGGTGACACTGCCATGCTAAGGGCACCATATTACAGTATTTTTGGGCACACATTGAGAATCGATGTGTATACACCTGTTTCTTTACCACAATAACGTGTGCAGAAAGGGAGGGTTCACAATCAACACCCATTCAGTCCTTGGTCTCTGTACTAAAAATGCTAACCTTGGTACCCATTCGTGCCAGTGTGATGTTATCTGTGTGGCATTGCCACGTGCCCAAGGCATTGGATCCAGAAGTGCAACACATTTGACATGTGTCAGGTCAGGCCAAGGAGTCAGAACATGTTTTCAATTTGAGTCAAATTTGCCAAGTGTCAAGAAAAAGCATTGGCAAATCCACTAGGCTGGGCTTCAGTGTTGTATGGCACACAGCGCAGCAGCATCAGAGAGCAGTCCACAGGTGGCGCCAGCAGGAGTGGCTGGAGAGGGCTGGAGATCTGAAATAGTCCCTCATGCACTTCAATGCAAGTTGTTGAGTGGAGGCGGAGGGATACTCCCAAAAGGCCACAAGCATTAGGTGAGAGAAGAGTCCACTGGGCGTAGCCAAGACTTGATGGACAAAGTCGCAATGTAATGACTGGTAGAGGCGCTGAAAGAAAGCCAATGATTGGTAAAGGTGGACCCAAAATTCACTCGATGTGCATTGTACGCAACCGGTCTGTCTGACATCAGAGCAGTCACAACTTAGGCCTAAAAAGGTTCTGTAATCCCCCGGTCCGACCTCATATGCCACCCAGCCCCTGCCTACAGTTTAGGCCAAGCGTTTAAATGTAAATGTAAATGTAAATGTACCGGTATTTATAGAGCGCACAGCTACTTCCCTGAGGTAGTGTCCCGGCGCTGTCCGTATACCGCTTAGGAACCCTTCCTGGTTTTCCCTGTGAGTGTCCACTCCTGGGCACCCCCAGGGTGAAACCAGGCATCCCAGCGCTTTTGGGGCCGTTGTGGAGATTAAGCAAGCTATTGCCCAGAGTTGCAGAGTGGGGCCCGTGATTAGAATAGGTACCGAGGCGAAAATGATCAGGTCCGGGGAAATTGAGCCCAAGACATGCGGAGGTGGGAATGGAACCCTGGTCCCGGGCCAGACCTCTGCATCAGGGTCTGCAGCTCTAACCATTGAGCCACACTTCTACTCTGGAACCCATAATGGAGTCATGGTGAATTAGCTTAGTGAAGTATGAAAGTAATTTGAGTTGTGGATATAGTCAGTTATTTGGATTGAGAAGGATAGCGGAGGGAAAAGGTTTGCATTTATTTAACACTTGCTACCCCTGATGAGGTGTTAATGAACATTAAAACACATCCGTGCCCAGCAGAACTGGCGGTAAGGTTATCACTGCAAGACAGGGAAGACCACAGACCCTGGTGGTCTCAGCCTGGTCCCCTCAGAAGCACTGCTTGCCCTGTATTTGCAGGAGTGCCTAGAGGTGGTTCCCGCTACTGTGGGTGCTACAGGCGCTTTTAAGCATCCAAGCTCCATCACACGTTGCCCTTGCCATTGGGAGCTGAGGCGGGGCTCTCCTCAGCTCACCCAGGAAATGTTCTGTGGCAATCACACTCAAGGCACAATACTATTGTGGGAGGAAATTGGTTTTTGGATGCGCGAAAATGCAATTATTTCTGTCCTGTCAGTCACCGAGAAGGTTCATCTATGTGATGTATTTTTACTTTCGCCCCATCTCTTCATTTGCCCACGTGCCTTCCTATCATCTTGTGCATGTCAGTGCCAGGCTAGGGGTCTCTGGCCAGCGGACGGGGTCAGGGCAGTGCCCTTGGGCAGGACTTCCTTGTGTGGCATTCTTTGTCCTTTGCAAGGTACACTGCCACAGAGAGCAGGGCCTGAACCTGGGGACGCTGCTGGGCAGGCCTGGGGCTGGACAGCTGGATCGCCACACATACCACTGCCCTCATGCTCTTACTCTGAGACAGTCTTTAATTTGTGCCAGGGCCTTGTCAGGAGGCAGCTGCAGCTTGCGACACATGTGCCCCTGTCAGCGCTGCCAACGACCCCACCAACACAACTTCCTAACCAACACCGTTTAAGTGTGGCAGTTCCATGCCCCAATGCTATACGAATGGCCTGGGCGGGAGGTAGTAGTCATTTTTACTGTGTATTGAACGAATAAACTGTTGTTGTTCTCATATCTACATTAGCTCTACAGCACCGACATGTGGCAGATTGTCACAAGTCCAGCTGCTGATAATTAAGAGCCAGTGCTGAGAAGGATTAGTTACTTACCTGTAATCCTAGTTCTCTTCCAGGGGTATCCTCATCAAAGTCATAAGCACCTGAATATTCCCGCCCATGCGCCGGACCCCGGAAACACAATCATATATGTGGGAAACATATATGCACCTCTCTCTCTCTCTCTCTCTCTCTCTCTCTCTCTCTATATATATATATATATATATATATATATATATATATATATATATATATATATATTCACTGAAAAAACCATAGGTTTCAGGCCTTATATAGTTAGGAATTAGCATTTAAAAAACCTTTAAAATTCACTCAAAAAACTATAAGTTTTAGGGGTGTTATAGTTAGCTGGACATTTCACTCATACAGAACCATTGAAATTGCTCCTATATAGTTAGTTGTACTAACTATATTTCGCGCACCCGCAATCCACTGCTGATGATGTCACATATTACATCATTCATGACATGGTCAGTGACATCACTGATGACTCTCAAATGACATCACTGATGACATCACTGATGACATCATCCAGTGAATGTGGTTTGCTTCGTTATTTAAATATGCATTATATATATAGCAATTTGCATTGAATGAGTGGATATATAAAAATAAATATTTGGATGGAGGATTTAGTATCAGTGTAAATGACTGTTTACTTGACCAATTTATAGTGCCTCACTAAATATAGTGGATAGTGACTAAACTGTTTGAATATCTGTATCACTTTGTCAGTTGTTGTGTAAACTGGTTCTCCAGTTGGTTACTAGCTATGTGAAAGTCTATATTAGTTATTGATTAGTTAACTGAGTATTTGTATGGGAGAGGGAATGTGTGTGTGGTTCGGTGGGGGGTGTGTGACTGCCCAAAGATGTGTGAATAGTTGATTCACTAGATATATGAAGTTAAAACGACATGTTCTAACAGTTGTTTGGGTGAGTGAATATCTTTATGGGTGTGGTGATGAGCAAATATATTTCTCAATGGTACATGTCCAATAAACTAGAAAAATAAAAGGCAGTGTATGTGTCAGTTGTTGTATATAAATAAGTATACATAAGACTCAATGATTGTGTGAGTGACTGTATGGATAACTTTATACTTGTAATAATGATTTTATAATTCACTAAGTATGACTTACTATCTAATGAATAGATGAAGTTGTGTTTGTATAAGTGTGTAGCTAAGTAAATATGTAAGTATGATCCATTGTTTGCATAAGTGAGTAGGATGACTTCATATGTGAATAGGATGTGTGCTGGTGTGTAATGTCGATTTAGGTGTATAAGTATTTTTGATAGTGTTCTATTGTTCATTGACAGCATGTATGAGTGAATCTACAGGTAAGTGATTAGATGTGTGTATACATCTATGAATCACTGAGTGGGTTTTTAGATACTTGTATTGCTGTAACAATGGATTCAAATATGATACTCTGTATTTTACAAAGAGTGAAGAAAGATTTTACTAGTGTATGAAAAGGTGTATGTGATTGTCACGTTGATGATGTCATCAGTGATGTCATTTGAGATGTCATCAGTGATGTCACTGACCATGTCATGAATGATGTAATATGTGACATCATCAGCAGTGGATTGCGGGTGCGCGAAATATAGTTAGTACAACTAACTATATAGGAGCAATTTCAATGGTTTTGTATGAGTGAAATGTCCAGCTAACTATAACACCCCTAAAACTTATAGTTTTCTGAGTTAATTTGAAAGGTTTTTTAAATGCTAATTCTAACTATATAAGGCCTGAAACCTATGGTTTTTTCAGTGAATTTGCAAGTTTTTTAAATGCTAATTCCTAACTATATAAGGCCTGAAACCTATGTTTTTTACAGTGAATTTCAAAGGTTTTTTTTAATGCTAATTCCTAACTATATAAGACCTGAAAGCCCACCAGGAATCTCCAGTATGCGCCAGGGGACTGCATTGCAGAGAGGTGTCATGAAGCCACGCCCCTTTTTACACCTCTCTGCAACGCAGCCCCCGTGCATGTTTGAAGAGGGGGAACTAATTCCCCTTGCATATTGGGGGCCCCTGGGGGCCAACTAGCCCACCTGGAACCTCCAGTATGCGCCAGGGGACTGCATTGCAGAGGTGTAATGAGGCTATGCTCCTTGTTACACCTCTCTGCAACGCAGCCCCCTGCCCCGTTTGCAGAGGGGGAACTAATTCCCCTTGCATACTGGGGGTCCCTGGGGGCCAACTAGCCCACCAGGAGCCTCCACTATGCGCCAGGGGGCTGCATTACAGAGAGGTGTAATGAGGCCACACCCTTTTTTACACCTCTGTTCAATGCAGCCCCCGTGCATGTTTGAAGAGGGGGAACTAATTCCCCTTGCATACTAGGGGTCCCTGGGGGCCAACTAGTCCACCTGGAACCTTCAGTATGCGCCAGGGGGCTGCACTGCACAGAGGTGTAATGAGGCTATGCCCCTTTTTACACCTCTCTGGAACGCAGGCCACTGGCGCGTTTGCAGAGGGGGGACTAATTCCCCTTGCATACTGGGGGTCCCTGGGTCATATCTGCCCAAACGCCGATATTCCGAACGATTGAAAATGACTTTTCTTGAGAAACATTTGGATTTGGATTATCATGTCCTATTCTTTGGAAGTTTTGAAAGACTGACTTTGAGGATGCTATAAATTACTCAAGTCTGCCCGAATTGTGTGGGTAAAATTGATACCTAGTCACTTTGAATAAGAATGTACTTACGTCTCGTCTAACATTTGGAAGAAATATCTAGTTATATGACAACAGGATACCGACATAACTTGAAGGAAATAAGAACGCCCTGAAGAAGTTCTGTTGTACAGAACGAAACGTGTCGGCTGGCTGTGGTACATAAACTTAAGGAAAATAAAAGCATTTGAATATACACCAAGATTCAGCGCTTCAATAAGGACTCTAAGTGATATGATTTGATTGGACTTATTGTGCAAGTGGTGCTGTGCCCAACTTTGGAATGTTCTCCACTATTCTCTACTACTTACTCTCTACTACTCCACTACTCTCTAATACTCACTCTCTACTACTCATTCTCTACTACTCTCTACTACTCTCTCTCTATTACTCACTCCCTACTACTCACTATCTACTACTCTCTACTACTCACTATCTACTACTCACTCTCTACTACTCTCTACTCTCTACTAATTACTCTCTACTACTCTCTCTCTACTACTCACTCTTTTCTACTCACTCTTTACTACTCACTCTCTACTACTCACTCTCTACTTCTCACTCTCTACTACTCTACTACTCACTCTCTACTACTTTTTCTCTACTACTCTCTACTACTCACTCTCTACTACTCACTCTCTACTACTCTCTACTACTCACTCTCTACTACTCTCTCTCTACTACTCTCTACTACTCACTATACTACTCACTCTCTACTACTCTCTACTATTCTCTCTCTCTGCTACTCACTCTCTACTACTCACTCTCTACTACTCACTCTTTACTACTCACTCTTTACTACTCTCTACTACTCACTCTCGACTGCTCTCTACTACTCACTCTACTACGTACTCTCTACTACTCTCTACCACTCACTCTCTACTGCTCACTCTCTACTACTCTCTACTACTCACTCTACTATTCACTCTACTACTCTCTACTACTGACTCTCTGCTACTCTCTCTACTGCTCTCTACTACTCTCTCCTACTCACTCTCTACTCTCTATTACTCACTCTCTACTCTCTACCTCTTTACCTCTCTCTACTTCTCTCTCTACTAGTCTCTACCTCTCTACCTCTACCTCTCTACCTCTACACCTCTACCTCTCTACCTCTCTCTACACGCACACATATACACATATATATATATATATATATATATGCATATATATGCATATATATATATATATATGTATGTATGTATATATATATATATATATATATATACATATATAATCTGCATATCTATATAAATACAAATATATATGCATGCATACATATACATATATGCATACATATGCATGTTATTTACATGAATGTTTTAAAAACACTAATAAAAGCAAAGCTAAAAAGCCACCTCATTACAAACAGAATGGCTTTAACTTGAACGAGGGCGAGATCTATTGCATTTTCAATGCTTGTTTACTTTGGTTCCATCAAGAAGGCATTCAGATGTGTCACACCTTTGCCATAAATTCTGAATGTTAGCACTCTAGTTGATCATTAGATCACTGTAGTAAAGCTACTGCTCACCAGGGAAGTTTGCTGCTGGTATTCAAAGTGCATGTTTCAGTCTGCATGTCGGAATTTTTTTAATGAAATAGAAGAGGATTTGAGAAGTCACTCAAAATGTGCCCTAATTTTTCTTTTTGAAGCACTAATCATACTTTCTATGGCAAAATGAACCCCCTCATTTTGTTCCTTTTTAAATTAAATGTTTTCAGACTTACCACTTCATTCCAATCAAGATGGCTTCTGGTGTGCCATACTTTTGTCATAAATAAGACTGTTAGTGCTCTAGTTGTTCTTTAGAACACTCTGGGACATTCTGTCATTGGGCTATACTTGGGCTACACCTGGGTGATATTTGGGCTACATTTGGGCTCTTTTGTCTCTGGTGGCCATCTTGGGAGACTGCATGTCAGAATTTCTTTATGAAATTGAAGAGGATTTGAGAAGTCACTCAAAATGTGCCCTAATTTTTCTTTCTGCAGCACTAATCATACTTTCTATGGCAAAATATACCCCCTCATTTTGTTCCTTTTTAAATTAAATGTTTTAAGAGTTACCACTTCATTCCAATCAAGATGGCTTCAGGTGTGCCATACCTTTGTAATAAGTAGCACTGTTAGCGCTCTAGTTGTTCTTTAGAACACTCTAGGAGGCTGCAGTAGAACACAAAGGAATCAACTGACAGTCTCTGTCCTTGTTGGATGTACATGTTTTACTGAGAATGTCAGACTTCATTCTCACATGACTGAGAAAGATAATGTGAATTTACAGAAAATATGCTTTCAGTTTAGCGTATAGATCCCCTTCCAAACCACTGTGGGAAAAGCATGAGATAATAGTTTTCTTTCAAACATGATTCATGATATCCCAGCAGAAGGCTTTTTCACATGGTAAAATCACCTTAGAACACACCACAATTCCTAAAATGAGTATGGTACCATCAACAAATGATTTATAATGTAACTAAAGTCCTAAAACCCTCTATTAACTATAATGCTTTTTAATGAGGTGCTATCATGTATATTGGTCCTAAGATGGCTGCCAACACTTCTTGGATGAAGTGCTGACAGCCAATCAGATTTCACGATGAGATGTGTGGTTAGGCTCCGCCCAGATATATATGTGTTTTTTAAGTTAATTTTCATAAAAACCACTGGAGCAATTTTCACCAAATATAGCAAAGGCACTTCTGCGTACCAGTCCCTACAATTTTGCCAAGTTTGGTGTAATTCTGTTCAGCGGTTCGGGCTGTAGACTTGTCAGAACGTCCTATGGAAATTAACATGGGGAAAACATGTTTTGGGACCCCCCTTTTTTCTCAGCCCCCACTTCACGAATCCCCCCGAAACTTTCAGGGAAGGAGCGCAGCGGAGCTGGCCAACATTCTGGAAAATTACACGCAAATTCCTCAACCGGCGCCAAAGTTATTCCCAATAGAATGTTGCGGATTTCCTATGGTAGCCAATCCTAACTATATATACCTACTGGCTATCGCCAGTAGGTAATATATATATATATATATATATATATATATACACACACACATATACATACATACATAATAAAACATAAATGCAGCCCTCCATACACTGAGAGCTGAATAATGTTGTAAGGACTTCCCTTGTACATCACGAACAAAACATTAAAAACAGGGAAAAAGAAAACAGCAAAGTATGTTTGAACACTGTTTTAATGCTTAGCACTTAGCGTAATCCTGAAGAGAGGACTGAGAGCATTGACAAGCTCACAGGCTGCATTGTAGAAACATATTATAGAAAAGCTGAAAAGCTAACCAATAGCAACATAGAAATAAACTGGCACTGTGCCTTTAAGGCAGCCATGACCCCATCATGCCTCAGGGGTGACAGTTAGGTTAGTTATTTCCGGCTCCTTCAGTCAGGACCCTGGTTACAAAGCTCTGTTTTTTCTGACTTTTTATCAGAAATTATCTCCAGTTTTTTTGAAAAATTTCTTCTTTCTTCAACGTCTTCCAGCTTCAGAAGTAAGGTGCTGTCTTTTTTTTGACAGAATTTGGCGTTTTTTCACCTCAGAAATGCCTTTTTTGTTTTTCTTAAATCTTCCTAAAGATCATGTCCTCAAGACTTGCCAACATTGCCAGTCTTTGTCTGAGAGAACATTACAAGGCAGAGAAATAATTTGTCTCTATGAACTGGCTGAAAGAGATAAAACATCTCCCAGAGGCATGTCTCTGGTGAGAAAGAGTTCTAAGAGGGCCAGATCTTCTTCCAGAAGTAAGAACCCACTCCGCTCTCCTTCATCGCCGGGCTCGGCGCTGAAGAAACTTTCACCGGCAGGACATATGTTGAAGAGGAGCCCTCCGCTGTCGTCAACCCGGCGACGATCAGCGTCGAGGAATAGAAGCCCTCCGCCATCATCAACCCGGCGACTAGCGGCGTTGAAGACCAGAGAAACTACCTTGCTGCCTTTGAATCAGCCGGTGTCGAGACCAGACCCTCTGTCACCTAGGCGACGGTCGGCATCGAGAAGGCGATCTCATTCGACGTCGAGAGGAGCTCGTTGGAGCAGAACATACGCTCAACGGTGAGGCCTAAATCAGTGAGGTCTGGAGAAGACTCTGTGGTGTTGGTGACGGAGTCAGCATCCAGGCACTCGTCTCATCACTCCTCAAGGCGCCGCTCAACGGAGCACTCATCTTCAACGTCCCGAAAGCGACAATCCGACAGATCGCAGTGAAGGTCTCCTCCACAGCGTAGGGGTGACTCCCCTTCTATACATTTATTGCCGAGATGGCTCCTTCCGGTCCAGATGGACCGGAGGAGCCACACTGGGTCCTGCTGAGTGCCCTTCTAGAGACCAGGGTCTCCCACACCGGTTCCTGCTGAGTACCCTTTTCAGGACCAGGGTCTTCCACACCGGCTCCTGCTGAGTGCTCTTCTGGAGACCTGGGTCTCCCACACCGGCTCCTACCGAGAGCCCTTCTGGAGATCAGGGTCTCCGACACCGGCTCCTGCTGAGTGCCCTTCTGGAGACCAGAGTCTCCCACACCGGCTCCTGCTGAGTGCTCTTCTGGAGATCAGGGTCTCCCACACCGGCTCCTGCTGAGTGCTCTTCTGGAGATCAGGGTCTCCCACACCGGCTCCTGCTGAGTGCCCTTCTGGAGACCAGAGTCTCCCACACCGGCTCCTCCGGAGTACTCTTCTGGAGACCAAGGTCTTCCACACTGGCTCCTGCTGAGTGCCCTTCTGGAGACCAGGGTCTCCCACACCGGCTCCTGCTGAGTACCCTTCTGAAAACCAGAGGGTTCACACCGGTTATTGCTGAGTGCTCTTCTGGAGACCAGGGTCTCCAACACCGGCTCCGGCTGAGTACCCTTCAGGGTTCACACCGTTCCTGCTGAGTGCTCTTCTGGAGACCAGGGTCTCCCACTTCGGTTCCTGCACCGTCCCATCCATGCTTGGACACCAGGATCTCCTTTAAATTCTCCTGCAATGGGCTTGGCTGGGAGCTCCAGCGTCTTCCACACAGGCTCCTGCAGGAAGTCCTGTGAACGCACATGAACAGGAGAGTGGGAGCTTAAAACAAAATGGGAAGGTGCACCAGAGAGTAGTGAGTGTCCATTGTGTATTTGCAAATATATCCTTTATTGTATTTCTTCTGTAACCGATGAATAAAATCCAGCCATCCAGCCAACGCTTTCGTGATCTGGGCCTAAAGAATAAGTTACTTACCTTCGGTAACAACGTATCTGTAATAAACATTAGTTAGTGATGAATTCCTTACCTTAGAATTACCCCTAGGCGTCAGACTGGATCCGGAAAGTTTTCGTCAACAGTACCCCTGCGTGTCGGAAGGTGGTGTTGTGCGGCTTCCCGTCCGTCGTTGTCGGTGTGGTCGCTGAGATGACGTTGCAGCAGCTACTTAGATGCTGCCCTCGCGCGCTGACGTTAGTTTTGTACACAACTTTCCGCGCCAGGAATGCAGAGCCATGCAAGATACTGACCACTGCTGCATTGAAACTAGAGCCCTGAAAGGGATGACCTTAACCCTAGAAATCAGTTCGCAGAACGGAGAGGATGGGTGGGGTGGTATGGAATCTATCACTAACTAATGTTTCTTACAGATACATTGTTACCGAAGGTAAGTAACTTGTTCATCTGAAAGAAACACGTTGTGATAGATTCCTTACCTTAGAATAGATACCCCAGCAATACCAACCCCGGTGCTGGGTTTGCGAACTAAGATCACACCAGAAAGTCCCGGAGAACAGAACGGCCAAAGAAGCCGTCTCTACGGACTTGGCTGTCCAGGCAATAATGCTTAGTAAAGGGTGCAACGAGACCCACGTAGCTGCCTGACAGATGTCTTGTAAGGGGCCACCACGTCCAGGCCCGGACTGGCCGTTGTGGGCACCGGGCAATCCCCCGGTCGGCCGCAAGGCTCTGGGGGCCGTTTTTGTTGCAGAGCCGTTTTTGCAGCATAGCTGCAAAATCGGCCCTGTAACAAAATCGGCTGAAAAGCGGCCCTGGCAAAGCGCTCGCCCCCCTCCCGCCCGGGGGGGCCGGCCGAGCACTTTGCCAGGGCCGGTTTTGGTTCCCAGTCCGGCCCTGACCACGTCCTAATGCCGTAGTGGCAGCTGCCGCCCTGGTAGAATGGGTGTGCAGCCCCACCAGAGGCTCCTTTTTCACCAGAGAATAACAGGCTTTAATACAAAAGACAATGCATCTGGAGATAGTCCGCTTGTGTACGACCCGACCTTTCTTGGCGCCCATGTAGCCAACAAAGAGCTGGTCATCCACCCGAAACTGTTGTGTGCGTTTCAGTTCGAATGAGAGCGCACGTTTTGAGTTCGTCCGCCCTGGCATTCAGTGAACCTGCAGGTCTTGAACCACTAGGAAAATGCCCTGATGTTCCAGCCATGTCCAGAGGCGCAGAGCCTCCTGACATAGGGTCCACGACGCCACCCCGCCCTGTTTGTTGCAGTACCACATGATGGTGGTGTTGTCCGTGAACACCTGCACTACTCTCCCCTTGACAGAGGGAAGGAATGCCTTCAGTTCAAGTCGGATCGCCCAGAGCTCCAGAAGGTTGATATGGAGCCTGGACTCCGCCGGAGACCAGAGGCCTGTGATCTCCGCCTCTCCCATGTGGCCGCCCCATCCCAGGAGGGACACATCTGTCACCACTGTGTGCTCCAGTTGGGGAAGAGAGAGGGATCTGCCATTGACCCAATTCCAGTTCGTGAGCCACCACTGCAATTGTTGTGCAGTGCCCTTCGAGATCTAGACATAATCGGACAGGTTCCCCTGATGCTGCGCCCACTGGAACTTCAGGTCCCACTGCAGAGCCCGCATATGCCACCTGGCATGATTGATCAGCAGGATGCAGGAGGGCATGAGGCCCGGCAGCCTCAGGGTCATTCTGACCGAAACCCGGGACAAGGGCTGAAAGATTGGATTCATAGCCCGAATGTCCTGGACTCGCTGATCGGGAGGATGGACCCGAAACTGTGTCGTGTCCAGAACCGCTCCGATGAAGAGGAGCTTCTGAGAGGGAATCAGGTGCGACTTCAGCACATTGATAGAGAACCCCTGCAAATGCAGGAGGTCGGCTGTAGTTTGGAGGTGGGAGACGACATCCCCAGAACAACCAGTTGTCCTCAGCCAGGCGTGGCGACGGAGCGCCACTGTCGTGGAAATCGCTCTGCCCAGCGAGTCAGCGGTGTCAAGGCCACAGCGGATAGTGAACTTGGCTACATCCCTCCCTTCAGCAATTGCTTGAGAGAGCACTGTCCGGGGCTCCTCCGGACATTGAGGCATCACGCGCGCCACCATATCCCACACAGAGTGGGAATAACGGCCCAAGAGGCATGCGGTGTTCCCCGACCGCAGCCCTGAACTGGTGGTGGAAGAAAAAATATTCGTACCGAACTGCTCCAGTTTCTTGGATTCCCTGTCCGGTGGCGCGGTAGGGAATGCGCTCAGGGACGCAGAGGCTTGGACAAAAAAGCTCACAGGAGTGGGGTGTTGGGAAAGGAGAAGGGGGTCGCCCGGGGCCGGGCGACTGCGTCAGGCCACGTTCCTATCCACAGGAGCCCCTGTGTTGGGAATGAACCAGGTGCCCCAAAGAATGTCCGAAAGTGGTTCGTTAAAAGGCACCAGTGGCTCTGCAGAGGTATCTGCCGGCTGAAGCACTTCTGTCAGGAGGTTAGTCCTGGCGGCCACTGTAGGGAGCTCGAGGGGAGGACCTCGGCCACCCTACGCAACACCACTGCGCACTTTGCACCCTCCTCCGTAGCGACGGTAGGACGAGTTAGCATGCCATGGTCAGGAGAGGTATCAATACCACTGGCATCCCCCAGCTCCTCTGCCCAGTCTGGGACAAGCTCACATTGTGATGTGAGAGGGTCCGCAGGCCCCTCCCAGTCTTCCCTTTCCTCCAAAGGCTGATGAACAGGCCGAAAATAAGGAGGATGGACATAGGGATAGAAATCCCTCATCAGCATCAGAATCGGCATCGAGCGACGCAGGTCCGGCGCCGTATCCACATCGGGGCTGAAATCGGGGCGATGTCGTCCGGTGGGCCAGGCGACGTCGGAGGGGATGCCAGTGGGGTCGACGTTGGTGCAGGTGTCACAAGGTCATCCAGCGTTGACCGGGATCCGAGCCCGGATCCATGGGGGTCCTGTGGTGCCGGGGCCGGAGACGACAGCGATGCTGGAGCCGCCGGCAGTAAAGAGATAGGACCCGCAGTCGGGCCCGCGGGGCCCAAAGGCGCACCGGCAGGGCCCGAGGGCCTAAAGAGGCAAGCCATGGCTGACAGAAATTTCTGCAGCTGGGCCGGAGTTGCCGATGGACCCAGGAAGGGCGGGTAGGCCGACGACGACTGCGTAGGCTTTGCCGGAGCCGCGGGGGAGGCACCACCCATACCCGCAGCCACTTTGCACGACCGGCGAGGGGAAGTCGGGTAGTGATGGCGCTTATTTGACTTCTTGGAATGCTTTGTCTTACCTGACCCTGAGTGTGAAGTCTTAGATACCGATGAATGGTGGTGGCGCCTCCACGACCAGTTGTAGAAGAGTAGGGTCTGCTTCCTATGGTCACCCCCACTTTTTGCTGTGATTCTCTGGTTTTTCGACTTTAGTGTGGCTGTGGGCCTGCTGATCAGACCCACAGCCCAGATGCACTCTCTCTAAATTCACACCATGTACTCTAGGTACATCCACCATTGGGAATTGGTTCACCTTGCCAGCCCCTGTGTAGTGTACCCTAGGTACTCAGGGTATAGGTGTAACCAAGGCCTACCAGGGGCTGCAGCATGTATTATGCCACCCCTGGCTGGCCATCCAAACTGACACCACAGGCTGATCACTCAGCTTGGGTAAGGTGGTGTAATCACCCCTTACTTAGATATAGTATACCTATATCTACCTTATATATAGACACATATGCACCTATAAGTCACTCCTATGGCAGGCCTTAACAATCCTGGAGGCAGACTGCTTGGTTTTATGTGAGAGGGTGCTCTAGCATGAGCTGAGCCCTTCTGCAGCTTTCGGAACCATATCCTTATAGCTGTTCTATGATATAGCCATACCATATACTCTTAAGTGCATTATAATCCTCGCGGTTAATGCTAACTTTGGTTTGGCTTTATCAAAACATGCCGTGTAAGGTGCCAAACACTTTGGAATACTACCCCCCCCCCCCGCCAGACCTGGCGGCGGGGTAGCATTCCACCCTTCTAGAGGGAGAAGACATGTAGTTACTGCTTTACTCGGGTAAAGTTAAACAGAGCCTCAGAATCACAAAATGGTTGCTGCTGCCACAGACACGAGTCTGACCTCCTGCAACTGGACGAAACTCCGGCAAGGGAGCCCTGGACAATAGGTTTCCTGTCGAGGGAGGTGCCAGCACCTCCCCAGACAGCCTGTAGTGTATTGGGACAGGGTGGATGAATGGAAAGATGCTTTTCCAGACACTGCCTGGGGCACACAAGGTGCTCCATGCATAGCCCGCTTCAAACCAGTTGCTGGGGCACTCCAGCCCCGCTCTGGCACGAAACTGGACAAAGAGAAAGGGGTGTAACCACCCCCTTCACAGGCTCCACCCATAGGAGGGACCTAGCAGGTAATCCAGCCCCTAAAATCAGTATAAAGATAGGAGCTGTGTCTAGAGACATTAGATTATCCTGGACTAAAACTCTGAAATGAAACTCTTGGTCCTTCGACGTTCTATACCGACTAGAAGACTGAAGACATCTCCCTTGTGGTCAAGGAGTGACCACCCTGTGCAAACATGCACCACCAGTAACTTGCCGGTTTGCTTTGTCGATGCTCCTGCCGGAACCCGAAGACTCAGCGACTCAGGAACTGGACTTCCAGACTTCTCCGACTCCGATCCACATCCACAGCAGAGCTGAGACCCGTGGCGGACACGAGAGACGTGGGACCAGACACAGTGGACTACCTGCACTTTGCTAACAGTGCAACTACCGAGGCACCCTCGTAGTTGTGCATTGGAGTTGGAGAAGCCCCAGACCCGAGCACCATTTGCACTAAAGCTCAGCCCTCCACACTCCACGAGTGCCGCTTGGGGCCTGCTCTTGCATTTCAGCTTGACACATCTTCCCAGTTGCTAGCCTGTTGGCTAGTTAGCCCTCCGAAGACTTCCTTTTGAAACTACACCGCTTTCCTGGTTGCTCCAGGCTTGCTCCAGCTTCCCTGCGCAGGAGAAGCTCTCCAGACCTTGCTGGTCTGAACTGAAGCCCATCTTCCCTTCCTGCGTGAATTGTGTTTGCCAAGGCTTATTGGGTCCAATCTGGATACCGACACCGCAGTCAACTAGATCCTTCGTGGGACAGCTCGAATCCATCTCCTGGTCATCGCCGACACCTCCTGGTCCTCGTGGCTGCAGAGACAAGCTTCACCTTCTTCACCTGAAACACTCAACATCGCCTGGTTCCTTCCTGGTTCCTTCTTGGTCACTGGCTAGTGACCCAGACTCTGTCCCCTCTGCTTTTAGGTTCTTCTCATCTTCAATCCACCCTTGGGTCCACCCGGACACTTTTTGCCTGGTCGCCTGCAGCACTTCTTTGCAGCTCTCCATAGGAAACAGCGATGAAACCCAACACGAAAAGACACCTATGCACCCGGCTTCCCTGGGTGAGGTAACTCGAGTACTCCGGTGCTCCCGTGGTTGTTGACTCTCGAAGTGTCCTAGTTTAAAAGGGTTTTACCGTAGTCCATCCGGAAGTTTCCTTAATCAACTACTTTGTAACTTTTACGTTCCCATTATAACTCTATGGTAACTCGCGACGGTGTTCCCACACTGCACGCGTCTCCTGTGGGTCTCCTACTTCTTAACCTTTGGTTCTGTAGTGTAGCCCCAGCGATTCCCTAGGCCTTAGGTCTATTCACTATTCCTGAAGTGGTCCTTATACCACTTACTTAGTATATGGTTCGTGAGGCCCCTAGGGCAGAATTGTATTTGTGCAACTTATAGTATGCTTAATAAGTAACTTGTAACGTATCTCGAACTCTGACCTCATAAAGAGTGCAGAGGGGTTGTGTTAGTAATAAATACATATATATTTGATATATACCTTGTGTGGTGTCCTTTCATTTGATATTCAAGGGATTATATATGGTAAAACAGCTGGCTTCACATGCTTTCTGAAGTTTTAGCCTAAGACTGCTGGTCCATGCTACCACTAGGTTAGCTTGTCTATAAGGTTGACTTTACAACCACCATCAATAAGGGTCGTTTAGACTGGTGCAAGGTGCCCACTAGAATAGTGGACATCATATGCCAGGCTAACTTCTCACACCGGTCCCTCTACCTCCCACGGGACTGGGACCTTGAGCGGCACAGAGCCGACTGCCGGACTTCCAGCAACTTTCTGGACCGCTCCCGCAAAGTCTTCGGCGCCATGGCCCGGCAGTCAGAGCACGACTTGGGGTCGTGGTCGCGCTTCAGGCATTAAAGACCCATGCGGTGTGGGTCCGTCAACGACATCATTCGATGACAGTCCCCGCAGGATTTGAAGCCGGGCATCCCTACTGCACCCGGAGTTAATAGACTCAAACAACAGAGACAAAAAGCCTCAAACACTCAGTCAATGAGTGACTGGGGGTACTGCTCTCTCCGGATCTGCGCTTGCTGGTGCGGAAAAAGAAAGAACTGACGTCAGTGCGCGAGGGCGGCATCTTAGTAGCTGCCGCAACGTCATGTCGGCGACCACGACGACAATGACGGACGCGGACCTGCACGATGCCACCTTTCAAAGCATTTGGGTACTGATGACGAAAACTTTCTGACCCAGTCTCATGCCTGGGGGTAATTCTAAGGTAAGGAATCCATCACTACGTCTTTCTTTCAGATTCCATAATTTTTAGCGTTTTTTCTCGGACTCTCCGTGCCACTGGATTCAAGCTAGCCTGGCTTATGAGGGGTGATGCCCTGAACACGCCCCAGGATGCTTGTGTCCGGTCCAGGGAAGACCTGGCTTGGCAGTTTGGGCTGGACTGTTCCCATGAGGCACTTGCTCAAGACTGATTTGCATATAGCTGGGTCTAAACTGGGGTGGCATGGTGAGTGAAAGAACAATGGATTTAACCCAGATCTATTGACTGGGGGTGAATGTTTGATTTGCTCTGCATTCCGTCCATCATCTGTGTGTCTTTTGCTTAAAATAATTTCAGGAAATTGTTCAGCTTAGAGTATATACCCTAATAGTCCATCCCATCCCAACACTACTCAACACCCGCTCAGCCCACAAGCATGCCGTCGAACTCTGAGACCTGCTCGACTCCTCTGACCCAGACGGAGACCTGGATGAACACCTCCTCTGCACCAGCCATAGCCATCCAAATGGAGGACTCTCCAGGTGCTCAAACCAGGTTGCATAATATCTTACGGTTTACAGTAAACTGGATGACTGCCAACTCCCTGAAGATCAACCCGGACAAAACCGAGGTGCTGCCCATAGCCATCCAGGGCAGTCCGTGGAATGACGGTTTTTGGCCCAGGGAGTTGGGCAAGACACCGGAACCAGCAACCGTGGTGAAGAGCCTGGGACTTCACATCGACAGCATGTTGTCCATGAACAAACAGGTGTCTGTAGTGGTAGGAACATGTGTTGGTCTTCTGAGAAAGATTCGTAAGATCTCTCATTTGCTGTCTTTCTCCACCTTAAGAAGCGTTGTGTCTGCCATGATTTTGGGACGCTTGGACTACAGCAATGTGCTGTATATAGGGCTACCCCAGCGATTACTCACGCGGCTGCAGACGGTCATGAATGATGCAGCGAGACTGATTTTTAAGAAGCCTATGACAACGCGTGCTTCTCCTCTCCTGCATCAGTTACACTGGCTCCCTGTCAGACAGAGGGCATTGTTCAAAGGTCTGTGTATTTCACACAAGGCACTTTACGGTAATGCGCCCAGTTACATTAAAACCAGACTGGCTGGATACATTCCGGGTAGGGTACTACGATCCTCTGAAGCCACTCTTCTGGCTAATCCACGCTTCCGCCTGTCCACTGTTGGTGGGCGTGCCTTTTCCATTCTGCTCCCTGCAGCATGGAATAAACTTCCAACTGACCTTCGGAAGGAGCCTAAACTTCTGCTCTTTCGCTGAATGTTTAAAACAATACTTTTCCGGGAAGCATGGGGTGTGTTATAAGTTTGACATCTGCTATCTGTGGGACTGGTTTCTCTTTGTACAAGCGCTTAGAGACCCTGGGGGGATAACGCGCTATATAAATTGAAATAAATAAATAAATCCCGGACGGCTACAAGGTCACAAGCAGTGACCAGAACAACAACAACCAGGAGGAGGCATCGCTATCATCTACAGGAACACCATCACAATCTCAACCTACACCGAAGACACCCACAGCATGGCCAAACACCTACACTTCCAGATCCACGTCGATCACAACACCACCCTCAGAGGAACCCTCGTCTACAGACCCCACTGGATCCCGACCAAAGTTCAACGAATCCATCTCCGACCTCATCAGCATGCACTCCCTCGCCTCCACAGACTACATCCTCCTCGGAGACCTGAATTTCCACCTCGAGAATGCCAACAACAACAACTCCACAACACTGATCGACAACCTCGCCAACCTTGGACTCAAACAACTCGTCACAACACCCACCCACTCCGCCTGACACATGCTCGACCCCATCTTATCTGCCAGCGACCACTCCACATTCAGCAACAGCACCGAACTCCACTGGACCGACCACCACTGCATCCACTTCTCCTTCAAGAAATACACCGCGCACAACCAACTGAAACGGACCCAATACCGCCACTGGAAAAAGGTAACGAAGACCAAATCATAACCACACTCGCTCGAGACCCTCCACCCGAGCCCACTGAGATCGATGCAGCAGCCCACAACCTCAGACAATGGATCGACATCTGCGCCAACACCCTCGCCCCGATCAGGAAACCCTCCAACAGGAACGCCGACACAAGAGCCATCTGGTTAAATGCCGACCTTCAGAACTCCAATCGCACCAGCAGAAGACTCGAGAGGCAATGGCCCAATGAACAGACACCAGAGAACCACGCAGCTCTCATGAACGCCAGACGCAAACACCACCAACTCATCCGATCCGCCAAGAGAACCTCCTTCAAGGAACGCATTGACAACAATGCACACAACAGCAAAGAGCTCTTCAACATCGTGAAAGAACTCGCCAGCTCCAGCGACGTACCGCTGTCACAAGAACTCTGCGACTCCCTGGCTACCTTCTTCCACCGCATTGCAGACATCCACAACAGCTGTGACACCCAGACACCGACCCCCCCCGACCCAACACCCACCAAACACACGACCTTCTGCTCTCCTGGAACAACATCACCGACGAAGACACCATCAAAATCATGAACACCATCCACTCCGGCGCACCATCCACCCCTGCCACCACCACATCTTCAACAAGGCAAGCTCCATCATCGCACCCCAACTCCGAAAGATAATCAACAGCTCCTTCGACACCGCCCTCCTCATGAAGCCCAAGGCGGACCCAAAGGACCTCAAGAATTCTGACCCATCTCCCTGCTCCCGTTCCCGGCGAAAGTTATTGAGAAGACCGCCAACAGACAACTGACCCACTTCCTGGAGGAGAACAATGTCCTGGACTCCTCCCAATCCAGCCTCCGCAGCAACCACAGCACCGAAACCGCCCTCATCACGCCACTGACATCAGGTCCATACTGGACAAGGACGAAACCGCTGCCCTCATCCTCCTGGACCTCTTGGCCGCTTTTGACACTGTCTGTCACCACACCCTGTGCACACGCCTCCATGACATAGGGATCCGAAGCAAAACCCTGGACTGGATCACTTCCTTCCTCATCAACAGAACCCAGAGAGCCAGCCTCCCCTGTACCGATCAGAAGCCACCACGATCACCTGCGGCATACCCCAAGGATCATCCCTCAGCCCGACACTCTTCAACAGCTACATGTCATCGCTCGCCAACATCGTCAGAGCACACCACCTCATCATCATCTTGTACGCCAACAACACCCAGCTGATCCTCTCCCTCACCAAGGACCTGAACACTGTCAAATCCAACCTCCATGAGCGAATGAAGGCCGTCGCAGATTGGATGAAGACCATCCGCCTGAAACTGAACTCAGACAAGACGGAGGTCCTATTCCTCTTCTCCACCCCCTGCATATCGGACGACTCCTGGTGGCCGACAACGCTGGGAGCTTCCCCGGCACCCACTAACCACGCAAACAATCTGGGGTTCATCCTGGACTCAACGCTCTCTATGACCCAGCAAGTTAACACTGTTTCCTCCTCCTGCTTCAACACTCTCTACATGCTCTGCAAGATCTACAGATGGATCCCCACCGAAACAAGGAGAACGGTCACCCAAGCACTCGTCAGCAGCAGGCTGGACTACGGCAATGCTCTCTATGCAGGAACCACGGCTACACTCCAGAAGAGACTCCAACGCATACAAAATGCCTCCGCACGCCTCATCCTTGGACTCCCTCGCCACAGCCACATCACCACCCACCTTAGAGATCTGCACTGGCTCCCGGTCAAGAAGAGGATCACCTTCAAACTCTTCACCCACGCTCACAAAGCACTCCACAACGTCAGACCTCAACGAACGACCGTCCTTCTACACTCCGAACCGCCAGCTTTGCTCCACCAACCTCGCCACCATCCCAGGCATCCGCTGAACGACCACAGGCAGAAGATCCTTCTCCAACCTTGCCGCAAAGGCCTGGCACACGCTCCCTCCCCACCTGCGTCAGGCCCAGGACCTGCTGACCTTCAGGAGACTCCTCAAGACCAGGCTGTTCAACCAGTAGCTGCCACCCTCCTCAGCGCCTTGAGACCCTCACGGGTGAGTATTGCGCTCTACAACTGCTTGATCGAATAGTCCTTCACAATTTTTACGATATGAGAGTTTTTGTTCAGCACTTTGCCAGTCAGATTTGATAATCTCTGGTATTTACTGGAGAGGTTAATGATCAATTCTGTTTGATACCATGATGCGCATCTCGTGAGTCCGTGAAAAATAGAGAAAACGGTAAAGGTAGCAGGAGTTGGTAACCTTGAGAATGGAAGTTTCTCCTGACCGCTGCAGATTGGTCCTTTGCAAGATGAATGCCTGCACCTCAGAGCAGCTCACGCCTATGCTGAGATGTGGCCACCAGTGGACAAATCAGCATCTTGGGTACCCTTTGAGTTGATGACAACTCCTCGGATTTGGAGATTGTTGGTCGCACAGTCTGACTCTCGAGGGGGAGTGGGGAGAGACGGTCAAGAAAGAGGATGGTTTTTTATTGAAGGACAGCATATATGTTTTACAGAAATTGTGTCTGAGGGGGCTTTGAGCTCCAATGATCGGACACTAAGACAGTCCGAGAAACCATTCCAGACCTCTCCACCAGCCAGCAGCTGGAACCCTGAGAGGACACCAACAGCGTGCACATGTCCTGCATCCCACCACCCCCAAAGAGTCACAATAAAAGAGAACAGGTTACATATCTCAGGACTACATTGTCTTCAGCCTCTAGGCGCTTGTTAGGGTGGCAGAGCCCTACTGCTTCAAATGATGGTGGCTTCAGGACTGAGATGGAGGCTGAGTGGGCCTCCTACCTGAACCCTAGAGCTCGCGACTGGTCAGTCGGAGACTGGCTGGTCTGATATTCCTTGAGTCCACCCTGTAGAAAATAATCCTCGGACACCAATTTACCTACACCATGCCCACAAGTGCACAATGTTGCCTCAAAGCCAATTCATCTGCAAATATGTGTCCAAACTCAACAGTCATGACAAGCCACACAATGGACAATGGGGCACACTAGCAGAAAAACACAAACAGCAAGGTCTTTCGGTACACACACTCAAGGGCATAATCCTCCAAAGAGATAGGTCATCCCACCCACACTCCCAATAATCAATAACTACACACTGCCTCAGTGTAGCCAAACTCTGCAGGCCACTACCCTTTAAACATTTGAATCTGAATAAATATCATCTCAGCAGACCACCTTGACTGCAGTCGTTGAAGATCGCTGACCCGTAAACGGTACCCAGTTCCTGACAGTGCGTGAATCAATATGGCATGGTATTGCTGAGTCCCCTCCTAGGAAATGATCAGTTAAACCCTACCCCTGAACCCTAACTCCCCTGAGGTATCGATAGTAAAACATCCAAAACAATTAGTTTGGATTAGGAATCATATAACACCGGCCGTATTTTACTAAAATAATAAAACATTAATATTTCATAAAACAATAAAATGTTTAAAATATATGCAGAAAACCACAACATATTTAATCACAATTTTTAATAGTTATTGGGCACGATTTATGGCTAACCTTACCATGAATCTAATACATAGCCATACCTAACTTAAAACTGGAACATGTACTTTTTTTTCTGCGTATCCTGGATGAGCCTACGTGAAAGGTCATGACTGTTCCCCGCCAATTGCCAGGTCCCCCTTTACCAGAGTGACCTTGCGCAGGAGGCCCGTGTGCCCAGCAGATTCTTTTCGCAGGCACCCCCTACACCATTCCATCCTTGGGCTGATGTTATGTCACGTTGGCGCCCAATGCGCCTGCGCAGGGATTGGCCCAAGCAGCCTACCGGAAGCGGAACTCCCTTCAGCCTACCGGCTGCCAGCGCCCCCTGGAGTGTGATGAGGGACCACTGCCCCCCCCAGGTGGCCCGTTAAACAATGGGATACCTACCAAGAGATGTAAAATTTGACCTAGCAATCATGACCTTACCACAGACCAAGGATACTCAGACATAAAATACAACAAGTGAAAATTGACCTTAACCTGAGAGGCGAAGAAGAGACTCTTCCGCCGTTCGGCTGCTCTTTTTAAAGAGCTTGTCCCCCTAAACAGGCTCAAACAGGTCCCGGCTAGATCCGGGACCCGTTTCCATTAAGTTGCCCTGGAAGCGCATGAAACTTCTTCCGGGGCACTCCTGCATTAGCCAATGGATGAGGGCGGGCCCTACGCGTGTCACCATCGCTGGCCCCGCCCCGCAGTGAAAGTGCACCGTGGACCGGCATAACTGCCATATTTGCGGCGTGACCGAGTTCCCGGTTGCGCCTTCAGATACAAATGGTATAAAGGTGCTAGATCCAGGGCCACCGGAAATATGCATCATGGGAGGACAAAATTATGCTTCAGGGCAGATCCAAATAACTGATTAACCTTTACACCACTTAAAATGTACTTGCATGTTTCACTGTACTAATTCAACACTAATCCTCTGTGGGTCCCGGAGTAGCGTGCTACCCGCCGAAAAAGCGCTTCGACGCCTTGTATGGGGTAGTAAGCGCTATATAAATGCAATTACAATACAATACAATACAATCCAGGGCTCTAGCTCCCCCCCCCCCCCCCTCGTGTGTGGCAGTCTGGGAAGAGAAATCTTCCCGGGCAAACACACAGCCGCACCCGAGTACTTCACAGGTCTTTTAAAGACCTTTTGCTTGTTAATGAGGCTTTGATGGTTTTCACCCCTTCTTAGGGCCCCTGCAGCTCCATTCTGCCTTTTGATTGAAGAATCACCCCCCTACGAAATTTTTTCTCAGCCCCCCCGAAATTTGACTCCAGGTGCGCCTCTGCTTCAGGGTGAACTAAATTATGTATCAAGAAAAAGCAAACTATGAGACTGGATGAGGCACACTCTGAAGACGTCATCATGTTGTCATTACCAAATACAGCATAGTGACTGGAAGACGGCCAGGCAACCTCTGTATAGTGCATTCCACTCAGCGGCAACACGGACAACAGCAAATTAAACAACTTGTTATCCATTTGAGCTAGAAAAAAACATGTTGCTACAATTTGCAGGTTATGCAGCGGATGATGGAGTGTGCGGTAAATCCATAACTCTGCGGAAAACGCCGAAACCGCAGAATTGCCTAATTCTAGCGGCTCTGGCTTTAAAAAAGCGCTCACCATAACACGAGCTAGTGCAGTGCGCCAGAACCGGGCACTCTCTAGTAGCTGCGTTATTTCAACGGACGGGTGCCAAAAAGGCACAAGAGGGCGAGGTGGCCAGGTGGCAACCCCGCCTTGAGAGAGGGGGGGACGGGCACTCGGCGGGCGATCGCCAGGTTTGGCGCAATGTTTGACCTTCACTCACTCAGTCACTGGAAAATTGCCACTTAATGGCATTTATTCCTGTAGCGGTGATGCATTTCTCACGCTCCGCTGGACAGCGGCGCGGGGGAAATTGCATTTTAAAGCATTTTTACATCCCTTTCAATCAGCCCTCTCCGTCTGCTGCTCCCGGAGTCCCCTATGCAGCCCCTGGCACTGCAGTCCACCTCAACACAGCCCTTCCCCCCATGATAGGGGAAAAAAACACCGGGAAGGCTTCTTGTTGAATGCAGGGTGTTGGGAACCCCTGCTCCCCCATGCATGTGAATTCTGAGCTGTCATCTCCGCACGGCTCTGCAGAGCCGCTTCCGTCGCCCCCCGCCCAGCCTTCGGGGCGCAGTGTGCCGGCAGATGTGAGATGTGAATGGATCGGCGTGCCCGGCTGGCACCCGTCCTCAGCAAGAGGGCTCCCTACTGGGGGTGGGCGGGGGGCAATACACGCCCCTTGGATTCTGCACCTCAAGGAGTGTGCAGCCAGAGCTGGGAGGGGTGCCACGCACAGGGGGCACACAGAGGTGCGAGGGCAGGATATGAGGCGCCGCGCCGGAGCTCCCGGGGGCCCGGCCGGGCTGCCCTGCGGTGGCACCGAGGACCCGGCTCACGCCTCTCCGCTCCCCCCCTCCAGAGAGTGCGGACGCGGCGGCTCCCGGCGCTGAAGCAGACCGTGGCGAGGAGAGCGCAGGCTGGCGGCGGGGGCGCTGCGGTATTTTCATCTGTCCAGGGCGGCGCTCAGGTGGTCGTGCTCGGGCGGGGGCGCTGCCCTCTTCGTGCCGTCGTCCACTCCTGCAGGTACAGCGCCCGCAAGGGGCAGTGCCATATCTGCCCCCAATCGCTCTTGTGTGGCACGTCTACTGAAGGGACATTATGCACATATGCTTATGCGCGTGGACCCTTGCATGCATGCCTCTTACACGCGTGGACCCTTGCATGCATGCCTCTTACACGCGTGGACCCTTGCATGCATGCCTCTTACACGTGTGGACCTTTACATGCATGCCTCTTATACGTGTTGACCCTTGCATGCATGCCTCTTATACGTGTGGACCCTTACACACATGCCTCTTATACATGTGGCCACCTACATGCATGCCTCTTAGACGTGTGGACCTTTATATGCATGTCCCCTATACACATGGACCCTTACGTGCATGCCTCTTATACGTGTTGACCCTTACATGCATGCCTTTTATACGTGTGGACCTTTACATGCATGCCTCTTATACGTGTGGACCCTTACATGCATACCTCTTACACGTGTGGACCTTTACATGTATGTCCCTTATACACATGGACCTTTACATGCATGCCTCTTTTACGTGTGGACCTTTACATGCATGCCTCATATACGTGTGGACCCTTACATGCATACCTCTTACACGTGTGGACCTTTACATGTATGTCCCTTATACACATGGACCTTTACATGCATGCCTCTTATACGTGTGGACCCTTACATGCATGCCTCATATACGTGTGGACCCTTACATGCATGCCTCCTATACGTGTGGACCCTTACATGCATGCCTCTTATACGTGTGGACGCTTACATGCATGCCTCTTACACGTGTGGACCTTTATATGCATGTCCCTTATACACATGGACCCTTACGTGCATGCCTCTTATACGTGTTGACCCCTACATGCATACCTTTTATACGTGTGGACCTTTACATGCATGCCTCTTATTCGTGTGGACCTTTACATGCATGCCTCTTACACGTGTGGACCTTTACATGCATGTCCCTTATACACATGTACCTTTACATGCATGCCTCTTATACGTGTGGACCTTTACATGCATGCCTCTTATACGTATGGACCCTTACATGCATGCCTCATATACGTGTGGACCCTTACATGCATGCCTCCTATACGCGTGGACCCTTACATGCATGCCTCTTATACGTGTGGTCCCTTACATGCATGCCTTTTATACGTCTGGACCCTTACATGCATGCCTCTTATACACATGGACCCTTACGTGCATGCCTCTTATACGTGTTGACCCTTACATGCATACCTTTTATACGTGAGGACCTTTACATGCATGCCTCTTATACGTGTGAACCCTTACATGCATGCCTCTTACACGTGTGGACCTTTACATGCATGCCTCTTATACACATGGACCCTTACATTCATGCCTCTTATATATGTGGACCCTTACACGCATGCCTCTTATACGTGTGGCCCCCTACACACATGCCTCTTATACGCGTGGACCCTTAGACGCATGCCTCTTATACGTGTGGCCCCCTTACACTCATGCCTCTTATACATGTGGCCCCCTACATGCATGCCTCTTATTCGTGTGCCCCCCTACACGCATGCATCTAATACGTGTCGACCTTTACACGCATGGTTCTTCTGTGTGGACTCTTACATGCATGCTCCTTATACATCTGGACACATGCATGCATGGCTCTTTTACCGTCGAGCCCTTGCATGCATGCCTCTTATATGCGTGGACCCTTACATGCACGCCGCTTGGGAGCTCTGCTTCTCACAGGTGGTAGTTTCCTCTTGCTGGGTGCTAAATTGATTGTTATTCTTTCAGAAATTATCATTTCATTGGCAAACCTTTGTGTAGATACACATTTTTCAACTTTGAGAAGTTGAAGGTTTTCATCTTTGCAAAAGTTCAACTCCCAGGGAAAAAAGTACTACAACCAATGTCTTGGTGGAAGAATTTCCTTAGAAAATTCTGGTGTGGCAAAAAAACTTCTCTGCGTAGAAGTGGAGTTTGGCTTTTGTTTTTCAGAATACCATTTTCCAGGCTTTTTGTCTCATCATGTAAAGAAAATGTAATTTTCGCTGTAAGCTTGAAAAAATGTTTAAAAAAACACTAGTAGGTTTGCAGAGTAAAACTTCTTTGCTTTCGTTAAAGCACTTTTGACATCACCCTGGCCACCAGGAAATTCTGTGGCTGGTTCTTTCTACTAAATATTGAAGGCGGATCAGGGCGTCCCTAGTAAGGCAGCTTCGGAGGATGGAGGGAGGGAGGGTTTGCATCTCATCCTCATCTGCTTCTCTTTGTTACACATTTAGAGACCCTCCGGCGAATGATGTCACTGTGGGTCTCACAGCCCCAGCTGACCTCTTCAATCGAACATTCTGGAATAACTAGTATTGGTGACTGTTAGACATGCAGTGCTGGGCAGAGAGAGTTGTTTTTTAGGGGTGTGTGAAATTCATGCAATTTACTTTCACGTAATTACTCAAAATTACAACAAAATTAAGCAAAATTACACATATTATGCAAAATGTAAATGTGTCATTTCGCTGTTTTCCTTAGCATGATATCTGTGCTTGCAGAGTTATTGGCATGAGGATGCATTTAACCCCTTCGACGCTCATGACGAGCTCAGCTCGTCATGAGTTACGCCTCTCGTACGCTCATGGAGAGCTGAGCTCGTCATGTAACGCGGATTTTTTAAAAGTGCCGCGCACAGCGGGAAAACCGCTAGCGCGCATGCGGTTAAACAAAAGCACTGTGAACAGTCACTTGCTTTCTGTTGTTTCCAAGTGTTCTCAGAACAGTTTTACAGCAAATTGCACATTTGCAGTACATTTTTATGACAAATGGCGCCCAATTATGCAAAGTGGCCTAAAGTCATAGTTTTGGGAATTTAATGCAACAAGCGTAACACGTAATTCACTAGATTCCTCAAATTACACCAGCATTATAAAAATTTAGCTCAGACCTAGGTTTTCCCTGTAGGTGAAGACAGTACTTAACTTAATTTGATCAGGCGGTTGTAGGTGGGGACCATTGGCTCTCATTGTTGGGAACCAGAACCTATTTTTCTTCAACAGACTTTGATCCAGAACAAGAAACCAAAAAACACAAAAAAGAGAAAACATGCCGGAAAGGAAAGGTAGAAAAACAACAACAAACCTGGGAAACAGGGATGAAAAAGACCCTGAAACAGATAAAGAAGCAGGAAGTGACTGGTGATGGACGAAACAAGTATGAGGTGTAATCAAGACTACGCTGCCTTAGTATTCGACAACCGCGACTTTTAATGATGCTGCTGAGAGTTTCTGAGCAAAACTTTGGGCCCGGTACTTATGTTTAAAAAAAAAAAATTAACTCGTTCTATGCTGATGACGGAACCGCTCCGTCATCAGCTGCGGTGGCGCTGTGCTGATGACGAGCAGTTCCGTCATGGCCCGGCCGCCGCGCCTGCGCTGGGCGTTCTATTGAGCGGGCGGGGCCATGACGGAACCGCTCCGTCATGAGCACAGCCCAACCGCGGCTGATGACGGAGCGGTTCCGTCACCAGCATGGGGCCGCCGCGCGCACGCCCCGCCCCCTTAGCGCTGCGGCAGAATAGCCGCCGCAGCGATGTGGTTAAGCACTGGGTGAAGGCATGGAGTAGTTGTGTATTTTCTGCTACTCAACACGGTGGAAGTGTTTTGTACCCCAGACCATTGTATTGTTTGCAGTGTGCATTCTCTGAAACACAGCACCAGGGAGTAATGGGTATCCAAGTGCTACCATCCCTATGCTACTCAACAAAAGCAGAGGCACATGAGAGAAGGTGACTGCTTATCAGACCCCCATCAGACAAGTGTGAGAATCTGCAAAGCCTTGAGAGTCACCCTGCAAGCTTACTCTAAGGGCCCGATGGAGTTGGGGCTGTCGGGTTAAAGACACCACACCACTCTATTTAGAACAAATGGTGCAGTATTTTGGTTTCTGTCCCTCACTGCTAGGAAAAGCCTGGAGGTGAGGGACAGAAAAACAATACGGACTCCCACACCCTGGAAGTAACATTTCACAGTATGGGAGTCATTTGTTTTGTGTTTTTCAGAAACAAACTCCCGCTTTGGGAAAAGTTTGGTGTATGGCTATTAGAATCGATGGTGACCTCCCACCTAACTTATTGTTCCTTGAAGGGAAATTCATGGACAGTGACTCCTTTCAAGGTACAGAAATGGCCACTGGGCTGGCAGTCATCTCTAAATTTGACGGAAGGAAAATATCTGGATGGCGCACTTAACCCCTTCAGTGCGGCGCACGTTCTGCGGACGTCGCGTGCACTACCTCAGTAGTGCTGTGCACGTCTGCTGAATGTTCCGGCCCCGCCCGCGCAATAGTAGAACATTCCGCACCAGCACGGAACGTTCGGCGCAGAGGAGTGGTTAATGTCCTCCGTCATCTAAACAGACACTACTTCATCTGCCAACCTGTAAATTAGGTCATAATTTTCTTATCCCTTAAATACAACAACTTATTTTTGAACAAAACCTTCAGTTTTGTCGTAAAAACAGGCTTGTTCCACCTGAAATCCCTGAGTCGAATGTTTCTATGCTGCACATAGCCTTACAGGATTAAAGTTACTCTTCCTCTGGTACAGTCCAGACTGGTTAGAGCTCGTCACGGTTTGACGTATCATAGAAATGGCAGTGAGGGTCTGTCGATGACTCACATGAAAATTGCAGAGAGGGTCTGTCCACACCTCATATATAAATCAGGCCTGGGCGGAGCTCACGGAGTTTCACTCCAGGATTCAGCGTAGTTCCCAGAAAACTCAGTGGAATTCCACGGAGTTCAAAGTGCACTGATCACCTGAAGCTGATTTTCCACGAGCAGCCTCCCACAGGTGGGTCGTGGACGGAGCACTTTCACTCCTAGTGTTTCCTCCACTCCGCACAGGGGCGCGAGGTGACGTTAAAACAGGGGGCGGAAACCGTGCATTACACAGCTCCATCAAAGGTAGGGATAAAGCAGTGGCCATCTTAAACATGGCAGGATGGATCACCGCGAGAGGAGATTCTGGAAGATGTGCAAAGCCGTTTGCTCCTGTTGCTGCAATGGTGCAATATATATACCCCAAAAGCCCCCCACCAGCCCCTCAGCCCAGTCCGTCGTGTATGGACTACCAAGATAGCCTCCCAGAAGAGCATTCTGTCCCCTCCCGCAAACAACCCCTGGTGCCTCACCTGATGCAGGAACGTCTCTGTGCACTTAAATATAGGGCTGCACAGTCACTCAAATAAAGAGCCACATTTCGCAATTATTCAACATATCTGCACTGCTCGGTCAAACGGAGCTCCTGTGGAGGACAAGTGGTGACATGAATGAAGCACCACTCTCCCAGAGAAGCAATAAAAAGCAGGGGCAGGTAATAACTATGGGTGCGTTGCAAGGGCGCCGGTAAACTCCACTCTGCCGGTGGTAGGTGGAGTTTGTCACTGAACTCCGCGTTCCAAGTGGACCACGGAATGACTAAAACTCAGGGAACTCCACCGGCAGAGAGAAATTTCCCACCCACCCCTAATAGAAATGTCACAGAGGGTCTGGCCATGTCTCATATAGAAATGGTAGGGAGGGTCTGTCCTTGTCTCATATAGAAATGTCACAGAGGGTCTGTCCATGTCTCATATAGAAATGGCATTGAGGTTCTGTCGATGCCTCCTATAGAAATGGCAGAGCGGGTCTGTCCATGCCTCCTCATATGGAAATGGGAGTAGGGTCTGCTCATGCATCATAGAGAAACGATTGTGGGGGTCTGCCAATGCATCTGTCAATGTATCATATGGAAATGCCCCATGCATCAAATAGAACTGAAGTGGTTGTCTACCCGTGCATCATAAAGAAATTACTGTAGGGTCTGCCCCTGCATCATATAGACATGGCTGTAGGGGTCTGCCCATGCATCATTTAGAAAGAACTGTGGGGGAGGCTACCCATGCCTCATATAGAAAGGACTGTGGGGGGCTGCTCATGCCCCATATGAAACAAGTTACTTACCTGTAACTGTAGTTCTCCAGTATTGGAAGCTGTCATAGATTCACATGCCTGAATCATTCCCCGTCGTCGAGACTGGAATCTCCAGTATATATAAAAGCAATGCTTAGTTGTATAGCAAACTGAAAAGAGGCCTAGGACCATTTTTCTTTTGCAACCCATAACCTTCATTATGTAAAAGAGACCAAACTTGTCTCTGAACCAATCAGAGCTCCTCACCCTCTAGAACACTCCTGAGAGAACCTTTTGCCGCTCAGATTTTGGCGCACTTGTGCCATAGACACCTTCTGTGCTAAATCCAAGGTGAGCCTCTCAGGGGAGGAGGGTGGGTCGCATGTGAATCTATGAAAGCTTCCAATACTGGAGAACTATAGTTACAGGTAAGTAACTTGTTTTCTTACTTCAGTATTGGAGCTTTCATAGTTTCACATGCCTGAATCAGAATAGCGAGCAGTAAACCATAGCACATTTTTTGTTACCTAAGACCCTGAACTAGGCAACATATGTAATCCGACAATAGTAGCAGTCTTATATAAATACACATAGATACAACTTCATAAATCGTATATAATACAGTATATGACAATAAAATGTGCTTAAAACACCAAAGAAAGGAGATATGGTAAAGAAGGTTCACCGTTACTGGAAAAGGTTCCTCGGTACTGCTTGTCCCACTTCCACATCCTTCTCTGCAGGTGCATCGAGGCAGTAATATCTGGTGAAGGTATGCGTACTCTTCCAGGTAGCAGCCCTGCAGATATCCTGGATAGGCACGCCCGCAAATAAAGCAGCAGAGGTGGACACTGCCCTTGTAGAATGGGCACGTACACGTGCATTTAACGGCTTCCCTGCCGCCTGATGACAGTACTGTATTGCACTTGAAATCCATTGGGCAGTAAAAGCCACAGATAATTGGGAAGACTTTCGGAAAGGCTTTGTATTTTGCAAGTAAAACTTCAGAAAATGTTGAACATCTAGCGAATGAAGAGCTTTTTCCGCTGCTGTCGATGGTGGAGGGAAAAACCCCTTAAGGATCAATGGTTCATTTAGATGAAAATCTGTTGGTACTTTTGGAATAAATTTGGGATTAGTCCTGAGGACAATTCTGTCCTCCCTGAATTGTAAAAATGGTTCATGAATCGTGAGAGCTTGTATTTCCCCAACTCCCCTGGCTGAAGTGAGAGCTATCAGAAGAGCCACTTTCCAGGATAATAACTTTAGATCCGCCCTGTGATTAGGTTTGAATGGCTGTTTCATCAATTGGGAAAGAACAATGTTCAACTGCCAGAGAGGTGGTGGTCTTATGTGAGGGAAGGTCCGAACAATCCCTTCATGAATTGTTTTATAATTCTTTCACACCACAAAGATGGACCTGAAGAAGTCCTCCTATATTGAGAAATCGCTGCCAGATGCACCTTAATAGAACCATGGGCCAAACCAAATTTCGCTAGCATCCGAATATATGGAATAATTTAATGTGGCGCTGAATTCAGAGGATGGATATTGTTTTCCTAGCACCACAAACAGAATCTTTTCCATTTCATCCTATACCTTCTGTTTGTACTTTCCATCCTGGCCTTTGACAGTATATCCCTGCATTCTGCAGAAATATCTAAGTGGTGAAATTCGCAGTATTCAGGAGCCAGGCTGCTAAGCGCAGCAATTTTGGGGTCTGGATGGAGCACTTGTCCTCGGGACATTGTCAAGAGTGATGGTGTCGGTTGCAGACGAATTGGATGATCCTCCGACAATAGGAGCAACTCTGTGAACCAGTGTAGCCAGGGCCACCACAGAGCTATCAGTATTACTTTGCACGGTTCCTTCTTTATCTTCGTGAGCACAGGTGGCAGGAGGGGAATCGGAGGAAAGGCGTAGGCAAAAATGCCCGACTATGCCATCAAAAACGCATTCCCCCAAGACACCTGTTGGTGATGCCAGCGTGCGAAGAACCAGAATTTTTTTGTTTTGAGCTGTCGCAAACAGATCCACTGTTGGAACTCCCCATTTGCAGAAGACGCTTTGTAATATGTCCTAGTTAATTTCCCACTCGTGGCAGGTCGATTTCAGTCTGCTGAGAGTGTCCGCTTTGATGTTCTGATCGTCTGGAAGGTGCCTTGCCTTTAGAGACACTCCGTGCTCTACAGCCCCCTTCCATATCTTTTGTGCTTCTCGCGACAGGCAGAGTGATCTTGTACCTCCCTGCTTGTTGAGATAGTGCATCGCGGTTGTGTTGTCTGTCCTCACCAAGACAGACGCTCCCTGTATTCTTGGTAGAAAAGCCAGTAGTGCTAAGCCTACTGCCCTGAGCTCCAGCAAGTTGATGTGAAGTTGCTCTTCCTGCAATTTCCATCGACCGCTGACTTACAGATCCTGAAGGACTGCTCCCCATCCTTCCAGAGATGCATCCGTGGTAATTACCAATGGAACTGGTTCGGTCAGGAAGGAAAGACCCACCGAGATGTTCCTGCTTTGGGTCCACCATGTTACTGCTTGCACCATAGCCGGCGTGACTTTCACCTTGTCCTCGAATGATCCCTCTGCCTGGTGCCATTGTCGATCCAGCTCCTCCTGCAATGGACACATTTTTAGTCGGCAAAAAGGAATGAGAGGTATGCAAGAGGACATCGTCCCTAGCAGCGACTTGTACTTGCGTACTGAAAGACACTTTTTTCTTGCAAACTTCTTGGCCAGAGTTACGAGCCCCAGTTACCTCTCTGTGGAGGAAATGCTTTGTTTACTAAAGTGTCCAGAATCGCTCCTAGGAATGTGATCTTTCTTGAAGGCTGAAGGGATGATTTCTCCATATTTAAAGTCAGTCCCAGTTTGGCAAACAACTGTATGCATGCCATAGTTGAAGCTCGAGTTGAAGTTTCCGATGGTGCTTTTATCAACCAGTCGTCCAGGTATGGAAATACTTGGTGTTTTTGTTTTCTGAGAAAAGCTGCCACTGGCGCCAGACCTTTCGTAAAAATTATTGGGGAAGACTTGAGGCCAAATAGCAGCACTTTAAACTGGTAATGGTCTCCGGCCACTGTAAACTGAAGATATTGTCTGTGGGAAGGATGAATGGGGATGTGAAAATATACATTTTGCAAGTCTAGGGTGGTCATATGATCCCCTGGGTTTAAGAGCAGCAGAACGTCTTGGAGGGTCACCATTCGGAAAGACTGCTTCTTGGGGTAAGTATTCAGGGATCTCAGGTCTAGAATTGGACGCCATTGAAGAGCATTCTTCTGGACCAGGAAGAAACAGGAAGAAAATCCCTTTCCTTTTTGGGAGATCGACACCGGTTCTATTGCTCCCTTTCGGAGCATTGTCCGAATCTCCCGACGCATTTGAGATAAATGTTTGATCTCTTGACCTGTAGGTGGAGTCCAAGGGGGGAATTGAAGGAATTCTAGAGAATGTCCGAATTGTATGATATTGAGGACCCATTTGTCCGTCGTTATTTTCTGCCAATGATGTAGATGGGAAGCAACCCTTCCACCCAGGGAAACTTGTGGAGGGGAAGGAATACATGAAGCCGGATACCAGAGGTTGTCATTGTCTTCTACCATTGTCTTTTCTCTGACGACTTCCTCGTCCTCTAGGAGCAGATTTAGCGTAGCTCCCTGACTGTTTCGGCCCATACTGTTGATGGTATTGTTGTGATGATGAGGAATAAGAGGGGTATCTTCCCTGTTGGTAACCCCCTCTGTAGGATGATTGGCTTCTTCCTCAGGCGCCTCAAAAGGGCACTTTACGGTACTGTAATGTACCAAGGGCCTTCGCAGTATCTGTATCTTTGATACCCTGAATGGCCTCATCTACTTGTTTTCCAAACAAATCTTCTCCGTCGAATGGGAGATCTAGAATTTTATTTTGGACCTCCGGTCTAAAGGCAGTCGCTCTTAACCAACCTTGAAATCGCAGAACCGCCGCACCTCCCAGAGATCGGAAGGCCATGGTCGCAATATCCATCGCACAATGACTTCAGCCGGTCCTCTCTCCCTCCTGAAGAACCTTCTTCACTTCTCGGCTATTGTCTTCCGGAATGAGGTCTATGTATGGTGCCCTATCGCACCACATCTGTCTGTCGTATCTGCCCAGAATGGCAAGGGCATTCGCTGCTTTAACGAGGAGAGCCGACATGGCGGAGAACCTCTTTCCCGCATTGTCTAAACGTCTCTGCCAGGTGGTGCAGATATAGGCGCCGATGGATTCTTAGATTTCTTTTGCGCAGCCTGAGAAATGACCAAATCCGGTTTAGGATGGCACAGTAACCACGCTGGTGCATCCAAAGGGGTCTTATATTTTTTCTCCAATCTAGCGAGCACAGGTGTAACTGTCACCTGTATCTTCATCACCTTTAAGCCTTCCTCCCACACATGATAACAATTGATATAGCTCAAACCAACTTATGGTATGGCTCTTTAAAATCATATAGGAAACACTCCATCTGTGTTGTAGCCATTGGAAGCTGGAATCTCTTCGCAGCTCTTTCCATTAAATTATGGAATGCACCGATATCCACCGGCGTAGAATCAGCAGGTACTGGTGTCGGCCATGCCGGAGATGGAATCAGATAGTCATCCCATTCCCTGTTGGGATCTGTTATTTCCCCCTCTTCCTGGTCATTATCGTCTGTAGTGACAGGGTCCTGGTTGTGCTGGGTTTGAGGAGTTGGAGGCGTAATTTCCTGTAGCGATTCCCTGTTTCTAACTGGAGTAGCAGGGATGGAACGTGGGTGCGAGACAGGGATTTCTTGAGAAGCTGTTGTCGGTGCAAATCTCTTTTTATAGTCCACCAGCATAAACTGCAGATCCATCATCATGGTGGATGGCATAGCAACCATCTCCTCCTGGTACCCTTGGCGGTAGTGTTGTTGCGGGGGGTTTTGGTACTCCCAATATCCCTCTTCATAATCATCATCCTGACATTTTACATGTAGTTGTGATGGACTACTGGCATAACCAAAGGGTCCGTCATCCTCCTCCTCTTCTGAATCCTCGTCCTCTATCAGGTCTGATGGCACCAGAGGAGTAACCTTGCTTTGGGAGGTGACCTCTGGCGTAATCCCCCTCTTTCGGACAATCACCAGTTTTTCTGGAATTTCCCTTGTCGACGAGCCCATCGACGAGATCGCCGTCGACACTACTGTCGATGCCGTCATCGACACCAGGCGTAGAGCGCTATCCGTTTGTCGTCATCGATGCCGTCATCGATGTTATCGGCGTCGACACCACCATCGAAGATGACGCCGTCGACGCAGACGACACCGCAATAGGCAATGATGGTGACTTTGAAAGTTTCTTTCCTCTATCTTCATTGTCGACGATGATGGTTTCTTCGTCATCGACGATGATGGTTCTTCGTGGACGATCCCGTCGACGATGCAATTTCCTTAGATTTTTCCTCAGGAGGCATAGAAGACGGCTTCCTGAAGGATTCTCGGACCTGAGGAGGTGACTTTGATGGCTCAGAAGTAGATTTTTACGATAATTTTTCTCCAGAAGTATGTCCTTTACTCTCCTTTTCCATAGATGGAGGAGATTTTGAAGGACTACGCCCAGAAGACCCATGAGTGGTATTATGAGGGCCTTCTCAGGACGTTCCTCTGAGGAATGAGTATGAGGAGATTTTCTTCTCTTTTGAGATCTCCTATATGTAGAGGAGGATGCCTCATCACTGTCACTGGAGATAACCTCGTTTCTGGCCTTTAGCTTTTGAAGCCATATTAAAAGGCGTCCCTCACGATCTCTCAGAGTCTTACTTGAGAAAGTGCGACATACCTTGCAGTCTTTGTCCTGGTGATCCGGGTATAGATAGTAAATGGAGTCAGCATGAGGGTCATCAGTGTAGAGCCTCTTCTTTGAACATGTGCCACAGGCTCTAAATAGACCTTTCTTCTATTTCCCAGACATTCT
The DNA here is from genome assembly GCF_964261635.1 of Lissotriton helveticus. Taxonomy (NCBI): domain Eukaryota; kingdom Metazoa; phylum Chordata; class Amphibia; order Caudata; family Salamandridae; genus Lissotriton; species Lissotriton helveticus. Next base: position 19,373,720 of record NC_136073.1, read on the forward strand.
TTAACCCCTTGCATGCTGATGACGGAACCGCTCCGTCATCAGCTGCGGGTGCGCTGTGCTGATGACGGAGCGGTTCCGTCATGGCCCGCCCCGCTCGATAGAACGCTCATGCGCGGCGCGAATTCCGCGCCTGCGCTGAGGGTTCTATTGAGCGGGGCGGGCCATGATGGAACCGCTCCGTCATGAGCACAGCTCAACCGACGCTGGTGACGGAGCGGTTCCGTCACCAGCATGCGGCCGCCGCGAGGCCGCCCCGCCCCCTTAGCACTGCAGCGGAATAGCCGCCGCAGTGAAGGGGTTAAAGAATGTACCTGAATACAGTCCAGAGTATTACAAAATCCAGTTGAAAATGTAAGAACAAAGTTTCTGAAAAGGGTTGGAAATATCAGAATTTGAACAGAGCTCAAAGGAGACTCCCTAGCACACACAACGTGCAGTAGAAAATCTGAGGGGCAAAAGGTTCTCTGAGGAGTGTTCTAGAGGGTGAGGAGCTCTGATTGGCTCAGAGACAAGTTTGGTCTCTATAACATAACAACGGTTATGGGTTGCAAAAGGAAAATGGGCCTAGGCCTCTTTTCAGTTTGCTATACAACTAAGTGTTGATTTTTTATATACCGGAGACTCCTGTCTCAACAACGGGGAACGATTCAGGCATGTGAATCTATGAAAGCTCCAACACTAGAGTAAAGAAAGGGCTTTGGGGGGCTGTCCATTCCTCACATATAAAGGACTGTGGGGGCTGCCCACGTCTCATATAGAAAGGGCTGTGGGGGGCTGCCCACGCCTCATATAGAAAGGGCTGTGGGGGCTGCCCACGCCTCCTATAGAAAGGACTGTGGGGGGCTGCCCACGCCTCCTATAGAAAAGACTGTGGGGGCTGCCCATATCTCATATTAAAAGGACTGTGGGGGGGCTGCCCATGCCTCATATATAAAGGACTGTGGGGGGCTTCCTATGCATCATACAGAAAGGACTGTGGGGGGCTACTCATGCCTCATACAGAATGGGCTGTGGGGGACTGCCCATGTCTCCTATAGAAAGGACTGTGGGGGCTACTCGTGCCTCATATATGAAGGACTGTTGGGGGCTACTCATGCCTCATATATAAAGGCCTGTGGGGGCTGCCCATGCCTCATATATAAAGGACTGTGGGGGGGCTGCCCTTGCCTCCTACAGAAAGGCATGCGGGGGGGCTGCCCTTGTCTCCCACTGAAAGGCGTGTGGGGGGGGGCTGCCCATGCCTCATACAGAATGACTTGGGGTTCTGCCAACGCATCATATAAAATGCCTGGCAGGGGAGGGGGGCTGCCCCAAGCCTCATAGACAAACTGCTGACGTCTTGTCTAATAGAGCAATGACCCGCCCCTGGGGATTTGCAGGAAATGAATGGGGGCTTTCAGCGCGCGCCGGATCCCTCGCTTGTGATACATCTACCGGGCCCTCCTGTGATTACAAAATGTTAATTGCGAACGGAGCAGTCATTGGCCGTGTAAAACGTGGGAGATCGATGGAACATTCTGTGCGTGGGTCAAAGCTCCACATGATTTGTGTGTGTGGGGGGAGGTGTGTGTGTGTGACTGGGAAGGTGTGTGCTCATACGTTTGTTTAAGTCTGCGCGCCCAAACGAATGCCTATTTATGTTATCAGATGTATGTGTGCGTTTCTTTGTGTTAGTGTGAGTGTGTACACTCTTTGTGTGTATGTCGGTGTCTTTGGATGTGTTAATTAGTGCGGTGGTGTGCGTACTAAGTGTGTTTTTGGGACTGGAGGTCCGGTGCCCACCTCATACCTGTTTCACTTTGCTGTACCACGCCCTTTCTTCCTCTAGGTCCCTCCATTGTGTTATTCTTTGTTGTGTCCTGTGCACCTCAACTCAGACGTGAGTCCCTTGCTCACTTGGCCACTGGATTCAAGATAGCCTGGCTGATTAGGATTATGAATCCGAAACCGGTCCCAGGATGCTTGTTTCCGGTCCAGGGAAGGCATGGCTTGGCAGTTCGGGCTGGACTGTTCCCATGAGGCGCAGGGTCAGACTGATTTGCATATGGCCATGTCTGAACTGGGGTGGCTGAGTGGGCTAAAGAATGGTGATGGATTAAACCCAGATCAGTTGACTGGGGGTGAGCGTTTGATTTGCTCAAACGCTCCGTCCATCATCCCCTTTTGTATCGCTAAGTGTGTTTTTGGGACTGGAGGTCGGGTGCCCACCTCATACCTGTTTCACTCTGCTGTACCACGCCCTTTCTTCCTCTAGTTCCCTCCATTGTGTTACTCTTTGTTGTGTCCTGTGCACCTCAAACATCTGTACCACCCTGTTACTCCTCTCCCAGCTGTATCATCTGCTGTACCTTGCCTTTTCTTCTTCTGGTTCAATAGCTTTGTTACTCTTTGTTAAGTCTGGTGCTCCTCTCCCAGCTGTATCATCTGCTATAGCTTGCCTTTTCTTCTTCTGGCTCAATAGCGTTGTTACTCTTTGTTAAGTCTGGCGCTCCTCTCCCAGCTGTATCATCTGCTGTACCTTGCCTTTTCTTCTTCTGGTTCAATAGCTTTGTTACTCTTTGTTAAGTCTGGTGCTCCTCTCCCAGCTGTATCATCTGCTGTACCTTGCCTTTTCTTCTTCTGGTTCAATAGCTTTGTTACTCTTTGTTAAGTCTGGTGCTCCTCTCCCAGCTGTATCATCTGCTATAGCTTGCCTTTTCTTCTTCTGGCTCAATAGCGTTGTTACTCTTTGTTAAGTCTGGCGCTCCTCTCCCAGCTGTATCATCTGCTATACCTTGCCTTTTCTTCTCCTGGCTCCACAGTTTGCTTACTCTTTGTTAAGTCCGGTGCTCCTCTCCCAGCTGTATCATCTGCTATACCTTGCCTTTTCTTCTTCTGGTTCCATAGCTTTGTTACTCTTTGTTAAGTCTGGCGCTCCTCTCCCAGCTGTATTAACTGCTATACCTTTAAGAAAAGACAACCAGTGAGCGTTTAATGCTCTGGGTCCTGTAGCAGTGCGAAACAGTCGCACAAGACATGGGACATACATGTACAAGTTGAAATCACTGACGTTCTCCTATTGCAGGCCCGCTGGCTAGTTTTTTAGGTCTCCGCTAGCCCGCGCATGCTCTGTATCTTTGAGACATATTGTTTTCACTCAGTGGGCTTACATCTCGCCCATAGCTTCCCATTGGTAGGCTTCAGTGTTGCTCTCATTTTCTTTGTTTCTATTGATCATGGCATACAGACGTCATGTCCTTTTCTTGTGTTTGGCCCTGACCTAGAGCACGGAAAAAGTACTTTGTCTCCTTCCACTGCTCTCTTTTCCTGTAGCTATTTTTTAATTGTCTTCAAGCACGCCATTGGATTACTTGTGTTTTCAAGCCATCTCCCTTATTTGTATTGCTTATTTTCCCTTTCACCCTTCTGCTACCATCTGTTCCGTCCCTACTCTCTCCCTCCACTCCCATTTGTAACTGTATAGCTTTTCAATCCCTGGAGGCACAACACCTGGATAATGTGCTGCATGGCTACACACTTATAAGGTCCAAAAGGCGAGACCTATTGGCTATGCAAATGTTTGTTTAGGAGTAGGCACTGGTTGCATGAATTTTCGCCTACTCCTAAAATCGTTTTTTGTCAACATTCACCAAGGGGAGGGGGTCCTTTGGGGACCTCCGTGAATGGGTTGCTACCATCTTTGAGTTGGTGGTAAAATATTAATGTTTTGTGACTGGATTTTGAATGCAAAACCTTAGTACATAGGACAAGGAATCAGTATTTGGAAGGGACACAAATAACATGCCCATTCCAAATTGCAATTCCTAACAGTTTGCTAAATCCATTTAACGATTTTGAAAACCTTTTCTAAATTGTTAAATGGGTTTAGTACATTTAAAAATGCGTTTTAGCATTTACAAAGCCTCTGATTTCATGAATTGGAGGGTTTGCGAACCCTAAAAGCTTTTGTAAACGGGGTCCTGAGTTTAGTAACCATTTATAAACTACTTAACTAAAATAAAACAATCAACGAAGACAAAAGCAGCTGCCCATCAAAGTACACCACCCAGAATATCATCTCTGGACTTTGGTTGGCTCAGAGTTAAGGCTGCCTGCTTCAATGTGCTGAAAAAGTCTGGGAGTTGCAGCCAGATTCATGAAGGGAAAATCGGCTCGCAAAGGGCCAGATTCTGCGAATCTGGCCCTTTGCGAGCGTTTTTTTGGCTTTTGGGATTCATCATCCCAAATGCAAAAATCGCAAATTCTGAAATTGCTAAATTGCGAGGAATTGCATTTAAGGAATCTCTATTTGAGATTCCTTAAATGCAATTCATGAACCATTTTAGAATTGCGAATTCGCAATTTTTGGCCGCTATTTACCGCGAAGTCTGACTTCGTGGTAAATAGCGAAAACTTAGAAAAATGCACTTTAGTGCATTTTTCTAAGTTGGGTGTTACACACACACATGTCCTTTGGACATGTGTGTGCGCAACACCAGTGTAAATCACCATTTTAGGGGTGCTAGAGAGTGTCCTTTGGACACCCTGGCACCCTTGAAATCGCTTCCCTATTTGTGATTCGCTAATTGCTAATCGCAAATAAGGAATGACTCCCCATTCATTCCTATGGGCCTTTAGGCCCATAGGAATGAATGGGGAGTCATTCCTTATTTGCGATTAGCAATTTGCTAATCGCAAATAAGGAAGCTTTAGAAATCGCAAATAATATAGCGATTTCTACATGAATCCCGTTTTGCGAGTCCTTAATAGCGATTCCTTAATAATCGCTATTAAGGACTCGCAAATCGGGACATGGATGAATCGAGGGGTAAATCTTTTATTCCAGCTGTCTTCATCATCCTTTGGCGGACACACATGCTGTCTGTTTTCCTGCATACCTCAATATATCATTGACATGCTATTGTATGGCAATGTCATTCACTGCTCCTCGGTTGTTGTGCACGCGCACCTCTTCCGTCTCTGTGCCACATACTGCCACCACTCAGTGGCACCGACCTCCTGGACATTCACTGCACACACTTTCCTTTGAATTAGAGTTGCGGTGAAGCCAGGTCTCGTATGGACTATAAGGGTCAGGCCTGTCTTCCTCACTCATTTCTAACTTGTTAATGGATTCCCTTCCAAGGCGCAACAATGTTGAGTTGTCCTTCACAAAGCCTGATTAGCCCGCCCGCGAACAGTGCTGGTAATCAATCATTTGGAATGTCGGGGGAGTACAGTGTCCAGTGATTAATTGCTTAAAAAGTTGAAATCATTTAATTAATTAAATACGCCTTTTATGCTTATCCGTTGTTCAGATGTGCACGTCATCACATACTGACATGACAAATTAACAAATATATAATATATATTGTTCTAGATTTACAGTCCTGGAAGTCAGTGACATCATACCACTGAAGGACAACACTCCGTGCTTAATTTGTAAAGAAATAAGTGCCAGGGCCCTCATCAGCAGGCCACATCAGCAGGCATCGCACTTTGCCCCGCCAGCACTGCCAATAATGGTCGAAACACAACTACTAACCATCATACTGCTACAAGGGTGACCATGCAGACTATTACAGGCCCCCAAAGCTATAACAATGGCATGGGTGGCAGCTGTTAGTCATTTTTTGTGTATATTGAATTTATAAATAAGGATAAGTTACTTACCTGTAATCCTAGTTCTCTTCCAGGGGATACTCAGGTGAAGAGTGAGATGGGTGTATGTATGTGTGTGTGTGTCTCCCCCCAATGAAGTAGAGGCTAAAAAACGTCCAAATTACATTGAGTTTTTTATTTAAATGAACCACACACATTTAACATTTCTCCAATATAGAAAATAAAATGAAACATTAAAGTGTAAAATATAGCCTGTATTTGAAAGGAAAAAGGCAAGGGAATGAAAGGCATTGTTAGCCAATAGGCTGCATTGAAAATCACAACAGAGAAAACTGGAAGCGTGCCTTTAAGACGTCCAAGAACTCCTTAATCCCATCATGCCCCACAGGTGACAGTAAGGTCAGGTCTTTTTACGGTGACAAGAAATAGTCAGAGGATAGCCTATATCACAGCTGCTGTGTTAAGTGTTCTTCCGGCGAGGAGTACGGGTTGCTTATGACTTTGATGAGGAATCCCCTGGAAGAGAACTAGGATTACAGGCGAGTAACTTACTCTTCTCTTACAGGGGACAATCATCAATAGTCATAAGCGCTGAATAGAATAGATAGCCATTCCTATACAGCTGTGGACTAATACAAGACAATTGCTAGCATCTAAGAAGAGAATGAACCAAAATGGTTTCTTAGTGAAACCTGCCCTACTTGAGCATCTGCTTGAGTGTCTGAGTCTGGACAATAATGGTGAGCAAATGTATGTACCGATCGCCATGTTGCAGCCTTACCAATCTCTACGATGGGTACATTTCTGAGTAGAGCAGCAGTGACTGCATTAATCCTTGTAGATAAGCCCTAGGTCGACAAGGTAGGCACTTATTGGCTAACTAGTAAGCGAAAAGTATGCAAAAGACTATCCACCTAGAGATAGATTGTTTGAAAGAAGCGAAACCAGTGTGCATCGTAAGATAGCTAATAAGCAAGTGGCCAGATTGTCTGATCTCCTTAGTTTTGTCGAGATAACACTTAAGAACTCTCTTAAGATCTAAAGAGTGTAAGCTCTTTCTGATGGTGTGGAAGGGTTGGGACAAAAATGTTGGAAGAGAAATGGTCTGATTGATATAGAAATCAGAGATGAACTTTGGCAGAAAACTAAGATGTGTTCTCAAGACCACCCTGTTTGCATGAAAAACCAAATAAGGTTCTTTAGCACAACGAGTCTGGACTTCACTAACTGCATGCTAAAGTGATAGCAACTAGGAAAGAGGCTGTCCAAGTAAGATGTTGGAAATAAGCTTTGTGTACATGTTCAAAATGGGGATTTAGCTTTGAGTGAATCATATTAGGCTCCCACGAGGGAGAAGGTGACCTAACAGAGGGTAGAACTTTTTCAAACCTTCTAAGAAGCCTTTGACTACAGCCATCTGAAAAAGAAGACCTGTGTGGGAGTCTTTCTGTAGGCAGTAATGGCCTCAAGGTGTACCTTTATGGATTTAACTGCAGACCAGACTTCTCTAGGTGCAACAAATAAGATAAGATCACATTTTCTTGACCAAGGATCGGATGATGACCATTCTGGGCACACCATAAATAGAAACGCTTCCATTTGAAAGTGTACGATTTCATGGTAGACGGCATTCTAGACTCTTTCAAGATGTCCATGCAGTCTTGGGAAAGACCTGTGTCCATATTTCAAGAATTCTGGTGCCATGATCTCAATCTCAGAGTGGGAAGGTTGGTGTGGAAGATCATCCCTCCCAGCTTGTAGAGGAGTTCCGGCATGTGTGACAACTTCCTGTGTGGGTTTTCGGACAGGTGAAGAAGATCCGGATACCACCACCCAACTCCAAGGACCGGGGTGCATACGGACCTAGCGGTGCAGGTTTCCTGTTGACAGTGATGTATACGCGTGTAAAAAGATTTATTGCAAACTTACACTTCAGAAAGAATTAACTTCGTGGTGTTACACATTCAAGAAGACCTACTCTGGAAATTGAGTCCTCTACCTCATTGAACACTTCCTGCTGGAAGTATTTTGAGAAAATTTAAATGTGCAACATTATCGTACTGATGATGGTTCTGAGGATCTTTTAGACCGACGGGGGACCGAAACTTCGACGCCTAACATCGTTTTGCTTATATGTTAATTCTTTTGTGGCTATATATTCGATGATTTGTTATGTTGAATTTCCGCCACGTATGGTGTTTTGATCATTCATAATTTAAGCAAAAGGTGTTCTATATACTAATGTCAATCCATTTTAGAATCTAAGTAGTATGTTCGTTGCCAGACTAGAATTGTTACCTAAGTAAAAAAAGTTGAATTGAATTAAAAATTATTTTTTTATACTTTTGGGTATTTATGTCTAATTTCCCAAATTGCTCATCATAACTGAATTAATGATCACTGTTGTGGCAAAAATATAAATTCTAATTATTTGTAAAAAATATTTTCCTTAGGGGACAATGACATTTTGTTATTGAATATACCCAGTCCCTTGGGGACTATTGGGTGGCTCTATCATATTTAGCACTGTACGAAGTGTCATGTGGTAAAACAACGGGTTCCTTTAAAAATAACCACTGCCGCAGAGCATTTTTCATGTGATCAAGGTCATGTGTGGTGACCGAAACGCGGCATGACCTGTAACGAGCAATAAACAATATACAGCACCAGCAACATTGGAGTCCGTGCCCGTATGTATCCTCAAGTGGTGGATTGCAGTGGGAAGTGTTTTATTTATATATATGAGTGTGTGTATATGTGTTTTAGGGTACTATGTACTTTTTAAAGTTTTTAAACATACATATATATTGTATTTAAAATGTGCTCTATGGTGCCCACACTTGGGCGGGACTATTCAGTGCTTATGACTTGTTCCCCTGGAAGAGAACTGTGGTTGTGCTAATCTCTAAATTAGACAAACAGCACCACCATGTGGCAGAATGCCATATATGCCAGTGTTGACAATTAAGTGTCAGTGCTGAGCACCAGAAACCACCAGCTCAAATTAAGCACTGACCTTACCAATGGATCAATAGACATCAGCATTGGTGCAGTCACCACCAAACTACAAAATGCACATCTCACACATCAGCCCTGCTTTTAAATCAGCTCATTGTAAAACTTGCATTGGTGCTGACTTATTTTGTCATAATGGCCAAAAAACTCTGTATGTGTGCCTCGAAATAGTCTAGGCACTTTGTTCCACAATTATGATTTCATTACTACACCGTGCTATTACCAACTACAATAACTAGGGGATCGTCTAACGCTCCTCTGGTTATACCATTATCACCATGTTCTGGTCACAGCAAACAAGTGAAACAAGTCTTTTTCAGTGTGAAATTCTATTTTAAATCAAAAAATGTGTCAGCTGTGTCATCAGGACATAATTAGCCAGCGTCATACTTTATGAATCATCAGGAGAAATTTGTTTTTCATGTTCATATTAACAAATAGGTTTAGTCTTACTGGAAGTGTACGCAACAAAACACATTAAGAGGGAGATATGATCAGCCTTTCACACACATTAGACATGCAGTCTGATCTCACTTTCTATTAAAGGCTGAAGATGGCATTCTGGGAGCTCAGAGGCTCATTAGGCTTTTCATCAATGGAGTCAGGAGAATGTGAGTTAGTCTGTCTGCAAAATGTTTTGCTTTCTGCTGTTTTTCTGTCATGCACTAGATGAATAGGCCAGACTAAAGCTGGCAGACGAGGAGGTGAAACTAGAACCCATTGTCATGTTATGCGGCGACCAGTCTGCCATCCCACATTTCCAAATGAGTGAATGGGGCAACAAGGTGTAAGAGTGATTTTTCTGCAGAGATATATTTACATGACAATCATTAATTGAGCTTTCACAGGATCATTTCATTTGCACATCACTGGAAGTATCAATACCTGAATAAATAAAATATGTGCTGCACGGTACCCCACACCTTGACACCTTGGCTGGAGGGAAGCCTGGGTGTTACTGTTTAATGCCGAGCAGCACAGAACTCTGCTTCTAAATATATACTGCATGGTATGCATGGGATCCAATCCTCAATGTTGAGGACAGGTGCTTAAGATGAGGCTTAAGGTTTCTTTACCTTGTTTGCATAGGTGGCAGCGGGTGTAGTTGGTAGCTAGACGGTGCCAGGCTGGGAAGTGGGCACGGGAGTTCCACTCGCCCATTCTTAATGCCACAAGCTGCAGTTTGATCCATATAGGGTAGGTGCAGGTGATGTGACCCTGCTGCTTGGGTTGGGAATATGAGTTGATGACTGACCACGCCTGAGAGCGCTTGCAGGAGTTGTCATTTTGACAGTGTTTTGGCCCTTTGGGCTGCTAAGCTCTTGAAGACCAGTCGTGAGAGGCGTTTGTTCCACATTTCGGCTAGAGAGAATTCAGATAGTTTAGCCTTGAGGTGTTGTTTGTATGAAGATGATCTTGGGCCGCGATGCTCACGTTGGCGCCAGATTAGGCCACGCATGGTGTTAGGTGGTGCCCGTCTGAGCCTGTGACAGAAGTTGAGGAAGCAGCCGCCTCTGGCCCAGTGCTGTCTTATGATGTTGAACTCCAGTCTCACTTGCGCCGGTGATGTTCTCTTAGGGGAGATGCAGAGTGGATTTGTACATCTTGGTGACCAGTTTGTCTACGGTCCCTGCTTCCTTGCCCAGGGTGGCTTCGCTCCTGTGTATTAGAGTTGGTGTGATTTTTGCTTTAATCACCAGGAGAAGGGGGTCAAGGCTAGGGCCATGTAGCTTTGACACGATAGATGACAGTACTATATACTAAAGAAACGCCAATGCTGCCTATCTCGATTCACTGTCTCTTTTTATCTCACCTTTGAATGAAACATAAAGTGAGGAGACCTTAGTTTCTTGAATCAATCCTTTGTTTTGTTTTATTTTACTTCATTAGAACTTTTTGATAATTTTTTATCAAAAATGTTTTACATTTCAAAAGAACTTATAACACACATTATATGCAAGACGTTCTATACAATAAACCACTTTAGCGGAGGAGCCGCAACTTTTAGCCGCGTCTAAATTGAATTGCAGGAGCAGACTTACATCAAGGGTTGCCCGAGGGGCATCATCCAAATAAAACCAACTCCTTCTACCTACACCTACCGAATAAGAAAACTATTAGGGTAGAGTGTGCACGAACACCACGTATTAACAGTGGTCCCGCGCCGTGTTTTCTGAGGAACAGTACAATTTAGTTCTTTCCAAATCTGGAGTGTGTGGTCCTGATGAGAACTCCGCAATAAGAAGAGTTCGAAACGCGTAGACCTTGTGTTCTTAAAACCATAAGAAATCAACTAAAAAATGGAATTTTGTGCATTGTAGATTTGTGTTTACATTATAATCTATGGCTATGAAAAAATTGTTTTTCTGAAAAAATTGATCTATGATTGTAAATAAGAATGTTATGATTGAAAGTATGTCTGAGAGTGTTTGACAGCGATTTGTAATGATAGTGAGTGTGAATGACAGGAGGGGTTTGGTTTATTGTATAGAATGTCTTGCATATAATGTGTGTTATAAGTTCTTTTGAAATGTAAATTTTTTTGGATAAAATATGATCAAAAAGTTCTAATGAAGTAAAATAAAACAAAACAAAGGATTGATTCAAGAAACTAAGGTCTCCTCACTTTATGTTTAATTCAAAGGTGAGATAAAAAGAGACAGTGAATCGAGATAGGCAGCATTGGCGTTTCTTTAGTATATAGTACACAAGGCAGTGGCTTGGCCTTGCTGCATGGGAGCCCATACCCAGTGGTGTTTAGTAGTAACGATAGATGACAGGGCAAACATTAGGCTAGAGCCCTTGTTCTTTATTATCTCTATTTTCGGACATCTAGGCAGACATCCCAATCTGTGGTCCAGGAAATAGTTTTCTGCTGAATCACATGAAGGACTGTCCTTGCACAGCAGTACACGCTCAGTCTGGTACAGACCGCAGCGACATATGTGACCACTGTCAGTCTGGCCATCGGCTAGCATAAAGAGTGGTCTCCGATGACTCGAGATGAATCTCGTGTCATGATAACTCCTTTCCAGAGCAGGGTCCTTCCCAAGTTTTCGAGTTATCCACTAATAGTAAATTTACATATAGTGAATCTAACTTAAACTCATTATTCTGAAAAGCTGGCATGGGTCTAACTGTTACTTACATTGGTGACTCTTGTGTCGGAGGCTGACGTCGATAGGAAACTGGAACATGCCACCTCTCTGAGTCCAACCGCAGGTCTTGGGCATGAGAAATGGTCCTTCTACCTGTGGCCTCTTCATCTCCAGGTGTGCCAGAAAGTGGATGAAATGCCAATTACAGTCACACCTTTAACGAGACACGGTACCGAGCGAGGACTTTCTTTAACCCCTTCCAGGCGTAACCTGCCGTACGCTCATGACGAGCTGAGCTCGTCATGTAACGCGGTATTTTTAAAATTGCCGCGTACAGCGGGAAAAGCCGCCGCAGCGATGCGGTTAAAACCACTCCACAAGAAGCGTGGTGTATGTCGGAAATCAAAATAAAGCGTTTAGACCAAGACAATGTTTGTTGTAAGTAAGGGTCATATTCAGGGAGCTGTGGGCAGCGTCCGGCAGAAAGACTCTTGAAGTGAGATTGTCCCTGTACCAAGAGACAACAAGTGACCACGGTGAAGATATGCAGGTGGTGATCAATCTCCATTACAACTAGTTATAACATGGGCACACCGAGAGGACGTGAAGTGCCGGGGTGGGGTAATAGTGACGCTGACACGAAGAGTGTGGTAGAAGAGGTCTTCAACTGGTGCATACCACCTCCACCCTGGTGCACCAGACCTTAAGCTGATTCACAAGCTGGCTATGTGAATTCCCAGAATTGGCCTTCAACATTACAAGCTGTCATTTAAAAAAAAAATAGTATTTATTTTGGGATTCTGAACATTGGTTGCCATGGAGATTTGTCTTTGTTTACATCTACGGTGTTTTCCCGGCAGTCAAGGACTATCGCTGTGAGCGACATAAGACGGCGTTCTCACTTGCGTTCTCTCATGAGAAGACCTGGGGAGGTTCTCGCCTAGTGGTCTTTCGTAACACCTTTGCTGCGGCGGCTATTCCGCCGCAGCGCTAAGGGAGGGGGGGGTGCGGCGCGCCCATGCTGGTGACTGAACCGCTCCGTCACCAGCCTCGGTTGAGCTGTGCTCATGACGGAGCGGTTCCGTCATGGCCCCGCCCACTCAATAGAACGCGCCGCGCAGGCGCAAAATCAGCGCCGTGCAGGCGCGTCGGGCGGGCCATGACGGAACCGCTCCGTCATCAGCACAGCGCCACCGCGGCTGATGACGGAGCGGTTCCGTCATCAGCATGGAAAAGGTTGTAGATGGTCAATGACTGGGTCTGTAACCTTCATCCGGGTGGAATTGCGCTGCTTCACACAGCCAAAGCAAAGCGCCCCGATCCCCTCTACACCAACATCCACCCGATCACATCTACACTAGATCCAGCACTCCGTGGAAACATTCCTATGCCTTTTGAGATCTCTTCAAACAGCTTTGTGCGCTTGTGTATGCATTCAGTATCCTTAATGAAACTTGGCCCTGCACCCCTGCTTCCAGGCATGAAGGGCAATCAGTGAACCAGCAGAGAAACCTCCACCAAGGTTACCTGTGTCTCCCACTAAGAGCCCTGTCTTCCTTGCATTTACGAAGAGTAAGGCTGCTTTTGGCTAGAAAGTACAACCAGCTCTCTGGCTCTTTGCCGCTACCACCCCGTGACCTTGACGACCCTGCCCCGGAAGGAATTGATGTGTAGAACCAGATCAGATCTTGGAGTCTGACGGATGGGGGGGAGGGGAGTGTTACATGTTGGGGCAGCTGACCCAGGAAAGATAAAAGCCTCCTTTAGAGGTGACTGAGTCCTGTATCATAGGGTTCTACACTCTAAAATGTATCACCATTGACAGCAGTCAACTATAACTTCTCTCTTTGAGACCTGTGTGATATACGTAGGAGAACGTATGTGCGTGCCATGTGTTTGCCTGACGATGTATGAGTTTTGTCGGAGCCTGAACACGTGCATGTATGTGTTGTTTACGTGTACTAACCAGACAGCATGCTTTGCACACAAGATATGACATGCTGCTAAGACGTTGTGTTGTGCATTGACAGATTTGATGTGTGGAGGAAAGGTCAGGGCGTGTGCGACCCTTGGATATCTTTAACCACTGCTCCAAGCAGGCGCGCAACACCCATTGGGCTCACGGGGCTTCAGCCCCACCCCCCGTTGTGTGTGTCAGCCCGGGCTGACACACCTTCGCGGGCTGGTGAGCATCTAATTGCAGCCGCACCCGAGTAGTTACAGGTCTTTAAAAGACCATTTACTTGTAAATTAGGATTTTGTTGTGTTTTCGCCCCTTCTTTCAGTCACTCTGTCTATGGTTGGAAGAATTAGCCCCCCCCCCCAAAATATTTTTCAGCCCCCCCCCCCGAAATTTAGCTCTAGTTGCCCGCCTGGCTCCAAGAGATATATTTTGGGAGCTCCTGATTGCTGATACTCCATCAAGAGGTAAAGGAATCACGTAACCATCCAGTCCAAAGTACCTATGTGAAATAACAGCCTGTTTTGTATCTGGTGCCCAAAGTGGCGGCTCCTCCACTAAAGCGGAGGAGCATCGCCCCACTGCTCAAAAGAAAAAATACAATGACACCAACGTAGCGTTATTATCATTTTATTTTCCTATTGCAGTCCGTGGCAGGGCGGGGATGGCCAGAGCAGGGCGAGGAGTGGTTTGTACTCCCTAAGTGTTCATGACTGTTTGGCCTGCCCTCTTGGGACAGTCAAACAGTCATCGTTGTGATTGGCTCAGGGGAGCTTGGGTGCTTCCTGCTGCTGGCTGGGACAGGAAGAAGGAAGATGAAGAGGACAAGTATGAAGGGGAGGGGAGGTGGCGGCCGGGTGTTCCAGGTAAGTCCTGTTTTTTGTCATTCACTCCCCCCTCCATCTCGCCGCCCCAATAACCCCGGTCCGGTAGCAGCCACTACTGGGTGCCCTGCTTCCAGAATTATGCATCTTCATGGCGCTGTGAATGGCTCTTGCTACTATTGTCCCTGAATGATACACCCAGACCTCTAGAGAAGGTGCTGTGACCCATACTTTAGGTTTGATAAAGCATGCCGAACCCACAGCAGAGAGGGCCTTAAGCACCCCTCTTGAACAGGGCCAGACTGGCTTTAGCGTGCATCAGGCATTTCCCCGGTGGTCCGCCATGGTGGGGGTCGGTTTTGAACCCCTGGGGGGGCTGTTTTTGCAGCATAGCAGCAATATCGGCCCCCTGTAACAAAAGCAGCTGCAGTGTTTTCCATGCACAAGCCGCCCCCCAACCCCCCTCCCCCCTCCCTCCCACGGCTGGTCCAACTCAATTGGCAGGGCTGGTTTGTGTTCCCAATCTAGCCCTGCTCTTGGTCTTGCATTGCTGTTGCCAGGGGCGCCTCAGGCCTGCCATCACCTGGATATTCTTCGTAAGATGACAAGGTCATCTTACATGGAGGTACGTGGTTAGTTACGATAAGAATATGAGATGATAAATGATATCATTTTATAGCCTGTTTACTTCAAAAAGAAAGAATAGAAAAAATAAGAGGGTAACTAGTGGAAGCAGAAATGCAGACAACAGGAAAGCGACTGAAACATAACAATGGCATTGGCATTTTTCTAATTGTGTCAAGAGCTGGGACCTACCAGAAGCACCACTGACATCTGGCCCTGCTCCGATGGATTGGAGGGGCACTGCGAGGGCGGTGGAATGCAGTTGCAGGGGGGGGAGCCTTGGAGATGCCCTCTTTTACACTACCTGTTGGGAAGTGTTTCTGGGTTCTTTTGATGTTAGGATGAAACAAAGGGGGTTTTTGGGTTGAAACCCAGCAGACAGCGCAGCTGTCTGGTTTGCTAAGGACATCTTGGGGGAATTCAGAAAGCTTCCATAGGAATGTATTCTGCCCAGTGTTTACCAATGGTTTTATGGTTTGTAACTCATATTTGCTTGCTTTCTATTTGCTGGCTCGGTTTGTTTTAGGTTGTCTAGCTTGAGTTTGTCCCGCCCTTGCCCAAACCTATTTACGGTATCCTTCCAACAGTGCTCAATTTCTGTAAATAGGACTTTACATCTTTTTCTTATCTTGCCACATTTGCTGCGCATTCAAAGACAGAGATCAAATGGTCAAATGTCAGGCTCTCTCTTCCAGGGAGCTTGGTGTTTACTTTTCTTTCTCTGATGTCAAAGTGAGAGGATGTTTTTGACAATCATGCTGGCTCTGGGGAGTGCTTGAGAAAGGCTGTACTGTGTTATTTTTTTCCTAGCACACAACACAATGTAAATGTCTGTAAATGAACAGTGCACATATTTCAGAATTAGAAATGCCCAAATGAAGCATGTTTTTTGGTAGTTACAAATCAATACACTAGATGAGGACATTTCCACACATTATCGTTTGTGCACTGTACACTTTTATCAGTGAAACTGTATGTCTGTACAAATGTAATGGTCACTTCAATTGAAGACGTGTTGTCTGTAATGGCAATGTGCTACCATACCATACATATTCCACTCTATGCCACTGCACTCTACTCCATTGCACTCTACTCTGTATCACTCCACTTTACACCACACCACTGCACTCTACACCGCACTTCTCCATTCTATGCAACTTCACTCTACGCCTCTCTACTCTGCACCACTCTACTCTATGCCAATGCACTTTACACCACTGCACTATTTGCCACTCCAGTCTACTGTGCACAACTCCACTCTACGTCACTCCACTCTGCTCTGCAGCACTTTACTCTACACCACTGCTCTCTATGCCAAAGCACTCTGTGCCACTCTAATCTATTCTGCACAAATGTACTCTATGCCACTGTACTCTACACCACTTTCTGCCATTACTCTACGCCCCTGTACTCTACACCACTCCACTCTACTCTGCACCACTGCAATCTACGCCACTTCACTCTACTCTTAAACAATATACTCTATGCCTTTGCACTCTACACAACTGCACTATATGCCACTCTACGCCACTCCACTCTATTCCACTGCACTCTATGCCACAGCAGTCTACTCTGCACTACTGTAGTCTACGCCACTGCTCTCTACACCACTGCTCTCTGCAAAACTCAACTCTGCAAAGCTGCACTCTCCGCCACTGAACTCTACACCACTCTTCTCAGCAATACTACAGTCTTTGCCACTGAATTCTGCAGCACTCCACTGTACACCACTGCATTCTACACCACTCCACGCAACTATACTCTGCGCCACTCAATGCCACTGCAATCTACGCCACTCTACTCTGCACCACTGTGTGCCACTGCAATCTACGCCACTCTACTCTGCACCACTGTGTGCCACTGCAATCTATGCAACTCTATACCACTGCACTCTTAGCCACTGTATTCTCTGCCACTGCACTCTACTATGCACCACTCTAATATAGCCACTGCATTCTACGATGCTGCAGGGGCGGCTTTAGGATCATGGCGGCCCTGGGCAGGGAGCGTAGGTAGGGGGTCCCGGAAGAGGGGGTCTGGGCGGGGAGGAGCATGGAGGCCAGTGAAGGGGGGGGGGTCAGGGTGTTTGGAAGTGGAACAGTGCCGGAGGCTGCCAAATCCCTGCCAGGGGTCGCCACACAAATATGTATCTATCCTCAGAGGATTATTATATTAAGGATATATATTGGCGTGGTGGCCCCTGGGGTTTGGCGGCCCTGTGCAGGTGCACAGCTTGCACATGCCTAAGGCCGCCCCTGGATGCTGCATTATATGCTGCTGAATTCCATGCTGCTGCACTGTATGCCACAGCACTCTACATCACTATATTCTGCAACACTATATGCCAATGTACTCTACACCAGTTTACTCTACTCTATGCCACTCCACTGCACTCTACTTTATGCCACTGTAGTCTATGATTTGATAAAAAGTGTGATTGCCCTAAGGTGTCTTGGCACTGGCGCATCCCTCAATCAGAGCCTGAAGTTGACCATAAATGCCACAGAAGTTATAGAGCAAGTGAAAACAGCCAAGTTTTTTACAGTTTGCAAAAGCAAAGGAAGATTGTCTGGCTTTTAAGCTGCATCACCATTTTATTCCAAAATTGACTGGTAGTGTGGACAAAACTGCGACCACCCCATGATGCTTTCCTAATTCTGGGGTCGATCACAGAGCTTAACTTCGCAGAACATAAAGCACTTTTCAGAGCGTACCATCCAAAGTTGTTTTTAGGTACTCTGGACCAATGCCATGCAAGGTACTGTGTGCCAGCACAGAGCCTTGAATACAATCCCCTTTTAACAGGGAGCCAATGGAGTTCGGCCAATGATCCCGAAACTGACTTACATTTGGGCATTTTCTTTAGTAAGCCATACATTGCGCTTTGCAGCGTCTGAAGCTTGTTCATAGGTCTCTGGTTAGTGCCCATATAAAGTGCAATGAGGTTGTCAATCCTGGATATAATTAAGGAAATAACGACTCAATTTTGCAGACCTGTGGGGATAAAAATGAACACCTTCCTCAGCAGTTTTATTATAAAGACACATGATGAAGAAAGTTTTTTGACTTGTTCCGTAAAAGACAACTCTGTGTCAAAGATAATATCCAGATGAAAGAGAACCCAAAGACTAGGGCCACCAGGATCAATTCCAAAAGGTGTCATTTCTACAGAAATGTTGGGATTACGGCTTCATCCAACCCATGATGGCTTTCATATAGATGTTAAAATGATCTGTAGCCTCATCCACGTTATTAGTGATTGTACCACAAACTGAGTATCATTGGCATATGCTATTGTGGCAAAGCCAAAAGAGTGGATAAGCTTAGCTAAGGAGCCATATATACATTAAATAACTAGGACTAAGGAATGATCCCTGGGGAATCATCCCACCGACACGCTATGCCACACTGCACTTTACTCTGCCCCACTGTACTCAATGCCTCTTCACTCTATGCCACTCTACTTAACACCCCCCTACGCCAAAGCCCCGTATACCAATGCACTCTACACCACTCTACTCTGCAACACTGCACTCTATGCCACTGAACTCTACGCCACTTTACTCTGCACTACTGCATTCTATGCCAATGCACTCCAGACTGCTGCACTCTGTCACACTACTCAACAGCACTGTACTCTGCACCACTGCACTCTACACCACTCTCTTCTACGCTACTGCACTCTATGCCACTCTACTCTGCACCACTCCATGCCACTGCGCTCTACTATGCACAACTCGAATCTACGCCACTGCACTCTAATCTACACTACTGCATTCTATGATACTACATTGTATGCTGCTGCACTCCACGTCAATATACTCTGCAACACTCTACGGCAATGCACTCTACACCAGTCCACTCGACTCTACGCCACTCCACTGTAACACACTCTACGTCAATGCACTCTACACCAGTCCACTCGACTCTACGCCACTCCACTGTAACACACTCTACGTCAATGCACTCTACACCAGTCCACTCGACTCTACGCCACTCCACTGTAACACACTCTATGCCATTGCACTCTACTCTGCGCCGCTCTAGCCTGTGCCACTCTACTCTACGCCTCTCTACTCTGAGCCACTCTGATCTACGCCACTGCACTCTTTACCACTGCAGTCTATGTCATTAAACACCACTACACTCTACTCTCCAACACTGCAATCTACGCCAATGAGCTCTAGACTATTCTACTCTGCACTACTGCATTCTTTGCCAATGTACTCTACGCCACTAAAATCTATGTCACTCTACTCTGCTATACACTCCACTCTACGCCACTGTACGGTGTGCCACTGCACTCTACGGCACTATACTCTACTCTGCACCACTCTACGCCACTGCACTCTATGTCACTCTACTCTGCACCAATGCACTCCATGCCACTGTACTCTACGCCATTCTACTCTTCACCAATGCACTCTGTACTACTGCACTCTACGCCACTCTACTCTACACCACTCCACTGTACACCATGCTGCGCGACTTCACTCTAAGCCTCGCCAATATACGACACTCAATGCCATCCTGCTCAATGACACTCCACACCACTCTCCTAAACGCCACCAACTTTTAACCATGCAGAACAGCAGCCACACTGGTGTACAACATGGCTATAACACATTGACAAAGCCAGCAGCTCTTGCATAGGTGAGACCTGATAGCTTTGTCAATGCTTGATTTTTACTTTGTTGTCATATTTTGCAGGGTGGACTCCTGGTTTGCTATAAGGCAGGTAAACACCTTGGTATCAGACAGTTAAAGAAGTCAAATGAATTCTGGATTTGTTTAATTTTTTACCACAAGCATGGGTTGTAGTCTTCTGCTGATCCAGAGGTGTCAGGGGTGGGCACTTATGTGGCTGTCTCTAGAGCTACTCCAAAGCAGAGCCCTAGGGAGTGTGGGGAGTGGCTTGCCCCAGGGTACTCAGCTATGACGTCTCATTTTTTACGTAATTACCTGATATTCTATAAAATTATGTGAACTTCTTCAAAATTAAAACCAGCATTTAGCACTACGTTTTAGTGCAAAATGCTTTGTCATGTCCATTTTTGATGCAAGGGTGCATTTTTCGCTAAAAAAGCAGTGCAAAAAAAGTAAAGTACCATGAACAACAGCCACTCACATGAAGTTCCTGCGCAAAAATTCATGCCACATAGAGAATCGGCATGCTTTGAGTAATTTCATGTAACAAGCAAAACGCAAAATTAACCAAATAAATTACATGGCATCTGGGGCACATTATGGCTTGGCTGCGCAGGCCCATCTCCAAGATAGGTAAACGGACAGATCGCCAGATAGATAGATAGATAGAGAGAGAGAGAGAGAGATAGATAGATAGATAGATAGATAGATAGATAGATAGATAGATAGATAGATAGATAGATAGATAGATAGATAGAGAGAGAGAGAGAGAGATAGATAGATAGATAGATAGATAGATAGATAGATAGAGAGAGAGAGAGATAGATAGATAGATAGATAGATAGATAGATAGATAGATAGATAGATAGATAATCTTTCCCTCTCCCCTGTTAGTCTTTCTCTCCAATACATCTCTCTCTCTCTCTCTCACGCAGCCTCTCAGTATGAATACATATATACTATTCATCTTTCACTCTGTCCCTCTCGCCTTGTCTCTCTTCCACTTCCACTTATCTACCTTCTTTTTCTCTCACATACTCTGTCTTTTTTCCTGTTTCCTCGTCTGACACTTTCTCTTAGTCTTTCTCACCATATGGCACTGTATGTTTTTCCTCTTTTCCCACCCATCTCTATGCCCCTCTTCTTGTCAGTCATCTCGTTCTTCTCTCTCTCCCTCTCTATCTCTCTCTATATCCCTCTCTTTCTCAGTCTTCTCCCATTTCTCTCTTTCTCTCTCTTTCCCTCCCACTCTTTCTCCCTCCCTTCCACTCTTTCTCTCTTCCCTCTCTTTCTCTACTCTCTCCCGCTCTCTGTCTCTCTCTCTACCCCTCTTCTTCTCAGTCTCTGCCTTTCTCTTTCTGCCCCTCTTCTTCTCAGTCTTCTGCCTTCCTCTTTCTCTCTCCCTCTCTTTCTCTCTCTCTCTCTCCCTCACTCTCTTTCTCTCTCTCCCCCTTCCTCTTTCTCTCCTCTCTCTACCTTCCTCTCGCTCCCTCTCTCTCTGCCCCTCTTCTTCTCAGTCTTCTGCCTTCCTCTTTCTCTCTCTCTCTCTCCATCTACCTCTATCTCTCTCCCTCCTTCTCTTTCTCGCCTCTCTCTACCCATCTTCTTCTCAGTTTTCTACCTTTCTCTCTCTCTCCCGCTCTCTTTCTCTCTCTACCCTTCTTCTTCCCAGTCTTCTGCCTTTCTCTCTTTCACCTTCTCTCTCTGTCCCTCGTCTTCTCAGTCTTTTGCCTTTCTCTTTCTCTTTTCCTCTCTTTCTTTCTCTCTCCCTCTCTCTTTCTCTCTCCCTTCCTCGCTTTCTCTCCTCTCTACCCCTCTTCTTCTTAGTATTCTACCTTTCTCTCTCTCCCTCACTCTTTTTCTCTCTCTGCCCCTCTTCTTAGTCGTCTACCTTTCTCTCTCTCCCTCACTCTCTTCCTCTCTCTACCCCTCTCCTTCTCAGTCTTCGCCCTTTCTCTCTCTCCCTCACTCTCTTTCTCTCTCTCTGCCCCTCTTCTTCTCGGTCTTCTGCCTTCCTCTTCCTCTTTCTCCCTCACACTCTCCTCTCCTCACACCAGAGACCCCCTCAGCAGCCAGAGAACAGAGCTCCGTGAAGCCTTTACTTCGGCAGCAGAAGGGGGTGGGCGCTTCCTGTCACCCCGAGGAGTTCCAAGCCCTGCAATTAGCAGCAGCAAGTGTTGAATGGAGGCGCCGCCTGCGCCGAGCCGTGCGCCGCGGGAACAAAGCCCCGGGCTCTTGGCGCTAGCAGGATCCCCAGCGCCGAGCGCAGCAGGTACAATTGCAGGCCCGGCCCCGGCAAGCCGCCGCTCCGGGCGCGAGTGTCAGGCGGAGCCCTCCGCTGCCTCCCACGTCGCCAAACTGGTGGTTAAGCGTGAAACGTGGAGAGGACGAAAGCTCACAAGGGCGGCCGCGTAACCTTTAGAGGACTCCTTCATAGCGACAATGTCAGAGGTATATCGGGTCTTTAAGTGGGATGAAAACAGGGGGGGGGGGTCTCTCAAAGGGCGTGGCCAACGTAATCAACGGCGTGGCATAAAAACACGTCAACTAAAAATCTGAGCTTAGCATAGTGTGCCGCCCGTCTTGTATTTTGCTGTTTCTGTCATTGCATCCAGATATATGGGTCTACAAGTAACATCATACCTACAACAAGGCAAGACTATTGGCTTTGTCGATGGTTGTTAGTTGCATAAGATAAATAAACAGCAACTATGGCTTGTATATATTATTGAAAAAGCTTCCACTTAAAGCCCTGGTGACACCACGACAATGCTGCTGCTTCTGAGTTTCAAAAACAGAAGGGAAATCCAGAGAGAAAAGACTCTCATTAAAGGATTTCTCTTCCCCTACAACACTCACCTGACATGACGTCATGTCGTAACTTCTCCACTAGAGGAAATGAGCAGCGTGAGCAGCGCACATGGATGTGCCCGCTGACACTGCAGTCCGCCTGTGCCAGGGCACAAAACAGAGCCCGAGAGAGACCCGTTTCGAAGTCCCCTTTAACAAACTGCTCAGACCCGGCCCACTTAAAGCCCTGGGCTTAATATTAAGGCCAAACAGCTCCGGTTATTCGATGGCCATTGAGCGCAGGGTTGATGCAGCAAAGCTTGGCTACATCTCTTGGGACAGCTACACCCCAACTCTGCAGCAAAGCTTGGCTACAACCAGTGCTTAAAAATGGGCCTGTATTGTCCGATACTGAGCATCTAAACTTCTTTACTTTGAAAGGGAGAGTACCTGCACTTCTCAGCACTGCAGCATTACACCTAATGGGAGAGAGCTGGCACTTCTAAGCATTGCTGCAATACACTTAATGGGCGAGTACATGGTCTTCTCAGCACTGCTGCAATACACTTAATGGCAGAGTACCTGCATTTCTCATCACTGTTGCAATACACTTAATGGGAGAAGGCCTGCACTTCTCGGCACTTTGCAATACACTTAATGGCAGAGTACCTGCACTTCTCAGCTCTGCTGAAGTACACTTAATAAGAGGGGGCCTGCACTTCTCAGTACTGCTGCACTACATTTAATGGGAGAGTTCATGGTCTTCTCAGCACTGCTGCAATATGTTTAATGGGGGAGTACTGGCACTTCCCAGCACTGCTGCAATACACATAATGGGAGAGTACCGGCACTTATCATCACTGCTACAGTACATTTAAAGGGAGAGTACCGCCATTTCTCAGGAGCAAACAAGTATTCTAGATAGTGAGTACCTGCAAAGCACTAGCTCCAACCATGGGTTTTTTATGGAAGCCAAGGCAATTTCGGTCAACACTCTTCATACAAACATCTGCTGGTGAAATGAAAGAAGCAGACGCATAATTTAGACGGACAAGGATTAGTACAACGAGTAGAAAGTAGAGTCTCTAAAGTACTTTCTGTCTAATGTTGACATGACCCGACTGGGTTTTTGTTTCTTGATTTTTTCCGAAAGTGTGGCCACCAAAGCGGAGAAGTAGAACAACAGACAATGATTCCAACAAAGGCTCCTTTTCCTTGTTTGTTGTGGATTATGGCTTTCTTGTTAAAGAACAAGTTACTTAACTTCGGTAACGCCTTATCTAGTAGAGACAGGCTCTAGCCACAGATTCCTAACCTTTGACTTCTCCCCAGGCACCAGACTGGATCCGTAAAAGAATTTCAGCAGTACCTCTGTACGACAGTAGAGGGCGTCGTGTGACACCATAATGGCATCATCCACTGGATGTGACAACAACAGAGTCCATATAAGCCTCTTCCCAGCACCCTGACATCAGTTTTTTCAGTGACTATTATTGCCAAAAAAGCAGAGCCACTTATACAAACTGCCTATGGAAACAGTGTGCCAAAAAAGAGACATCTGTGCCAAGCAATTAAGACAGGAGCAGCCCGTGCAAGTAAGAGGGGTGGGGCGGGTGAGGGGGGACTCAACAGACAACAATGAGGGAAAATTAAATATTCTTCGCCTGTTGAGTCCCCCCCCACCCCCCCACCCGCCTCACCGCTCTTAACTGCACAGGCCGCTCCTGAATTACGAAGTTCCAAGGGAAGGTATTGCAATACGTAGAAAGGGATATTTTAGGTAAGAAGAAACCAGTTCGCAGAATGGGGAGGATGGGAGGGTCGGTAAGGAATCTGCGACTAGATCCTGTATCTACCAGATAAGACGTTAGCGAAGGTAAGTAACTTGTTCATCTAATAGAGACATCTAGCAACAGATTCCTTACCTTTGAATAGATATCAAAGCAAAACCTTCCCCGGAGGGTCTGTGAACTGATCTCACTAAATATCCCTGAATAGAACTAGCCGGTCTATATTAAGACCGAAGAGACCGTACACTCTTAGAAATGTAGGTAAGCAAGAGTCCACCGCTTTACCCTAACAACTGTGGTAAGGGCCACAGCCAAATTAAATCATAAAAACATTGAGAAGCATGGAAATAGCAGTAGCTGTGGCAGAGGAACGAATATGTGTCTGAAGAAAACATTGATAATAAACATAATACTAGTTCGCTCCCATGGTGAGATCTAACTCGTGTGCGGCCGTGACTTAGGGAAATAAAGCCAACGGACCATGCCACTGAGCTATAGCTTCTTGCCTTTGAAAACCATTATTTTAGCTAAACCTGCTCTGTAGAGACACAGACAAGGGAAATCGAAGAGCCCATCCACAACGGAGAGAGCATTAAGCAATGCTGTAACAGAAATATGTGTGAAGATAGCAAAACAACTATTGGGTGTTCTGAGAAAAAACTGTCAGAGCTATTGGAAACACCTCTGAAATCATGAATAATTTGTAACTCGCAGAGAAGGATAAGAAAAGGCCATTGTATATGTAATGGCAGAAGGATATATATGTGTGTGTGTGTGTGTGTGTGTGTGTGTGTCTGTCTGTCTGTCTGTCTGTCTGTCTGTCTGTCTGTCTGTCCAGGCTTGGATTGGGATTGAAAATCGGCCCGGACACGCAAAAAAAAAATCGGCCCACATTTGCATAATGCGTTTCCCCAAATGACTGCTTCGGCGTAATCTTATAAAAAAAAACGGGGGTAAAAAAAATGCACACGTTAGTTTACACTGCTGAAACACACCTGGAAACAAGTGAGGTCACTTCTACTCAGGCCCCCTGCCCCCTCCCCCCAGTATGTGCACACGTTAATGGACCGGCCAGCGAGACAAAGGGAGTGATACCTCTGCCCGTGAGCGACCATCTGCCTCTAGAAAGGCCACTCAGACACCCACTGGGCTGCTGGCTGTTCGAACAATAGAGACAGCGCCCAAATCGGCCCCAGACTGCTCAAAAAAGTAGCCCACAGTCGAACTCGGAGACCGGCCCCTCGGGCATTGCCTGAATGCCCGCGTTACCAATCCTACGCTGTGTCTGTCTGTCTGTCTGTGTGTGTGTGTGTGTGTGTGTGTGTGTGTGTGTATATATATATATATATGTTGACCGAAGCCATCACCATGATGATGTCAGGAATATAAATGAAGGCCTAGTCAAGTAATCAGCAGATCATACTGAGAAGATGAAGGAGAATGTGGAAAACATCACACATTCCAGGAAAGCAATGGCTGCCGAAGCATCCAAACAATGCTAACTGACTGAATCAGCTAGAAAGAGGCCACTGACATTATATCGTGAAAGAACACAACAGGTGTGAAAAAACCATGTGAGAAGAGAGAATCAAGACCACAACTTGGCTTAAGGAGAGCAAGTTAAACAAAGGCCAACACACAGAAGGCCTAGGACAGGTGTCCAGCATCTACATCGAATAGTAAGTTATATCAGAAAAGGAAGGACATGGCTGAAGTATCGGATAAAGATAGAAGACTTAGGGCCAGATGTAGGTCACCAAATACCGGTCGGAAACGGCTGAAAATACCGATTTTCGGCCGTTTCCAACCGGTATTGGGCTATGGAGATGTAGGGGCTCAAAAAACATACAGATTCGGTAATTTTACCGAATCGGTAATTTTACCGAATCGGAAAAATTACAGAATCGGTAAATTTACCAATTCTGTAAATTTTACTGATTCGGTAAATTTACCAATCGGTAAAATTACCGAATCTGTATTTTCAGATGTAGGTAGCACTTTGAACAGTGCTTCAGGCCTTTCAGGATTCGGTATTTACCATGTAACACAATTGCATGGTAAATACCGAATCCCTGTGTACATGCACATCTGTGCATGTACACCTGTGCCATGTGGCACACAGACATGCCCTAAGGGCATGTATGTGTGCCACATGGCGCACAAGCCAGTTACAGGGGTGCAACAGGGTGTCAAAGTGACACCCTGTCCCCCTTTGCAATTCGGTATTTTTACCGATTCGGTAAATGCCGATTCGGTATTTGCTATTGAATCCTATGGGCTTCAAGGCCCATAGGATTCAATAGCAAATACCGATTCGGTATTTACCGAATCGGTAAATACCGAATCTTACCGATTCGGTAAAAAATACCGCATTATTACCTACATCTTATTTACCAATTCATAAATAACAAATCGGTAAAATTCGGTATTTATGAATCGGTAAATGAGATTTACCTACATCTGGCCCATAGTCCTCTACGGACAAAAACCTTCACGAAAGTGGAAGTCCGAAAACAAAATACCATGTATTAAAAGCTCAATCAACAGAAGGTGTTGCAGCTTATACAAAAGCAACAAATGTTGAGTCTAGGAAATAATGCCCTTATAGAAGACAGGAGACTTTAAATATACAGGAAGATTTAAGGTTAAACACATTGGGGGAAAAAGAGACCACACCGCTTCCGAAGGAAGTAAAATACATGACAACAGGGAAATATTCCCATACGAAGAAAGGAATCCTAACAATAAAGTAGAAATATTATAACTAACCCCGGAGGGCTAGAAATATTATTACTTCCTGTAGAAGAGTGCGAGAAACCCACCAGGAAGAGTGTGTTTCCGAAGAGAGCCATCAAGCCCTCTTTGGAAGTAATCCCAAGAAAGAAGGAACCATACGGTCAAGAACCATGCGTTCGAAGGTATCTACGCAAAATGAAAGATAGCCATTGACACAGAAAAAGGGTATCTGGTGCGGGTATTTATGCTTTGATCCCCAACCCTGTAAGACAGAAAAAGGGTATTTGGCGGCATCGAAAGAATTAATATTTAGACATCTACATGTTCTGGGTGGAGTTTTGAACCCTTGTATAAGAGGCGCCTGTGGCAACAAAGGTACCAGATTTTTCGTGTAATCTATAAGTATCACACATCGCCTTGTTTGGCGGAATCAGTGTAATGACAAGAAGATCGGCTGCACAAGAGAACAGTCTCTTGAGCATGACCCACACACACACTAGGAATGTGGGCAAGATGTCACAACATATAAGACCCGCAGCATGGAAATTCGGTATTTTTACCGATTCGGTAAATGCCGATTCGGTATTTGCTATTGAATCCTATGGGCTTCAAGGCCCATAGGATTCAATAGCAAATACCGATTCGGTATTTACCGAATCGGTAAATACCGAATCTTACCGATTCGGTAAAAAATACCGCATTATTACCTACATCTTATTTACCAATTCATAAATAACAAATCGGTAAAATTCGGTATTTATGAATCGGTAAATGAGATTTACCTACATCTGGCCCATAGTCCTCTACGGACAAAAACCTTCATGAAAGTGGAAGTCCGAAAACAAAATACCATGTATTAAAAGCTCAATCAACAGAAGGTGTTGCAGCTTATACAAAAGCAACAAATGTTGAGTCTAGGAAATAATGCCCTTATAGAAGACAGGAGACTTTAAATATACAGGAAGATTTAAGGTTAAACACATTGGGGGAAAAAGAGACCACACCGCTTCCGAAGGAAGTAAAATACATGACAACAGGGAAATATTCCCATACGAAGAAAGGAATCCTAACAATAAAGTAGAAATATTATAACTAACCCCGGAGGGCTAGAAATATTATTACTTCCTGTAGAAGAGTGCGAGAAACCCACCAGGAAGAGTGTGTTTCCGAAGAGAGCCATCAAGCCCTCTTTGGAAGTAATCCCAAGAAAGAAGGAACCATACGGTCAAGAACCATGCGTTCGAAGGTATCTACGCAAAATGAAAGATAGCCATTGACACAGAAAAAGGGTATCTGGTGCGGGTATTTATGCTTTGATCCCCAACCCTGTAAGACAGAAAAAGGGTATTTGGCGGCATCGAAAGAATTAATATTTAGACATCTACATGTTCTGGGTGGAGTTTTGAACCCTTGTATAAGAGGCGCCTGTGGCAACAAAGGTACCAGATTTTTCGTGTAATCTATAAGTATCACACATCGCCTTGTTTGGCGGAATCAGTGTAATGACAAGAAGATCGGCTGCACAAGAGAACAGTCTCTTGAGCATGACCCACACACACACTAGGAATGTGGGCAAGATGTCACAACATATAAGACCCGCAGCATGGAAAGGATGAAGGAGACAAATCTATATATATATATATATATATATATATATATATATATATATATATATATATATATATATATATATATATATATATATATATATATATATATATATACTGGAATGGCCTTCAATCAGGACTCTTCCATCTCCCATGTGGAGTCCCACAGGGTTCGGCCTTGTCCCCAACACTATTTAACTACTATGTCAGACCATTGGCACAAGTAATCAAAGATCATGGTATTATGTTGGTGTCGTACGCAGACGACACCCAATTAGTAGTGTGTGTGTGACACAAAGTGTCGATATCACAGCGGATAGGTTTCGTAACTGCCTCACGGACGTGATGGCATGGATGAACTCGAACTTCCTAAAGATTAACACCGAAAAAACTGAGGTCTGAGAGTTTGGTTAACAACCATCAGTATGGAGTCAAGCTTGGTGGCCCCCTGAGGCCGGTATTTGCCCAGTCCCAGTGCCTAAGGTCAGGAACCTAGACTTTGTGTTTGACAAGGATCTGAAACTTGCCCCACAAATAAATCAAGTTTTCTCTGCATGTTTTTTCTTATTAAAAGTCCTGCGTAAACTCCTGCCATTTATTCCTTTATCACTTAGGAAAACAGTAGTCGGAGCTCTGGTTCTGTCCAGAGTCGACTATTGTAATGCCCTGTATTTAGGGGCTGATAAAGGACAGATTACAAAACTACAATCACTTCAGAATGCCGCGGCTCGGGTTCTGCTTGATCTACCTAAATACCACCCTACGTCAGCGGTGATTAAGTAGCTCCACTGGCTTCCAGTCCGTCAGCGAGTGAACTTTAAGGCACTATGTCTACTGCATAAGACTATGTACGGAGGAGGTGCTGCGGACATTCAAACCCTATTTTCTTTATACCAGCCGCAATGCTGTCCTAGGTCTGCCAACACAGGATTGGCCTGTGTCCCTAAAATAAAAAGAACCAGATGGGGAGGAAAGGGGTTTTCATATCAAGCAGCCACCTTATGGAACACCCTCGCCTTGACGATCAGGTTACAGCTAACAGGGCCTTCTTTAGGAAACAGATAAAGACCTGGCTCTTCCTAATGTCTTAAGCTCAATTAGCTGCCTGGATCACACTCACCCAGCGCCAAGACGCCTCAGCAAAAGTGCGATTTATAAGTTCTTCAGTCAGTCAGTCAGTGAGCAGCGGTGTGGGTGAGTGGGTGTGTCAGTGACTGTATGGGTGAGTGCATGGCTGTATGGGTGAGTTGGTGTGTGAGTGACTGTATGGCAGGGCGCAAATCCTAAAAACAGAAGTGGGGGGACTAACCAGGCTAGGCAGTATGCAAGTGAAATCCTGAAGCACGCCATCACAGCGCATGATGTCACGATGAGTGACATTGCATGTGATTGCACAGGAAGTGACCTCACTGGAAATGACTTCTCAAGAAGTGTCATCACATATTAAGACCTCACACATTTGATTATCAGGTATATCAAGAGTACATTAAAGCACATTATGAGATTTAACAAATGAGATTTGGAGGAGCTTCGCGCGCACCCAAGATGGTCGCGTGAGCGCAGGGCTCCCGGACCCTCGCCACCTCCATCGACTATCCTGTACTTTATCCTGGTTCGGACGACGGGTGTTTAATGGCACAGTTCTACTGCTCATTTATTTGTTTCAACGAACTTTTTTGGACTTCGGGGTCCAGAGTTACAGACTGTCGCAGTTTTCTGGCCTGCTCCATGGTGACGCCCCGCGCTATCTTGTCTCGCTTGCCGTCCAGTAAGTGAACAACAACGGACTGCCAGACTTGCGTGGGCTGGCGACCGCTTTCGGTTTTGATTCCTGTCCGGAGCTCAACCTGACTTTGTCGGCTCCGTGGACGGCCGGACGCTCCTACACCCTTGGTCTCTCCGCTCCTACTGCTGATCTGTAGCGGCTTCCAGATCTGAGACTGGCACCACCTTCGCCCTTTTGGTCCTACATTTGCCACCGCAGTCACCATTTTTACCCGTCAACAGGCGACCCGTACGGGTCCAGGATCCAAGATGGCCACCAAGCCTGAGGGTGGGAAGCGCGGGCCTAAACCGGGCATTCGAGGGAGTGCTCTGCAAACGAACATTATGGACCGGTACACTCTAGCTAAGGGATTGCCGGGAGCAGCAGCTAAACCCTCGACGACAATGCCGGAGGACTCATCGATTGAGGACGAGCCCTCGCTGCGAGATCTCATGGGCGCCATCACCAGTATGAAGGCCTCATTGGGGCAACAATATGAGGCCTTGACTCTCAAACTGGATACGGTGTCGATTGATGTCAATCTGATCAGGGCGGACCTGGCGAAGACAAACGAAAAGGTCAAATCCCTGGATCTTAAGACCTCTAGCCTGGTCACCGACGTCTCTGACTTGCAGGCTGAAGTCGGGAATCTGAGGAAAGCCAATGATTATTACTCTGGGCGCCTAGAGGACTATGAAAGCCGTGCCAGGCGCAATAACATCCGCCTGATTGGGGTCCCGGAATCATCGACTGCTGCCTCGACGGACCTATTGGTGGAAGACCTGGTGCTGAATCACTGGGCGCCCAAGGGTCTCAGCAAGTTTTTCGCTGTCGAACGTGCACATAGGATCCCCGGCGGCACACCTAAATCGGGTGCTAACCCTCGACCCATTATTGCGAGGATCTTTCATTTCCGGGACAGAGACGCTATCCTGCAGGCTTCGCGGCAGTCTGGTCCCATTGCCTTTGAGAACTCTACTGTCAGCTTCTATCCGGACTTTACACAACAGGTCCAGAAACAGAGGCTGGGGTTTCAAGGGGTCAAGAAGAGACTCCGGGAAAGGTCTATGAAGTATGCCATGCTCTTTCCGGCCCGTTTGCGGGTGGTACATAGGGATCGTACTTTTTTCGTCGACCATCCTGGGGTTGTGAGTGACTGGCTTGACACGCTGCCTACGGATCATGAACCTTTTGAGGACTCTGGCAAGTCGGATCGGGCGGAAGATGGCCCGACGGAGCAGGAGTAGCTGTTGACTTTGACCCCGTACCCTTCCCGCTGGCTTTGAACTGTGCTATGCTGTGTTCTTAATGTTTGCAAGTAATAGTCTTTTTGGGGGTGGGTGGGGGGTGAACGGGTCCTTTCTCCTCCTGGGTTTTCTTTTCGTAGATTAGTTGGGTGGTTGGGCGACAGGCACACTGCGAGTTTATGGGGCTCTTTGGTCTTCAGCAGGGGTGCGGGGTGGGGGGTATAGTTGTTTTGACATTGTTGGGGGAACTGGGTTGTTTGTTTGAATTTTATTGTTACTTGCAAGGCGAAGGAAAGGCGCACTCCTGTTTTTTGCAGTTGCTCTGGGTGTGGGGCGGGGGAGGGGCTGAACACGGGGATGGGGGGTAGGGGACTTCGGTTATTGTGTTGGAACGTGAACGGGTTGGGGGATGGGATTAAGAGGAGGGTGGTGTTGTAATTGCTGAAACGTTTGACTCCAGATGTTGTCTTACTGCAGGAGACTCATTTGCTCGGCAACAAGTGCTACGCTTTGAATAGGCGGGGTTATCGCCTTGTGGCGCACTCGGGTTTCACTTCGGGCTCTAGGGGGGCGGGCATTCTGGTTCGGACCTCCCTCCCCTTGGCCATTGATGATGTCATACTGGATGATAAGGGACGATACGCCGCCATTGTGGGGCGCTGGGAGGGGAAGGTTCTTATTCTGATTTCTGTGTACGTGCCCCCGGGCCTCCAGGCCACCACATTTGCTGATCTGAGTGGACTTATCCTGGGTCTCCCCGAGGGTCTGCTTTTGGTTGGGGTGACTTTAATGCGGTGGTCTCGGGGATGCATGATCGTCACCCTCCCAGGGAACTGCCGAGGGCCCAGACTTGGTTGAGTGACTTCCTGGAGACGCTGGGGCTCACTGATTGCTGGCGGTTGCTTCACCCGGGACAGTTGCAATATACCTATCATTCTGGTGCTCATGGTAGTCTCTCGAGGTTAGATCACGTATTACTGCCCTCGGCCCATGCATCCCTCATACGGGAAGTTAAACATCTGGCACGGGGTATCTCGGACCATTCTCCGCTTTGGCTGGTGGTTGATGCACGGCAGGGTTCGGCGGGCCGAGTGGCTCCGATCAACCCCTGGTATTTGAAGGACCCCAGGGTCAGGGATGAGCTGGTTAAAGCACACGATTGTTATTTTGAGGAAAATGTGGGCTCTGTTTCCTCCCCGAGTTTACTTTGGGAAGCTTACAAGACGGTCATTCGTGGCCAGGCCCTCTCATTGATTGGTAGCGTGAAGTTGGCCAACCGTGCTGAGATGGTTCGACTTGAGGGGGAGGTCACGGCCCTGGAGGAGAGCTTGGAATCTGGGGTTACCGCTGAGGGGTTACATCTACTGGAGTTGAAACAACGTGAATACAGAGCTCTGGTCACTGAAGCTGCTAAGGAAATGGGGAGGGAACAGCAGGGACGCCTGTATGATGTGGGTGATAAGGCTGGGAAACTGCTTGCTTGGTTGGATAAGAGGGAGAATGCAAGTCGTGTCGTCCCTGTGATTGTTGCGGAGAATGGAGAGTGTTGTACAGACCCTGTTGATATTGTTGCATGTTTTGCCGATTATTTCCGCGAGGTGTACTCCCAGGTGTCTGATCGATCAGAGCAGGACTCCCGCCTGCTATTGCGTGATATTGCACTTCCCCGATTGTCTGACATTGATAGAGATGCTCTGGATGCTCCGCCTACTGTGGACGAGATTGCCGCTGCTGTCCGTTCGGTCCGATCCGGCAAGGCCTCGGGCCCTAATGGGCTCCCCATTGAGCTATATAAACTGCGTCCGGATTCGCTAGCTCCTCATCTGCGCTCTATGTTTCTTGAGTCTTTGGAGGTGGGTTTTCTCCCGCCAGACCAGAGACTGGCCACTATTGTTGTCATCCACAAGGATGGTAAACCTCGGGATCGCTGTGCCTCCTTTCGGCCCATTTCGTTGATTAATGCGGAACCCAAAATCTTGGCCAGGCTGCTGGCGACACGTTTGTCGACCGTTATTGGGGACCTGGTTCACCCTGATCAATCCGGCTTTATACCGCATCGTAACACGGCGCTTAACCTCCGAAGGTTGCATGGCGTCCTGGCACGGGCCGAGACGCTGCGTGAGCCCGCCATCTTGGCGTCCTTAGACGCTACGATGGCGTTTGATACAATAGAATGGCCGTATTTGTGGGCGGTTCTTGCTAAGTTTGGTTTCGGTTCGGAGTTCGTTCGGTGGGTCAAATTGCTTTACGCCGGTCCCATGGCTCAGGTGGTGGTCAATGGTCGGGTCTCTGCGCCCTTTGCACTGAGCAGAGGGACGCGACAGGGCTGTCCCCTGTCCCCCTTGTTGTTTGCTCTCGCCTTGGAACCGCTGGCGGCCTGGTTGCGGTGGGAACCGTCCCTGAAGGGCATTAGATGGAATTCGGAGTTTGAGGACCGTGTATCTCTCTACGCTGATGATATTCTGCTTTATCTTACATCACCCCGTAAATCCCTCATTGTGCTGTTTGATGTCTTAACGTCCTTCCGCAAAAACTCGGGTCTTGTCATCAACTGGTCGAAGTCCTGTGTATACGTCCTGTCGGGTGCCGCCCCCCTTCTGCCAAGTGGTTGTCCTATCGCGATTGTGAAAGATGAATTTAAATATCTAGGCATTTTTATCACGCTGAGCCCTGCACTGCGGTTCGACCGTAATTTACTGCCCCCTCTTCAGCACCTTCGGGCAGATATGGTCGCCTGGGGGAAACTTCCTCTCTCTCCCCTGGGTAGAGCGGCATTGTTTAAGATGATGTCACTGCCCCGCTTCCTCTACGCATTGCAAAACACACTTGACGTTGTCCCGGCTACATACTTCCGTGAGGTTGAGAGTTTACAGAGACAACTGGTGTGGGGGGGTAGGCCCCGGATCGCCATTGCTAAATTGTCGCTCCCGTGGTACGACGGTGGAATTGCCTTGCCTGATATCCGTCGCTATTATTAGGCGTCTCAACTGGGGGCAATAAATCATTGCATGTATGGCCCTTTGCCGAATCCGGCCTTCGAGATGGACAAATGGTTGTTACCGGGGGGCGACTACAATAGAGCCCTCTACTCGAAACTCACCCCTCGCAACGTGACGGGCCCCACTAGGACGGCCGTCCAGGTGTGGCGACATGCTTCCATGTCGCTTGGGTGGACTGATAAATTGACTCGTGCCACCCCCCTGTACGCGTCTGATAGACTTGGCTCACTTTGGCAGTCCCGGGGGTTTGATAGGTGGGACTTGATTGGTATCAGCAGGATTGATGATGTTTGGACTAAGGGGAGAATGAAGACGTTTGAGGAATTGAAAACCGAGTACGCTTTGAGCGATCGCGAATTTTTTCGCTATGCACAGGTCCGCCACGTGGTGCTCTCGGTCTTCCCTTCGGGTGTGGAGATTCCGGAGTCGTCCCTGCTTGAGGACAGGGTACTGGACGGACATGTTCCTGATAGTACGATTTCGCTTATTTATAAAAAATTAATCAACTCCAGGTCTGATCTCCTGTTTCGCCTTAGAGAGGTCTGGACTGGTGATGGGCTGGAGCTGGACGATGAGGCCTGGCAGGCGGCGATCTCCTCCCCTAAAGAGGTGGCCATCCAGGCGCGCCTTAGATTTGTGCAACTTAAAATCCTGCATAGAGTGTATTTCACTGGTCCCCGTTTGGTACACATGGGCTTTTCTGTGGATGGTTTGTGTCGGCGTGGCTGCGGTCTCCTGGGCACCTTTTTACATATCATCTGGGAGTGCCCTGAGATAGTGCGATTCTGGACCCGTGGGCACGAGGTGATGAGTGAGGTTACGGGGGTGCAATCGATGCCGGAAGCTAGGAGATGCCTGCTGAACGTATGGGAACCGAATGATTACTCCGTGTCGCAGCTTCGGTGGGTGACCTTGGGCAATATGATTGCCAAAAGAGACATTGCGCAACTGTGGGGCGCTCAGGGCCCGCCCGGAATTCGGAAATGGAAACAAAACATGGACTGGTGCATGTTCAGAGAAAAAACTGTATATATTTCTCGAGGTACCCCCCGAAAATGGGGGAAGATATGGACTCAGTGGAACGCTTA
The DNA here is from genome assembly GCF_964261635.1 of Lissotriton helveticus. NCBI lineage: Eukaryota > Metazoa > Chordata > Amphibia > Caudata > Salamandridae > Lissotriton > Lissotriton helveticus. The sequence continues at coordinate 19,409,511 of NC_136073.1, forward strand.
CCGTGGCGATATATGTGCCCCTCCTCTTTCTGACCCAGATGTTGCACCTACGTCCCCGTAACCCGAGGGTTCCTCCACATACTATTGTATACTGGTTGCAATTTGTTTCTTCTGCCCCCCCCCCCCCCGTGAGACTCTTTCTCGATAGAACAAACGCTCATTGGATTGTCCTTCCCGCTCCAACACCATGTACTGCAACGTTGTGTATACTGATGTCTCTTTTTCTTCACTCCTTGCAAGTTGTTTGTGTTTGTGTTATAAAATCAATAAAAAGTTTAAAAAAAAAAAAAATTTAGATTTGGTGTCGGGGTGTGGTGCAAAAATGTTGCGCAATCCCATCACAAAATCTGGGCCTCAACTGAAACATTTATGTTTTTTAAGCCCTACCACAAATAAATTGGCAACAAGGAGAAGCATGGCAGTAGATCTGTTATGCTTAATTGGTTGCAAAGTCTACATTTTAAAATATTTGATTGGGTTAAGGCATCTGCTGTGAAAGTGCCCAGTAAATCTCAGGGAATAGTAATATTGGTGAGATAACTCTGGAGTTGAACGCATATGTTGAAGAGATCTGTGTTTTGTGAAGTCCCAGATTTGAATCAAAGTAGCATGTCTCCTGCAAAGCACATCACGTAACATGCAGATGAGAGATTTTTATTTTATGTAAATAGTAAAGTGGGTTACTGCTTTTAACACAGAGATCCTTTTGTTACCTGCAGTTCATACATTGTTAATCCTTGTAATATAGCACAGTGAGCTATGAAGGACATGCAATCCTACACCTTTTAACCCTGTCTCATGTAACTCATCTTGTACATTGATTTACATATATACATGATTTATTGTCAATGTATAACGTGTCTGTCACATTAAGAGCTCCGACACTCTGCATTGGGTTGCATAGTGCTTTAAAAGAAATAAAATAGTGCTACTGAAATTGTTATTCGTGTATACGCTCGGACAGACCAACACACCTGACATTCTTACAGTGGATGCACTTATATACAGGGACTGAACATAGTCAAAAGCATTCCTCTATTAATTACCTGTGAAGAGATAAGCTGTGTGGCTTTGTTTCCCCTCCAGCATTGACATGTAAGTCTGAGGTTACAGGCCACCTTCAGTCAGGATATTCAAATAAAAGGAGGCCTGATGGCCTCTTAACTTCGGCCTTTATCTTCAGCCCAGCTGGAGGTGATGAAAATTCCCTGTCTTTCTGCACGTTGCTGATGGGAATTGAAAGCAGACAACGTACAGGGGCTGCTGAACATGTCGCAGTGTCTTAAACCGGGACACCGGGACACATTCAGCATATTTCTGTGGGGCCCAACTTCTTGGAAGGGGGGACGGCGTCCACCCTGTGAAAATAGTGGGTGGACACCGTGTACCTGCGTGTCCCCCCGACTTGTGCCCTGCTGTATGGGTGGGTTGTGTCTACATGGCTGTATGAGTGAGTGACTGGGTGTGTAAGTGTGCTGTATAGGTGAGTGAGTGGCTCTTTGAGCAGGAGTTTGGTTAAGTGAGTTGTGTGTGAGTGGCCGTACTGTACTGTGGAATATGTGTCTGTGTAACTGGCTATATGGGTGTGAGAGCGGATGTGTGAGTACTTGTATGGTTGTGTGAATGGGTATGTAAGTGGTTGTGTGGGTGTGTGAGTGAGTGAGTGTGGGATTGGTTGCATGGTCGAGTGAGTGGCTGTATGGGTGAGTGACTAGTTATATGATTTGTTGCATGGGCGAGTGAGTGGCTGTATGAGTGGCTGTATGGGTGAGTGACTAGTTATATGATTAGCTGTATGGGTGAATGAGTGGCTGTATGAGTGGCTGTATGGGTGAGTGACTAGTTATATGATTAGCTGTATGGGTGAATGAGTGGCTGTATGAGTGGCTGTATGGGTGAGTGACTAGTTATATGATTAGCTGTATGGGTGAATGAGTGGTTGTATGAGTGGGTGTGAGAGTGGCTCTATGGATGAGTGAGTGGATGTAAGAGTACCCATATGCATCTGTGAACAGGGATGTGATTGGTTGTGTGGGTGTGTGAGTGGGTGTTTGAGAGGTTGTAGGGGGTGTGAGTGGGTGTGTGAGGCAGGTACACCACCGAATCCAGCAACACACGGGAACATCGGCCAAGAATATCAGCCCTATTTACTGACCGCAATGTTGAACTGGACGAGGCGGAGATATTTCTCCCACAATTTTCCAGTCTTCTAGACTCCCTGTCTGACAGGCATTAGGAAGTGCCCTGAGATCATGGGAAGCCGTTGCGGCCTGCATCTCAAAACTCAGTGGAGTTGGATGTCAGAGGAGACAGGCCGGGTCACCAGGCTCCTAATATAAGGTCATACAATGCTTGACTGTAGGGGAGCTGGTGATGACTCAAGGCCACTAGCCTAACCCAGCTCTGTCCGCCAACTACCCTCTAGAGGAGGCTGGACCGGCACATCCATGGGATTCATAAACCCCAGCTCCTCACATTCAGCTCCAAAACCCTGTTCTCCTGTAGGAAAAACAGTAAGGGGCTCTTTAGAAGGAGGAGCGAAGGTGTTTTAGCCAAACGGCACCTCTGGCACCGCACCTGACCCCGTCCGGCGTCGAAGAGGCGACGTCTCAGTGTCCGAGAGGGTGACTGCCGTACCGTTGATTGGCTCCCCGAGGACACTGTCGGCGGTGGCTGATCAAACTCTGGTGTTGCTGGTGGAACCCTGAAGGGCTGTGTACCGGAGCCGAAACAGATCCAACGATGGATCCAGAGGACCAAACTGATGCCTTGGGCGATCCCTCCAGCATTGATTCAGTCCTGGCTCCTCTAACCTCATTGGGGCTCAAAAGCGGCCAGAGGGAGGTGTGGGCCCAAAGATGGCATGCAGAGAAGCATGGTACTGCTGCATCTGGGCAAGAATTGCCCCAGCTCCAGGGAACCCGGAGAGACGTGGGAAGGCCCTTACCCCAACTCCTCAGCTGGAGGGACCTGCTCAGCAAAGTCGGAGAGGCTGCGACTTTGACCGTCTGCATTTCGATTTACATTCTGACATTGAGTGCGAAGGATGTCCACGGGAATGGCTTCTGGAGTGATCCAGCGATGGTTTCCGAGAACGAAACAGAGGAAGATGTAGGGCCTTTTGCAACAGAAAACAAAGTTTGAACCCCGAGGACATGAGACAAAAAAGGGCACATTGCTCCATCAGCAAAAAAGTTGGGACAGGACAAAAAACAGCCTGCATAACTGCTGTCCAGATCCACACTGTAAGCACGTAAAAGAAGAAACTGATGTTAGCATATTGGGAAGGGGCTTATATGGACTCTGTTGACGTCACATCTGGTGGACAACGTCACTACGGAGTTGCACATGGTCATCTACCGACGTGCAGAGGTACTGCTGGAAACCATTACTGGATCCAGGCTGATGACTGGGAAGAATTCACAGGTAAGTAATCTGAGGCTAGATGTCTCTATCAGATTTGTCAATTTATACACAACTGGGGCTTGAGGACTCCATTCCATGGAAGCAGTCGGGATATCATACCTTAGTTTTTTGAATTTGCTAATATCTTGCATTTTTTGTAGTCTATAACATATATGTTGGATGGTGGATTTCTTGGCTTCCTGAAAACAATAAGGTTATTGACTAAACTTTTAGATGTTTTTTTTTATTTTCGCATGCTCTCTTGGAGTGATATGTCCAGACAAACTACTTTCTAAATTTACTGGGATGGCTTCTCCAAGTCATGTGATGATTCTTTAGCTAAGTCTGCAATATTCACCAGATCTCTTCAGGCTTATGATTCTTGGTTGGGAAAAATGTTTTTTTATCTTGAAACAATGTTGTGATCAGGCCCAAAGCTGGTGAGATTTCTGTGGCAACCTACTTCTTTAGAAAATTCCCATGGTACAGATGCATATTTTTCGGGCTGTATTGTACGACACAATATGCAACTCAAAGCAACTTCTAAGGCCCATGCTACACTGCCAACATCTTGTTTTCCAGCTAGGCAGGAGATGCAACAATACCCGATGATCTGGTAGGGAAATGTGTGGCTGGGTGGCTTTGATCGCTGTCATTATTACACTCCCCATGTTGAGTATGGCTATTTATGTTTATTATGTAATCAAATTGTAACTAAAGAATGGAATTGACAGTGATAATTCCTTTATTGGGTTCCTCTTACCATTGCTCAAATGCAAGGTCTTACAGATACCAGGGCTGTCTTCCAAACAGAATCTTTAATGAACTGAAGCCTGTCAAAGCCTTTGAGATGCTAAGCCTCGCAACAAGAACAAGCAGTAACCCTTTTCCTTAAGGCTGTACAGTTTTCCTGTTGTTTCTCTCCACCAATCCATCAGTTTGTGGATGATAAACAGCTTTCTAGAGGTTTTTCATTTATAATTCTGGGCACACGTCCCGCAACCAGGAGAATATACAGTTAGTACCTTGATTGTGTATTCTTTGATAATCCTATTCAAGAGTGAAAAGGAATAAGTAACTAAACCAATTGTTTGACACTAACTCCTATAAAGGGTGAGGCCTCCTAGTACTGTGTAGCATATTCAGCCAATACGAATGTGCACTAGTATCCTTTTCAGAGGGTACTAAGGCTCCTCTGATATGCATATTGATACCATGAATGGCAATGATAAGCTTTAGTTGCACAGGAACTTTTACTGTTGCCCCCTTAAGGGGTGATTGGCACACTGTACAGTGCTGACCTAGCCATTTGGTCTGACTATAGATCCAGGGGCAAAAGAACTGTTTTCAAAATTTTTCATGGGCAGTTTCTGGTTCTTGGTGAAAATCTTTGAGGGGGCTATACGCTAGTAGTAGTAGGATTTGGTGTTGGTAGGGCAGATGGACCAGTAACTATGTTACTAGTGATGGTACTTCTCTTTGGGTTACATCATATAGATGTTCACATATTTTTGCAAATACCTCCCCTAAGGTGGTTCACATGGACATTTTAGGCCTAGGCCCTTCAATGACCCAGTGGGAGAGGCCATGTTTTGGCAGGTGTTTAATACAGATGTATCTTCTTCCAGTTTACACTCAAAGGCATCTGGTCAAACTCCAACACAGAACCCATGGGCACCTCCTCTAATGTTTTCCGTAGGGCAGTGTTTTGGAGAATTATGAGTAGCACAGCTGCTCCAATTCCCCAGTATGGGCTTCTTTATATTTATACTTTTGGTAGATAGGCATTGTTAAATGAGAATGGGAAGACAAGCAGTCTCTCTGCTCTGACATGCCTAAAACTGTGTAACGTGATGGTAACCTCTCTGTTAATCTGTATTCCATTGTTTCTTCTGTGGCCTGTCCTCCTCACCACTCCCACAATCCCTGCATATCATCCACCTCCCTCAGCAGTAGCACCCATCAGCATACCTCCTCTCCGGCTGGTCAGGTGCAAAGGCTAAATGCTTACAACATACTATTTCAATGGGATGTATGTCGTTACAACGCATGCTTTTACAACGCATGCCATTACAATGCAACTTTTGCAACGCAAGTCGTTACAACGACCTGCGTTGGGGGGCGCTGGATAGTGAATAGTTTAATTTACTATTCCAACTCCAGTCTCCGTGGATAGTAGGGAAGGTGTTGGATAGTGATTAAACTATTCCCTATCCTAGAGCGCCCTCCAGCGCAATGCGTTGTAATGACTTGCGTTGTAAAAGTTGCGTCGTAATGGTAGTGCGTTGTAAAAGTTGCGTTGTAAAGGATGTTTCCCATTTCAATGTGTAGTAAGAGAGCAGCAGACCTGCCAACTCACAGGGCCTTCATGTCTCACATGATACCAGAGTTTTTCACACCGTCACCCAATGAAGAGACGATAGGGTAGGGATCAACTGGAAATCTGTGCCTGGAGGGGGTTTCCAGCATGTGTGAAGACACTTCAGTGTACATACATGACCCATTAAGGCTTCTATAGCACCTCTCCTTGTTCTACGGTGATATGAGGCTGCTCCAGAAGCCTTTGTTTGTGTAATGAGCTCCGGGTAAACGTAGGTCTAAGGTTTTGAGTGCCAGAGAGCTCACCCCCACACCCTGCACCATGGCTGTAAAGGCTGCGATGGGCACAGGGTCAGGTCCCTTCTGCAAGCCTCCCTTCCTCATTCACCGGGTGACATGTTTAAGTTGAGCCTGGGCAGGGCATGCACTGCTCTGCAAGGCATGCTGTATTGGAGTATGGACTTGAAGCTCTACCCACTCTCCGCCCATATTTGTCATTGGCTTATGTCATTGTCCTTTGTAAATGCTGGCTTCTGATTTGTTAATAGGCTTGGTAGTCCCTCCTTAGTACCGCCTGGTCTTCATTTGTGACCTCCCTTGAGGACTGGCCTTTTTACTTCTGTTGTTACTCATTATGTCTTGTTTACTCTGTAAGCACTGTTTTCTTTAATGCGTTTCTCCTACTGCAGGCACGTATGCTTTCCTGCAACATTAAGCGTGCCATGTGGGCTTTCACTCTCCAAGCAGCCCGGGACAATGGTGGTCGCTTCTTTGAAGTGAAATAGGTCTCGCATTTACAAGAGTTTCTGCTATTCTCATTGTAAATGACGATGCCTTTTATTTATGTGCAATGCCAATAGCTTAAACTCTCGCAAATGCAAGACCTATTGCATTGCAAATGCTTGTTATTAAAAGCTAGCAGGTTTGAACCAGTGTTTTGGCGACACTCTCCTCTTCCTTGTCCTTCAGCGCTTTGAAATGACTTCAGGTTGCATGGAGCACTTGTATCTACAAAGGACATACCTTTTGTTTCATTGCTGTTTAACTACAGCAGCGGTTAAATAATTTCTCATGTCCTACAAGAAAAAAAGGCTGTCACATATGTTTATGTTATGTAATTTAGGTCATGTTGTCTCCTTGGGGGGACTGTGGTGCCTTTTTCACTCTTCTATCCCTCCACTATCGTTCTCAATCCAAATAACTGACTATCATGTCCACCACTCAAATTACTATCTTATTCCACTATACTAATTCACCACTAATCCTTTATCGGTTCTGGAGTAGCTCGTTACTCACCGTAAAAGCGCTTTGACGCCTCATCAGGGGTAATACGCGCTATGTAATTGCAAATACAATACAAAATGTGAGTAAAGTCTTGCAAAGTTAAATGTACAACAGCCCAGCTGAAAAGAGCCATCCCTGTCCATTAAAGGTACAGTAGCCCAGCTGAGAAGTGCCAGTGCTATCCATTAAGGTACCAAAGCCCAGCTGAGAAGTGCCAGTGCTGTCCATTAAGGTACCAAAGCCCAGCTGAGAAGTGCCTGTGTTGTCCATTAAGGGCACAGCCTTCCAGCCGAGAAGTGCCAGTCCTGTCCATAAAAGGTACAGCAGCCCAGCTGAGAAGTGCCAGTCCTGTCCATAAAAGGTACAGCAGCCCAGCTGAGAAGTGCCAGTCCTGTCCATAAAAGGGACAGCAGCCCAGTTGAGAAGTGCCTGTCCTGTCCATAAAAGGTACAGCAGCCTAGCTGAGAAGTGCCAGTCCTGTCCATAAAAGGTACAGCAGCCCAGCTGAGAAGCCCAGCTGAGAAGTGCCAGTCCTGTCCATAAAAGGTACAGCAGCCCAGTTGAGAAGTGCCAGTCCTGTCCATAAAAGGTACAGCAGCCCAGCTGAGAAGTGCCAGTCCTGTCCATAAAAGGTACAGCAGCCCAGCTGAGAAGTGCCAGTCCTGTCCATAAAAGGGACAGCAGCCCAGTTGAGAAGTGCCTGTCCTGTCCATAAAAGGTACAGCAGCCTAGCTGAGAAGTGCCAGTCCTGTCCATAAAAGGTACAGCAGCCCAGCTGAGAAGTGCCAGTCCTGTCCATAAAAGGGACAGCAGCCCAGTTGAGAAGTGCCAGTCCTGTCCATAAAAGGTACAGCAGCCCAGTTGAGAAGTGCCAGTCCTGTCCATAAAAGGTACAGCAGCCCAGCTGAGAAGCCCAGCTGAGAAGTGCCAGTCCTGTCCATAAAAGGTACAGCAGCCCAGTTGAGAAGTGCCAGTCCTGTCCATAAACGGTACAGCAGCCCAGTTGAGAAGTGCCAGTCCTGTCCATAAAGGGTACAGCAGCCCAGCTGAGAAGTGCCAGTGCTGTCCATTAAGGTACCAAAGCCCAGCTGAGAAGTGCCTGTCCTGTCCATTACAGATACAGCAGCCCTGATGAAAAGTGCCAGTCCTGTCCATTGAAGGTTCGAAAACCCAGCTGAGAAGCGGCAGTACTGCCCATTAAATGCACAGCTGTACTGCCCTGTTTAAGGACAGGAGGCTGCTGGTAAGTAGCAATCCTGACCCAAATGAGCTCAGATGTAATGGTTCACACCGCCTTATTAGCGGGATAAGTGCCAGGCCATAAAGTGCTGAAGGCTCCCTGACTGCTGCCCCTGCGCTTCTCTGCCCTCCCCGCAGTGCTGAGCCCGGCTCGCCATAGAAGCCGCTCCGCCGGGGTGGGCTGCGGGTCTGTTGATCTCCCCGCACCCCTCCACAGACCCGCTGCGGCTGTCAGGCGCTCCCGGTCCGGAGCCTCGTCTGCAGCAGTGCCCGGCGCCGAGGCATCCCTGGGGGCTGCCGAGGCTCTGCGGACCCCTCCCCGTCCGACCCCAGGGGCCCCCAACCTTGAGCCGACCCGGAGCAGGGACCGGGCGTGGACGCAGCAGAAGAGCAGGAGGAGCTGCGGTAGGACCAGCGGGGGGTGCCCCCCCCCCCAGCCCTCCCATCCCTCCCCTCGGACCCCCGTGGGCACCTCCCCTGGCACTGCGTGTGATCTGCTGCAGGGGAAGCGCGCTGCGGACCCGGCACGTACTGGGCGCTGCATCAGTGGGCAGGGCTTGGGGGGCAGTGGCATGGCACGGACTGCGGTGGGGTGGAGGGGGGTCTCTGTATCTGCTTCCACTACCCCCCCCCCCTCCCTGTTTCTGCCTCCTCCCGCCGGTGAATCTGTCTCCCCCTCCTCTTCCTCTCTTATCTCCCCTCTGACACATTCTCTTTCAGATCCAGTCTCTGCCTCGTTGGTCTCTTGTTTCTCGTTCTCTTTCGTTTTTAGTCCTACGCCTGCACCCTCTCTTTTCTCTTTCAGTCTCCGTTTGCTTTCTCCGAGGCTCTTCCCCTATTTTCTCTGGCTCACTGACTTTCTTATTTCACCTCTCTCTAATATATTGTACTGTATTTATGTAGCGCCTACTGCCCTGGTGTGGGGCGCTGAAGCGCTCGCCTACATAGAGATCATGCTACAACATGTAGGATGGAAGGCTAGACGTGTGTTGACTTTGTTTTCATCCTGTGGGGAGTGTTTCAGATCACACAATGAGAGCACCGACCTCTGACCTGGTCAGAGCAATGCCCGTCTCTGCTGACCCCAGAGTTATTTTGCCATCTGAAGTTTTCCCTCCCGAGTTAACAAATGAGGCTTTGGCAAAGCCAGTAGTATTTGCCTTTTTGACCCAATTGCTTTTTCCAGTCTTTTTCGCCGAAGTTGTACAGCATGCGTGCAAAAGAAACAAAGGACAAAAGGACGCGATGACGTGCATGCCTGCGTGTGTGAGCACATTACGATGTCACTGCAGCTTAGCGTGATGACGCCTGCTGGAGTTTCCACACGACGGGCCGGCGCTAGGCATGGGCTGTGTGGGCAGCCGCCCAGGGCCTCACACTCTGCCTGCCAGGATGGGGCCCTGGCTGCCCCGCACAATGGCAACACCCCGCCAGTCCTCTTGTACCCCTGCTGGGAGCCCCCACCTCCTGGGGTCTCAAATGGATGTAGCGGTAAGGCCTAGGGGAGGGGGACACCTCTGCAGGGCGCCCATTGTCAGCACTTTAGCCCACACAGGTTTATTTATTTTTATTTATTTATTTATTGAATGCATTTTTATAAAGCACGGACTTTACCCGAAGGTGTCAGAGCGCTGTACAATAGAACCAGTTACGTTACATGAGAGAACTGTTACAGGAATGGAACAAACCAAAGCAGCAGGCCATAGAATCAAAACAACACAGGCAAAAGGAACACATTGTCAAACACAGCAAGCACAGAATGTACAAACACAAATATGAATATATATGACAAATTTACAATGACTAAAGAACTTCCTGGCTAAAAATAGCAGGCCATAGAATCAAAACAACGCAGGCAAAAGGAACACATTATCAAACACAGCAATCATAGAATGAACAAACAAAAATATAAATATATATGACAAATTTACAATGACTAAAGAACTTCCTGGCGGGGTCTGCGAAGGAGGGAATTAGTTCTGAAAGTGTCTTTGGAATAGAAGAGATTTGAGGTCCGCTTTGAAGATCTGGATGGAGGGGATGGCACGGCGCGAAGGAGGAAGCGAGTTCCAGATTCTCACCGCATTACCTGAGAACGATTGTGCCATCAATTTTTTTCCTTTTGAAGGAGGGGGGCTCAAGCAGGAACTTTTCCGCACTCCGTGAAGGTCTTGAGCCTCCAGACAATTTCAGTTTATTCACCAGATAGCGAGGGGAGGAAGAGTGCAAAGCTTTGTGGGTGATACACGCCGTTTTGTAGATCGCTCTAGCCTCGATGGGAAGCCGTCGGAGAGAAGACAGGATAGGAGTGATGTGGTCACTTCTCGCACCTTCCTTCCGAAATGGGCTGTACAAGAGGTGCTTGGGGTGGCTGAGAGAAGGAGCTGCGGCCCAGGTGGAGTCTGGCCAAAGCAGCATCCCCGAGATCAGAAGGTGCCACTTATGTACATTTCAGGGGCCTCGCACATTCCCTTTCACCAGGGCCCCGAAAATCCTAGGACCAGCCCTGCACACGCATATGGCATGAGTTGCCTCCATTTTGTTTATTTCCTATTGACCTGTTCGAAGATGGAAGGAGGCATTTGGAGCGGTGAATGTAAACATATGCAAGAACTTTTATAAACCTACTGGTCAGGCAGCAAATGGAAGTTTTTGGGCCGTCCAAAAGACTGTAAAAAACATTTATTTTTATTTTTAACTCGTTAGCTGCTTCAAATGTACCGCGTCAGTGCGGAACGTTCGAAGAAACGGCCGGGGGCTGCGACGGCCAACGGTCGTTTGCAGCACCAGCCAGGTAGTGCTGAGCACGGAACGGGTTAAAGGCCTGGAGGGTGGAGAGTAATGGAGGAGGAGAAGTGACACCGGAGAAACAATAGGAAGCGGGCGAGGGAGCAACAGGGGAAGTTTTAAAAAAAAATGTATTTTACAAAAAGTTCCATTTGAGGGAAGCAGCTCACTACATACCTACCAAATTGAAGTACAATCTCAGAGGGGGCAGAGCCTTGAAGGGGATGTGCCTCGTGACGAGAAGTACCTAGGAGACACTTTTCAACCCCACCCTGCCCCCAAGCTCCCTCCTCCTAAAAAAAAAGGCTTGCTGAGGCTGGCGTCAATGTCCTGGGGTGTTTTCACACCTCTGAATGGACATCGGCAGGCAGTTCAAAGCTTCTCGAAAAACGAGCTAGAAAACCACTATTTAGAGTGTTTTTCTGTGCCACAGTGTGATATCGGCTCCTTACCGGGTGAGGGTGACCGTGTGATGGGAATGGATATCTCGTGCACGCGTGGCACCGTGTGAGTTGGCAAGCATGTGACTAGCTGGGATGAGGTACGAAGGAGGATGTAGCCTTAAGGCTAGAGCTGCCGTCTTTGGAAGTGGGAATCCGGGTTCGAGCCTCGGCGTCGGCTCAAAATCCTGTGATTCTGGGCAAATCACCTAATCTCCCCGCGCCTATCAAAATATGAATGTGTCTTTGTGTAACGTAACTGGTGCTCATGTAAAGTGCTCCAATACCTTCGGGTCGAGTTCGCGCTATATAAATGCAAAAAAAAGCAAAAGGGGCAACATGGGACATGCAGTGGAGAAGTGTGGCTCACTGGTTAGAGGAGGCAGACCCTGAAGCAGAGGTCAGACCCGGGACCAGGGTCAATTCCGGACGCGGCAGGGTCTTGAGCCCAAATGTCCACAGACTCGATAATTCTCGCTTCGGTACCTACTCGAATCACGGGTTAACACTCTGCAACTCTGGGCAATAGCTTGCTTAATCTCCACTACGGCCCCCCCGTGGAGGAATGTCTGGCTTTCACCTTGGGGATGCCCAGTAGGGGTTATCTCACAGGGAAAAAGCCAGGACGGGTTCCCAAAGCAAGCGCCTTGAGACCTTGCGGTGATAAGGCGCTATATAAGAACCTTTGACATTTACATGACATTGACATTGGGAATTTCCATGGGCAAGCAAGACAATGAGGAGAGTTCAAGAAAATGCATGCACTCTCATGGTGTGTTGAAATGAAAGAAAACAAGCACTGCAAAGCCAAAAGGTCTGGCCTTGGCATGACGGTGCAGTGGTTATCTTTTTTTTTTTTTTCTTTCCAAGCATTTGCCACAAAAATAAAAGGAAAACAAAGTTCTGCCACTTAAATGTGCCCCCATATGACCGAAAAAAATAAAACAATAAAAAAAACATTCTCTATTGTATCCATTTCACTAGTGGGGCTTTTAGGTTGTACCATGCATTGTAATATGAGTATCTGTGAAAGGGACGTAGGAATGACAAATAATGTCCTAACCAAGCACTCCGGTCTAAGAAAATGAAATATTGGAGGAAACCGAACGTTTTCAAGCTTTGCTTTATTGGGAGAGCAGTAACTTTGAATAGATGGACTGCATTAACAGAATGCACTGTGAAGGTGACTGAGTTGTGCTTGACTTGAAACCCACATCTGAAGGCTATTGGCTATTGGCGGGTACCTGTCCTATTTTGAGTGCAGGCATTGAGGGTGTTGTTGCCTGAAGTTTTAATATGGTCGACAATAGGGTGTTTTCTACAACCGATATCTAAAAGCTATCTTTAAAAGAGACCTAAAAATATATTTTGTTGCCTGCGTTATTGGAAATGCAAATTTAGGTTTGAAACTACTTTACTGACCTTGAATAAAATTGTTATGTTTTATAGTGCTGCACTGTTTTGTTTACAAGGAACATCCCTGCCATTGGTGTGGCCTGAAGTCCTGTGCGGCATAAGTCTAGTTTGTGGTTGGTTTTCATAGGTGACTACCTGACTTGGTTTATGTCTCAAGTCTTCACAAGCGATGGTGTGTTAGCCAATAAAAAGTACGAAGTTGGCCAGAACTCTTGGCTTCTTCAAAGATGACCAGTTGGCTAATGGCTGTTACCGATCCCAAGTAGGGAAGCGAAGTAGAGTACTGACACGTGGTTTGAGACTTGTGTAGTGGAGGGCCTGAGATAAGATTTTACATTGCCTGAGTGGTTTACTAGGGTTGCGGGCATGGGTTGGCAGAGAGGTGAGTTGTGCCTCAGGCTCCTTCCAGCGGGCAGCGCCTCAAGCTTGACACCCGTAGTGTGAAAAGCCCGCAAAGCTGAGACCTAAATTCCCGTAGTCTATTATTTAAAGGCTTTCCTTCCAGACAAACAATATCATAACTCTACTTGCACAGTTCTGCAAAGGTAACAAACTTTACAGCATCCCCAAAAGGCAAAAATGTTCCCAGAGTCCGAGTATCTTGCAAAAAAAAAAAATTACAAGCGATTTTTCTCATAAAAACCTTTTTAAGGTCAACTGACAGCAAACCCGTAGAGTTTGTAGAGTTTTTTATGCACATCGACTCTCGGTGAGAATTTTTTAAATCAAAAGTTTGTTTTAAAAAAAAAAAAAAGTTCCCAATTTGGGAGGTTGGTAAAGTTTAGGAACACTTCAAAAAACAGCTAAAAAAACAACTCCTGTAAATGCCATAGAACAATAATTTTGAGAGGATGTTATCATTCTACACTGGGTTAGATGAAGGTACGTTTGGTTTCAAGATGCTTGTATTACTTCAGGGCTATTTTTCTCTGTTATATATAACCTAGTTGGACTTGATTTGATATAAGGCCTGAGGGACATTAGCAGCCTGACAGATCTTCCTTTGTGGCCCTTCTCAGGGTCCCTGTTTAACAGAATTATTGCAGCAGAGAAGTAAAGCTGCTCAAGTTCTGTGTTTTTATAATTTGTGCTAGCCAAGCTAGCCAAGTAACCTCGTTTTGTGACCCTGGGCTTTGTTTCTACAGTTAGTTCTGCTTGTTTTATAAACAGGATTGCTCAGCTCCTAGAACAGGCTGAAACAACAGTTAAACCAAAGCCCAGAATCAGATAAAACAAAGAAAACATTGTTGGCTGTGTACCTTTTTGTGCTTTTCTGTTTGTGGCCTTTTTTTGCAGCCAGTTCAGATTGTACTGTCAGGAGGGCAGATAAAAGCTGAGAAGACTGTGGGGGTGCATACAAAAGAATGGGATCTGTGATCTTAAATCAGTAGCAGCTGCTATGGGGCAGTAGTGCTGGGGTGGGGGGTTAAAAAAAGAAAGAAAAAAATTAAACTTACCAGCCAGCCGTTGTTCTCCTCCGTCCTTTTCTTCTTCAGTCGACGTTAGGAAACAGGAACAGGAAGCTCCCAGGCTTATAGACTCCCCTAGCCAATCACAACGCTGCTATCAGCCGTAGTTCGGCGCTCAGATGGGGGCTGTGTAATACACCCCGGTGAAGAACATGCCAAATGTGCATGACGGTTTGTCCGGCCCAAGACAGCCAGCCAAACTGTCATGCGCACTTAGAGAGGGCCCACGACTCCTCCCCCTGCTCTGTGGGCAGTCCAGGCTGCCCATCCCTACAGATAAATACTTAAAAATAAAATGATAATAACATCACATGCTGTTATTATCATTTTATTTTTTCTCTGGGGCAAGGCGTCCCTGTCTTAAGTGCAGTGCTGCAGGGTCAGTGCATCTGAGTAGATCAGACAGATAGCTAAACAACCAAAATATGCTGTAACTATCTTAAAGTTAGAGCTGTTGGTGTTGAAAATAACAATGTTTTTTATTTTTTTTTTATTTTTTGCAGTGGAGGTATTATATTTGCATAACACTATTGGCAATGGTATAAAAAACGTAAAGTTAAAAACATTGTCATTTTCAACGCCAACAGCTCTAACTTTAACAAATGCAATACCTATTGCATTGGAAATGCAATTGGTCTTGCATTTGTTGGAGATGGAGTTATTGGCATTATAAATGCCTATGTTTTTTTTTATCAGGGCATATTGCAGGGTGCAGTACCATATGTGGCCAAAACAGGTCTCATGGGCCCTCTTTTGGCCACATATAGTACTGCACTCTGCAAAGTTGGAGTCATTGGCATTATAAATGCCAATGTTTTTCACCTAGCCATGTTATAGGGTGTAGTACCATATGTGGCCAAAAGAGGTCCCAGGGGACCTCTTTTGGCTACTTATTGTACTTCACCCTGTAGAAGATATGGTAAATCCACCCTACCCATAATGCATTGCATGCAAGATAGTACCACTAGTACATTCAACTAGCTATGTCCATATATAAAATTAGTAGCTTTGAAATGAGACAAAATAATTATTATATTAATTCCTGATTAGGTTGTACTCTGTGTGGAGCTGATGAAGGGAAATTTATAGATGGTCTCATATAAATATGAGCTGTTCTTCTGAGTGAAGTAAACACTACCAGCCTAGGTTAGGACACAGTGTGCGTCCTGCCTGAAGCCTTTTAAGAAAATAGTGTCTTGAGGCTGTAATTAAGACCTAGGGAGTAACAACACATGTAACGGAGGTGGCCTCATGGGAGGTTACAAGAAGAAATATGGTGGTACTAAGGAGGGACTACTAAGCCTATTGACCAATGAAAAGCCACCATTTGCAAAGGACGGGGACAGGAGCCAATTAAAAACATGGGCGGAAAGTGGCTGTGCTTAATGCACATATCCTGAATATAGCATGTCTCGAAGAGACAGCGCGAGCGCTGCCTAGGCGAGACCTAAAAACATGAATGCAAGTTAAACTAATCTGTGGGAATAATTGATTTGGTAGAAAAGTCCAGTTAGTTTGAGCTATCATTTCAGAGTTCAGATGTCTGTGTGTGTAACTGGAGGGTTACTGACTTGAATCTTGGTCGGTGCACTGGGGAAAAGTGATGTGTGTATGTTGCCCCATGAGGATCATCCTGAGACAGAAAGCACTGTGAATATGCAGATAATTGGTTTACAAACGTATCACACCCAGAATAACATAGGCTACACAATTTAAATAATGCATAGGTTACACACAGTATGAGAGAGGCTGCTGCAAAATATGTCCTTTCTAGATTCATATTCCAGGTCTATGTCCTAAATAACAGATTGTAAAGACTAACAGCCTGATTCATCAAGCTAAATTGCACTTGCAAAGGGCAAGATTCTCAGAATCTTGCCTTTTGCGAGTGCAATTTTTGCATTTGGGATACATCATCCCAAATGCAAAATTCGCTATTAAAGAATTCGCACATTTGCGAAGAATTGCATTTAAGGAATCTCTATTTGCGATTCCTTAAATGCAATTCATGAATCATTTTAAAATTGCGAAATCACAATTTTGGGCCGCTATTTACCGAGAGGTCAGACCTTGTGGTAAATAGCAAAAACTTAGAAAAATGCATTTAAATGCATTTTTCTAAGTTGCATGTTACACACACACATGTCCACATGTCCTTTGGACATGTGTGTGCGCAACACCAATGTAGATTACATTTCAGGGGTGCTACAGGGTGTCCTTTGGACACCCCTGCACCCTTGAAATCGCATCCTTATTTGCGATTAGCTAATTGCTAATCGCAAATAAGGAATGACTCCCCATTCATTCCTATGGGCCTGTAGGCCCATAGGAATGAATGGGGAGTTATTCCTTATTTGTGATTAGCAATTTGCTAATCGCAAATAAGGAAGCTGTAGGAATCGCAATATTTTTTGCAATTCCTACATGAATCCCGTTTTGCAAGTCCTTAATAGCGATTCCTTATGAATCGCTATTAAAGACTCGCAAAACGGGTCTTTGATGAATCAGGCTGTAAGTTTGTATTCAGGCTATTTTAAAGTTATTTAGAGTCTACTCAAAGAGTTGTGATGAGTTGGTGTTGTAGTAACCGGGCCAGCGGCATGTGGCAGCCACTTGATCTCCGTGTCCATTAGATGTTGGTCTGAGAACCACCCGGGCAGGTTTGGACAGTGGTTCAGGTAGGTGCTGGTCGGGGCACAGCTGGATTTGCCCCTCTCCATCCTACGCACTCCTGTCCAAAAGCAAATTTGAATGTTGGTTATCATCACCGCAGAGTTCATTGATGACCTCAATGTTCTGATGATGTTACAGAATTCAGCAACTTTTCTAGACTGTGACACTTTGTGGCATAAAATGCACAAAAACCCAAAAGCTGCATCTGACGTCTTTACATGCGACGTCAAAGATTCTCGTTTGGAATCTAAACTTGATCCTTGGTCTCTACTTGGTACAGCATCATTCTTGCAACTGCCAAGCGGTTGTGTTGAGGACGTGGGGGTTGAGCCCGGAGTTGGTGTGAGGGCTTATGGCTGGGAAAGGGGTAATTTTAGGGGTATGGTTATTGGGTGGGTGGGCAGTCAGCTATAATGTAATGTAATGTAAATTGATACTTGTATAGCGCACTACTCACCCGCAAGGGTCTCAAGGCGCTTGTACAAATACAGCTGTGGAACCCATCCTGGCTTTCCCTATGAGGTGTCCACTCCTGGGCACCCCCAAGGTGGAGGCCAGGCATCCTTAGCGTTGTGGGGGCCGTTGTGGAGATTTAGCAAGCTATTGCCCAGAGTTGCAGAGTGGGACTCCATGATTGGAATAGGCACCGAGGTGAGAATTATCAGGTCCGTGGAATTTTTGAGCTCAAGACCCGCCGAGGCGGGGAATTGAACCCTGGTCCCGGCTAGACCTCTGCATCAGGGTCTGCCGCTAGGGCTGAGGGCTAGGGAAGGGGCGAAGAACCTATGTCCTTTCTGAAGCAGACATACTGAATAATATTATCACGAAGACCAACCCGCTGTACGTATATATTGACCCCACCATGACGCATGTTTCTGACATAAGTCCCTGAATGTGAAAATAGCTAAATTATTTCAATAGGGCGCGCCACTTTGGCAGGCAGCCATGTTCCATCCCCCTGTTCAATGCTCCATGCGCGTTACAAGCCTTTCTTGCTGTAATGTGTGCAGATCGACTCTGATAGCTTTATCTGAGCGTGCTTGACAGTCTTGCCATTTTAATTTAGCTAAAATGTTTCTCTGGTGTTTTGTGTTGTTGTTTTTATTGCAAGTTCATTTTATAAAGTGCTGGGGAAGCTTTATCAAGATCCTACCCGCAAAATTTGCTAGGGGTCAATGTTGAATTTGGCAGGAGTACTCCGAGCTCACCCACCTCTAAAACGCCCTGTACACAGATCGTTTGTTGGTCCCTTCTTAGTCTGACAAGGTCATTTGTGTACATATTTCAGTTTTTCTCTACGTCTTTTTGCCTTTTGTATTTTCAGAGTAATTTTCGCACCCAAGTTGAAATTAGATACAATCGGCTAGATTCATCATTGTCCCGTTTTGCGAGTCTTTAATAGCGATTCATAAGGAATCGCTATTAAGGACTTGCAAAACGGGATTCATGTAGGAATCGCAAGATAAATTGCGATTCCTACAGCTTCCTTATTTGTGATTAGCAAATTGCTAATCGCAAATAAGGAATAACTCCCCATTCATTCCTAAAGGCCCATAGGAATGAATGGGGAGTTATTCCTTATTTGCGATTTCAAGGCTGCCAGGGGTGTCCAAAGGTGAATTTACACTGATTGACATGTGTGTGTGTAACATGCAACTTAGAAAAATGCATTTAAATGCATTTTTCTAAGTTTTCACTATTTACCACGGCGTTTGACTTCGTGGTAAATAGCGGTCCTAAATTGCGATTTCGCAATTTTTCAATGTTTCATGAATAGCATTTAAGGAATCTCTAATTGAGATTCCTTAAATGCTAATCCTCGCAAATTTGTGAAATCTTTATTAGCGATTTTTGCATTTGGGATGATGAATCCCAAATGCAAAAATTGCGCTCGCAAAGGGCCAGATTCTCAGAATCTGGCCCTTTGCGAGCGTAATTTCCTTTAATGAATCTAGCTGCAAATGGCCATTTGTGTGAGTGTAAATCCATGGATGGTTTAACACTCATAGAAAGGTTTACTCACTTTTCCATGGGGAGGGAGTGTGCACTCTAGACGTGACTACCTAGGAATCCCCTAAATATCCGTACATCTGTGTATTTGTGGCTAGTTACCAGTTTAGATACATACTTTTTTCGCAGCCTATTCCCACTGAATACATTATTAGCTTCTTCAAGGGGGGAATATTTTCCTCAAGGAGAACAAAAAACCTCTAAAGCGTTTTAAAGTGCAGTTTTCCTATTGAGAGATATTTGCAGATATGTAAATTCAAATGGATTGTATTTCTTGTTTTGAAAATAACTCTTGGGTCCCATAGACACCGTTGGGCTTGAAGATTGTAAACCTCTTGCACATGGGCGTAGGAAGCGTGGGGGACACGGGGGATATATCCCCCCCCCAGATTTGATCGATAGACATGACTTCGGAGATGAAAGTGCCTGTAATTTGCGATGGCACAAACAATGACGCTTTTTGGGGGGTGGGAATAAGCAGTTCCAGGCAGTATTAACATCGGAGTTGTGCTGAAGACCGATGGTAGAGGCAGAGGTGGAGGAACTGAGTTTTTACTGCCTTTGACATCCGCTCTAACCGGCGCCTGGATGGCGGCATGTTCAACGCTAACCTTCTGCAACAACGCCTCAATGTTGATATATCTGGACGTTGATATACTCCTCAACATGACCTCCTGTTTTGCCTCAATGTTGACCCATTCCTCAACGTCAACTCTGTCCTTGAAGTCGTTGCTCATGACGTCAATGCTCTTGTTGTCCATGCTCTTGATGTCGGCCATGACGTCGATTGTCATGATGTCGAAGCTCTTGCCGTCGATGGTCATGATGTTGACGTCAATGCTCTTTACGTTCTTGATGTCAATGCCCTCGATGTCAATCTTTTCGGGGTCGACTGGAAAATATGTTGTTTTTTGGACTGATAGCTTCAGTTTGGACCTTCCACTTTCTTTAGAAGTAAATGGTAGAGCCATTGTAGAGGACTGCCCCTCTTCTCGCTCTTCATAAGTAAACAGCAGAGCTCTGGTAGAAGACTGACCCTCATCTCGCTCTTCAAAGTTAAATGGCAAAGCCCTGGTAGAGGACTGACCCTCTTCTCACTCTGAAGTCTCACCTTCAGACAATGTTTGCGTCTTGCTTTTCTTCAGAGTCCACTCGAAAACTTCTTGTTTGCTGAAAATCTTCAGGGAGATGCTGCCTAGAAGGCAGAGTTTTGCTCCCCCCAGGCAGGTCATTTTCCCAAATAAAAAGAAGCATTTTATTGAACAAAAGAACAACATTTTCTGTCAGAAAAAGACAGAAACTGCAAGTGAGAGATGAAAAATATCGAATGAAGTTGTTGAAACAAAAAAAAATAGTTTTTTTTCAGGTATAGAGCTTAAAAAGGCTGAACTCAGTGCTCCGGGATCATGTCGGCAGGATTTAGAAAGAAAACCTGAAGCAACTGTCACCTGCTGAGCATGATGGGATACTGGTGGTCTCTGGGTTCTTAAAGGCGCAGTTTCGTTTTTAGCCAAACAATGACAGCCTATGAGGCTACTCTGTCCTGCGCTCCTCCATCTCTCTAAAAAAAAAAAAAGGTTTGTGAGGGAGATTTATGCTGTTTGCAACAATATCTTAAAATTGTACACAAAATCGTTGTAGTGGCTTTTTTTTTTACTTCTTAATGAAGAAGTTGTCCATTGTGGCCCAGGCATATAGGCTGCATAATTTGACTTTTTTTCTCAAGTAAGGCAAAAGTCTACACTTAAGATGATATATTGAAGTGCTCTAGGGGCCCAGCATGTGGGCTGGACTATTCGGTGCTTATGACTGTAAATGGAAATGCCTTACGAGAGAACCATTCTGCCCTGCCCCATCCTGACAATAGCACTATTATTAATATTTGCTTCTGCTCACACAATTTGGTTAACCGGGGAATCCACGATCAATGCAGGTTTTCTGGTTTCACTTAGTGCAAATCGGCTACTAAGTGAGTATCTATTACTCTCTCCTTTTTACCTCAAGTGTTAATGTTTTTTTTTTTTTTTACCTCTCTGTGCATGAGGATAGCACAAGTATGACAGGTAAAAGCCACATGAAAGCTCAGCTCGTTATGGGATCAAGGTGCTATCAGGACCTCAAGCTGAACCTTAGCCAGGTTTCAGACTCGAGCCTAGCTTGAGCTTTCAGTGGCTCGCCCCCTCCCCCCCTCTCTGGGTTTTATTTGCACTCTGGTACAGAACTATGCTTAAAAACGTCACGTCACATCCGGTGAAAAGATAGTGCATTTAAAACGTTTCTTATCTCAGAAAGAAGTGAATTCTACATTTGTGGGAAACGGGCAGAGATGAGGCACATCTACACGCCTGAGTCAGGCCAAAGGGGGACTGGGGCACCAGTTAAATGTGTAGTGAGTGGACCCAAAGTAGCACCAGAAGTGATGTTTTTTGTGGAGATGAATGTCAGAATGGCAGATTCATAAGGAACCGGAACATTGCTAAGATTGTTTTTTTTTTTTTAAATAGAGGATAGGTGTTTCTTGGAAACTGTGCCAAATGTTTTGTCTAAAAGGAGACTCAGTAAATCATTTTTGCAGAACCTGGGCTCTTGGGGGAGTGGGGGGGGGGGTGGACTGTGAGAGGAGAAACAGACAGGCCATTGGCTGGGGTCTGAATATTTTGGGGGCCTGCCTTGTTCCTACTAACGATGCCCACTCTCTTTGCAGGTAAACGCTGACCTTCAGACGCTGAGTCATGCAGGATCCAAGAGCACGTTTAGCGAGCCCAACCCCTTCACTGAGATAGCCATGAACAGTTGCAAGTACAACGGAGGAGTGGTGAGACCCCTCAGTAGCCTGAGCGCCTCCCGTAGGAACCTTCATGAACTTGACTCTGAAACCCAGCCCCTGCAGACCCTCAACAGCTCTGGCCTAGAGGTGGTGGTCTCCAAGAGCGACCACGTCAAGGCCCCTGACAGCGGCCTGGACGAGGAGGAAGAGGCAGAGCGTGCCCGCAACCAGAAGAAGAACCAGAACGTGGGATACAAGCTGGGTCACCGGCGAGCCTTGTTTGAAAAGAGGAAGAGGCTAAGTGATTACGCGTTGATCTTCGGGATGTTTGGGATTGTGGTTATGGTGACCGAAACTGAGCTCTCCTGGGGAGTCTACTCTAAGGTACAGACAACCTTTTTTTCTAGGTTGGGGGCCACTTTACTTGATGTGAAAGGCTTGTGTGTGTTGAGGACCATCTTGGAAGACACTTCACAGGCATTGCCTTGTTTGTATGCAGTCTCGCATTAACCTGAGAGCTTGCTTTCTTGTCTTAGCACATCTGTGACTCCTTGAGGGCCATCACTTGTCTTCTTTCTCTAAAAAGCAGATGAAGGGATGATCCCTTGTATCAGCCTCCAGGGTGTCCAATTGAAGGAATTCTTTAGGCCAATCAGGAGGTCTCAGTCTTGTCAGTTACTTATTTAAGGCATGAACCAACCAACCTCCTATACTATAACCAATAGAAAATGCATATACATCTTTCCACATTGTCTATGTTGCTATGATTGGGGCTCTCGGTTTTATGGTATTTAATGGTTCAATATTTCTGCCTGCATTCCTTCGGATACATGTTTTTGTTCATCATATCTTGGTATATCAATTTATTTTTGTGCTCTTTGAAGAAGTGAAGTTGCACCTGCAGGATTTCCTCATTTTTTAACTGACAGATGCAGACTCACTCTCATACCCCTGTAGCATTTTAGGCACACATATTTAATGCATTAGCATCGTAGCACAACCAGGGGTGCACAGCTGCAGCAATTTAAGCTTCGTTATCTTGTCTTTGTTTGTTTGACTCCCTGAGCTGTCAACATTCACAGCTGTTGGCCTGACACTCATGACAGATACCATTGATGGCTGCTCAATACAAGGCCTACTTTACATGTTCTTGTTTCTAAAAATAAAGACAGGCAAGGCAAAATTTGTTTTTCTGCCATCCTATATGAGTAAAGCGTAAAAAGAAGTAAAAATGGAAAACTAGGAGCCTAAATGTGATACTTGCCTAATATATATATATACTATAACATCACTGTAACCTTTGGTTTCTTAAGTGAATATATATATATATATTTATTTATTATTTTTACTAAAGAAACTAAAGGTTTCAGGGACATAGAAATTTACTGAAAAACTCAAAGGTTTGAGGGATGTTATAGTTGTGCTCAGATCAGATTTCACTCGTACAAGACCAGTGACATTCAGCAGTTATAGTTACCTGAGCTAACTATAACTTACGCCTCCACATGGCACTGCTATGACCTCACATATTATTTCATTCATGACCCGTTCAGTTCCATCATTGATCACATCTCAAGTGACATCAATGATGACGTCATTCACAGAACCACTCACGCCCCCATACAACCTTTCATATGCCCTCTCAGACACCCAGCCAACCAGTCACATACTTATTCACAGACCCATACCAGTACTCATACATCCACTTACTCATCCCTTTTGCCACTCACACAATCACTCACTCACCCATACATCTACTCATACAGATAGTCACTCAACCATACAGCAACTCACACGGCCACACTCTCACCCATACAGCTACTGGGGACCAGCCATTTAAAGATGGGGGAGGTGAGCTGGGCGGCCCCCCTCCCTGTGCCGAATTTGGCCCCGAGGACTCCATCCCTCAGGGCCTTCCCATTTGTTACGGGTTTCTCAGGGCAGCCACTCTCCACTGGGACCGCAGGGGCAGCCTGAAGCCCCACGGTCACAGCCGGCAACCTGCCTCCTGCGGGAGCCGGAATTGCTTTCACACACTGGGAGCTGCTGGAAAGGCATACATATTTACTTTTTTTGGGGGGGGGGTTATGCGTGGTTTGAGATGCTGCACAAGTTTCTTGTGTCTGAAATTGGATGTAAGCGCAACAACATGTAGTTAAATGCCGGGGCAATCTTGGCACCATTTTGTATGCAAGACAAGGCTCAAATATTCAGAAACTCCTCTACATCCATTTGTTTCTTTAACCCCTTCGGCGCATCAGTGGCGCCGCTCGCACGCTGATGATGAGCTGAGCTCGTCATGTAACGCGGCTTTTTGAAAAAAGCCACGTAGCGCGACAATAGCCGCAGCGCGCATGCGGTTAAAACATAAACATTTGAACAATTATTTTCAAGAGCCTGCACCCCCTTGTCAGTAAGACGTTAATCAGTAGGGATGCAGCCTTGGGAATCCCTCTCAATATTGTTGGTGATTGAAGGAGGATTGTTTTGGCCTATGTATGACATCCTTTTGGCACCTTTCTTTGCAAGTATCACCCCAGTGCATTGTGGGAGCCCCAGCTTGCTTGCTTCAGTGTCCGGTTCTATTTATTCTGATCTCCAGGGAATCCTTGTTAGGACATGCTCTTTTGTTTCTGCAGCTCGTGAAGATGTCTTCAAAAATTGGTTATGCTGCCTGCTGTTGGCAGCAGGCCACAGATCTGTCGTAGATGGCAACATTTACATCAAGCTGATGTATAGTTTACGAGCAGCCTGGATCTGCAGTGTTTGCAGTAGGTCTTTGTACCATCGATGAGGTTCTAAACATGGACCCATGGCCCGGTGGCATCCTTTTTTTTGTTCTCATGTCAATGGCGTATACAGTGAATGTCCCTTATGTACGTCCATTACGGACTCACGCCGTGGGAGTGTGTACAAAGGATGTCCCTGATGTACTAGTTCATGTTTATGTCCCTTACAGACTCATACCGAGAGAGTGTGTCCGGGGGATGTTCCTTATGTACTAGTCCGCGTATACGTCCCTTACAGACTCATGCTGAGAAAGTATGTCCAGAGGATGTTCCTCAATTACTAGTTCATGTTTATGTCCCTTACAAACTCATGCCGAGAGAATGTGTCCCGAGGACATCCCTTACATACCAGTTCATGCTTACTGGTTGGACTCATGCCGAGAGAGTGTGTCCAGAGAATGTCTCTTATGCACTAGTCCGCATGTACGTCTCTTACTGACTCATGCCGAGAGAGTGTGTCCGGAGGACGTCCCTTATGTACCAGTTTGTGTTTGACCCTTGCTGACTCATGCCGAGAAAGTGTGTCTGGAGGTTGTTCCTTATGTATACGTTCTTGTTTATGTCCCTTACAGACTCATGCTGGGAGAGTGTGTCCGGAGGATGTTCCGTAAGTACTAGTCCGCGTGTACGTCCCTTACAGACAGACTCATGCCGAGAGTTTGTCCTGAGGATGTCCCTTATGTACTTGTTCATATTTATGACCCCTATGGACTCATGCCGAGAGAGTGTGTCCGGAGGACGTCCCTTATGTACAAGTTTGTGTTTGTCCCTTGCGGACTCATGCCGAGAAAGTGTGTCTGGAGGTTGTTCCTTATGTACCAGTTCATTTTTATGTCCCTTACGGACTCATGCTAGGAGAGTGTGTCCGGAGGATGTTCCGTAAGTACTAGTCCGCGTGTACGTCCCTTACAGACAGACTCATGCCGAGAGTCTGTCCTGAGGATGTCCCTTATGTACCAGTTCATGTTTATGTCCCTTACGAACTCTTGCAGAGAGAATGTGTCCCGAGGATGCCCCTTACGTACCAGTTCATGCTTACATCCCTTGTGGACTCATGCCGAGAGAGTGTGTCCGGATGACGTCCCTTATGTACCAGTTCACGTTTATGCCCCTTACAGACTCATGCCGAGAGAGTGTGTCCGGAGGACGTCCCTTATGTACCAGTTCATGTTTACGTCCCTTGCGGACTCATGCCGAGAGAGTGTGTCCGGAGGACGTCCCTTATGTACCAGTTCATGTTTATGCCCCTTACAGACTCATGCCGAGAGAGTGTGTCCGGAGGACGTCCCTTATGTACCAGTTCATGTTTACGTCCCTTGCGGACTCATGCCGAGAGAGTGTGTCCGGAGGACGTCCCTTATGTACCAGTTCATGTTTATGCCCCTTACAGACTCATGCCGAGAGAGTGTGTCCGGAGGACGTCCCTTATGTACCAGTTCATGTTTACGTCCCTTGCGGACTCATGCCGAGAGAGTGTGTCCGGAGGACGTCCCTTATGTACCAGTTCATGTTTATGCCCCTTACAGACTAATGCCAAGAGAGTGTGTCCGGAGGACGTCCCTTCTGTACCAGTTCATGTTTATGCCCCTTACAGACTCATGCCGAGAGAGTGTGTCCGGAGGACGTCCCTTATGTACCAGTTCATGTTTATGCCCCTTACAGACTCATGCCAAGAGAGTGTGTCCGGAGGACGTCCCTTATGTACTTGTCTTGTAATAAGTTCCTTGCTAAAGTAAGTGTGCTCAGAGGATGTCTCTTATACACTCATTCCAGGGTACATCCTTTTCGGAGTCATGCCAAGGGATTTTGTCCACAGGATGTCCTTCGTGTACTAGTAACTGTCTATGTCCTTTAAAGACTCATGCTGAGGGAGTGTGTCCAGAGGATGTGTCTTAAGTACCCGTCCCCTGATAGGTTCCCCTTATATGCTTGTTTTTCTGATGGTTGTTCCTTACGAACTTAGGTCCAGGTACTGTCCCAAAACGATGCCCCTCAGTGCTCATCTTCTGTGGATGCCGGTGAGAGTACTCTGCTTAATTCAGAGACTCTGTCCATCACCACCCCTTGTTGTAAATAATTTTGTCCACCCTAAGCGTGGAAGGGTATACTCAGATGTGAGTCCCTTGCTCATTGCACCATCAGGATTCAAGCAAGCCGGGCCGAAGACGGCTGTAATGCCAGAAACCGGTCCCCGGAAGCTTGTTTCCTTCCCAGTGTAAGAATTGGCTTTTGTAGTCTGGTCTGCCCTGTTCCCATGATGCACTGGGCCAGGGACAGACTAATTTGCATACAGCCAGGTTCTGAAACTGGGATGGTGCAATGAGCTAAAAAACGGTGTTGGATCTAGCCCTGATCTCTTGACTGGGTGAGAGTATTCTGCTTAATTCAGAGACTCTGTCCATCACCACCCCTTGTTGTAAATAACCTTACAGACTCATGCCAAGAGAGTGTGTCCGGAGGACGTCCCTTATGTACTTGTCTTGTAATAAGTTCCTTGCTAAAGTAAGTGTGCTCAGAGGATGTCTCTTATACACTCATTCCAGGGTACATCCTTTTCGGAGTCATGCCAAGGGATTTTGTCCACAGGATGTCCTTCATGTACTAGTTCCTGTCTATGTCCTTTAAAGACTCATGCTGAGGGAGTGTGTCCAGAGGATGTGTCTTAAGTACCCGTCCCCTGATAGGTTCCCCTTATATGCTTGTTTTTCTGATGGTTGTTCCTTACGAACTTAGGTCCAGGTACTGTCCCAAAACGATGCCCCTCAGTGCTCATCTTCTGTGGATGCCGGTAAGGACTGCGGTCCAGGCAATGTCTCTTGAGGATACCCCTTATATACTCATTCCCAGGTTCCTCCCTTATGGACTCTTGCAGAGGGTGCGCTTCAAGGGTGCCCTTTATATGCTAGTTTCCAATGGAAGTCTGGTATGGACTATTGCTCGGGTACTGTCTCTAGAAAATGCCCTCTCTGGTCTTATGTCAAGGGAGTGTCCACCGAAAATGTTCATTGATGTACTTGTTCCCAGGTACGTCACTGTTACCTCGGGGCTAGGAATAGGCAGTATGCGAGTTTTGGTTGTAGTTTGGTTTATTTTGGCTAACAAGGTATCGGTACAGGTCTTTCTCATTGATCCCCTACGGGGAGATCGGCTTCTCTCCAGCCGGGTCTTCCGGAGTACTCCCTCCTCCCTTCTTCGGACGGGGCTCCTCCTTCTGCTAGGCTCCGGAGGCTCCGTTATGTCCGCTCTCGGCTAGCCGTACCCCTCCTGGCGTACGGCTGGACGGATCGTGGGGGTGGCCTCCGGGCTTTGCTGGTCCTGCTGTTCGGCTCTCGGTACTTCCAGAGGTCTCCTCGGGTCCCGCTGGGTCTTGAGACGCCGATGTCGGGCTCCGTCCTCTTCTCTCTGGTCTCTCGGCTTCCGATACGCTCTCTTCGCTTCTCCAACTCGCTCCTCTTCTCCACTCCTCCTCGCTGCTTCCCGCCTCTCCGCTCTCCGTCACACTGTCCGCTCCTCCGGTGTAGTAACACACCTGGGGACTGTCGTCGCCGCCTTTAATCGGAGTGCTAGGCTCCTCCTCCATCAGACTTCTCGTCCATTTAAAGGGCCCCCAGTCTCCTTCATCTTCGTCATCACAACTGTATCTCTCTGGTCCCGACCATCCGGGGGGTTGTGGAGGCTGTGGAGAAAAGAGGGGGGGGTCGCACATGATTAATTGGGACCCCTCTTCGGGGCATGATGGCGGGCCCCGGTTACAGTCACTTATGATTTTGTCAAGGTAGCGTGTAAAGAGACTGTTGTGTGTGTACTTGTTCCTAGGGCACATGCCTATACACTTAGTTCCAGGCAATATCACTTATGTATACGTTCTCAGTAGAAGTTTCTTTATGGACTCATGCCAAGGCGCCATCACTAGAGAATGTCTGTTTTGAACATATTGCCCGTGGACGTCCATTACGTACTCATGCTTGGGAAATGTCTTTAGTGTGCTTTCCTTTTGCACTCGTTTCCCTTGGACTTCTCTTATAGACTCATGTCCAAGGTACCCCCCTTAATGTTCTCCCTCATGTATTTTTGAGCAGTGGATGCCGCCGACAGTGTTAAGCCCAAGTGATGTACATTATCGACCAGTGCCCAGGCTATGTGCTCGTGAGTTGGTACCTAGGGAATGTCTTTTACAGACTTGTGCCAATGGGATGCCCTTTATAGACTTGGACACAGGATTTATCCATTGCAAACTAATGGCCATTGGATGCTGCATAGGGACTCATGCCCGGCTGATGTCTCTTATGAACTTGTGCCCAAGAATTGGGTAGGATCGATATATGTTTCTGCCCTTTGGATGTGCCCTGTGTAGACCTCCTCAGAGGTTGTCTCTTATGGATTTATTGTCAAGGGATGCTTCATAGTGTACTCATGCCCGGGGCCGTGGGGATGCAATCCAAGGCAATTTCCCTTACCGGCTGCTGTCCTAGGCATATCATTGTAGTTGCAGCCACATGACATGCCCATTATAGTCTCATGCCAGCGGGTTTCCTATATAAAAACTGGATCCCAGAAAAATTGTGCCAAGGAATGTCTCTTATGGACTCGTGTTCAAAGAGGTCCTTTTGTATGCATGCATATATTTCTTATAAATTCTCACCCAGGTGATGGTCCTGGAATTCTCATGCCAAGAGTATGAACTAATAGAATTAGACCTGGGGATGTTGTTTATGGGCTCATGCCCATGGAATGTTCCCTGCGTAAGCACGTACAGGGCTTTCCCCTTATAGAAAAGTGCTTGGGGATATCGCTTCCAAACTGGGAATGTTAATTATGGACTTGTACTTGGGCATGTCTTTTTAAGTTTTTGCTCACAGCACACTATTTATGGGCCTGCTCCAAGAGATGGTACTTATGACATTCATGCCCAGTGAATGTCCTCAATTGGATTGTGCCAAAGTATGTTTCTTAACTACTAGTTCCCGGGGAACTTCCTTTATGGACTTATCTCCTAGGGATGTCTTTGAATCTCTATGGACTTGTGGCCTGTAGAATTCCGATATGGACCGCTGCGCAGACTTGTGACCCAGGAAGCGTTTATACTCCAGGTGAGTCCTTCTTTGATCCTTAAGCATAGGAGAGGTTTTGTTTTACTTGCGTACGGTTAAACCAACAAAGGTGTTACTACTGCTGATCTGAAATGGTTTCCTCCTCAGGATGTCATATTCTCCTCTGATAGATATTTATACCATAGCCAATGGCGTCCTTTCTGAGATTTTGTTACCATCGATGGCGGACGAGCTCTTCAGGCAGAATGTGATTTTTTTTTTAACTGAAAGATCCCCGGTGTATCGCTTCTCAAACAGTAGGGATGCAGCTATTGGTCCTATCCCTTCCACGCTACTTAGACAGCTAGAGATCTTACCACGGGATATATCCCTTGAGTTGTTACTGGTGTGATCGCTGTGATGCAATGGCAAGAGAGTGGAATTGTTACTCTTTGTGATGTCACACTTGGGCTCTTGGTGTAGTAGCGATGTTTCTGCGGGTGATGTCTCCTGTGGGTTGCTGGGACACATATAGATGTTACTCTTGGTGATCTACATCGAGCAATCCTGGTACGGTAGACCTTTTACTGTGATCGCTGACACTCATGAGGGTGTTAGATAGTACAGAGGGTATTCCTGGTGAGGTCTCTCATGAGTTCTTATCAGGGCTGGTCTCCATAGTGAGACAGTAACTGTGTTACTGCTGGTGATGACTTTTGCTGGTTTCTGAGACGGGTTTGATACCGTTGTGATATCTCTCATGTTTACTTATGCGTATACTGTAATATGTGACTGATAATAATGTCCCTTATAGGCTGCTGGCATGGTTAGAGTTTGGCTGTGACCTCCTTGTTGAGATTATATGACACTAGAGATGTTAATGCTTTTCATGTCCCTCACGGGCTCTTGACACAGTAGAGTTGTTTCTGCTGAAGATGCCTTGTGGGCTCTGAAGACGCTAAATCGGTCCAGGCTGGCGCAGCCTTTGTTTCATACAGAGACAGATGACACTGGCGTCCATATCCCTCATGGTCCCAGAGGTAGGTACAGATATTGCTCCTATTCCCAAACACTCTTGAAACGGGTAGAGAAGATACAGCAATGATGTCCCCCACAGGCCGCTTGGACAAACAGCGATGCTACTTGTGTTGATCTCCATTGTGTGTTTTTGTGACAGTAGCAATGTTACTACTGGTAATGTTCATTATAAAGCAGAGATGTCACTGCTGGTGATGTCCTTCGTGGACTGCTGAGAGAGGTAGATTGCATTGGAATGCAAAGACCGAAGAGAGTTACTGCTGGTGATATCCCTCAAGGCGGGCTCAAGGCATGTGCTGCTTCTATCCATGTTTTAACCTTTCAGTGTATGTGATGGAAGCTTGTGCTGTTGCTGCACCTGGTGTGTCGATGTCTACTGTGTAAGGTTTGTTTAAAACCGTTTTGCTACACAACAGCTAAAACACTTGATTTATCAATACTAGTTTCGTTAAGCACGGCCCGTGCATGCATCCATCATGCATTTATCTGCTCTGATTCCCGCGGACAAAGCAATAGCTCCCCAGAGTGGCGTGTCGAGGAAGGAGGTGGAGACCTAACAGGATTTATTGGGTGGACTTTATGCGGTGTCGTTCTGCGTCCCAGTGGTACACTCAAGCCCTGCCCACGTTATGACATTAAAGCTTTATTCTTCACAGTGCTACCTACCCACCCATGCCTGACACCTCTACCTTCAAGTTTTTCTTCGCTGTTGTCACAGCAGACATGATGCAACTTCAGTAGACTTCTAAGAAACACAGTGCCCTATTATGCAGTGTCCCTCAGGCTCTGTCTTTGGTCTACCATCTTGAGGCCATTGATTGGACATATATTTCGCATTATATCCTGTTAAGAAGTAATTGGTAGGCCTGGCTTGGGGCGTCAAGATGGCCGTCGCACTCGAGAGTGCTCAAGACTCCTCCATCATCCACCGCCATTGTTCAGGATAACCTGACTCTGTTTGGCTACTTTCTGGGGCTGTTGACTACCACAGTGTCGGGGTCAGATGAGGTTCAATTGGCCGGTCGGATTGCGGAGCAACGGAGGCACTTCCTGCGGCAGCCCTGGCTGTGACTATCAAAATGGTGGATAGCCTAGCGCTGATGTCACGGCTCCTGACTTTGTAACGGCTGCTATCTACTATGCGGCGGATGAGACAAGTGACTGTTGGCACTTGGAGCAGGGTGACAGCCTGAAGTTGTGGCTCAGTCTTCCTTAGGGGCCGCAGAGGGCAGCCATTAAAGCCCTGCGGACTTCAGTTACGTTTGGCAGAGGTGTTGATTTGTGCCACACTGCCCTGTAGAGGCCCTTTGCTATATGGGGGCTCCATGGACCATCCAGGAAGGGAACATTTGTCAGCTGCAGAGACCCTGGCGGTGTTCCCGGGTCAGCAGCCCTGGACATAGTGGACTGTGAGAGTGCTTTTGAGGAGGGTGTGGCTGGGGAGAGCTGCCGACACTGAGGTGCTTCCATAGAGTGCACCTTGACTGCGCTGTGGCCCTTGTGGGAGGGTAGGCCTCAAGTATGCGACCCGAGACTGCCTGAGCTGTGTGTGAGAGACCTGAGAGAAAACTGCGTTTCCAGGGGAGGCTTTGACCGCTGATCCCTTGACCATCCACAATTTAATAAGCTCCTGGTTCCAGAGGCAGAGATGCGTGATGTATTGTGGGGGCGTGTCCTGGCCCTGATGGTGGCTGACATCGCCTCCCTTAAAAGTGGACTGCGGACAGTGTTGTATCCATGGATGTTTACTCTTCATAGCAACTGTTGTTAGGTTACCTCTAGCTTCTACTATTGGAATCCGGGTTGTGGAATCCAGGAGATAGAGGCTGAGGTTGAGGAGATAACAGCTGTTGGGGGTTGCTTCTTCCATGCTACAAATAAACCACATCTGCAACCTTCATTATTGTCCTGTCTTCAAAAGACAGCCTCCTGTGTGGTCCCGTGGGGCACCCACTTCAAGCCTCTTTATGTCGCTTCTAATCCTCCCCTGCCCCTCGATATGATGCAGATGACTGCCTGGTGATACTGCAACTCACACGATAGACCCATGGTTAGATGAGCTACACGGCATAGATCACCGGGAATGTTACTTGCTGCGACTCCTTCCACCATTGCACTCTCTGATAGCTCCTTCTGCCATACCAGGTCCCTGGCTGCTCGTGCTGTCATAATCACTGTGACAAGCGGGCTAGGCACCTAGACTGTTGTTCTCAAGCAACCCTATCTCTTACAATGATGGGGAAGGATAAGGTCCCCCCTTCTCACTCCTCCCAAACGTATATTGATAAATATGACACGAGCCTGGGTATGGTCCCCCCTACGTGAAGAGAGACTTCAGAGAGCAGTTTACCCGCTGCGATCGGGGATCTTTCCAAACTCCTTAAACCTGTCCATGTGTCCTAGATGGTGGTTGAAGGCAGGATTGGTGAGGTCCATCTGGATGTCAAGACTTGCTCATCATTACTGGCAGAATTACCGAAGCTGAAGGACGATTTTCGACAGCTGAAGATTAGATAACTGGACTCTCAGCCAAGGTGTCCCGCCTCATGTCCTAAAGAGCAGAGCTGCACAATCAGGCTGAAGATACTGAAAAAAGATCACGGCACAATAACCTGGGGTTTATCGGCTCACCGGTACACTGCACACGTAAGTGTATTTAAGAGAATTTAAGTGCTTGTTACAGCGCGGCGGGCTGACTAATTTTCAAATACTCGCGGTGAATGCCATGGACCACTTTGTTATGAAACATGTGGCTCACACTCGTTTTTCTTATAATTTCTTACAGTATGTTCGGAGGCATATAGGAACGGTACTGAACGTGAGTAAAAACCACACGTATGACCCCATGTTGAGCACGATAAGACACAATAAAAAATTCAAGTATATACATGTTCATTTAAATACAGCATAACCACCTTCGCACATTGTTAATCACTTTAAGGAAGTGCATGTTGCAAAGAATTGAAATATGTACATTTTGATACGGTTCATCTTTTCAGTGCATTATTGTTTAAATGGTAGATTTTTCTCCCCGATGAAGACCTTTTTGCTCGAAATGCATTGGAGTACAGTGTGCATCTAAAAATATTTGAGAATGCAATAAACAAAGAACATTGAACACTTGAAATGAAATGAATTTCAACAAAATGAAATAAAATTGAAAAAAATTGAAGAAAAACCTAATGAGTTTGATGCCTTAATTCAAACAAGAGACTCACAGTTTGAATATTACAAAGGTGTGCCCACAGGGGGATGCAACCAAGACACTTGGGAGCACAATTTTAATTCAAGTTTCATGACGTTATTTTCAGGACAGAAACGTCGCCCCAGGAGCACCATACAAAAATCAAAACATTTGGAAACATAACGAAATAAAATATTTTCTAACCACGCGTTGTGCGCAAGCTAACCATTGAATCGCATTTGTCGTTACCTGCCGGGTACTCATTGCCCCTTGCTGCTCCATCAGGGAAATGATGGCATCTACCATGCTGGTTATAGGCGAGGCTCCCGAGGGTGGCGATTCTTCTCACTGGCCCTTACCTATGGCACCTTGTCCTTGAGGGTGCGGTGGAGGGTCATGGGTTGAATCTTCTCTGTCTCTATGTTCCTCCCTGGGTGATGGAGTGCCTCTTTCAGACTATCATGAGTCTGATTTCGGCCCTCCCTGACTGTGTCACAGTGGTGGGTAGCAATTTCAATGCAGTCCTACTGGTGAACCATCCAAGCATAGGTTTACGAGAGCTCGTCAGCTTTCCAACTGGGTCCGTGCTCTTGGCTTGTGCGAGGCATGGCACCTGTGGAACCCTAGACAGCGACAGCATGCTCGTACCTCGGTAGCCCATCTCGCCCACGCTCATATTGACCTGGACCTCCTGCTGGCTACGGAACATCTCCGGGTATATGAGGTACCGATTCTTCCTCGGGCAATATCTGATCACGCACTGGTGGCACTCCTACTGGGATCTCGGGCTGCTGCTCAGCAGCCAATCTGGTGCTTAAACATTCTCTAGCTGATGAGCTGCAAATGTACTTTCAGACCATATCCCCTTCCATGCTAATGACGAGCTGAGCTCGTCATGGCATGTACCTCTCAGGTGCTCATGGCGAGCTGAGCTCGTCATGACCACACCCGTTTTTATTGCTGTCCAGCACAGCAGGGGAAACTCTCTAGCAGCGATGAGGTTAAAGGAACTGTGGAATTTGCCGGCACATTATGGGTAGTCTGTAAAACTACTATAAGGGGGCAAGCTGAAAATATTCTTCATGGGACGGAGAAGGATAAACTCCAACAGATAACCCGACTGGAAGCCCAACCCCTGCGGCTGGAGGCTCAGCTCCCTGAAGACCCTCAGGGGGAGACTGCTTGATAGATTGAGCTGACCTGAGCCAAAATTCACCATTTATTGCTGGAGACGGGGTGTCACCTGTGACATGCCTCTATGGCGCCAGTCTACGGGTGGGGGGGGATAAGGACGGTAAACTACTGTAATGGCTCGCTACCCAACCAATGACTACACGAGGTAGGATTTCTGGGGTAGTGGACATCGCTGGTTCCCCCAGTGCACCGCTCAAGGCATAGTAATGGCATACACTGAATATTATTGACCCCTTTATGCAGCAGTCCCACGGCCACAGGCAGAGCGAGACTCTCTCCAATGGAACAACGTCCTATTGCCTTGGGTGTCACAAAGTGAGCGAGGGCCTGGGAGCAGCACCTCACTGCTGAATAGATCTGTAATGCGGCATCTGCATTGGCAGGCAGCAAGGCATCCAACCCTGACAGATTCTCTACGGAATTCTACAGCAAACACAGAGAGATTCTCTCGGAAAACATTTGCTTGCCCTTTACAGTGAGACTACCGAGGTTGGTCACTTCCTACAAGAGCTCGGCCTGGGCCGCTATTGTGGTCATTCCAAAATCGAGACCCCCATCCACTGACTGAGCGGCATATCGGCCAATGCCGTTTATCAATGGAGAAATCAATTTTTTTGTCATGATTCTAGCCCTTCTATGTTTAAAATGGTTGTTAACACACTGATACGTCCAGATCAATGTGGCTTCATGCCGGCCAGGGGCAGGGGGCACTGTCTTAGGCGCCTTCATGTTGCATCTCCGTCTCTGGCCCTGTTGTTAATGAAATTCAAGAAAGTCTTTGATACAGTAGACTGAACTTACCTAGCTCAAGTCCTTCAGAAGACAGGGCTGGTACCTCGCTTCTGTAACTTTGTCAAACTACTTTAATCCAATCTGACTGCGCAAGTCCAGATTCATGGCATCTATTCCCCATCTGCCGGAGTACCAGAAAGGGATGCAAATGTAAATGTAAATGTATGTGTCTTGTAAAGCGCACTGCTGCCCGTAAGCGTCCCGGCGCTGAAGACCGCTGGGGAACCCGGCCTGGCTTTCCCTGTGAGATGGTCCCTTCTGGGTATCTCCAAGGTGAAACCAGGCATCCCTGGCGTCTGTGGGGGGCCGTTGTAGAGATGAGGCAAGCTAATGCCCAGAGTTGCCGAGTGTGTTCCCTCGTTAGAGTAGGCACCGAGGTGAGAATTGTCGAGTCCGCTGACCCTGGTCCACGACCCTGCCGCGTCGGGAATTGAACCCTGGTCCCGGGCCGTTCTCTGCTTCCGGGTCTTCCGCCCCATTCCCCCTTCTTTTTGCCCTTGTCATCGAGCCCTTTGCACGATTTACGCGCAATGATGCACAGATACGGAGCTGGGAGTGGGACACAAGACATGGCAATCACTTTGCATTGTATGAGGACAGTATTCTTTTGTTCCTTTCCAAACCTGAGGAGACTGTCACGCGCTATCTTCATCTCCTTCACCTCTGTGCGGAGACCTCTGGTCTGTGAATAAATTAACACAAAGTCGATGCTGGTTCCTCATCACTCCACTCCTGACTGCATCGCATGACACGACACTATACCGGTGCGGCATTTGAGCTTCCGTTATTTGGGCATCCAAGTCACACTTCGCCCTGATTTTGCTTGGAACCTTAACTTTACTCCCCTCATTCGTAAGGTGAGGGCAGACTTGGAAATATGGCGACATATCGGGGCGCATTGATTTCTATAAGATGATGGTCCTGCCAAAGTTTCTGTATCTTTTTCAAAATTTTCCGCAATCAAATACCTTGGCATTGGTTGAGGGAGATGAAGTCCCTGGCACCGTCCTTTCTCTGGCACAACTCCAGATCACGGCTGGCTCTCGCAAAGTGTCAACGAACGCTGTATGCGGGTGGGCTGGCTATGACCAACCTCTACCTCGACTATCTGGCATCTCAGGCCCTAGTTATAAATGGTTGGCTCAGTGGCGGCTGGTTGCACCCGGGGTGCATGGTGGAACTGTCCTCTCTGCGGCTCGAGGGGGTGTTGGGGATGTTATATGGTGCCCGGCTCCCGCAGGCGCTCCCAGAAGTAACACGAGTGATCCTTCTATGATGCAGCATGCGGTACTCTGCCACACCAGCTGGGACTCCAAGCTCCCCCAGCAAAACCCATCGTGGAAAGGGAGGCGGCTGCATGGGACAGCTGGCCTCGAGGGAATTCTGCAATGGGACAGAATAGGCATCTCCCTGCTGGTTGACATCTAGCCTGATTCCCAAATGCGATCCTTTCAAGAACTTTAATCTACAAACGCCCTGTCACATACGCCATTTCATAAATACCTATAGCTGAGGCATGCGTTGAAGCACACATTCCACTAGACACAAAACTCCCAGAATTCATTCAGCCCCTTAGAAGCAAAACTCCTGATGGGTGCATTGTTGAAGGGTGGTACCGCCCAAATCTATTGAACATTGA
The DNA here is from genome assembly GCF_964261635.1 of Lissotriton helveticus. Classification (NCBI taxonomy): domain Eukaryota; kingdom Metazoa; phylum Chordata; class Amphibia; order Caudata; family Salamandridae; genus Lissotriton; species Lissotriton helveticus. The sequence goes on from NC_136073.1 coordinate 19,446,986, forward strand.
TATACACACCTGCGGGCTCAAAGGGGTGAGTGGGTGGGACGACTGGACGACGAGGATTGGCAAGACGCTCTGATGGCCCCCCGCACTAAAGCCGTTTCTTCCAGACTGACGCTAGTGCAGGTATACCGTCTGCACAGTGCTTACTTAGCCCCCAGCCGTCTACACAGAGCACACCTCCTTCCCAGTCCAATGGGCTTTGGATGTCCAGGTACTCCCACAGATGGTCTGGACGTGTACAGTTATAGTCAATTACCGGAATACCATTGTGGTGGAGATTTCACCAAAATGGTTCCTCCTGGGTATCTTTGAGGGAGTGCGAGGCACAAGGGCTGACCAAACGATGCTGGGAGTGGCCACCATGGTGGCAAAAAGAGACATAGATAGCAGGTGGAGATCTTGTAGCCCACCCTCACTGTCTCAATGGTATTGAGGGTGATTTGGAATACTCATCAATAAAAGCCGGTATGCGAGGCCAGAGGCTGTCCTAAGAAGCATATTAAGATCTGGGGTAAATGATGGTACTACTTTGGGTTAGGCCTGGTGTAACATGGGAAATGGCCTTTACAACGAAGGCGTTTCCACGAAATCTTTAACCACGCATGCAGTACAACGCATGCGTGGATACCACTAAAGCCTTTACTACGCATACCTTTACTACGAGTTTTGTAGTAAAGGCATATGTGGTAAAGGAAAAATGTAAAAAAAAAGGGGGGCTTGGCGGGTCTCCCCCCAATAAAAAAAACTCACCTGAAGTCACGTCGATATGCAGAAAATTAGCGTCGTATAAGAGAAATCGGAAAATAAACTTCCGTTTTCTCTTAACGACGTATGACGTCACCACGCATGTATTCGAGTTAAAGGTTATTCGTGTTAAACGAATTCCGTTGTAACGCATGCGTGGTAAAGGCATGCGTTGCAACGGAATTCGTTGTAACGTCATACATTCGTGTAACACCCGTATTTATTTTACTAGATGTGATTATGGTGGATCTGATGCCTTGTCTGTAATGATGTTGTTCTACTTTTTAGTGTCAACCAGCAATAGCTGGGTGTTTTCTTATCATGAAACATTAAAGTTGGTTATTAAAAAAAAGACGTAAATGGTCAATCTTAATATGTACACACAAGATGGCAACCTGGTGATGAGTATGTGCCACGGAGACACATGTCGTGGGTCAAGCACTCTAACAGAAGGGGGAGAGTACGAGCATGAGAGCTCCTTGTTGAAAGATAGAGACAGCTCTTTTCCAGGGCTTCCCTGCCTCATCAGTGACCAGTCTTCCAGCCCAGTCAGAGGTAACCCTTAAGGGAGCTATACACAAAGCAGCCTGACTCGTCAAAGGTCTACAATAATATGACATACACGCCGGCCATTTCCTACACGAATACCAATCTGGCTTCAACTTACTCTATAGCTTAGACAGCTGAGTTAGACATGGTAGATGACACCCTCTTGACCCCAGACAAAGATGACCCCTGCCTCCTGATATTGCTTGACCTCTCAAATGCTTCCAAACCCATCAAACAATCCATCGTCGCACACACCCTGAATCTCAATTGGGATTCACTGACAAAGACCTTCAGTGGTTCTTCTCCTATATTTCCAGCCGGCACCAGGTACATGGAAATCCCTTTCACCGGCTGGGTCTCTCAGGTCTCCATACTGTACACCCATGGGGCTCTACTTATCAATAACCGCATTACTGTTCACCAATATGCTAATAATACACAACTCTACTTGAGGGTCTCTACCACTCCAGAAATCCAACGCCTCAAACACGGCCTGCACAACATCAAGACTTGGATGGCCGGTCCCTACCTGAAGCTCAACCCAACCAAGACACATTTTTTACCACGAACAAGAAGCAAGAAATAGTACTAATCTGCCTCAATGACGTGAACCTTGACAGCTTCGAAACCCAACTTTTCACCGAATGCTAAGCCACTTGGATTTGTACTCGATACCAACCTCACCCTCAAACAACACATTGAAAGAAAACTAAGGCGGCTAGCTCTCTCTACTGAAGAAAGTAAAAGTGTTCTCCCCAGGAAGAGACTTCTAAACTTTTGTTCAAGTTCTCTTACTCTCGCATCCATGGCAGCTCAGACTCCACACTGGCCCCTCACAAGTGCATCTTACACACTACAACACATCTCATGCAAGGCCCAAAGAAACATGATCACATGTACTCCACTCTGATGAAACCATACTGCCCTCCCCTTTGAACCACACCATCTACAAAACCAGCTGCATCATCTATAAAGCCACCAGGAGCTGCCTCCCCAACTAGGTGGCTGACAAGCTCACCGTCTTACCATGTCCAGCGACTCTGTGCACACATGCAGCAAGGAAACCATCAGGATAGAGGTAAGAGAAGTCTACCAAAGAAGAAAACAAGGTAGCAAGCCTTGGCCCTCGATGAATTCTGGTTCTGAAACAGCAGCCCGTATCCATCATGACTGCCAAAGGGGCTCCAATTTAGGAAAGAATTGTAGACAAGCCTCTTTGAAAAGTATACATCATGATGCTTTAACTGCCCACAAACTATCCATCTTTCCATTCAGATGTTCACTGTCTCCTTGCATTTGCTCTGAAAAGCCTACTGCTACCTTCTACCTTGTACACTCCTGACACCGAAATGCGTTGATCACTCGCTTTTGATCCTCTATAATGATCCAAAATTAAATCATGTGCGCCCCAATTTCTTTCGTGAGAAGGAATGTGGCTAAATATATATATATATAATATAGGTAATGGCGGGCAAGCTGAGCAATAATATGCATCAATAAAGGCACCTTTGTTTTGGCACCAGAAACGGGTTCCACTCTTCGTCATTTCTCCAGTTGAATAATAATTGGTGGCGCTGGCAGCGCCTGGCGAGTTTTGTTTCATATATATATACATATGTGTGTATATATATATATATATATATATATATATATATATATATATATATATATATATATATATATATATAGACCTTCTTTCCAGTGCTGCTGGGGGTAGCAGAGACCTGGTTAGCTGTACGTGGAGGTCAGCAAATGCCAAACTAGGAGTTGTAGCTCATCAAAGATCATCAAAGGCCTTCTTTTGGCAGGTGGGAGGATGTGTGTTTGGGGGGCAGGGGTGTTGGACTGGAAATACCTTCCATGTACTTTAAATGACATATTCTAGAATGTGTCTCCCTCGTACCAGGCTGGCGGGCCCAGCTCTTCTCGTGCTCTGGTGCAGGGGCATGAGTTGGCAGCTGGGGTGTTTTCTGGCAGCCATTTACTTGACGCAGAAAGCGTTGGCGCCTTTCCAGGCCAGAGGAGCCCCAGGTCTCAGCTCATTAGATGTCCCCCTCTGTGTCAAAGCCCGGCTGATGCCACTGCAGGCTGGCACCAGGATCTTGGCACCGCTCGGTTGGCATGCAGCCTTTAGCTTGCTGCAGTTGGCTAGATTTCTGAAGAGGCAGTTGCTGTGCTTGAAATGTGGTTGTGGTTGCACATATTGTTCTGTATCAAGTGGCGGGCACTTGTGTCGCGTTTATACGCATTTGTATGGTAGTAAGTGCTTTTACGATCTGGACCCGGCGGGGTGACTTTAATGATGCGTTACACAGGAGAGTGGGCGCCTGCAGGGTTCAATATCAGGGATTTCTTTTTGGGGTACATGCACTCAGAGTACACTCTAGAGCCAGGAAGCCAGTGTGCGAGCTTCGGGGAGCTATCCCCCGAGCTCAGCAGGGGCGGCCTTAGGCATGTGCAACCGGTACACCTGCACAGGGCCACCAAACCCCAGGGGCACCACGCCAATATATATCCTTAATATAATAATCCTCTGAGGATGGATACATATTTGCGTGGCGGCGCTCCACCCCGCCCGGACCCCCTCTTCCGGGGCCCCCTACCTATGCTCCCTGTCCAGGGCCGCCATGAGCCTAGAGCCGCCCCTGAGCTCAGGAAGCCTTGAGTGTACTTGGACGGGAAACATCCTTTACGACGCAACTTTTACCACGCAGTGCCTTTACAACGCAGGTTTTTCAACGCAAGTCATTACAATGAATTGCGCTGGGGGGCGCTCTAGGATAGGTAATAGTTTAATTTACTATCCAACACCTTCCCTACTATCCACGGGGACTGGAGTTGGAATAGTAAATTAAACTATTCACTATCCAGCGCCCCCCAACGCAAGTCGTTGTAACGACTTGCGTTGAAAAACCTGCGTTGTAAAGGTATGCGTAGTAAAAGCATGCGTTGTAACAACGTACATCCACTTGGACAGCACATTGAGGCTCCCAGGCTGGCTGCCTGCATGTATCTAGCTTCCAGGCTGTCTTGGTATGACGCTCACTACCCTGTAAAGGCCTCTTGGCGCTGGTCTAAATAGTGTCTAGCCAAACACCTGCTTGAGACATAGCCCTGTTTCTGTGAAGGAAGCTGGCCAGGTCGGTGCATACTTGGGAATAGCTTTATCTGCGATCCGCGCCTGCAACATTGGTGTGTCCTAAGGAGCAACGCTGTGGTCGAAGGAATAAGCCTCTTAGCGCTGTGCATTCAGAGGGATAGCTCGGCTGAGGCTGGAGCCTGTAAGTGCTGTGCATTCTTAGCGATAGATCTGCCAAGGCAGGAGACTGTAAGATCTGTGCATGCTATAGAATACCTCTGTTCTGTTAGGCTGGAGCCTGTAAGATCTGTGCATTATGTAGAATACATCTATTCTCTAAGGCTGGAGCCTGTAAGATCTGTGCATTCTGTATTTATTTTCTAAGGATGGAGTCTGTAAGATCTGTGGATTCTTTATTATATCTTTATTTACTAAGGATGGAGCCTGTAAGATCTGTGCATACTGTAGAATACATCTATTCTCTAAGGATTTAGCCTGTAAGATCTTTACATTCTGTAGAATATCTCTATTCTCTAAGGCTGCAGCCTGTAAGATCAGTGAATTCTGAATAATGTCTCTAACCTCTAAGGTGAGAGCCTGTAAGATCTGTGAATTCTGTAGAATATCTCTATTCTCCAGGGCTGCGGCATGTAAGATCTGTGCATTCTGTAGAATATCTCTATTCTCTAAGGCTGCAGCCTGTAAGATCAGTGAATTCTGTATAATGTCTCTAACCTCTAAGGTGAGAGCCTGTAACATCTGTGAATTCTGTAGAATATCTCTATTCTCCAGGGCTGCAGCATGTAAGATCTGTCCATTCTGTAGAATATCTCTATTCTCTAAGGCAGGAGCCTGTAAGATCTGTGCATTCTGTATTATATTTTTATTTTCTAAGGACTGAGCCTGAAAGATCTGTGCATTCTGAAGAATAACTCTATTCTCCGAGGCTGAAGCATGAAAAATCTGTACATTCTGTAGAATAGCTCTATTCTCTATGGCCGGAGCCTGTAAGAGCTGTGCATTCTGTAGAATATCTCTATTCTGGAGACAAAACTCATCTTTAGTACATCTAACTCTACTCAGAACTGCAAGGATGGCTTACAAGAAGCATGTCTTCAGTGAAAAAGCTAACTTCTTCCGCAGCCAACTTGACCATGCAAAGAACAGGCCCAGAGAACTCTGCAACATTGTCACACGACAAACCATTAGCCTCTAATGAACGATGTGAATAAATTGTCAGTTTCTTCACAGACAAAATAACTCAAATTGAGCAACCCCCACCCCCCTTACAACGAATCTGCTCTGATACTCCCTACTCCACTGCAGTCACTCATCCGGATCTCGCCAATGGCAAAATGGCCCCAAATGGAACAAACTGCAACCTTTTCAACACCCAATTGAAAAACAACACCAATTGGTTGGTCCTCAAACCCATGACAGAACTTGAAGTTTTCAATATTATTACAAAACTAAAGCCCACTTCTCACACCAAAAATCCCCTCCCTGCTAAAATAGTACATAACCTTAACCATATTATCACCCTGTGTTAGACAAAAAACATAATTTCTTCTCTCGCCTTGGGTTGTGTACCAGATTCCCTCCAACTAGGTAAAATCACACCCATTCCCAAGAATCTCAGAGCTGACCTTAATGATCTCAACAACCTCAGACCTATCTCCAACCTCCCATTCATAGCCAAAACTATGGAAAAATGTGTCTTACAACAACTCAACCGACATATTGAACCTATTTGTATACTTCCAATCAGGGTTCAGGAACGGCTGTAGCACAGAAACTGCCATGCTTAATATTGCAGATAAAATCCATAGATCCTTAGATGATGGTGGTGCCTGCATACTTATCTTACTTGACATATTATCAGCGGCCTTTGACACTGTAAACGACCCAGCCTTCCTGGGATCCTTGAAGATCCGCTCAGGCATCAATGGTACTGTTTTAAAAGGGTTCACTTCTTACCTGCAACACCGTTCACAACAAATCAGAATCAAGTCTTGCCTCTCGAAACCGACAACGGTCTCTCGTGGAGTAAGTACCCCAGAGCTCAATCCTCTCCCGTCCCTGTTCAATCTCTTCATGGAACCCCTTACTATCATCTTGAAGCAAGCAGTGATCAAATTCCACCTCTATGCAGAGGACACTCAACTCTACTACAAGATTAAATCACCCAGAGGCCTCCTACATCTCAACGTCACACTGAGTAATATACACTTGTAGCTTAACTCTAACCATTTAAAATTAAACCTCACCAAAACAGAAATTATCTTGTTCTCCCCCAAAAGTAACCACTTTCCTATCAAAGACTGGATCACTGACCTGAAGGCTCTAAACTGTACTCTCACTCTTTCCATTTCGGCTAAATCCTCAGGATAAAGACTTGTCAATGAAGGGTCACATCAAAAACTCAGCCAAAGGAGCAATTAACACACTAAAACACCTTTAAAAAATCAAACCATTTATTCCCTAGGATAATTTCCAATGGGGCGTTCAATCTCTGATCCTCTCCAAACTTGACTACAGGAATGCTATCCTCACAGGGACCGCAAAATCAAACCTTGCTCCCCTCAGATCAGTACTAAATATGGCAGCCAGTGTCATAACAGATATTAAATGGTATGATCACATCACGCCTGCTCTCAAGACCCTCAACTGGCTTCCTATAGAAGGAAGATGCTATCACAAGACTGCCTGTATCACCCACAAAGCCACTCACTCACACAACCCTGACTATTTAGATAACAAACTCACAAAAGCAGGAAGAACCAGATCATTGAGAAACTCCAACACACTTCTTCTCGTCCCTCCCAAACTAAAAAAGAAATCTACCCAGGCTCGCTCTTTCTTGGGTAGCGCTCCAAGCATATGGAACTCTCTCCCGAGGGACATACGATGCAACCCCTTCTTCACTGGCTTCAAAAGAGACCTAAAACGCCATCTCCTCAACAAATACTGGAACACTTGAGCAATTCTTGAACTCGGTTCTATCAGTCTCTCTTTGACCCTTTGAACAACTGGCTGTTTACTTCTGTTTGCCTCTTTTGCCCAGAAGGTCGTTCTGTCGCTGGACTCAAAATTGGCGACTTGCCCATAAGAAGTAACCGCACTAGGGCTGAACTGCTGTCTGTGTACATATTGTATTCCACCTGCATTGCCTAATATTTCTATGTGTATTTATTGTTGTTTGTACCTGAACCTAAGATTGTTGTGCGTCATTTACTAAGTTACCGGATTATTGCCTGGCTTTTGATTCTGTAAAGCGCTCTTATACCCCCGGGTCTAGCTAGCGCTATATAAAACTAATGTAAAATAAATAAATACATTCACTAAGGCTCGACCATGTAAGATCTGTGCATTCAGTAGAATATCTCTATTCTCTAAGGCAGGAGCCTGTCAGATCTGTGCATTCAGTGGAATATCTCCGTTCTCTAAGGCTGGAGCCTGTAAGTGTTGTGCATTCAGTACAATATCTCTATTCTCTAAGGCAGGAGCCTGTAAGATCTGTGCATTCAGTAGAATATCTCTATTCTCTAAGGCAGGAGTCTGTAAGATCTGTGCATTCAGTAGAATATCTCTATTCTCTAAGGCAGGAGCCTATAAGATCTGTGCATTCAGTGGAATATCTCTGTTCTCTAAGGCTGGAGCCTGTAAGATCTGTGCATTCAGTAGAATATCTCTATTCTCTAAGGCAGGAGCCTGTCAGATCTGTGCATTCAGTGGAATATCTCCGTTCTCTAAGGCTGGAGCCTGTAAGTGTTGTGCATTCAGTACAATATCTCTATTCTCTAAGGCAGGAGCCTGTAAGATCTGTGCATTCAGTAGAATATCTCTATTCTCTAAGGCAGGAGTCTGTAAGATCTGTGCATTCAGTAGAATATCTCTATTCTCTAAGGCAGGAGCCTGTAAGATCTGTGCATTCAGTGGAATATCTCTGTTCTCTAAGGCAGGAGTCTGTAAGATCTGTGCATTCAGTAGAATATCTCTATTCTCTAAGGCAGGAGCCTGTAAGATCTGTGCATTCAGTGGAATATCTCTGTTCTCTAAGGCTGGAGCCTGTAAGATCTGTGAATTCAGTAGAATATCTCTGTTCTCTAAGGCTGGAGCCTGTAAGTGTTGTGCATTCTGTAGAATATTTCTGCTGTCTAGGATTTGAGCCTGTAAGGTCCGTGTGTTCTCGGGAATAGCTCGGCTGTCTAAAACGAGAGGCTGTGAGATCTATGAATTCTGTAGAATATCTCTATTCCCCAAGATATTAGCCAGTGATATATGTACCTTCTGAAGAATAGTTCTTCTGTCTAAGACGAGAACTTGTATGATCAGTGAATTATGTACAATATATCTGTTCCCCAAAGCACAAGCCTGTAAGAGGTGTGCATTAATATGAATAGCTCTGCTGTCTAAGCCATGAGTATGTAAGATCAGTGCATTTTCAGCACAAGCTGCCTAAAACACCAATCTGCAGATCTGTGCATTTTAAGGATGAGGTCTGTTGACTCTTGTGCATGTAATATCTGTGAATGCTATGGGATAGCTCTACAGTCTAAGGCAGGGGTCTCCAAACCGGTCCTGGAGGGCCGGACCCATGCCAGATTTTTTGGATAGCCCCATTGAGATACATGTAGTTATTTTAAAAATCTGGCATGGATCCGGCTCTCCAGGAACGGTTTGGAGACCCCTGGTAAGGCATTCATATCTTAGTTATAAATGTTACTATTGAGGGAGTGAGCCTGTAGTACCTTTGAGTATAATGCATGTGCCTGCAAGATATGTGTATCATGCCTGTCGAATGTCTTTATCCTGAGGGATAATTCCACGGTCTAAGGCTCATGACTGTGAAGTGGCTTTATCCTGATTGACGACTCCGCTGTCTAAGGCTTATCTGTATAGTCTGTTGAATTACTCTGTTGTCTAAGGCTCATGCCTGTAATGTGTATTCATCCAGAGGGTTAACTCCACTCTTTACGGCTCATGCCAATAAAATCTATATATTCTGTTGAATTACTCTGTTGTCTAAGGCTCATGCCTGTAAAGGTCATTTATCCTGAGGGATAACTCCACTGTTTACGGCTCATGCCTGTAAAGTGCCTTTATTCAGAGTGATAACTCCGCTGTTTACGGCTCGCGCCTGTAAAATCTTTATATATTCTGTTGAATTACTCTGTTGTCGAAGGCTCTTGCCTGTAAAGTGTATTTATCTGGAGCGATAATTCCACTCTTTATGGCTCATGCCTATAAAATCTATATATTCTGTTGAATTACTCTGTTGTTTAAGGCTCATGCCTGTAAAGGTCATTTATCCAGAGGGATAACTCCACTGTTTACGGCTCATGCCTGTAAAGTGCCTTTATTCAGAGTGATAACTCCGCTGTTTATGGCTCGTGCCTGTAAAATCTTTATATATTCTGTTGAATTACTCTGTTGTCGAAGGCTCTTGCCTGTAAAGTGTATTTATCTGGAGCGATAATTCCACTCTTTACGGCTCATGCCTATAAAATCTATATATTCTGTTGAATTACTCTGTTGTCTAAGGCTCATGCCTGTAAAGGTCATTTATCCAGAGGGATAACGCCACTGTTTACGGCTCATGCCTGTAAAGCGCTTTTATTCAGAGTGATAACTCCGCTGTTTACGGCTCGTGCCTGTAAAATCTTTATATATTCTGTTGATTTACTCTGTTGTCTAAGGCTCATGTCTGTAAAGGTCATTTATCCTGAGGGATAACTCCACTGTTTACGGCTCATGCCTGTAAAGTGCCTTTATTCAGAGTGATAACTCCGCTGTTTACGGCTCGCGCCTGTAAAATCTTTATATATTCTGTTGAATTACTCTGTTGTCGAAGGCTCTTGCCTGTAAAGTGTATTTATCTGGAGCGATAATTCCACTCTGTATGGCTCATGCCTATAAAATCTATATATTCTGTTGAATTACTCTGTTGTTTAAGGCTCATGCCTTTAAAGGTCATTTATCCAGAGGGATAACTCCACTGTTTACGGCTCATGCCTGTAAAGTGCCTTTATTCAGAGTGATAACTCTGCTGTTTACGAGTTGTGCTTGTAAAATCTATATATTCTCTTCAATTACTCTGTTGTCTAAGGTAACCCTGAGCGTTGTTTGTGTAGTAGCGCTACGCGTAGCTACGCGAAGTGCACTTCGCACTACGCAAGCTACGCGAACTGCGTAGTGCGCTAGTGAAAATACTGTTTGCACTGATTGCACAGTGCCGGATGCTTGTCCGCACTGTGCAATCATTGCAAACGGCATCTTGCACAGTACAAGCAGTCGTGTTCTGCCACCTCAAGTAGATTTGTACTCGAGCTGCAGCTTTCTCAACGCGGACTGGTAGTTTCTCATCGCGAGCGGTCACATGCATACGCGACCACTTGCAATGAAAAATCTGACCTCCCCGCGTTGAGAATCTCGCCGGGAGGTCTATTTTCAACGCTCGCGAACAGCAATTTGATGTTGCTGATCGCGAACGAGGAAAACTCGCCGGGATGTTGATTTTCTCGCTCGCGGTCGCCAACTGGACGTTGAGGACCGCGAGCAAGCAAAAAATGCACGCTACGCATTTTTGCACTGTGCTACGTGTAATTTGCGTGGTGCGTAGTAGCGCAAACTACTCACGCTCCACGAGCGTAGCATAGGTCTATGCCCAGGGTTAGTCTGATGGGTAACTCCACTGTTTACGGCACATGCCTGTAAAGAGCCTTTATCCAGAGGGGCAACTCCGCTGTTTACGGCTCATGCCTGTAAAGTGCCTTTATCCAGAGGGATAACTCCGCTGTTTACGGCTCATGCCTGTAAAATCTATATATTCTGGTCAATTACTCTGTTGTAAAGGGCTCATGCCTGTAAAGTGTCTCTACCCTGAGGGATAAATCCTCTGTTTACGTGTCATGCCTATACAGTGCCTTTATCCTTAGGGATAACTACGCTGACTAACACTGGACCGAACAGGTCCACAGTCTAGGACAATGTCAGACAAGGTTTAGTGACCCTATTAATAGTTTGGATAGAGTCTAAATCATCAATCTACATCTATGTGACTCTCAGCTAAACTTACAAAAATTAGAGAGGAACATTACTTTAATTTTTTGAGAAATTTCACAAAGCTTCATGAAAAGTATGCCAAATTATGCATATTGGGGGACATGGACTTGGCTGTTATCTCCTGATGGCTGGAGCAGCTCAGGGGGAAGATGGCTCTTGGCTATGGATTTACACCATCTGCCAAAGTTTCTGCTTCAACCTTTTCTCAGGAGGTAGAAATTATGTGAAAATCTGTGCTCAAAAACTGAGACGATATTTCACAAATGTCACAAGATTTCAAATAAGTAAAAAAAAAAAAATCGTCCACACTTAACTCAAGCGTAATACCCCGCCTACACTTTTCGTTAATCCACGTGTGAAATTACCACTTCAGTGGAGTCTTTTTTTCCCACTACTGACTTTTGGCCGGAATGAGGAATAATATGTGGGTGTGAGATTAAACTCACTAGTTTCTGCGTATTGGTATTGTGCCCAGGTATTACCACATACGGTAATGTTGAGTGCAGTAAAACCTACAGATTTCTGACTCTGTTCAGCTGAAAACAAGAGGCCTAGCCCACCATAAGTCACCATGTAGCTGTGGCCAGAGTGTGAAACAAGAGATGTAATGAGGACTAGGCGTGTGGGCTTAACTCAGGTGAGTTCACATGTGTGTTCTGAACGTCAAAACACATCACCAAGCTCCCACTCGATTATCAATTTTCAAAATAAAGTATACAAGTTCTTTTATGTTCAAATTGTCTTTATTATTTGTTCATGATTTTTTTCTTTAATTCTTGACTATTTAAATCATAGTCTTTTCATTATGCTCTTCGTTGATTTCTTATTCAGATTTGAGCCCAATGCATTTCGGGCCCACTGCCCTTCTTCGGGGGACTTTGTAACATCTGTTTGTTGGGTTCTAAGTGTGCTCGTTCGATATTTAGACAAGTCGCGGCTTCGTTTTGCTCTTCGTACGCGTCTTCCGGTATCCAGTGGGCCCGAACTGCATTGGGCTCAAATCTGAATAAGAAATCAATGAAGAGCATAATGAAAAGACTATGATTTAAATAGTCAAGAATTAAAGAAAAAAAATCATCAACAAATAAAGACAATTTGAACATAAAAGAACTTGTATACTTGATTTTGAAAATTGATAATCGAGTGCGAGCTTGGTGATGTGTTTTGACGTTCAGAACACACATGTGAACTTATGAATATATAATCCTTGTGCCCAGAAGGATTTCCAGCTCAGCACCACCTACCTTGATTAATAGAAGACACCCATACAAAGGAGAGTGCGACCCCACATACCAATTGGCTTATCATCTTAACTCAGGTGATTCATGTAGCGTAATCATGCAGAATAATCTAAGAATTCTACCAGATTATGCTTCAAATGCACATGAAGAGTAATTCTGGGTTTAGCACCATTCTTAGAGCAAAAATTCTCCCTCACAAACGTGGACACGAGAATGCATTTTGCGCTAAGAAATAGCGCTAAATGCAACAGAACACAAATAGTAAGCGCGAGGGGTAGCTAGCGCTGCCTAAATGTGCTCTTGAGATTGGATTCAAATTAGATTACTACCAGCATTTAGTGATATGTTTTTGGTGCAAAATGCACGCTCACCTCCAAAATGGACACGCGGACGCATCTTGCGCTAAGAAACAGTGTTAAATGCAGCGGAGCATGAATAGTGAGCGCTCGTGCTCACTAATTGTGCTCTCGCTGTAGGATTTCCCCCTCAAATTACTCTTAACTATGAGAGGAGTAATTACATAATTATCAGTAATTTTGCTTCGAAGAGTTACAATGAATTGTCGCAACTACTCCGTCCCTCCAGGATTTCGCGATTTGCTGCGAAATCGGCACTTTTGAAAAAAAGCAGCGATTTTTACAAAAGTGCCCGCGAAATCACTTCTGTGATTGGATTTCTGCTGCCTATTGTATATGGACAGTACAACCTGCTTAGACTGACGGGGACTGGCACGGCAGTGCATAGTGCGGCAATATACACTGGCATGAGACTTGCAAGAGTCTCGTGAGTGCCTGCTGCTGTTAGGAAGGTGAGTCTGCCTAATAACGAAAACAAAGTCGTTTTTTGGAAGAGTTTTAAATGTAAATGTCAAATGTCATGGTACTTATAGAGCGCACTGTCACCAGACGGTCACCTTGCGGTGTCGCCTATTCGACTTCCTGGCGCTGATACTCATACCGCTGTGGAACCCCTCCTGGCTTTCCCTGTGAAGTGTCCACTCCTGGGCACCCCTAGGGTGAAGCCAGGCATCCTTAGCGCTGTTGGGGCCGGTGTGGAGGCTAAGCAAGCTATTGCCCAGAGTTGCAGCGTGGGGCCAGTGATTAGAATAGGCACCGAGGCGAGAATTAACAGGTCCGAGGAAATTGAGCCCGAAACCCCGCCGAGGTGGGAATCGAACCCTGGTCCCTGGCCAGAATTCTGCATCAGGGTCTGCCGCTCTAACCATTGAGCCACACTCCTCCACACCGCTGCGCCGCTGCATGCAAAACCAGGGGCAGGGCTCAGGGTTTAAAGTGAACAGTCACGAATAGCGAAAGCAAAGTAGTAATTTCAGAATGGTGTAATGCTGGCAGGTGATTTTGGTGTGACGTAATAGGTGGGAGTGTGTGTGCATGGGGGGGGAGGAGGAGGTGTGGAATGGTGCCAAAATGGTTGTACGAGATGTTAATGATACACCTCTGGTTTCCGTGGAGCAGAGGGAAGCTGCTTATCTTTGCCATGCCCCGGTTGGATGGCTAGTTCTGTACCACAAGAGGTACCTCGCCGTAGACGTTTAGGTGCTGTGCCTATATGAGTGCTTTGTCCTGTTACATGTGTGTGCACTGATTTATGTAGACACTGGGAATAGAGATCCCTATGAAGGGCAGGGAGGGTTCAGCTGACCCTTGACTGAAACATTGCCCTTGCATTCCTTGGCCCCTTTGTTGCTGTAGCCCGCTCCCGTTTGTTGAATGGGGTTTGTAGTGAACTGCGGGCCAGGGATGACCCCAGATTTGCAAGTTCTATACCCTATATTACCCAAAAATGAGCTGCATGAGGAGTAACTGTTCCTTACCTTGCATCCCAACCAAAAACTAGGAGTGACACTTGTAGGGGACGTTTTATTCCCTGGAAAAAGCATGGTTTACAATGCATCTTGGGATCCTCAGTCAAACAGCACCCAGGCAGAGACAGGGGCTTCATGCAGGTACAGGGGCGAACTTTGCCTGCAATAACTGTAAGAAACGGAGGAAGTGCGCTCGCCTTTGTCCACGCGTAACAAACCCAGCTCAATCGCCGGACTGGTTGATGCTACAGAACTGCTGACAGCGTCAACCTTAATACTTTTTTCCTAATTGTGCGACGCATTCAGCTCAAACTGAAAGCGAATTGACACGGCAGCAGAGAATAATCCACGTAACCACACATATAGCCCACAGTGCCCTTTTTACTCCGCTTGCCGGCGGTGACAAGGCCCAACAACTAGAGCAGGGCCACGCTGAGGAGGGCAACAACTGCTCCCTGACTGCCAGACTTCCTGGCTTTTTTTTTTTTTGCAGAGTTTTATATAGCGCAAACTAGACCCGAACTGAATCAGGTATCAGAGCGCTTTACATAGCACTAGTTACGTTACATGAGGACACGCATTCATTTTTAGGGAGATTAAGTGATTTGCCCAGAATCACAGGGGTTTTTTGGCGTCGTTACCGAGACTCGAACCCAGATCCCCAGGTCCGAGGTCGAGCGCCCTAGCCGTTAGGCCCAGCAGCTGCCGTTTTTCTCACAATGAGTGTGCCCCAAGAGCCACTCACAGGTACCCAACACACTCTTCCAACCAAACTGACAGCCTTCTGTAAACATGCCGCCGGCTGAAAATTGAAGGGGCAGCTCCTGTAGGATGTACACATGAATGGGCAAGCCCCACAGAGTATGGTCAACACCTTACGTAGGGATTCCTCGCCTTATAAAAACATAAATAACTGACGGTTTCTGCCAGAGTAAAGTTCTGCTTTTGTAAATTATAGCCTGCTGCTTCCTACCAGAAAGATGCAGCTGCTGCCAAGTTAGTATATTGTTGCTGGCGGTCTTCAGCTGCTGCACTGATCCCTGTATCAGCAAATGAGAAAGCTGCAGACAAAAACTCGAGGTGCTGGGCTCAGGGCTGAAAGCGAGGCTTAGAGAATGATGCATTCCAAGCCTCATGTAAGAAATGCAAGTTACAGGGCAATTAAAACAATCAATCAATCAGTCAATTGTAAAGCAGGACTACTCACCCGTTAGGGTCTCAAGTTGCTGATTGGGTGGAGTGGATCTGCGGTTCAGTCGAAGAGAAAGGTCTTGAGATCCTTCCTGAATTGAGGCAGACACAGTGATTGGCTGGGATGTAGAGTCAGGGAGTTCCAAGCCCTTGGCAGCAAGGTAGCAGAAGGATCTTCCTCCAGCTGTGGTCTTGTGGGCCTGTGGGATGGGGGCCGGGGGCCGGGGCCCGTTGGGCAGAGCAGAAATGCCTGGTGGGTGTGTGGAAAGGGAGGCGGTGGTTAAGGTGCCTTCACCTGTGGACTTCTTCCTCTGTTCCATATCCCAGGCAGCCTATTCAAAGTGGAGTACTCTGCTAAAACAGTTTCCATTGATTTAAGGCTGAAAATGAATGATTGTGAGCAAAATAAAGGGCCACAAAAATGCCGCAAAATTTCCATATTTGTGCCGCTAAATTTCCATATTTGTGCCGCTAAATTTGCTACTCCATGCCGCTATATCCTGGAGGGTCTGACTACTCCGATTACTCTGGCGCAATCACAATTCTGCCCAGGCCTAGTGAGGGCACTGGCACAGAGGTGCCAGGTGGGCAGAGAAGAACTAGGGGTTTGGGCAGCCCAGGGATGTGGTAGCCAGGGCCGCCCAGGGAGTCTCCAATCTCCTTAAGGCCTTGGCATGGCTTGCCTGGCATTAGAAGCAGGAAATAATGGGCCAGAATGGCCTTCTCTGAGCAGTATCTTCCCCCTTAATTATTGGGATCCTGAGTTTCTGTCTCCAGAATGGGGAATTACGTGCTTGACCTGGAATTTCCGAATTCTGGTGGGGCGGAGTCAGTCATATGCCACCCACCGAGTGACGTAAAGCACAATAATAGGCCCCTGCATCCCCTGCAGAATGCGAAGAGGGGCCCCGATTCTCCCATTTATCACAGATATTCATTGGGGGCCCCTGAAAGGATAGGGGCCCTGCTGCGGGGGCCTGCGTTACGCCCCGGACTATTTACCTTTTCAATGCACTAGTATATTACCAAGTTACAAATGTCCTCACAGGACACCTCTCCTTCCGGTGGAAGAGGAGGGAGCGAGACACCTGAGGCGGAGGGCGGGGGAGAAAAAGTGCTGAGACACCACGAGCGCTTGAGGCGAGAGAGGAGTCTGGCAGCTCGGGGTGAACAGCTTGTGGGGGGGCTGCAGTGCGAAGCAGGGAGAGCTGCAGGAACAGAGCAGGTGGAGTAAAGATGGCGGACAGGAAGGAGCGCTGCTCTGTTGAAAGATGCGAGACTTCAACGTAGCGCTGGGCTTCTAAGGG
The DNA here is from genome assembly GCF_964261635.1 of Lissotriton helveticus. NCBI lineage: Eukaryota > Metazoa > Chordata > Amphibia > Caudata > Salamandridae > Lissotriton > Lissotriton helveticus. The sequence continues at coordinate 19,463,984 of NC_136073.1, forward strand.
CCAGTAGGGTTGGAGTGGAGTCAGTCACACGTCAAGCTTCGGGGGAACGGGCCCCTCTGACCAGTTTATCTGAGCGGTTTGTCTCTTGTGGTAAACATCGGATGAGCCTTCAGAAGGTGGAAGCATACGCAGGGCTGGATTGGCGTCTATCCCACCGGGCATTTTCCGGACAGCTGAGGCCGGTTTTAAGGCCCCGTGCCACTGCTGGCGCCCCAGGCCCCTTCTCTAGCTCATGGAAGGTACATGCATCAGAAACATCTAGAGTGACCAACTGGCATGGGTGCAAATTCAGGACGGTGAGTGTAAAAATGCAGAACAAAGGGTCAAAATTCAGGACTAAAATTCAGGACAATGGGTACGTTTTACAGACACATCAGAGGCGGTCACGCAATAGTATATAAGTAAGCCCATCTATATCCAAACATATTCAACCATTTGCAAACCTATCCATCATGTATCCTTCCATCCATCATTTCACTCATCCATCTCTCCATCCACCCTTTCACTCATCTATCAATTATCCACCAATCCACCCTTTCACCCTATCCAACAGTACACTCATCCATCCACTCTTCCACCCATCCATTCACTCATTCATCCAGCCATTTACCCTTTCACCCATCCAGTCATTGTTTCACTTAATCATCTATCCACCCCGTCACTCATCCTTCCACCCATTCACCTTTTCCGTCATCCATCCAGCTGCCTTTTCTCTCTCCATCGACCCTTTCACTTAGCCATCCATCCTTCCTTCCATCCATCATCCACCCACCCATCCATCCATCTACTCATCCACTCATGAATCCATCCATTGACCCTATCGCCCATCTAGCCTTTCAATCATCCATCAATCCTTTCTCTCACCCATCCACCCTTTCACTCCTTCACTCAGCTATACTTTTTTTGTCCATCTGCTCTCCCTTTCAAATCACTCATCCATCCTTACATCCACCATTTCAATCACCCGGCCATCCATTCACCGTTTTACTTACCAATTCATCAATCTATCCATTGGTTCACTCATCCATCCACCCATCCACTCGCTCATCATCCACCCTTTCACTCATCCATCCATCCTTTCACTCATCCATCCACCCTTTTACCCATCCATCTACCCTTCCACCCATACATCCATCTATTTACCTTTTCTCTCATCCATCCTTCCACTCACTCATCCGTCCATCCATTCTCTCATTATTCATCCATTCACCCTTTATACATCCATTCACCCTTTCACTAATCCTTCCAGCCATCCACCCACCCATCCCTTCATGTACACACTCCCCCACCGTTTCACATTAATTATCAGTTGAACCTTTGTCTGCAGAGTTGCAGACAGAAGAGGCCCATCAAGAATTTTACCCTTGTTGTAGTTCCTAAAGCAAGGGGTAGGGTGGGGGTAAGGTTCACTATGCCCCTGCACATAGGCAATCTGAAATCTTAGAAGACATGAGTCATGCATGATGCACAGTGCAATGCCATGAGGTGTTTCACCGCCTTCTTTGAATGGACTGGATTCTCAGGTAGCAGCACTGGCGTTTAGCACATTTCTTCCATCTGGCAGAATGCCCTGCCCTAGACCGAGGCAGGAGGTGGCCACCACATGCTGTAAGAGCCCAGACTGCCATTGTCATTCTGTATGTGGCAATCAGCCGCATACAGAATGACAATGGGCAGGGTGGGGCTGCTCTGGAGCACAGAGGATTGTGAGGCGGCCCCATTAGGGAGCTGAGGCAGTGCTGTTCCCTGGAATGCCCAACATTACAGACAAAAGGCGTCCGTAAAAGGGATCCTCATGGACAACGGACGTCCGACCCAAATTACGGACAGTCCATGAAATTTACGGACGGTTGGTCACCCTAGAAGCATCGGAGGTCGAGAGAATAAATGTGTGGGTGTCTGTAAGGTGACAGAGAGACAGGAAGATAGCCGGGCTGGTTTTCCCATGTTTGCCAGGGCGGATATTGATTACCAGCCTGGCACAGAACATAGACACAAAGTGGCCAGACTCCTCCCTAGCTTCAGAGTGTCCTGGAGAGACACCACTGTCTCTATGGACCGGAGGCTCTATGCTATTGAGAGTGTGAAGCCCATCCCGGCAGCTGTTTAACAAGAAACCGCACAGCTGTGGCGCTCACTCTTCCACTTCTTGTACATGTGCCTGAGGACTTGCCCCTTATTTTTTATTGTATTTATTTATAAAAAAATAAAAAATAAGGGGCAAAGTCCTCGGGCACATGTACAAGAAGTGGAAGAGTGAGCATTGTTTCAGACCCGGAGAGCTATCTGAGGACTTTGCCCCTTGTTGCCATTTGTTTCTGACTGGGAGAGCTATCTGAGGGCTTTGACACTTGTAGCCCTTTGTTTCTGACCTGGACTGCTGTGTGAGGGCTTTGAAGCGTGTTCCTTTTTGTTTCAGACCTGGAGAGCTATGTAAGGGCTTTGCCCCTTGTTTTTTTTCTTTGTAGTTTTATATAGCTCAAACTTGACCCAAAGGTATCCAATATCAGAGCACTTTACATGAGCACCAGTTGCCTTACACAAGGGCACATTCATGTTTGTTAGGCACAGGGAGATTAAGTGATTTGCCTAGAATCACAGGATATTGAGCGTCATTGTCGAGACTCGATCCTGGTTCCTACCGCCCTAACTGTTAGGCTTTATCATTTCCCCATGTTGCCCTTTCTTTCCAGACCTGGACTGCTGTATAAGGGCTTTGTCTCTTGTTGACCCTCTGTTTACATACATTGACCTCTGTTTAGGGTCTTACCCCTTTTTAGGTCTCGCCTGTCGATGCGCATGCGCATCGAGCTTGCGAGACTATGGGGGCTTAAACAGTCTTTAACCAACTTGCAAGGAATCGTGGCGATTCCTTGCAGTGCCCGTGAAATTCAAGCTCAATGCGCATGCGCATTGAGCTTAAAAGCACGTGCACATGCCCCCAGCCGCCTGCCTTGCATGTATTTTCCCTCAGGCGCACTCCTCCCACACCCCTGCTCCGCCCCCTCCCCTGCCTGCCGTGTCGCATTTCTTCAGTTCCCTTAGCCGCACTCCAGGCCCCTGCTGCTTTCACACCCTCTCTCCGCTCCGCCCCCTCCCCTGCCCGCCGTGTCGCATTTCCCCTCCCCCCTCCCCTTCTCTGCCTTCCCTCCGTCTTCCCTCCCACAGGCAACAAGAGGCTAGTTCACGACGCGCGTCCACATCACAGCCATCAGCCTCCCTCCCGCGGGCAGCTTGGCCTCAGGTATTCACCCCAGCGCGACTTCTCCTCCCCCCTAATTACATGCCTGCTGTTTACTTCTTTCACGGCCACTCTCTCGCACATCAAAGGCTGCTCACACACACCATATGCCTGCTCCCCTCCCCCACCCCCCACGCCTCGCAACAGACTTCATTGGAATGCGCTCCATGCATTCTCCCCTCCCTTTCAGCCTCTTTCCCAGCTCCAAGCCGGACCCTCCTTTCTCACCTCCTCTTTCTTTATTTACAGGGAGACTTGTATTTTTCCCCGAGGCAACCAGTTCTGACACTGCCCGTCCCAGCACACACCAACTTAGAGCTTGACTTGTACTGACGCTGTCACCCCAGCAGACATGCAATCTGCATCAAGCATCCATATGCATCAAACATCCACAAGCAACAGACATCCACAAACATCAGACATCCACAAGCATCACAAGCAGCAGACATCCACAAGCGTCAGGCATCCACAAGCGTCAGGCATCCACAAGTGTCAGACATCCACAAGCAACAGACATCCACAAGCAACAGACATCCACAAGCATCAGACATCCACAAGCATCACAAGCAGCAGACATCCACAAGCAACAGACATCCACAAGCAGCAGACATCCACAAGCAACAGACATCCACAAGCATCAGACATCCACAAGCATCACAAGCAGCAGACATCCACAAGCATCAGACATCCACAAGCAGCAGACATCCACAAGCATCAGACATCCACAAGCATCAGACATCCACAAGCAACAGACATCCACAAGCATCACAAGCATCAGACATCCACAAGCATCAGACATCCACAAGCATCACAAGCATCAGACATCCACAAGCATCAGACATCCACAAGCATCAGACATCCACAAGGATCACAAGCAGCAGACATCCACAAGCGTCAGACATCCACAAGCATCAGACATCCACAAGCATCAGACATCCACAAGCATCAGACATCCACAAGCATCAGACATGCTTAGCATCAGACATCCACAAGCATCAGACATGCTTAGCATCAGACATCCACAAGCATCAGACATCCACAAGCATCAGACATCCACAAGCAACAGACATCCACAAGCAACAGACATACACAAGCAACAGACATCCACAAGCAACAGACATCCACAAGCAACAGACATCCACAAGCAGCAGACATCCACAAGCAACAGACATCCACAAGCATCAGACATCCACAAGCATCACAAGCAGCAGACATCCACAAGCATCAGACATCCACAAGCATCACAAGCAGCAGACATCCACAAGCGTCAGACATCCACAAGCGTCAGACATCCACAAGCGTCAGACATCCACAAGCGTCAGACATCCACAAGCATCAGACATCCACAAGCAACAGACATCCACAAGGATCACAAGCAGCAGACATCCACAAGCATCAGACATCCACAAGCATCACAAGCAGCAGACATCCACAAGCATCAGACATCCACAAGCAAAAGACATCCACAAGGATCACAAGCAGCAGACATCCACAAGCGTCAGACATCCACAAGCGTCAGACATCCACAAGCATCAGACATCCACAAGCATCAGACATCCACAAGCGTCAGGCATCCACAAGCGTCAGGCATCCACAAGCGTCAGGCATCCACAAGCGTCAGGCATCCACAAGCGTCAGACATCCACAAGCATCACAAGCAGCAGACATCCACAAGCAACAGACATCCACAAGCAACAGACATCCACAAGCAACAGACATCCACAAGCATCAGATATCCACAAGCATCACAAGCAGCAGACATCCACAAGCATCAGACATCCACAAGCATCACAAGCAGCAGACATCCACAAGCATCAGACATCCACAAGCAACAGACATCCACAAGCATCAGACATCCACAAGCATCACAAGCATCAGACATCCACAAGCATCAGACATCCACAAGCATCACAAGCATCAGACATCCACAAGCATCAGACATCCACAAGGATCACAAGCAGCAGACATCCACAAGCGTCAGACATCCACAAGCATCAGACATCCACAAGCATCAGACATCCACAAGCATCAGACATCCACAAGCATCAGACATCCACAAGCATCACAAGCATCAGACATCCACAAGCATCAGACATCCACAAGCATCACAAGCATCAGACATCCACAAGCATCAGACATCCACAAGCATCAGACATCCAAAAGCATCAGACATCCACAAGCATCAGACATCCACAAGCATCACAAGCATCAGGCATCCACAAGCGTCAGGCATCCACAAGCGTCAGGCATCCACAAGCGTCAGACATCCACAAGCATCACAAGCAGCAGACATCCACAAGCAACAGACATCCACAAGCAACAGACATCCACAAGCAACAGACATCCACAAGCATCAGACATCCACAAGCATCAGACATCCACAAGCATCAGGCATCCACAAGCATCAGACATCCACAAGCATCAGACATCCACAAGCATCAGACATCCACAAGCATCAGACATCCACAAGCATCAGGCATCCACAAGCATCAAGCATCCACAAGCATCAGACATCCACAAGCAACAGACATCCACAAGCATCAGACATCCACAAGCATCAGACATCCACAAGCAACAGACATCCACAAGCAACAGACATCCACAAGCAACAGACATCCACAAGCAACAGACATCCACAAGCAACAGACATCCACAAGCAACAGACATCCACAAGCATCAGACATCCACAAGCAACAGACATCCACAAGCATCAGACATGCAGCAAACACACTCACTGACGCTCACACACCCTCACACACCGTCACACACCCTCAGCTTCACACACCCTCACACACACACACACACACAAATACAGCATCCAAAGGAAGAATAGAAATAAACCATCCTAATCCACACTCTAACTCCAACATAGAAATCCAGAGTCCTAATCCACCCTAATAAACTAACAGCCGAATTCACCCTCCAAATACACCCTCAAGATACGCAACAGAAATACATCCTAGAAAACAAAATCCAAAGGAAAAATACGCCATCCTAATCCACCAGCCAAATAAACAATCAAATTAAACTAAACAAAACACAATATAAGTAAAGACTCAAAAAATAGCCTCCTATTCCACCCTATTAAAAAAAATGATTGTGCATTTATCAAATTGATAAATTTTATGCCATTTTCTGAGACATAAACAAATTTTAGGACGAAATTAAAAACAAAGGGGGTCAACGGAGTCGTGCATCAGATACGTTACACACAAAATCTACTTCCCAAATGTGAGCTACAGCATGCAAGGATGTTTATCAGGCTTCAGGTCACAAAACAAAAATGATTCGGACAATATAACACCAACAAAACAACGAAAAAATATCTGGCAGAAAGCGAGGACGAGGATGTACAAACACAAATGTGAAACAGCCTACTTTTTATTGGGGGAATAAATAAGCATTATTCACCCGGGGAATGGGACGGATTAAACACAATTGTCAAGAGTTACACAAAAACCCGTACGCATATAACACAAGCATTTATTCACACGAAATTACATCAAATATACAACAAAAAAAATTCGCTACTCTACAGTAATGTGGACATAAGTCAGAATTCTGATAGCAACATGGAGAAACCATATATAAGAAGACAATATTGCTTTAAAAATACATCGTAACACAAAGCGGAGACATTGCATTGATTATTAACGAAGAGGAAGTATCACAAACCACAGCACGAAATTTACATACACATCAAAATAAAAAGCTATACAAACATACATTTAATAATAACTGAAATAACAGAACGTAGAGTTGAAACAATATAAAATATTCACGCAGATATACAACATATTACACAATTACACAAAAAAACACTGCTCTAATTATTAACACAACTACTAACCAAAAGCAAACATTTTAAAAATTAGATCTGAACAATAGGATACAATGCATTACATACATAAAGAGCCGACAATTCAAAATAAACATCCTTCGTTGCAAAACAAAGACACTACTATGCCAATAAAACTAATAGGAAACAACAAATCGAATAATTCATAACACTATACACACACAAAACAAACAACAAAAAACAACTTACCTGTCGAACGATGCACGGAACAGACAACGAAGCCAACACTCCTTACACGGGACCCGCTTTCAACAATATGGGGATTTCCAATTAGACGCGAGTAAATTGTTACGCAACGTGAGAGGATTTTGAAATCTCATTGGCTGACACGGACGTCAATCAAAATAGTACGGGATTCCAAAAAAAAACTAGAACGCAATAACTTAAATACGTTAATATAATTATGGGACAGTCACACTTCTGCTATTTAACATTTCCAAAACATATAATACAACAAAGATACACCAACAACTACACACACACACAAGCACACACACCACAATCACACAAATACACAACACACAAACACCCTCACACACCCTCACCCTCACACACCCTCACTCACACCCACCCTCACCCCCCCACCCTTACAACACACTCACCCTCACTAACCCTCACACACACACCCTCACACACCCTCACACTCACACACCCTCACCCACCCCCACCCTCCCTCACACACCTTCACACCCTCAACCTCACACATCCTCACTCACCCTCACACCCTCACACACCCTCACTCACCCTCATGACCTCAACCACACACCCTCACATGCCCCCACCCTCACACACCCCCACCCTCACACACACCCGCCCTCACACACTCTCACACATCCTCACACACCCACACACATTCTCAATAAGCCTCACACCCTCACCCTCGCCCACCCTCACTCACCCTCACCCTCACACCCTCACCCTCACACCCTCATCCCCTCACCCTCACACACCATCAACCCCTCACTTACCCTCACCCCTCACAACACTCACACCCTCACCCTCACATGCCCTCAACCGCACACACCCTCACACACCCTCACCCTCACACCCCTTCACTCACCCTTACACCCTCGCCCTCACCCACCCTCAACACCCTCACCCTCACAACACCCTCACCCTCACTCACCCTCACCCTCAACGCCTCACCGTCACTCACCCTCACCCTCACTCACCCTCAACTCCTCACCCTCACTCACCCTCAACTCCTCACCCTCACTCACCCTCGCCCTCACTCACCCTCAACACCTCATCCTCAACCCCTCACCCTCACTCACACTCACCCTCACTCACCCTCACTCACCCTCACCCTCACTCACCATCAACCGCTCACCCTCACTCACCTTCACCCTCACTCACCCTTACCCTCACTCACCCTCAACACCTCACCCTCACTCACCCTCAACTCCTCACCCTCAACCCCTCACTCACCCTCAGTCTCACTCACCCTCACTCACCCTCAACACCTCACCCTCACCCTCACTCACCCTCACCCTCACTCACCCTCACCCTCACCCTCAACTCCTCACCCTCACCCTCACTCACCCTCACCCTCACTCACCCTCAACGCCTCACCGTCACTCACCCTCACCCTCACTCGCCCTCAACACCTCACCCTCACTCCCCCTCAACCCCACAGCCTCACTCACCCTCACCCTCACCCTCACTCACCCTCAACTCCTCATCCTCAAGCCCTCACCCTCACTCACCCTCACTCACCCTCAATAATCCCTCACCCTCACCCTCACTCACCCTCAACACCTCACCCTCACTCACCTTCACCCTCACTCAACCTCACTCACCCTCAACACCTCACCCTCACTCACCCTCAACAACTCACCATCACCCTCATCACCCTCACCCTCACTCACCCTCAACTCCTCACCCTCACTCACCCTCACCCTCATCCTCACCATCACTCACCCTCACCCTCACTCACCCTCACCCTCACCCTCACTCACCCTCACCCTCACTCACCCTCAACACCTCACCCTCACTCACCCTCACCCTCACCCTCACTCACCCTCAATCACCCTCACTCACCCTCAACACCTCACCCTCAACACCTCACCCTCAACCCCTCACTCTCACTCACTCTCACTCACCCTCACTCACCCTCAACTCCTCACCCTCAACTCCTCACTCACCATCAAACTCACTCACCCTCACTCACCCTCAAACCCTCACTCACCCTCACCCTCACCATCACTCACCCTCAACGCCTCACCCTCACCCTCACTCACCCTCACCCTCACTCACCCTCAACACCTCACCCTCACTCACCCTCAACCCCTCACCCTCACCCTCACTCACCCTCACCCTCACTCACCCTCAACGCCTCACACTCAACACCTCACCCTCACCCTCACTCACCCTCACACTCACTCACCCTCACTCACCCTCAACACCTCACCCTCACCCTCACTCACCCTCACCCTCACTCACCCTCACCCTCACCCTCAACTCCTCACCCTCACCCACCCTCACCCTCACTCACCCTCAACGCCTCACCGTCACTCACCCTCACCCTCACTCGCCCTCAACACCTCACCCTCACTCACCCTCAACCCCACAGCCTCACTCACTCTCACCCTCACCCTCACTCACCCTCAACTCCTCATCCTCAAGCCCTCACCCTCACTCACCCTCAATAATCCCTCACCCTCACCCTCATCACCTCACCCTCACTCACCTTCACCCTCACTCAACCTCACCCTCACTCACCCACAACACCTCACCCTCACTCACCCTCAACAACTCACCCTCACCCTCACTCACCCTCAACTCCTCACCCTCACTCACCCTCACCCTCATCCTCACCCTCACTCACCCTCACCCTCACCCTCACTCACCCTCACCCTCACTCACCCTCACCCTCACTGACCCTCAACACCTCACCCTCACTCACCCTCACCCTCACCCTCACTCACCCTCAATCACCCTCACTCACCCTCAACACCTCACCCTCACCCTCACTCACCCTCAACACCTCACCCTCAACCCCTCACTCTCACTCACTCTCACTCACCCTCACTCACCCTCAACTCCTCACCCTCAACTCCTCACTCACCATCAAACTCACTCACCCTCACTCACCCTCAAACCCTCACTCACCCTCACCCTCACCATCACTCACCCTCAACGCCTCACCCTCACTCACCCTCACCCTCACCCTCACTCACCCTCAACACCTCACCCTCACTCACCCTCAACCCCTCACCCTCACCCTCACTCACCCTCACCCTCACTCACCCTCAACGCCTCACACTCAACACCTCACCCTCACCCTCACTCACCCTCACACTCACCCTCAACTCCTCACCCTCACTCACCCTCAACACCTCACCATCAACACCTCACCCTCACTCACCCTCACAACACATATTGTGTTACAATAGGTGTCACATTTGCGGAAGATAAAACTATTGGCATTGTAAAAAACAAAGCTAGTAATTACGCTATTTTCAAAACAAGCACATACATAAAAAATGTGTCCTTTACAATACCAATAGCTCAAACTTTCCTAATGCGAGACCTATTGCATTGCTCTGCTTCTCTCCCCTGCTGCACTCTCCTGCTCTCTAGAGATGTGGCATAACGACCAGAGCTGCCATATAAGTCACGTAAATACAAAACATGTTGCATTCCAAATGCTATAGGTGTCACATTCGCGAAAGTTATAACTATTGGCATTGTAAATGACAAAGCCATCAATTTAGCAATTTTAACAACCAAAAAAATAAATAAGATATGTCATTTACTAGACCAATAACTACAACTTTTCTAATGCGAGACCTATTGCATTCCAACCCCACTCATCCACGCAACCCCACTCACACATGCAACGCCACTCACACATGCAACGCCACTCACACACGCAACGCCACTCACACACGCAACGCCACTCACACACGCAACGCCACTCACACACGCAACGCCACTCACACACGCAACGCCACTCACACACGCAACGCCACTCATCGACGCAACGCCACTCACACACGCAACGCCACTCACACACGCAACGCCACTCACACACGCAACGCCACTCACACACGCAACGCCACTCACACACGCCACTCATCCACGCAACGCCACTCATCCACGCAACGCCACTCATCCACGCAACGCCACTCATCCACGCAACGCCACTCATCCACGCAACGCCACTCATCCATTTGCAAAACGAAAAAGGTCAAACTCTTCTATTGCGAGACCTATTGCATTTTCAATGCTTGTTGTCCTTTCTTTCCAAACAAGGACTGCTATGTGAGGGCTTTGTCCTTTGTTGCCCTTTGTTTCAGACCTGGACAGCTATGTGAGGGCTTTGCTGTTTGTTGCACTTTGTTTCCAGAACTGGACTGCTGTATGAGGGCTTAAACCCTTGTTACCCTTTGTTCCCAGACATGGACTGCTATGTAAGGGGTTTTCCCCTTGTTGCCCTTTGTTTCAGACCTGGAGAGCTATGTCAGTGACTTTGACCCCTGTTGCCTTTTGTTTTAGAGTCAGATGTGGACTGCTATGTGAGGGCTTTGCCCCTTGTTGTCCTTTCTTTCAGGTCTGGAGAGCTGTGTGAGGGCTTTATCCCTTGTTGCCCTTTGTTTTAGAGTCGGTCGTGGACTCCTGTGTGAGGGCTTTGCCCCTTGTTGGCCTTTGTTTCCGACCTGGACTGCCTTGTAAGGGCTTTGCCCTTTGTTGCCCTTTATTTCCAGACCTGGACCACTGTATGAGGTCTTGGCCCCCTTTTCCAGTTGTTTCCAGACATGGACTGCAATGTGAGGGGTTTGCCCCTTGTTGCCCTTTGTTTCCATGCCTGGACTGCTATTTGAGGGCTTTGGCCCTTGTTATCCTTTGTTTCCAGACATGGACTACTATGTGAGGGCGTTGGCCCTTGTTGCCCTTTGTATTCAGACCTGGACTGCTATGTGAGGGTTTTGCTCTTTGTTGCCTTTTGTTTCCAGAGTGTACTGCTGTATGGGGGCTTTGCCTCCATGTTGTCCTCTGTTTCTAGACATGGACCCCTGTGTGAGGGATTTGACCCTTGTTACCCTTTTTTCTCAGACCTGAACTGATATGTGAGGGCTTTGCCCTTGTCCTTTGTTTCAGACCTAGAGAGCTATGTAGGGTCTTCGCCCCTTGTTGCCCTTTGTTTCATGCCTAGACTGCTATGTGAGGGCTTTGTCCCTTGATGCCCTTTGTTTCAGACCTGCAGAGCTATGTAAGGGCTTTGTGCCTTGTTGCCCTTTGTTTCAGACGTGGACTGCTGGGTGAGGGATTTACCCCTTGTTGCCCTTTGTTTCATATCTGGACTGCTGTGTGAGGGATTGTCACCTTTTAATTCAGACTTGAGGTGTTATGTGTGGGCTTTGCCCTCTGTTGCATTTTGTTTCAGGACCTAGACTGCTCTATGAAGGCTTTGCCCCTTGTTGCCCACTATTTCCAGACATGGACCGCTGTGTGATGGATTTGCCCCTTATTGCCATTTGTTTCAGACCTGGGGAGCTATGTAAGGGTGTTGCCTCTTGTTGCCCTTTGTTTCAGACCTGAACTGCTGTGTGAGGGCTTTAACCCTTGTTGCCTTTTATTTCAGACATGGGCTGTTATGTCACGGTGTTTGCCCTTTGTTGTCCTTCTTTCAGATGTGGACCGCTGTGAGAGGGATTTGCCCCTTGTTGCCCTTTGTTTCAGACCTGGACTTCTATGTGAGGACTTTGCCCCTAGTTGCCCTGTGCTTCAGACCTGGCCTGCTATGTGAGCGCTTTGCCCTTTGTTGCCCTTTGTTTTAGAATGGGACTGCTATGTGAGGGCTTTGCCCCTTGTGGCCCTTTGTTCAGAGCTGGACTGCTATTTGAGGGCTTTGCACCTTGTTGTCCTTTGTTTCAGTCCCAGCGAGCTATGTGAGGGCTTTGCCCCTTGTTGCCCTTTGTTTCAGGACTGGACTGCTGTCTGAGGGCTTTGCCCCTTGTTTCAGACCTGGACTGCCATGTGAGGGCTTTATACCCCTTAATGGCCTTTGATTTAGATATGGACCACTGTGTGATGGTTTTTCTCCTTGATGCCATTCGTTTCCAGACATTGATTGCTATGTGAGGACTTTGCCCCTTCTTGCCCTTTTTCAGACCTAGACTGCTATGTGAGGGCTTTGCCGCTTGTTGCCCTTTGTTCAGACCTGGACTGCTATTTGAGGGTTTTGCCCCTTGTTGCCCTTTGTTCCAGTCCCAGAGAGCTATGTGAGGGCTTTGCCCCTTGTTGCCCTTTGTTTCAGAACTGGACTGCTGTCTGAGGGTGTTGCCCCTTGTTGCTCTTTATCTCAGACCTGGACTGCTATGTGAGGTCATTGTCCCTTGTTGCCCTGTGTTTCAGACCTGGCCTGCTAGGTGAGGGTTTTGCCCCTTGTTGCCCATTATTTTAGAGTGGGACTGCTATGTGAGGGCTTTGCCCCTTGTTGCCCTTTTTTCAGTCCCGGAGAGCTATGTGTGGGTGTTGCCTCATGTTGCCCTTTGTTTCAGAACTGGATTGCTGTCTGAAGGCGTTGCCCCTTGTTGCTCTTTGTCTCAGACCTGGACTGCTTTGTGAGGGCTTTTCCCCTTGTTGCCATTTATTTTAGACTAGGACTGCTATGTGAGGGCTTTTCCCCTTGTTGCCAATGGTTCAGACCTGGACTGCAATTTGAGGGCTTTGCCCCTTGTTGCCCTTTGTTTCAGTCCTGGAGAGCTATGTGAGGGTGTTGCCCCTTGTTGCAGAACTGGACTGCCGTCTGAGAGCTTTGCCCATTGTTGCCATTTGTTTCAGACCTGGACTGCTTTGTGAGGGCTTTGCCCTTTGATGCCCTTTGGTTTAGACCTGGAGAGCTATGTGAGGGCTTTGCTCCTTGATGCTCTTTGTTTCCAGACATTGAATGCTGTGTGAGGGCTTTGCCCCTTGTTTCAGACCTGGACTGCTATGTGAGGGCTTTGCCCCTTGATGCCCTTATTTTTAGACCTGGACCGCTATGTGAGGGTTTTGCTCCTGATGCCCTTTGTTTCAGACCTGGACCGCTATATAAGGCTTTGCCCCTTGTTGCCCTTTTTTTCAGTCCTGGTCAGCTATGTGAGGGCTTTGCCTCTTGTTGCCCTTTTTTTCATTCCCGGATAGCTATGTGAGGGCTTTGCTCCTTGTTGCCCTTTGTTTCAGACCTGTAAAGCTATGGGAGGACTTTGCCCCTCGTTGCCCTTTGTTTCTGACCTGGACTGCTATGTGAGGGCTTTGCCCTTTGTTTCCATACCCGGACTGCTGTATGAGGGCTTTGCCCCTCTTTACCCTTTGTTCTCAGACGTGAACTGCTATGTGAAGGCTTTGCCCCTTGTTGCCCTTTGTTTCAGACTTAGAGAGCATTGTGAGGGTTTTGGCCCCTGTTGCCCTTTGTTTCAGAGACAGACATGGGCTGCTATGTGAGGGCTTTGGTCTCTGTTGTCCTTTGTTTCAGGCCTGGAGAGCTATGCGAGGGCTTTGACCCGTGTTGCCCTTTGTTTCAGACCTGGACTGCCATGTGAGGGCTTTGCCCCTTGTTGCCCTTTGTGTCAGACCTGGTGAACTATATGAGAGTGTTGCCCCTTGTTGTCCACTGTTTCAAGACATGGACTGCTATGTGAGGGCTTTGCCCCTTGTTGCCCTTTGTTTCTGACCTAGAGAGCTATGTGAGGGCTTTAGCCCCTGTTGCCCTTTGTTTCAGAGTCAGATGTGGACTGCTATGTGAGGGCTTTGGCCCCTGTTGCCCTTTGTTTCACAGTCAGACATGGACTGCTATGTGAGGGCTTTGCCCCTTGTTGCCCTTTGTTTCTGACCTAGAGAGCTATGTGAGGGCTTTAGCCCCTGTTGCCCTTTGTTTCAGAGTCAGATGTGGACTGCTATGTGAGGGCTTTGGCCCCTGTTGCCCTTTGTTTCACAGTCAGACATGGACTCCTATGTGAGGGCTTTGCCCCGTGTTGCCCTTTGTTTCAGGCCTGGAGAGATGTGTGAGGGCTTTGGCCCTTGTTGCCCTTTGTTTCAGAACTGGACTGCTGTCTGAGGGTGTTGCCCCTTGCTGCTCTTTGTCTCAGACCTGGACTGCTATGTGAGGGTGTTGCCCCTTGTTGCCCTTTGTTCATACTTAGACTGCTATTTGAGGGCTTTGCCCCTTGTTGCCCTTTTTTTCAGTCCCGGAGAGCTATGTGAGGGCTTTGCTCCTTGTTGCCCTTTTTTTCAGTCCCGGAGAGCTATGTGAGGGCTTTGCCCCTTGTTGCCATTTGTTTCAGACCTGGAGAGCTATGGGAGGACTTTGCCCCTTGTTGCCCTTTGTTTCTGACCTGGACTGCTATGTGAGGGCTTTGCCCTTTGTTTTCAGACCTGGACTGCTACTTGAGGGCTTTGCCCCTTGTTGCCTTTATTTTAGACTGGGGCTGCTATGTGAGGGCTTTGCCCCTTGTTGCCCTTTGTTTCAGTCACGGAGAGCTATGTTAGGGCGTTGCCCCTTGTTGCTCTTTGTCTCAGACCTGGACTGCTATGTGAGGACATTGTCCCTTGTTGCCCTGTGTTTCAGACCTGGCCTGCTATGTGAGGGCTTTGCCCCTTGTTGCCCTTTATTTTAGACTGGGACTGCTATTTGAGGGCTTTGCCCATTGTTGCCCTTTGTTTCAGTCACGGAGAGCTATGTTAGGGCGTTGCCCCTTGTTGCTCTTTGTCTCAGACCTGGACTGCTATGTGAGGACATTGTCCCTTGTTGCCCTGTGTTTCAGACCTGGCCTGCTATGTGAGGGCTTTGCCCCTTGTTGCCCTTTATTTTAGACTGGGACTGCTATTTGAGGGCTTTGCCCATTGTTGCCCTTTTTTTCAGTCCCAGGGAGCTATGTGAGGGCTTTGCCCCTTGTTGCCCTTTTTTTCAGTCCCGGAGAGCTATGTGAGGGCGTTGCCCCTTGTTGCTCTTTGTCTCAGACCTGGACTGCTTTGTTAGGGCTTTGCCCCTTGTTGCCCTTTGTTGAAACCTGGACTGCAATTTGAGGGCTTTGCCCCTTGTTGCCCTTTGTTTCAGTCCCGGAGAGCTATGTGAGGGCGTTGCCCCTTGTTGCCCTTTGCTTCAGAACTGGACTGCCCTCTGAGGGCTTTGCCCATTGTTGCCATTTGTTTCAGACCTGGAGAGCTATGTGAGGGCTTTGCTCCTTAATGCTCTTTGTTTCCAGACACTGAATGCTGTGTGAGGGCTTTGCCCATCGTTTCAGACCTGTACTGCTATGTGAGGGCTTTGCCCCTTGATGCCCTTAGTTTTAGACCTGGACCGCTATGTGAGGGTTTTGCTCCTGATGCCCTTTGTTTCAGACCTGGACTGCTATGTGAGGGCTTTGCCCCTTGTTGCCCTTTGTTTCAGACCCGGAGAGCTATATGAGAGTTTTGCCCCTTGTTGCCCACTGTTTCAAGACGTGGACTGCTATGTGAGGGCTTTGCCCCTTGTTGCATTTTGTTTCTGACCTAGAGAGCTATGTGAGGGCTTTGGCCCCTGTTGCCCTTTGTTTCAGAGTCAGACTTGGACTGCTCTGTGAGGGCTTTGCCTGGCCCCTGTTGCCCTTTGTTTCTGGCCTGGAGAGCTATGTGAGGGCTTTGGCCCTTGTTGCCCTTTGTTTCAGACCTGAAGAGCTATGGGAGGACTTTGCCCCTTGTTGCCCTTTGTTTCTGACCTGGACTGCTATGTGAGGGCTTTGCCCTTTGTTTCCAGACCTGGACTGCTGTATGAGGCTTTGCCCCTTTTTAGCCTTTGTTTCCAAACATGGACTGCTATCTGAGGGGTTTTCTCCTTGTTGCCCTTTGTTTCCAGACCTGGACTACTATTTGAGGGCTTTGCCCCTTGTTGCCTTTATTTTAGACTGGGGCTGCTATGTGATGGCTTTGCCCCTTGTTACCCTTTGTTCAGACCTGGACTGCAATTTGAGGGTTTTGCCCCTTGTTGCCCTTTGTTTCAGTCCCGGAGAGCTATGTGAGGGCTTTGCCCCTTGTTGCCCTTTGTTTCAGAACTGGACTGCTGTCTGAGGGCGTTGCCCTTTGTTGCTCTTTGTCTCAGACCTGGACTGCTATTTGAGGACATTGTCTCTTGTTGCCCTGTGTTTCCAGACATGGACTGCTATGAGAGGGCTTTGCCCCTTGTTGCCCTTTGTTCATACCCGGACTGCTATTTGAGGGCTTTGCCCCTTGTTGCCCTTTTTTTCAGTCCCGGAGAGCTATGTGAGGGCTTTGCCCCTTGTTGCCCTTTTTTGCAGTCCCGAAGAGCTATGTGAGGGCTTTGCCCCTTGTTGCCCTTTGTTTCAGAACTGGACTGAGTGAGGGCGGTGCCCCTTGTTGCTCTTTGTCTTAGACCTGGACTGCTTTGTGAGGGCTTTGCCCCTTGTTGCCCTTTATTTTAGACTGGGACTGCTATGTGAGGGCTTTCCCCCTTGTTGCCCTTTGTTCAGACCTGGACTGCAATTTGAGAGCTTTGCCCCTTGTTGCCCTTTGTTTCAGTCCCAGAGAGCTATGTGACATTGCCAGGGCCCTCTTCAGGGGGACACTACAGCTTGCATCATCCATTGTCCCTGCTAGCACTGACAATGACAGTGCCAACACAACAACTAACCATCACACTCTTACAAGTGTGACAATTCAAAGTATCCAGGCCTTCAAAGCTGTAAGAATGGTTTGGCAGGCAGGTATTAGTCATTATAGATGTAAATTGAACTAATAAAATCTGTCGTTGTGCTCATACCTAAATTAGGCAGACAGTGCTACCATGTGGCAGACTATCATAAGCACCTGTGTTGGCACTTTAATGCCGGTGCCGAGCACTGCAAACCACTGGCCCAAATTTAGCGCTGTTATTCTTTGACCAGTAAGATTTAATTCATGAATTTGTCAAGAACAGGATTTTATTTCACATGAATTAGACCACACCCGTTGTTGATGCTTCCTAGGGAGGTTTCTTAGATATGATTGCTACGACATACCTTTTTTTAGTCCACTCCCTCACACATCCTTTTCATTCATTTAAAAAAATGCTTTTACCTTAGCTCAGAGAATGAATGCCTTGCTGCTGAGATATGTCTGAAACCTGCAGGCCTAAGGTTAAATTCAAGTAAGTCCCTAATTCTTCTAAAGTTGCTAACAACAATAAGATTAAGGTGCAAATTTACTAACTTTTCACACAACATCGCACAACAACACATTTGCTGTGATGCATTGCACAAGGGGGAAAGCACGGTGCAGATTTTCCCCCCTAAGCTGCCTTACATGACGCACAGCCTCACACCAAACGTGAGTATGCGCTCTCTAACATAGCATTTGTTCTTGAAATATACACTTCTACTGAGAATTCCTGTGCCTAGACACATTTCAGAATACCACCCATTGGGAGTGTGCGGTGCACTTCATCACACATGCAATGCATGGGGTTTTTGGAGAAATGAAAACTGTTCTCCTTGTTAACGCCTTCTTCAAGGAAGCATTCGTTTTTGACACAAAGCCCGGTTTGGGTATCTTAGTAGATTGGGCTGGGCGTCAAAACCTGTGGGTGTCTGTGCTGCTGCACCCAAGAAACCCCCAGTAACGCCCTCTTGATGCAAAGCAGCACAGAGCAGTTTTTGACCCAAACCAGATGCTTCACATTGTGTTGCCGTGAGTCACTTTGTGAAGCGTAAAGCATTAGCAAATCTGGACCTCACTTGGGTAACAGTAAAACCTGTCGTGCACAGCACTGCAAACTGCGTACAACAGGCACAATTGATATGCATTACAGATATCTGGACAATAAGTCAGATTTATTTGAAATGTTGCCCCAAATTAGCGCTTGTAACAAACAACTGGAGCAAGACCCGTCAACCGTGTTGGGATTGGGGTGAAATGTAGTACAAACAAAGGGTATCCCAACTGGTATGATTCATGGGCAATTATTTAAGGATATGCATACAAATTAGCACTAATATTGAAATTTCAAAACAAGTAAATAATCTTTGCACAGAACAAAAGAGCGAGGTCATAAGTTCAAAAAGCCTTCATCTGTGTCCGGAGCCTCCAGTCTGTGAGTCATCCTCCTGGATGGAGCTGTTTTGGGAGCCCGAGCGGTTCCTGAGCTGATTGTAAAACCCCTGTTTTCGACCTGATTCAGCAAACTGCCAATGAGTCATTCCATCTCAAAGGAACATATCGTCTTCCTCCAATTCATTCCAGCTTTAGGACATCCCCAAAACAATCTCTAAATAGTTCTTACCTCAGTCCTATATTCCTTTTACTTAAATGTCTTGTGTCTGTGTCTCAGGAATATCATAGTGGAAAGAGTGACCATAGCAGAGGTATGGCACCACAATATCGAACAAAGGGAGGTGACTGAAATGTACATACAAACAAAAGGGGCACACATGTGGTCCCTATGGGCTGGGCAGGCAGCTACCATCTCAACACCATGTGGTTAGACATGAATCATCCACACTGTGAAATGGAGAGTTGTATGATATTATACATATTTTTTTCATTAGTGTTTTTTGGGGGGCATTGTAGGAGTCATGCTTATATGAGCATTTATTTCGGTATTGGTGCAAACAATGCTTTTCGGCTGAAATCAGGCCTTTTCAAGTTTGATGACGCCATATTTGCTTGTATATTTACAAGCAAAAGAAGTGTGTGCTCGGAGAACAGTTAACACATGAAAAACAGACTTCCCGTTTTAAGACCTCATAGTAAAGAAGATTTTAAATACAATTGTTCCACAATGTCCCAAACTGGTAAATGAATGTGTTTAACACGCAAGATGATTGACTCTGCCAAAATAATATATAACCATATTTACAGTACATTTCATGAATCTCTATATCGTCTCATACTCTCAACATATCGCCTCTGTGGGGCACTGTCCAGATTATTTAATGACCATCTAGTACAATCAATTACATGTAAATCAATGGCATTTTGCATAGAGCAACTGTATATGCAAACCATATTAATTTCCATCATCATTTATCTAATCCTGGACTCTGCCATGTATTTAAAATTGAAACATGATTACTTTTCTGAGTTCGTTTAATGGAGAGATTTGCTATTAATGAATTTTTATCAATTCAATGTCTTGAAAACGACCATCCCAAATTACTGGTGTTCTATCTGATTCCTAAAATACACAAAAACGAAAATACACTTTGCGGTAGTCCGATTATATCGGCTCATGGAAGCCTATTTGAAAGCACTCACCTAGACAGCTTCCTTAGACCATTTGTGGAGAGCTTAGATCATATATAAAAGATTCTTATGATTTAAAAAAAAAAAATCTTTCATATAAGTTGGGAGGAAAACATGTACATGGTGACACTGGATGTGTCATCATTGTACACAAGTATTCACCGCAATGATGAAATATGAGCAGTCGACACCATTTGAGAGCAAGGCCAATCAAGTTTATTCATCATATATGCATGTTACTGAGAAAAATAGAATGATGTCTGATTAAAAACATCTTCATATTTAGTGATGTTTTGTATGAACAACAATGGGGTACTGTGATGGGTACCTGTTTCACCCCCAGCTATGCAAAATTTGCATATGGACTGGTGGGAGGAGCAGGTGCTCAATGGTCTGGACACGGAGATGTGGGCAGGACACATTTTGCTGTGTAAAATATGGGTATACATTATTTTGGCAGAGTCAATTATCTTGAGTGTTAAACGATGATTACGCACCCCCAGGCAACTGCTTAGCCTTGTTCAGAATATATACATATTTTCCGAACAGTGCTAAGCAGTTGCAAATAAATAGGGAATACAATGAGAAAGCAGTGTTTCTGTGCCAATTTGCAAAGTATTTATTGATTTGATTTTGATTTTGTGATTTGTAGAGCGCTCGAATGCCCAAGGGCGTCTTGGCGCTATTGATGCAAACTCAGTACTTTTCTCTAAAATCAACAATTGTGGTAAATGCACAGCAGACCACATTCCACACATTCTGCTCAATATTTTCCAAATTCAACCTACCAAGCGATATCCCAATCAGAGTTTTTATTTAATTTGGGATCTTTTCCAAGAGTCACAAAAGACATATTCTTTGTATCTTTACTGTTTAGAGGTGGAAGAGGAAATTAGGAGAGGGACCCTCTTAGGGCAGTAACATATAACCATTTTTGGGGTGCAGTGAGCCTGGGTCTGTTACATTATCGATAGCTATGCACCTGCCTGGAGGCAAACGTTATGCTTAAGCGTATGAGAACTTAATTTATGCCAGTGCTTACAGGTACTGTGTTGCGGCACTGGTTTTTGGGGACCAGGGCATATTTTTATCACCAGACTTTGGCCTAAAGCAAGAGAGAGAAATACAGAAAAGAAACAGGATGAGGAAGAGAGAGAGAGAGACTGGAAAAAGGTGTCAGGTGGAAAGATACGCTTTAAGCAACTGGCCTGCGGAAATATCAGTCGAAAAGACTGCTTTAGACAATGTATGACACAATATTATTACAGTTTTAATCCCAATAAAATCATTTACTATCAACATTGAACAGTTTTTCCTTATAGAGAGTACCTGGGTATCTGCTCTAGTGTCAGAATCAAGCCAGTAGTGTCGGGTAAATGTATGGACGGACCTCAAGGTCGCCGCCTTACAGATCTCAGACATGGGCACATTCTGGAGAAAAACTGCAGTCGCAGCTCTACCCCTGGTGGAATACGCTTTGGGAGAAAACCCGAGAGTTTTCTGCGCCAACTGGTAAGCAAGCTTGATACACGAAACAATCCATCTCGAAATAGACCTTTTCAAGGCTGCATGACCTGTTTTGATCGATCCATAGTTAACAAACAGTTGATCAGAAAGACGTATAGCGTTGGACCTATCCAGATAGAATTTTAAAACCCTTTTCAGGTCCAAAGAGTGCAAAGCCCTCTCAGCTGGAGAAGAGGGATTGGGAAAGAAAGTGGGCAGAGAAATGGTCTGATTGACATGGAAATCTGACAACACTTTAGGAAGAAAAGACGGATGTGTCCTTAGTACCACTCTATTCAAATGAAACACAGTATAGGGCTCCTTGGAACAGAGAGCTTGGATCTCGCTCACCCTACGAGCTGACGTGATTGCTACCAAAAAAGCCGCCTTCCTGGAAAGGTGCTGCAAGGTAGCTTTATGAATGGGTTCAAAGGGCGGACCCATTAACTTCGATAGCACCAGGTTCAGCTCCAAGGGAGGAGAAATGCAAAAACAACAATTGATGGACAGAATGCAGAACAATGTCCTACATTCACCCCAGTACAGAGATCTGGGCCTAAATCCATTGTTTTTTTGCACTCCACACCACCCCAGGTCAGACATGCCTATATGCAAATCAGACTTGACCCTGTGCCTCATGGGAACAGTCCAGCCCGAACTGCCAAGCCATGTCTTTCCTGGACCGGAATCAAGCATCCAAGGACCGGTTTCTGGCTATCAGCCTTCATCAGCCTGGATAGCTTGACTCCAGTGGTGTGGAGAGCATGGGACTCACGTCTGAGCATACCCATCCCACTCTGGGTGACAAAGGCAAAAACAACAATTGATGGACAGAATGCAGAACAATGTCATACATTCACCCCAGTACAGAGATCTGGGCCTAAATCCATCGTTTTTTTGCACTCCACACCACCCCAGGTCAGACATGGCTATATGCAAATCAGCCTTGACCCTGTGCCTTATGGGAACAGTCCAGCCCGAACTGCCAAGCAATGTCTTTCCTGGACCGGAATCAAGCATCCAAGGACCAGTTTCTGGCTATCAGCCTTCATCAGCCTGGATAGCTTGACTCCAGTGGTGTGGAGAGCATGGGACTCACGTCTGAGCATACCCATCCCACTCTGGGTGACAAAGGCAAAAACAACAATTGATGGACAGAATGCAGAACAATGTCATACATTCACCCCAGTACAGAGATCTGGGCCTAAATCCATCGTTTTTTTGCACTCCACACCACCCCAGGTCAGACATGGCTATATGCAAATCAGCCTTGACCCTGTGCCTTATGGGAACAGTCCAGCCCGAACTGCCAAGCCATGTCTTTCCTGGACCGGAATCAAGCATCCAAGGACCGGTTTCTGGCTATCAGCCTTCATCAGCCTGGATAGCTTGACTCCAGTGGTGTGGAGAGCATGGGACTCACGTCTGAGCATACCCATCCCACTCTGGGTGACAAAGGCAAAAACAACAATTGATGGACAATGCAGAACAATGTCATACATTCACCCCAGTACAGAGATCTGGGCCTAAATCCATCGTTTTTTTGCACTCCACACCACCCAAGGTCAGACATGGCTATATGCAAATCAGCCTTGACCCTGTGCCTTATGGGAACAGTCGAGCCCGAACTGCCAAGCAATGTCTTTCCTGGACCGGAATCAAGCATCCAAGGACCGGTTTCTGGCTATCAGCCTTCATCAGCCTGGATAGCTTTACTCCAGTGGTGTGGAGAGCATGGGACTCACGTCTGAGCATACCCATCCCACTCTGGGTGACAAATGAAAAAACAACAATTGATGGACAGAATGCAGAACAATGTCATACATTCACCCCAGTACAGAGATCTGGGCCTAAATCCATCGTTTTTTTGCACTCCACACCACCCCAGGTCAGACATGGCTGGGAGGAGAAGGCTGACGCACTGGAGGGTACACTTTTTTCAACCCTTGCAGGAAGTCCTTTACAGCTGGTAACTGGAAAAAAGAAGGTTGTGACGGTGTCTGCCTATACGCTGTTATAGCGGCTAGATGCACCTTAATAGAATTAAACTTGAAACCTGCTTTTGCCAGATATAGCAAATAAGGAAGAACAACTTCTTATTGACCCTTAATAGGATGATGACCATTTTGCATGCACCACAGATAGAAGCGCTTCCATTTTCAGGCATAAGAATGTCTTGTGGAAGGTCGTCTCGCTTCCTTCAGGTTGGACATGCAGTCCTGTGGCAATCCTAGATGGCCATATTGTATGACCTCAGGAGCCATGCTGTCAAGCTCCATGACGGAAGGTTGGGATGAGGAATCCTCCCGTTCATTTTGGATAACAGGTCCAGCCTGCATGGTTTTCCCATTGTTGCCATTTGTTTCAGACCTGGACTGCTTTGTGAGGGCTTTGCCCTTTGATGCCCTTTGTTTTAGACCTGGAGAGCTATGTGAGGGCTTTGCTCCTTGATGCTCTTTGTTTCCAGACATTGAATGCTGTGTGAGGGATTTGCCCCTTGTTTCAGACCTGGACTGCTATGTGAGTGCTTTGCCCCTTAATGCCCTTCGTTTTAGACCTGGACCGCTATGTGAGGGTTTTGCTCCTGGTGCCCTTTGTTTCAGACCCGGACTGCTATGTGAGGGTTTCCCCCTTGTTTCCCTTTGTTTCAGACCAGGACAGCTAAGTGAGGGTTTTCCCCTTTGTTGCTCTTTGTTTCCAGACATGCACTGTGATGTAAGGGCTTTACCCTTTTTTGCCTTTTGTTTCCAGACCTGGGCTGTTATGTGCAGTCTTTGTCCCTTGTTGTCCTTTGTTTCAGACCTGGACTGCTATGTGAGGGCTTTACCCCTTGTTGCCCATTGTTTCAGACATGGACTGCTATTTGAGGGTTTGCCCATTGTTTCCCTTTGTTTTAGACCAGGACAGGTAAGTGAGGGCTTTGCCCCTTGTTGCTCATTGTTTCCAGACATGCACTGTGATGTAAGGGCTTTACCCTTTTTTGCCTTTTGTTTCCATACCTGGGCTGTTATGTGCAGGCTTCGTCCCTTGTTGTCCTTTGTTTCAGACCTGGACTGCTATGTGAGGGGTTTGCCCTTTGTTCACAGTTATGGACTGCCATGTGAAGGCTTTACTCCTTGTTGCCCTTTGTTTCAGAGTCAGACCTGGACTGCTCGGTGAGGGGTTTGCCCCTTGTTGCTCCATGTATCTAAGTATAGACAGATAAGTGAGACTTTACACTTTGTTGCCCTATACATCCGTGCCTTATCAGGTGCGTAAAGTGTGGGAGGGCTCTGCCTCTTATTGTCCTATGTACCGGTGTCAGAGCAAGTATATGATGGCGTTGTCCCTTTCTGATCTGTGTGTCTGTGCCTAGACAGGTAAGTCGGACTTTGCTCCTGGTCGCTCACTGTTGCAGTTCCTGCACATGTCTATGAAGTCTTTCCCCTTGTTGCCTTATGTATCACGCCTGGACTGCTATGTTAGGACTGTGCCCTTTTTGGCCACATGTATCGTGCCTGAGCTGCTAAGTGAGGACTGTGCTCTTTGTTGCCACATATATCACGCCTGGACTGCTATGGGAGCACTGTGCCCTTTGTTGCCACACGTATCACACCTGGACTGCTATGGCAGGACTGTGCCCTTTGTTGCGGCATGTTTCGGTGCCAGACAGATAACTGAGCTAGACAGACTATGTTTGACCTATGAACCTGTATGTATTATGTGAACTTATGTTGCTTCTTTTAACTGTTTTTGTGACTTATACTTTTATGGATACTTTGTTATCCGAATAAAGTTTTATTGAATTGAATTGAATTGAATTATGCATAATTTCAGGGCATTTTGCTGAAATTTCTCATAATTACAAGAAAGCAAACTATGCGAATTTTGCACACCTCTAATTCAAACCTTTTCAAAGAAGCTGACAGATATGTGCCTGGCTTGCACTGGTTTACTCGAAAGGTGGCTTGGCTGCACCCAATAACATAAACATATCACGAGGGTAACCTTCAAACTTTCCTGACATTTTATCCAACATCACCCTGCGTGTTGGAATATTGCAACTCTAATGCCAGGCTTAAAAACACAACTACAAGCCCCATGAATGCCACAAGCTGGTGGCTGAAAAGTCAGGGTTGGCTGATATGCTGCAACCATTTGGATGCATTATAAATAAAGTGCAGTTTGTGATTTTATCCTTTTTCTTACAAAAGCAACCTATAATTCGCACATGTTTTTGGAGTTACATTTTTTCTTTGTTTTGGTATGAAAAATGCTTATTTTATGAGAACAGAGCCCATTTCCTGCTCCCAAATCTGTCCCTGCTTCCCATCTGTGGCACACGAGGCGCACCCTGCTGCTGTCTTAGGGCTTGAATATTTCTGACAACTGGACAAGGTTTATGAGGCGAGTGTGGAAAGTACACAAGTGTGTGTCTCAGAGGCAAGGGGTCATATTGACACTCCTGAAAACAAAGCAAGGTGCCAGGAACCATGTGATGTGGGTCCCCAAACATACCTAGGGCCCACCCCTCCTGAGTAGGCAGGGGAGCAGCAGAAGCAACCTATCTGCAAAACCAATCTATTGCCACCATCAGAGCTGCCACTGTGCAGCCCCACAATAAAAGTAGGGGTGTTCAAAATTCACATCATTTGCTTCTGTGTAACGACACGAAATTTTGAGAAATTTACTTGAAAGTACACATTATAATGCAAATCTATCATTTAGCACTATATTTTGGAGTGCAATGTGCCCTTGCATTTATTTTTGGCTCAAGGGCACATTTCAGGCTAAAAAATAGTGAGACAAATACAAGTGCCAGGAACAACAGCTGCTCTCATTCTGGTTGGTTGTCCGCAATAACCAGAGTAGTTTTGGCAATTCCACGCTACTCTTTGACACAGAGTTAAAAATAATAACGCAATTACATCTGCTTGCATGATTAGAAGTAATTTGTGGTAAAATAATTCTACTGCAAGAGCTCCTTTAGTGAGAGTGAGTGTCTGCTAGCACTGCTGTTTATGTTCTGTTTATGTTTTCTTCCATTCTGCACCATTTTCTTGGTGCAAAATGCATTCTTGCGTCCATTTTGGATGTGAACCAGCGCTAAATGCCAGGAGTACATTTTTGGGAAAATCCTACCTCAAGTGCACATTTAGCGAGAGCAAGAAGCTGCTCGCTATTCATGTATGTATGAAAGTGCCCTGTTTGACATGGTCACCCCCACCTTTTCCCTGGTATTTGATGCAATTTTGACTGAAGTGCACTGGCTTCCTGCTAACCAGTGCCAGTGCTCTTTCCCGAAAACAAGGTAACTGTGCAATTGTTCCCCAATTGGCAGGACCTTTAGCACCCCTGAAAGTTGATAGTAAATGGTACCCCTGGTACCTAGGGCGGTGTACAGTCATAATATCGAGTCAATTATTTCGACTGGACAGAATATCGAGTAAAAAATATAGAATGGACATAATATCGACTAGACATAATATAGACAACAAAAATATCGACTAGAGAAAATTAATATCGAATAGAATGGACATAATATCGAATCAAAAATATAGAATGGACATAATATCGACTAGACATAATATAGACAACAAAAATATCGAATTTAAGGTAAGTTAATAATAATTTTTATTTTTTGTGTAATATAAGTCTGTAGCGGGTTGTGGGTTTATAGGGGAATAGGGTGGGAAGTAATTTAATTCTAATTAATTAAATATGTTAATTTATTTATTGATATATATTTAGAATTAATTGTTAATTAATTATTAATTGGTAATTAATTAAAATATAATTGGTAATTAATTATAATTGATTAATTGATAAATATTTTAATTTTAGTAATTTATTTTCTGTAGCGGGTTGTGGGTTTATAGGGGAATAGGGTGGGAAGTAATTTAATTATAATTAATTAAATATGTTAATTTATTTATTGATAATAATTTAGAATTAATTGTTAATTAATTATTAATTGGTAATTAATTAAAATATAATTGGTAATTAATTATAATTGATTAATTGATAAATATTTTAATTTTAGTAATTTATTTTCTGTAGCGGGTTGTGGGTTTATAGGGGAATAGGGTGGGAAGTAATTTAATTATAATTAATTAAATATGTTAATTTATTTATTGATATTTTTAAAAAATTAATTGTTAATTAATTATTAATTGGTAATTAATTAAAATATTATTGGTAATTAATTATAATTGATTAATTGATAAATATTTTAATTTTAGGGTTCAGGGTCAGTTGTCAGTTTTTGGGTAAAGGGGTATTTTTAGGGTTCAGGGTCAGTTTTCAGTTTTTGGGTAAAGGGGTATTTTTAGGGTTCAGGGTCAGTTTTCAGTTTTTGGGGTAAAGGGGTATTTTTAGGGTTCAGGGTCAGTTTTCAGTTTGTAGGTAAAGGGGTATTTTTAGGGTTCAGGGTCAGTTTTCAGTTTTTGGGTAAAGGGGTATTTTTAGGGTTCAGGGTCAGTTTTCAGTTTTTGGGGTAAAGGGGTATTTTTAGGGTTCAGGGTCAGTTTTCAGTTTGTAGGTAAAGGGGTATTTTTAGGGTTCAGGGTCAAATTTCAGTTTTTGGGTAAAGGGGTATTTTTAGGGTTCAGGGTCAGTTTTCAGTTTTTGGGTAAAGGGGTATTTTTAGGGTTCAGGGTCAGTTTTCAGTTTTTGGGTAAAGGGGTATTTTTAGGGTTCAGGGTCAGTTTTCAGTTTTTGGGGTAAAGGGGTATTTTTAGGGTTCAGGGTCAGTTTTCAGTTTGTAGGTAAAGGGGTATTTTTAGGGTTCAGGGTCAGTTTTCAGTTTTTGGGTAAAGGGGTATTTTTAGGGTTCAGGGTCAGTTTTCAGTTTTTGGGGTAAAGGGGTATTTTTAGGGTTCAGGGTCAGTTTTCAGTTTGTAGGTAAAGGGGTATTTTTAGGGTTCAGGGTCAGTTTTCAGTTTTTGGGTAAAGGGGTATTTTTAGGGTTCAGGGTCAGTTTTCAGTTTTCGGGTAAAGGGGTATTTTTAGGGTTCAGGGTCAGTTTTCAGTTTATGGGTAAAGGGGTATTTTTAGGGTTCAGGGTCAGTTTTGGGTTTTTGGGGTACAGGGGTACTTTGTAAAAATAAAGTAAAATTACATTTAAATTACATTTATTTAATAAAATTAAATTATATTAAATTATATTATAATATTTTTTATTAATTTATAGTCAAAAAATTATTATATACTTACCAATACTTATGTTGTAATGGTATGCGTTGTAAAGGTATATGCGTTGTAAAATCTTGCGTTGTAAATGTATGCGTTGTAAAAGTTTTTGCGTTGTAAAAGTTTTGTTGTAATGGTAGGCGTTGTAAAAGTATGCGTTGTAACGTCATACATCCCTGGAGTGGGAATAGTAATTTTAACCTCTACGCTATCCAGCGCTTTCCCTACTGTTGCACCCACTGGAGTGGGAGTAGTAAATTTTACCTCTACGCTATCCAACACTTTTGCTAATGTTGAACTCACTATAGTTGTAACAATAAATTTTAAACATTTTCTAAAATGTTATATATGTTTATTTAATAATATGTTTAAATATATATATATATATATATATATATATATATATATATATATATATATATATATATATATATATATATATATGTGTGTGTGTGTAATTTTTGGTGATATAATTTTTTTAATTATATAAATTATTTATTAAAATTATATTTTTTTAATAATTATTTCTAAGTTTATATTAAATATATTTATTACTATATTAGTTTTAACTTACTTTTAAGACATTTTAAAAAATCGATATTTTGACAGTCTATATTTTTGTAAGTCGATATTTTGGAGTCGATATTTTGGTACTTACCTGTTTGAAGATAGGGAGTCGATATTTTGTCAATCGATATTTTTGACTCGATATTTGTGTATCTCGATATTTGTGTCGTCGATATTATGTCAGTGATCCACCTAGGGCATTGATACTAACTAGGGTCCCGAAGGGCCACAGCATGTATTGTGCCAACCTAAGGGACCCACCACCAAACCCATGCAGACTGCCATTGCAGGCTGGGTGAAATGGTGCAGGCAAATGTGAAAGCACGACATGGCGCACACCCTGCGTGCCATGCCCACAGACACTGTATGCAGTATATATAAATCATGCCTACAGCGGGCCTCATAGCCCTAAGGCAGGGTGAATTATATTACACATGAGGACATATCTGCATGAGCCTCTGTGCTGTCTAGTTCAATTGCTAGATAGTACCAGTGAACTGGGAAGCCATCTTAAGTATATGTACCGGGCACTGGTCATTACGAGTTCCCCAGCTACATGATGGCTTCATTTAAACCTATGGTGTTTCATATAAAACACCTGGTCTTAATAAATCTGTACTGATGGATGTATGACGTTACAACGCATGCTTTTACCACGCATGCTGTTACAATGCAGTTTTTACAACGCATACCATTACAACGCATAGCGCTTTGGGGTGCTGGATAGTGAATAGTTTAATTTATTATTCCAACTCCAGTCTCCGTGGACACTAGGGAAGGTGTTGGATAGTAAATTAAATCTATTCCCTATCCTATAGCGCCCCCCAGCGCAATGCGTTGTAATGGTTTGCTTTTTAAACCCGCGTTGTAATAGCACTGTGTGGTAAAAGTTGCGTTGTAAAGGATGTTTCCCGTACTGATGCCAGCAGTGGATTTATCAAGATATTCACCAAGAGGGCACCTTAGAGGTGCCCCCTGAAAACCTACCAGCCTTTGAGTGTGCTGGCTGACATATATCATCCATTCTGCCACCACAGACATGTTTCTGACCCCCTGCAGGTGAGAGCCCGCGCTCTCTGAGGTCAGAAGCAATGCCTGCTCCGGAGGAAGGCTTCCACACCTTTTCCAGCAGGTTGGCTATTGAATCTGCATGTCAAGGCCAGGGACTTCAAAGCCCCTGCTGCCTTTGATATGTGACACCAGCTTCCCCCAGACCTGGGAGATGCCACCCCCTGCCCTGAGGCCCATTTGGCAGTAGGACAGGTGGGAAACTAGCTATCCAAGGAGGTGTGATGCACTACCAGGCCAGTTGCAACCCTAAGGCCTGATGTGCCCTACGAAAGAAAGATTCCACATCTTGTCTTTGGTTGAATTAGGAAC
The DNA here is from genome assembly GCF_964261635.1 of Lissotriton helveticus. Classification (NCBI taxonomy): domain Eukaryota; kingdom Metazoa; phylum Chordata; class Amphibia; order Caudata; family Salamandridae; genus Lissotriton; species Lissotriton helveticus. The sequence goes on from NC_136073.1 coordinate 19,494,907, forward strand.
TCAGGGACCGGGTTATGCCCACACCCCACATTAAGTTATCATATTTAAAAAAAATTTTTTTTTTAGAGTTTTTGTAGCGCAAACTAGACCCGCAGATATTGGGTATCAGTTCGCTTTACATGAGCACCAGTTTCATTACAGATGGACAAATTCATTCTTGTTAGGCATGGGGAGGTTACATGATTTGCCCACAATCACAGGATGTTGAGCGTCCATGCCGTGACTCCAACCCGGTTCCCCAGCTTCGAGGTCGACCACTCTAGCCGTAAGGCTACATCCTCACCCCTATATAGGGGGTGTAGTGTCCCCAAGGGCAAGTAGTCCATTGGCTACTACCCTTCACTCCATCCCTAAATTCAGTATTTATGTGCCTCCCTGACACCAGAAACTGATTCCCCTCACACAAGAAGAAGAAGAACTAAGAACAGTCAAAAAACAAGAGAGGGGCCCTGAATCTATCGATAAATGACAAGAGGGAAACAACCCGCCAGGGCGAGAATACTAGAGAAAAACATGGAAAGGGGTGTTCCCTAAATATCAGAAAAGGATCTAATCGCGCAATCAGCTAGCCCACACAACCACAAAAAGAGTTTATTTATTCAGAGAAAACTTTTTTATTTTTGGTTTTTTATATGTACACTGTTTTCATAGAAAATTAATCTCATTAAGACAGTAGAGTAATATCTGTAAAAAAAAATTTGGGATCATATACAAAAATACAGTATAAAAACTAGGACTCGCAGAAGTAATTCAAAGAGGGCACAAGATCCATTCACTCATACACTCAAACAAACCTTTTGTACAGTCGGATTCATACACAAACATTCACATACGTATCATCACACACAAAAAAGAACAGCCAAAGAAGCAAGAACTACAGACTGCTGGTGGACTTTGGTGCCAAACCCTGCCTGCCTGCCTGCTCCTGTCCAGATAATCCAACTCATTGTACAGATCTGCATCCGCCAAAAGCCTTGGAGGGCCTCCAGCGCTTCTCCAAGCCATCTGCATCTCCCATGAAATGGAGGAGCCACTTACCTGCAAGCACCGACCCAAAGTACGGTTCACTGTTCTGCTGATCACCGGGCTCACCAGTGCTGCAGACTCCCAGGAGGAGGTCACCGTGCTCCAGGAGATCAGATCCATCTCCCAAGAGTGAGGACGCCAGGACCAACTGCCGCCACCCTGCACCAATACCTGGGGGTACCAGACCCCTTGCAGCAACCAAAGCTTGTTTGTATTCAATCCAGACTCCAACACGGAAATGGCTGACTAGCCAATGAGGGATGTCAGCATTGCAGAGGCCAGCACCAAGAGTGGCCCAGCTGTCCTGTTTTGCCCCCCTCTGCAGGTCTAACCGAGAACCGATAGTGCCTTTGAAGCACGGGCCCAGATGACCAAAACCCTCTGCACCTGAGTGCCTCGGCCTGGGTTCATGACAACCGACTGCACCTTCATGCTCCCAGGACCCTCACGAACCAAGCCCCCCATTGGGAGTTCCCAGACTTCTCCCCAAGCCCCCCTCTGCGGCCTGTTTCTAGGAGGCCACCCCTCTTTGTCTATGGTGTAGCGCAAGACTACCAACCCATCCAGCACCTCGGCACTCAGACAAGCCAGGGCAGGTAAACTCGAACTGTTGTTGGTACTTTGGCCCTTTACCCCATAGCACCTTAAGTCCTAAAGGAGACTCCCTGAATACAATTGCAAGGATCTGTATGCGGTTCATGTTTCTTTCTACATAGGAAAGCATTACAGCCTAAAAACACGGTTGTGTGAAATTTGTATTTAACTGTAAAAATTGATATCTCGAAAAGTACTTACCCAGTTACAAAGTTCTTGGTGTTAAAATATATTGGTCTCTAGTTTCTCCTTGAGCATGCAACTCATTTATTGACTGTGTGTTCAACAAATGCTTAACACTCTCCTCTGATAAGCCTAATCGCTCGTCCACACTACCACAAACGAGACCATACCATTTGGGATTATTCATTTAAACCCTGTAAGCCAATAAGGATCTAGTAGGGAAAGGTCTATAGCTTAGTCAGAGGCTGTGACATTCTAATGGAACCCAAATTTATATTTCGCAACAGAGCTATGGCCTAAAAAATACCTTATTACAATGGGTCATAGTTTCAATCATGTTTTGAAGATTTATTGTTGTTTTAAAAAAAATATATATAGAAAAAGAATAATAATTTTTGCAATACAATATCAGAAATATATAAGTACTTAACCGTGGTGAACAATTTTTCTCATTATATAATTCAAATACACAGTACAAAATAAAACATAAGACACAAATGATGATGGCAAGGCGGTAGTGGAGACTACGCGCGTTTCGGCGAGGTCGCCTTCATCAGGTTAAGCCAATAAGGGTCGTCTGGACTTTCTACATAGTGTACCTCTTTTTGAGCACTACATAAAGAGCCAGCTCCCTACAATGTTCTGTTGCATTCAGCGCTATTTCAAAGTGCAAGCTGCATCCATACATCCATTTGGATGCTAGTGAGCAGTTTTTGTCCATAGAAAATTGTGCTAAAGGCAGAATTACTCTTCTCGCCTAATCTCACTAAATATTTTAGTAATGTCACATGATTACACTACACGAAATTACACGGGTTGTGCCCACCCCTGGTGTAATGGTATAATTTACTAAATTTTGCATTAACAAGAGCAACTCAAATTTCCCAATATTATACAAATTATGCTGGCGAAATGTACATTGCCCCAGTGTCCTGTGTTTGTGTTGTTTTTGTGGCGCCATTTTGGGCATGCTGTAATGTTTATCAGTTTGCCAAAAGTCTGAACAAGAGGTCACTGCACCAGTCTATGCTGACACTGCTGTCAGCAACATGTCCAGGATTCTCTGAACTAGTAGCCGTCTAGATGTTGAAATGCAAACAGGGCAAATTCCTTCTTTTTTGGTTGCAGCCGAGCGGTTTGCTAGCAGCTTCTTGTGAAATGCATTCCGCCAGTTGCTCAGTGGTTAATTTGTAAACGCATAAGTGCCAGGGCTCTTGTCAGGAGGCAGCTTGCACCAGCCCATTTCTTCTGTATCGCTGCCTAAAACAGAGCCAACTGCTAACCGGGAAGTGGGGAGAAGATGTGGCCTAATGGCTAGAGCTGCCGACTTCGGAGCTGGGGAACCAGGTTCTTGTTTCGGGACCGGCTCAACATCCTGTGATTCAGGGCAAAACACTTAATCACTGTGCCTACCAAAAATGAGTGTGAAACTATAGTGCCAGTGTTGTTGATTAAGTGCCGGTGCTGAGCACTGGAAACCACCGGCTCAAATTATGCACTGAAGTTGCTTACCATTGGCTTTGCGGCTTGTTGTCAAGTGTGCTTTGCATTCAAGACCAGGGAATCTGGTGTTTACTTCTCTTTCGAAGACTTCAAAGTGAAAGAATGTGTGTGACAATCCTGCTGTGAAACAGAAAGTCTTTGTTCTAGCACACAACAAGAATGAGCTGTGCTGATAGTTCATTAGAAAGTCCGAATTAAGTTTATATTTTTGTATTTCTTCTGTGTGATGGAAACAAATATTGGAATACAGTCAAAACACATCAATACACTATGTGATGACATTTCCCCACAATTCTCCGTTCGCAGTAAAACTGCATGTCTGTGCGAATGTAATGGTAATTTCAATTGAAAAGGTGTTGTCTGTGATGGCGGTGCGCTGCCACGTCATGGATACTCTATGCGCCGCCACTTCATGCTATGACGCTCCACTCTGACATGCCTCTGCACTCCTCCACACCACTCCACTCTAGCCCTGTTACTCTACATCCCTGCACAACACTTACCCTATGACCATCCACTTCAATTTACCCCACTCCACTCTACCCCATTCCAATCAAATCTACCCCAATCTACTCCTGTCCAATCTACCCAACCCCACTTGACTACATTCTACCCCAATCCAGTCTAACAAATCAAACCCAATTTACCCCACTCCAATCTACACCATTCCAAACCTCTCCAACCTACCCTAATACATCCCCCTTCAATCCACCCTTGTACATCCCACTCCAATCTACCCCACTCCAAGTTATCCCACTCCACTCTAAGCCACCCTTCTCCACTCCAATCAACCGCAGTCTACACCAATCCATCACAATCTACTCCACGCCAGTCTACTTCGATCTACCCTACTCCATTCCAGCCTATCCACTCCTCTCCAATCTAACCCACTCTACCCCAATCTAACCCACTCCTCTGCAATCGACCTGAATCCACTCCAATCTACCCCATTCCACCCCAATCTACTCCATTCCAATATACCGTACTCCAATCTACCCCACTCTACACTCCACTCCAATTAACCCCAATCTACTCCACTCCAATCTGTCACAATCCACCCCACTCCAGTCTACCCCAGTCTACTCCACTCCATTCCAATCTATCCACTGGTGTTCGTGTGACGCTTCAGCCAGTCCTAACTTTTTATCTCTGTCTGAAGATGTCGCATATGAGTATGGGGTGAGCGTATTTGCACATCTTTTCTACGTGTGATGCGCTTGGAGTGGACGTGTCCTTGAGAATCATAAGCCAAGTAGACTTTCGCGTACATAAGTCACGCGAGATGCATTTTCTGTGCAGACGATAGTCACGGAAGGAAGTCACCGGGCAGTGCGTGCTGCTGCAGCACACACTCACATTTGCAGTTCACAAGCGACATTTTGTACCTGATCCACATGCAAAAACGACACCCAAAATGTAAGCGCAAGAAAAACAAAAAATATGTGAAATATGCAAAACAGGATAATTGTGAAGTGTGAAAGATTAAATCACGTACAGTATTGCCCAGGCCTTTCATGAGAGGGAGTCGCTTGCTAGTTATGCCTGGCAGAGAGAATCCCTGTGACCAGGATGCCAAGTTAGAAAATAGAACATCTTGTGTGCAAATCACACTTGGAGCACAGTATATCCACAAAAATGGACACCACACAAATGTGGGCTTTGTGTAGCGCATAATGTGGGAATTACACATAAGTGGTACATCACACACTTCTTCTCACACACAAACCTGGACCAGAGCAGTGCAAACCTCACCTCTGACAAACAGAACATATACTTGTAGTGCAGTGTAAGCTGGCCTCGTGTATAGTTCAGGGCCGGCACGGGGCATGTGCACACACATAAACAAACACACATACACACTCACTAGGTAAATTAAGGTAGCAGCTGTGCAAGTGTCATTGAGTCACACATATAAGACAGCAAGAGCACAGACAGTAAATTAGCAGTGCACACTTTACTCCCTTACAGAACAGGTAAATAAATGCCATGAGCAGTGCGCTTTACCTCCACTGAGCTTAGCGGTCACTTGGCACCTCTCTACCATCAAGTAGTGACGTGTGAGGGAACTGTTGCCTCGGAGTTAAAAAAAAAAACAACTAACGCTGCATAATACCCACTAACCTCCACCTTCTCTCTTTATTTCTATCTCCCTCTCTCCAGGAATCTTCCTACTCCTTTGCACTGAAATGCCTTATCAGCCTTTCCACGGCTATCCTGCTGGGTCTCGTTATCATGTACCATGCCAGGGAGATCCAGGTAAGAGCCACACCTCGTCTTTGCAAGCGTGTTCTTCCCATGTTCATCTAGGTGGGATGTTCAGAGCCACAAGCACTAACAGCGACAGACTCAAAGTTACCCCACGGTATGAACAAAGACGAGGACCTAGAGGAATTAGGCCTCATTTCCATTCACCTCTGTGAGAAGTTGGCCTGATGTGCAGTGTTCACTATTCTAGTGATCACTATATATCAGTCCAAACAACCCTTATTGATGATTGGTTGTAAGTCAACCTTATAGACCAGCTATCCTAGTAGCGTGGATACGAGCAGTCTAAGGCTAAGACTCTAGAGGGCGTGTTAAGCCAGCTGTTTTACCATCACATTACCCCTTGAACACCCAGTGAAAGGACACCACACAAGTGTTATGAAAATAAACAGTGTATTTATTAGAATCACAACAACCCTGTACTCTTTATGAGGACAGGGTGCTAGGCACACAACAAAACTCTTACGAAAATACTTAAGTTAGCACGTTATACACAAATGCCCGAGGGGCACGAAAAACCATATACTTAAAAAGTGGAATGCGAATTACTAGCAGGTAAGTAACAGTTCTAATAGGCTTTGGAATCGCTAGGACTGGACTAGGGAATCGTTAGATTACTACTAGGAGGCCCAGGGGACTCGGGTGTAGTAGGGAGAAAACGACAGTGGATCCTGACCCTAGGATAGTGAGGCTATGCTGGGACACCGGAGTGCCGAAGTTACCTAGCCCAGGGGCTGCAGCTGCATAGGTCTGTAAAGACGTCGGGGATCTCGTTGCCGGACCAGGAGCCTGGAAGGAAGAAGTTGCTGGCAGGCGACCAGTGAAGAAAAGTTCGATGGATCCAAGCCTGGATCAAGGAAGAAGAAAACCTGAAAGCAGAGGGGACCAAGTTCTTGAATCACTAGCCAGTGATTAAGTGGGCACCAGGATGGCACCGGGCGAAGTCACCGCAGTCAGGTGAGTGGGCGCTGCTGGGCTCTGCAGTCTCTCGGACCAGGAGGCGTTGTCGGCGACCAGGATGGAGGTGCGAGCTGTCCCACGAAGGTTCTTGCTGTCGACGTCGCTGGACCCAGGATTGGGCAACAAGTCTTGGCAAATGCAAGGCCCACGCGGTGGACCTAAAATGGCGTCTTGGGCGGACCAGGAGGGTCCAGGGTACTTCTCCGATGGAGGGAAGCAAGGGCCAGTCTGGAGCAACCAGACCAGCAGCAGAAATGTCGTCGGGCGTCGTCAGGAAGGCCACAAGCCAGCGGGCTAGTAGCCAAACAACGCGGTGAGCAGCAAAAAGCAGAAGGGCCCCACGCAGATCGTGGAGATGCTGGGGGGCTGCACTTCGGTGCTGGAGCTGCTCAGGGTGGGGGCTTCTCGGACCCCAAAGCACTCACCAGGAATTCACTCGGCGGGCTTGCTGGAAAGAAGTCGTGCAGTCTTGAAGATGGCCGGTCCCTCGAGGTCTCGTCACACCCACGAATCTCAGCGTGACTGATGATGCAGGTAGAGGTCAGAGGTGCCAGGGAAGCCGGTTCTCGTCGAGCTGGGCAGTCTTGATCCGGAGGAGAGACTTGCAGCAGACCGCAGTGTTCTTAAGATGGTGCCTGCGGATGCAGGGTGACTACTCCTTAGTCACAAGGGAGAAATCTTAGGAAGAAGTCTTGAGTTCCTTTCGTGGAAAGTAGTTTCAGGATTCAAAGATGATCTGATTTGGAAGGGGGCCAGTTCCTACCTTTATCCTGTAAAAAGGGGCTGGCACGCGACTAAGTCCTGCCCTATGGGTGGGACTAGGAGGGGGGTGGTTACACCCACTTCCTTGGCGGGCTTTTCCCCAGCACAGGGTCTGGAGTGACCCTGGAACTGGTTCCAGCCAGCCTATGCACAGTGAGCACCGGGGTGCCACGTGCAGTCACCTTCCTCTAAAGCCCTGCCTACCTACAATACACAAAACCCTGTCTGGGACGGTGCTGGCACCGCCCCTGGCAGGAAACCCTTTGTCCTTATCTCCTGCTCTGGGAGGACTCCCAGCAGCAGGAGGGCAGACTTGTGTCTCGGTGGCAGCATCCATTTTGTGGAGCTGAGGCTCTGTTTGACTTTAACCGGGGTTAGGGGTTACATACATGTCGTGTCCCTCTAGAAGGGTGGAATGCTAACCCCGTCGCCAGAATTGGCGAGGGGTTAGTATTCCAATTCGTATGACACCTTACTCGACATGTTTTGATAAAGCGATACCAGAGTTGGCATATAACCGCGAGGATTATAATGCACTTAAGAGTATATGGTATGCGATATCATGGAAACGGCTAAGGGATGGATCCCGAAAACCGTAGACAGGCTCAGCTCATGCCAGAGCACCATCTCACACGATTCCAAGCACTCTGCCTTCAGGATTGTTAAGGCCTGCCATAGGAGTGACTGATAGGAGATCTGTGCGTCCATTTTAGGGTTAGATATAGGTATACTATATCTAAAGCAAAGGGTGAGTACACCACCTTGCCCCAGCTGTCGTGCAGCCAGTTGTGTCAGTTTAGTTAGTCAGCCCAGGGGTGGCATACATGCTTCAGCCCCTGGGAGACTTCTGGGTACACCTCAGCCCTGAGTACAGGGACTTGGAGAGGGCCCAGTGCCAATTCAGTACCTGAGTACAATTTGGATAGAGAGAACAGCTAGGCTGTGGGTCGGATTAGCAGGCCCACAGCCAGGGAAAGTCGTAAACCAGTGCAGCAAAAAGCAAAAATCTGGGTGATCATAGGATTGCAGACCCTACTCTCCTACATGACCCCCCCCAAACTTTGGGACAATAAACTAACCTTGACCAGGTGAGTCTTCTTGCTCTAAGTGGAAATACCTGGAGAGCCCATCAGCATTGCTGTGATCAGTCCCAGGTCTATGCTCCACTGTAAAATCCATCCCCTGTAGGGAAATGGACCACCTAAGCAGTTTGGGGTTTTCACCCTTCATCTGATTTAGCCACAAGAGGGGCTTATGGTCTGTCTGAATGGTGAAGTGAGTGCCAAACAAGTAGGCCCTCAGCTTCTTCAGGGCCCAGACCACAGCAAAGGCCTCCCTCTCAATAGCTGACCAATTTTTCTCTCTGGGTGTCAACCTCCTACTAATGAAAGCAATAGGCTGATCATTACCATCAAAATTCAGTTGAGACAGAACAGCCCCCACACCCAACTCAGAAGCATCTGTTTGGACAATGAATGGCTTGGAGTAATCTGGACTCTTTAGGATAGGTGCTGTGCACATGGCCTGCTTTAGGTCATTGAATGCTTTCTGACAGCTTGCTGTCCACTGAACTTTCTTTGGCATCTTTTTGCTTGTCAGGTCATTAAGAGGGGTCACTATGGACCCATAATTTCTGACAAACTTCCTATAGTACCCAGTCAGGCCCAAGAAAGCTCGAACCTGAGTCTGGGTGATTGGAGGAGTCCAGTCCTTGATGGCCTGTATCTTACTCTCCGGTGGCTGAACCTGGCCTCCACCTACAAGGTGGCCCAGGTATACAACCTGTGTCTGCCCTATCTGGCACTTTGTGGCCTTGATAGTGAGGCCTGCCTTTTGCAGGGCCTCTAACACTTTCCTCAGGTGGACCAGGTGATCCTCCCAGGTGGAGCTAAAGACAGCAATATCGTCAAGATAAGCTGCACAGAAGTCATCCAGCCCAGTGAGGACTTGATTCACCAACCTTTGGAAGGTGGCAGGGGCATTTTTCAGTCCAAAGGGCATTACCACAAATTGATAATGCCCTCCAGGGGTAGAAAATGCTGTCTTAGGTTTGGCTTCCTCAGCTAACCTGATTTGCCAATACCCAGCTGTCAAATCAAATGTGCTTAAGAAGTTGGCAGAAGCCAATCTATCTATAAGCTCATCTGCTCTTGGTATTGGGTGGGCATCAGTCTTAGTGACTGCATTGAGGCCTCTGTAGTCTACGCAAAACCTCATCTCTCTCTTACCACCCTGGGTGTGAGGCTTTGGCACTAGAACTACTGGGCTAGCCCAAGGGCTATCTGAGGGCTCAATGACTCCCAGCTCCAACATTTTCTGCACTTCAGTTTTGATGCAGTCTCTAACATGATCAGGCTGTCTGTAGATTTTACTCTTGACAGGCAGACTGTCCCCAGTGTCAACATCATGGGTACACCAATCAGTTTGGCTGGGTGTCAGAGAGAACATATGTCTGAAGGATTGCAAGACTTGCCTGCAATTCTGTTGCTGATGTTCAGTGAGGCTGCCACAAAAGACAACACCATCAACTGATCCATCATCAGGATTCTGAGTGAGCAGGTCTGGGAGAGGGTCACTCTCTTCCTCCTGTCCCTCATCTGTGGCCATGAGCAAGCTCATGTCCTTCCTGTCAACATATGCCTTGAGCCTGTTAACATGGAGCACTCTGAGAGGGCTCCTGGGAGTTCCAAGGTCCACCAAGTAGGTAACCTCTCCCTTTTGCTCAATGATGGTGTGGGGCCCAGACCATTTGTCTTTCAGAGCTGCTGGGGCCACTGGCTCCAGCACCCACACCTTCTGTCCTGGCTGGTACACAGTCAGTACAGCCTTTTGGTCATGCCAAGCTTTTTGAAGTTCCTGGCTGGCCTCAAGGTTTTTAGATGCCTTTTCCATATACTCAGCCATCCTGGAGCGGAGACCAAGTACATAGTCCACTATGTTGGTTGCAGGCTTTTTGAGAGGTCTCTCCCATCCTTCCTTCACCAAACACAGGGGTCCTCTTACAGGATGCCCATACAGAAGCTCAAAAGGGCTGTAGCCAACCCCCTTCTGTGGGACCTCTCTGTAAGCAAACAAGAGGCAGGGGATCAGGACATCCCATCTTCTCCTAAGAGTTTCAGGTAGTCCATGAATCATCCCTTTGAGGGTCCTGTTGAATCTCTCAACAAGCCCATTGCATTGTGGGTGGTAGGGTGTGGTGAACTTGTAGTTCACACCACACTCCTTCCACATTGCAGTCAGATATCCTGACATGAAGTTTGTACCTCTGTCAGAAACGACCTCCTTAGGGAAACCCACTCTGGAGAACACTCCAACTAGGGCTCTTGCCACTACAGGGGCTGTAGTGGTCCTAAGGGGAATAGCCTCAGGATACCTGGTGGCATGGTCCACCACCACCAGTATAAACTTGTGTCCTGATGCTGTCTGGGGTTCCATTGGACCAACAATGTCAATCCCCACTCTTTCAAAGGGAACCCCCACCACAGGTAGTGGTATGAGGGGGGCCTTTGTTGTGCCACCTGACTTACCACTGGCTTGGCAAGTGACACAGGAGCGACAAAACTCCTTGGTATTCTCATTCATATGGGGCCAGTGAAAGTGTGAGACAAGCCTGTCCCAAGTCTTTGTCTGACCTAAGTGACCTGCAAGGGGAATCTCATGGGCCAAGGTGAGAAGGAAACCTCTCAGAGACAAGGGGATGACCAGCCTCCTGGTTGCACCAGGCTTGGGGTCTCTTGACTCAGAGTACAGGAGTCCATCTTCCCAGTATACCCTGTGGGCACCTGTGGCATTCCCTGCAGCCTCAGCAGCAGCCTGCTGTCTGAGGGGTTCAAGGGAAGGGCAGCTCAACTGTTCCTTCCCCAGGTCTGCTCTGGAGGGTCCCCCTGAGCCCAGAAACTCAACTTGATCAAGTTCAAGCTCTTTAGGCTCAGTTTCCCTCAGCTCTTCTAGATCAGCCTCCTCAGAGACTTGATCCTCAACCTGGGGCAAGGGGGAAGGCAAAGCCTTACCCTTACTGCTCTTCTTCTTGGAAGGTGTCTGGTCCATCATTTCAGGATCCAGCACCTGTTCAGTGGGGCATTTTCTGGCCTGTGACCTAGTCACAGCAAGCACATGTGCTGGCAAGCCTAACATTTCCATGTGAGTCCTCTGCTCCACTTCTGACCATTGTGATGACTCCAAATCATTGGCCAACAAACAATCAACTGGGAGGTCTGAACTGACTACAACTTTCTTTTGTCCCTTCACTCCACCCCAGGAGAAAGCCACAATTGCCACACTATGACTAGTAGTGACATTGCTGGCATTGGTCACCAGGAAATCAGTACCTGGCATGATCTGTCCAGGGTCCACAAAGTTAGGTGTCACCATGGTGACACTGGCACAAGTGTCCCTATAGGCCTGAGCCATCTTGCCATTAATCAAAGGTGTCTGCCTGTATTTGCCCAAAGTATTGGGACTTATTTCAGGGGACATATCCATATCCCCTGTACAGACAAGGACAGCCTGAGTGAGTGTGCCAACTAAGTTGTCAGACCCCTCAGTACCCAAGGTTAACCCAACTAATGCCTTGGGAGGTACACTACCACTACTGACTGTACTAGGGGGTGCAGTTGCCTTAGGGGCTGTAGTGGCAGGAGTTTGTCCTCCTCTTTTGGTGCACTCACTAAACCAGTGAGATTTACTTTTGCAGTACTGGCACCACCTTTTTGACTGGCCTTCTTGAGTCTTCTTCTTCTGGGAAGCCTGACCCCCACCCTCTTTGGTTTGTTGGGGACCTGGTGAAGACTTCTGGTCATTTTGCTCATTCTTAACATTACCCTTCTGGTCTGCTTTCTTCTGACCACCCTGGTTCTGGTTCTGGTTCTGCTTGATCCTTGTCCTGACCCATTTGTCTGCCTTCTTTCCCAATTCTTGGGGAGAGGTCAGATCTGAATCAACAAGGTGCTGGTGCAGCAACTGGTTCTGACAATTGTTTAAAATTTGTTCTCTCATCATTAGATTAAACAATCCTGTGTAATCTGTAACCTTGCTACCCAGCAACCAGCCCTCCAAAGCCTTAGTGGCACAATCCACAAAATCAGACCAGTCCTGAGACTGAGTTTTCTGGGTGTCTCTGAACAGCAACCTGTACTGCTCAGTGGTTAAACCAAACCCATCAACCAGTGTATTCTTCAGGACCTGGTAATTGTTAGCATCCTCCACTCTTGTAGTGAGGAGCTTATCTCTACCTTTACCATCAAAGGAGAGCCACAGTATAGCTGCCCACTGACTCTGGGGAATGCCCTGCACAGTGCAGGCCCTCTCCAGAGCAGCCATCCATTTCTGGATATCATCCCCTTGCTTAAAGGGGGGCACTATTTTAGTCAGGTGTTTAGTGTCTAAACCCTTCTCTCTATCTCTTGGGAGATTGCTGCCACCAGTGGGAGCTAGCCCACTCATCTGCTGCTCTCTTGCCAGGGCAAGCTTCTCTTTGGCCAGGGCAATTTCTTCCCTTTCAATCCTCAGTTCAGCTTGTCTCATCCTAGCTTCATGCTCTCTTCTCTGAGGGGAAGTAAATCTCCTCTGTGGAGGATTCCTCCTCCCCTGAGAAGAGGCATTAGAGTGCAGAGATCTATTGGAGTCCCTAGAAAGAGATCTATCTCTCCTAACTCCAAGGTTAGGCCCACTTCGGGTTAGTACTGGGGGTCCCCCAGATCCTAGCCCAAGTAAGTCTAAGTTGGCCCTGGTTAGCCTTCTGACTACCTCAAGACCTTTGTCTACCTCATCCCCAGAGAGTTCCTCTTGATCCTCCTCCTCAACTGCAGTAGCAATGTTGGGGAGATCTGGATCCCCAGAGGTTCCCTCTAAGGCTGGCATGTTCTCATGTAACTGAGAAAGCTTTCTGGCATCATATGTCTCTAAGAGACCTATCAGAAAGGGAATGGTGGGGTTAGACCCCTGCTTCAGTTTTCTGGAGACACAGATTTGTCTCATCTCCTGGAAACTGAGAGCTGCATATCTTGAAGTGACCTGTGGAGGGTCAACACTGACCAGGGGAGTCTCAGTAGAATCTCCCTGGGTAGACATGCTTTTCTAGTGAGGTGTAAGTGGTGCACTTACCTACACTATGTGTTTGCCTACTGATCCCTTGCTAGAGTTGTAGTTTAGGGTGTGCTAGGCCCTAGGAGCTACAACAGCTGGTTCAGTAGAACTCAGAGTATTCTAAGCTAAGTTATATGTACCTTTAGTACTTATGTGATCTTTCACAAGATATTCTTAGGGCATGTGTGGTAAAACAACAGCAAGCTCAAATCCCAACCGCTGCTCACCAATGTGAGAAGTTGGCCTGATGTGCAGTGTTCACTATTCTAGTGATCACTATATATCAGTCCAAACAACCCTTATTGATGATTGGTTGTAAGTCAACCTTATAGACCAGCTATCCTAGTAGCGTGGATACGAGCAGTCTAAGGCTAAGACTCTAGAGGGCGTGTTAAGCCAGCTGTTTTACCATCACATTACCCCTTGAACACCCAGTGAAAGGACACCACACAAGTGTTATGAAAATAAACAGTGTATTTATTAGAATCACAACAACCCTGTACTCTTTATGAGGACAGGGTGCTAGGCACACAACAAAACTCTTACGAAAATACTTAAGTTAGCACGTTATACACAAATGCCCGAGGGGCACGAAAAACCATATACTTTAAAAGTGGAATGCGAATTACTAGCAGGTAAGTAACAGTTCTAATAGGCTTTGGAATCGCTAGGACTGGACTAGGGAATCGTTAGATTACTACTAGGAGACCCAGGGGACTCGGGTGCAGAGTGTGCACTCTCACGCGGGATGCGGGACAAAGTCTATGGAGGCTAGTAAAGGCAAAGTTAGTGTTCACGGGCGAACCCGACCTGGTAGGAAGAAAACGACAGTGGATCCTGACCCTAGGATAGTGAGGCTATGCTGGGACACCGAAGTGCCGAAGTTACCTAGCCCAGGGGCTGCAGCTGCATAGGTCTGAAAAGACGTCGGGGATCTCGTTGCCGGACCAGGAGCCTGGAAGGAAGAAGTTGCTGGCAGGCGACCAGTGAAGAAAAGTTCGATGGATCCAAGCCTGGATCAAGGAAGAAGAAAACCTGAAAGCAGAGGGGACCAAGTTCTTGAATCACTAGCCAGTGATTAAGTGGGCACCAGGATGGCACCGGGCGAAGTCACCGCAGTCAGGTGAGTGGGCGCTGCTGGGCTCTGCAGTCTCTCGGACCAGGAGGCGTTGTCGGCGACCAGGATGGAGGTGCGAGCTGTCCCACGAAGGTTCTTGCTGTCGACGTCGCTGGACCCAGGATTGGGCAACAAGTCTTGGCAAATGCAAGGCCCACGCGGTGGACCTAAAATGGCGTCTTGGGCGGACCAGGAGGGTCCAGGGTACTTCTCCGATGGAGGGAAGCAAGGGCCAGTCTGGAGCAACCAGACCAGCAGCAGAAATGTCGTCGGGCGTCGTCAGGAAGGCCACAAGCCAGCGGGCTAGTAGCCAAACAACGCGGTGAGCAGCAAAAAGCAGAAGGGCCCCACGCAGATCGTGGAGATGCTGGGGGGCTGCACTTCGGTGCTGGAGCTGCTCAGGGTGGTGGCTTCTCGGACCCCAAAGCACTCACCAGGAATTCACTCGGCGGGCTTGCTGGAAAGAAGTCGTGCAGTCTTGAAGATGGCCGGTCCCTCGAGGTCTCGTCACACCCACGAATCTCAGCGTGACTGATGATGCAGGTAGAGGTCAGAGGTGCCAGGGAAGCCGGTTCTCGTCGAGCTGGGCAGTCTTGATCCGGAGGAGAGACTTGCAGCAGACCGCAGTGTTCTTAAGATGGTGCCTGCGGATGCAGGGTGACTACTCCTTAGTCACAAGGGAGAAATCTTAGGAAGAAGTCTTGAGTTCCTTTCGTGGAAAGTAGTTTCAGGATTCAAAGATGATCTGATTTGGAAGGGGGCCAGTTCCTACCTTTATCCTGTAAAAAGGGGCTGGCACGCGACTAAGTCCTGCCCTATGGGTGGGACTAGGAGGGGGGTGGTTACACCCACTTCCTTGGCGGGCTTTTCCCCAGCACAGGGTCTGGAGTGACCCTGGAACTGGTTCCAGCCAGCCTATGCACAGTGAGCACCGGGGTGCCACGTGCAGTCACCTTCCTCTAAAGCCCTGCCTACCTACAATACACAAAACCCTGTCTGGGACGGTGCTGGCACCGCCCCTGGCAGGAAACCCTTTGTCCTTATCTCCTGCTCTGGGAGGACTCCCAGCAGCAGGAGGGCAGACTTGTGTCTCGGTGGCAGCATCCATTTTGTGGAGCTGAGGCTCTGTTTGACTTTAACCGGGGTTAGGGGTTACATACATGTCGTGTCCCTCTAGAAGGGTGGAATGCTAACCCCGTCGCCAGAATTGGCGAGGGGTTAGTATTCCAATTCGTATGACACCTTACTCGACATGTTTTGATAAAGCGATACCAGAGTTGGCATATAACCGCGAGGATTATAATGCACTTAAGAGTATATGGTATGCGATATCATGGAAACGGCTAAGGGATGGATCCCGAAAACCGTAGACAGGCTCAGCTCATGCCAGAGCACCATCTCACACGATTCCAAGCACTCTGCCTTCAGGATTGTTAAGGCCTGCCATAGGAGTGACTGATAGGAGATCTGTGCGTCCATTTTAGGGTTAGATATAGGTATACTATATCTAAAGCAAAGGGTGAGTACACCACCTTGCCCCAGCTGTCGTGCAGCCAGTTGTGTCAGTTTAGTTAGTCAGCCCAGGGGTGGCATACATGCTTCAGCCCCTGGGAGACTTCTGGGTACACCTCAGCCCTGAGTACAGGGACTTGGAGAGGGCCCAGTGCCAATTCAGTACCTGAGTACAATTTGGATAGAGAGAACAGCTAGGCTGTGGGTCGGATTAGCAGGCCCACAGCCAGGGAAAGTCGTAAACCAGTGCAGCAAAAAGCAAAAATCTGGGTGATCATAGGATTGCAGACCCTACTCTCCTACAACCTCTTACACTAAAGGGAGGTGTGCTTATTCCCAATGTGTGAGAGGAATAGCCAGAAGTGGTCGTGCAGTAGGAAGGGCCTTCAACAAGTTCTACGTAAAGGTAAGGAGGAATACTGAACGTAAGATGTCAGTTTTACCTCAGAGTACTATTGAAAACCGAACAGATTTTAGAGGATGTTCATATATGCTACAAGTGAACATGTTTGTGGATCTGAGCTTTTTTGTTACAATATTAAATGCAGCATAGCTGTATTCCATATCCGCTTCACATTAATGTCTAATACTAATATCAGTGTTTAGAGGTTGGGTAAAAGTAGATTTTGCTGTGAAAAATGTCCCCAAAATTCACTATTTGTGTGATAATTCTATTGAACAAAAGTTTTTGTGGGAAAATTCTACGCTCGTGAAGTTTACAGAACTTTGCTACCTTCACCTAATGCACAATTTATAAACGTGTCAACTCTTTGGAGGCTAAATTAAAATGTTAAACCGAAGATGCAGGTATCTGTAACTTTATATCACATGGTTTGGCTCAGGCAGTTACATCCCCAGAGAGACTGCACAGTGCATTGTTCTTGTTTGCAAGTGAACTAATGGGATTATCCAGGAAGAAATCAGAGCTCACCCCAGCAGCTCAGATTCACTCTCGTCGCTTTCCTTTGTAACGAGCCTGGGTGGAAATACGCAGCGCTTCCGATGGGCTTCAGTGCACGCAACCAACATGCTCTATTTTGGGGTTACTGGTGTCAGAGGGGGTGCAGGCGTGGTTTAGCTGCTCTGCAGAACTTTCAGCCAGATTCATCATTGTCCCGTTTTGCGAGTCTGTAATAGCGATTATTAAGGAATCGCTATTAAGGACTTACAAAACGGGATTCATGTAGAGATTGCAAAAAGAATTGCGATTCCTACATCTTCCTTATTTGCGATTAGCAAATTGCTAATCGCAAATAAGGAATAACTCCCCATGCATTCCTATGGGCCTAAAGGCCCATAGGAATGCATGGGGAGTTATTCCCTATTTGCGATTAGCAATTTGCTAATCGCAAATAAGGATGCGATTTCAAGGGTGCCAGGGGTGTCCAAAGGACACCCTGTAGCACCCCTGAAATGTAAATGTAGACTGATGTTGCGCACACACATGTCCAAAGGACATGTGTGTGTGTAACATACAACTTAGAAAAATGGACTAAAGTGCATTTTTCTAAGTTTTCACTATTTACACGAAGTCAGACTTCGCGGTAAATAGCGGCCAAAAATTGCGATTTAGCAATTCTACAATGGTTCGTGAATTGCATTTAAGGAATCTCAAATAGAGATTCCTTGAATGCAATTCCTCGCAATTTAGCGATTTCGTAATTTGCGATTTTTGCATTTGGGATGATGAATCCCAAATGCAAAAATCGCGCTCGCAAAGGGCCAGATTCTCAGAATCTGGCCCTTTGCGAGACGATTTTCCGTTGATGAATCTGGCTGTATGATCCGCCGATCTTTGCGGTGTATCCAGATGAAGAGCTGAGCAGGAGTTGTCTGCCCTGCGGTTGGACAGGAGGCATGACCTCATCACCTGCAGGAAATAATGGTCCAGCCAGTTGGACTTACCCCAACCAGGGCAATGAGCGTAAGCCACTTACCTTGGTTTAGCGAAGCCTTGTGTACAAACGGCGAGAGTACATATCCTCTTTTATGTTTATTAAAGGGCAGTGCTTAGAAAGCCAACATTTCATGGGCGTGTTTGTTCTACTCTCATACATGTCGTAGTTCTGGTGTCCTTTGCAAACCACCCTTTGTTGGTTTATGATGACGCTGGAACCCTGAGCTGGCATTACAGCTCCAGAGTGCACGGGTATCTGCCATGGGGAACAGCGTTTACCACGCAACTTTTACAACGAAGTACCTGGGGGGCGCTCTAGGATAGGGAATAGTTTTAATTTACTATCCAACACCTTCCCTACCATCCACGGGGACCGGAGTTGGAATAGTAAATTAAACAATTCACTATCCAGCGCTCCCCAACGCAAGTCGTTGTAACGACTTGCGTTGTAAAACTTGCGTCGTAAAGGCATGCGTTGTAAAAGCATGCGTTGTAACGACGTACATCCATCTGCCATGTATCTCTCTGCGATATGGCACAGCGCTGAGACATATCATCATTCTGTGCTGCGGTGCACCACTCATGCATTGTTTGGGTTAAACCACTGATAATGTCCCTTGTCTTGAAATCCCCATGGGATGCTCCGGACTCAGTGACGTCAGAGAGACGTTAGTTGTCCAACCAAGAGAAGGACCAATAATCCTCACCTCTGGGTCTGTGTCCAACCAAGCTGGCTGAAAGATGTCGAACAATATTCGGAGCATTCTTACCTGTCCCCTCTCACCAGATGAGCAGCCCGATACCCATGAGTATACGCGCACCTGAAATCGAGAGGGATGTGGTGGGGGTGGGGATCAGGTACCAGTGGCAGTGACCTCTGGTGACCCAGACACCGGATCCAGGCTGCTTCCATCGCGCCACAAAGACAAGGATTACATCTCTCTACGACCTTGTATTACAGCCTTCGAGGCTGTAAGTAAGGCTCGGAGGTGCCGATGCGGCGCGTTACCTCTAAAGGGACCCTAGTAATGGGTCTCAGGTGTCCATCTGTCCTTCCGCCTCTGCCCCATGAAAGGAAGACAACCCCCCAGCCTAGCGGATCAGAAACCATCTGTGCTCTTTACGTACACAGCCTGGAAACCCAACACTACCTACCCCGGGGAGCACAACACTACACGATGAACTCCTGTATGACCTCCCAGAGGTAGCTCTGCTTTTTAAGAAATTGGTCCAGCATATGGCAGCCGGGAGGACAGCTCAGGGAACTGTAAGACTGGCGCACAACGTGTCCGATCTGGACATGTCCACGGTGAAGTCCACGGTGAAGACCCCGGCTTCTTCTTCATTAACTCTGAATGCTTAGCCCAAGTGGCAGCATGGCCGGCCGACAGGTGAGGTCAGTATGTAGGATCCCTGCTTAGGGAAGACCTGCAGACAGTGTTTCCGGCTGCTAATCCTCGAGGGACTACTCCATATGCTGATATTAAGAAAAGTATCCTGGAACGGTAAGGGGTTGACAGTGAGACTTACCGAATTAGGTTGAGACTCATTAAGGAATGCGTTGATGAAACCCCCAGAGCCCTGTATTATAGGGTGAGAGATGAGACGGACAGGTTGCTTAACACGGACAACACCACCCGGGAGGAAATCATGGAAAAACGTGTATCTGGAACAATTCCTAGCTTCTTTACATCCCCCTATCCAGAAGTGGGTCCGGCAACATAGTAATGTAACCCTAGACACAGCCAGTGAAGCTCACGGAAACTGAAGGGAGTACTCATAGTGCCTGGGCCCAGGCCCTGACTAATATAACAGGGACCTCAATGTTATAACTCTGGAGAGGTGGGACACATTGCCTGGTTTTTCCACAAAAAGAAGATCCAATGGAAATCAGAGTACCGAGAACTTATTATACCACTTCGGGAACCCAAACCATCCTACCTTTGTTTAATGAAGGTTAACCGGGACCCTGTTGCAGCACATCTAGAAACCGGATGTCACCAGTGTGTTATTAGGCCACCCGTCATCCGAGATGGATCCCTGAGTCAATTGGGGCAGTACACATACAGTGCGTCCACGGGCACAAGAAGAACTATCCTGTTGCTGAGCATACTTTACAACACGAAAATGACTGGAGCGTGCCTCTACAGTAGGGATGATACCCCAGCTCCCAGAACCTCTCAATGAGGGTAGCGATTACCCAAGCCTAGAAAACCTAGTCTGGGAAACATAGAAAAAGGGAGAGTCTTGGTGGAAGAAGACCCCATTCCCCCAAATTGGAAATGAAGAGTGGCCTGTTCCAAAGGAAAGGAAAAGTAGGAAACAAAGCAAAGCAGAAAAACACAAAATATCAAGAGCGATGCCAGTCTATCAGGAGACTGTATCTGGGAATCCAATAGGAGTTTTCTGGCAGCACAAAGTGAAGTACCCCAGTTCTGAGAGGCATGGGATGTAGCTAAAGTAGAAGATGATCCTCTTACGGTCAGTCAAGTTTTTCACACAACACAGTTTATAGTATCACGGAGAGGGAGATGCCCAGCCTAAGCAATTACTCATTCCTACTTCCTTTAGAGATAAAGTTCTGTTCTTGGCCCATAAAATAGAAGGGCACATTGGACCAAAGAAGACAGAGAAAGCAATACTAGAACGCTTTTTATTGGCCAAGTATCTAGTCATATGAAGAAATACTGTAGGGAATGCCCAGTTTGTCAAAAGCATAGTCGAGAAAAACCAAGTAAGGCCCCCTTACTACCCTTACTGATGATTGAGGAACTCTTTTCCTGCGAGGGGATGGACATTATTGGTCCATTGATACCATCTAGTAGTGGGTATGGCAATGTTTTGGTGGACTATGCCACATTTTATCTTGAGGCTATTCCCCTAGACCACCCTACCACTACCCTTATTGCAAAAACTATGATTAAATTCATCGCATGGGTCGGAATTCCCCGAGAAATATTGACGGACCAGGGAACCCCTTTTACCTCCAAATTAATGAAACAGATATGTGAGCAACTGAGAAATAAACAAATCCGTACAACTGCTTGCCAACCTCAAACGGACAGTCTGGTAGAGCGGTATAATGCCACATTATCTAGAAACACAAAAGTGGGAACAGATGTTACCACTGGCTCTATTTGCAAGTAGATGCCAAGAACAAAGCAGTACAGGGTTGTCACCATTTCAATTGGTATTTCAATGCAAACTTCGTACTCTGTTAGAAATGGCCAGAGAGTCCTGGGAGAAAGAAAAAGATGATTCAACCCCTTATTTATTTATTTTATTTAGTATGTGACAGGACTCAAAACTCATTTGAATCAGATTAGAGAAATAACGAAAAAAATATTTAGAACATGCTCAACAGGCACAAAAAAACAATATGATAACCAGCAAAACTCAAGAGAATTTAAGGCCAGAGATTTAGTATTGTTGATGTTGCCCTCTTCTGACAATAAAATGATGTGCCAATGGCATGGCCCCTTTTCGGTTTTAGAGTGAGTCACGCCAGTCACCAACAAAATAGAACTAGACAAAGGGAAATAGGCATCATAGATTTATCATGTGAATGTATTAAGGAAATGGGAGGGCCCACGCCCAGCCCTCTTAGGTTCCCTTTCTGAAGAACCTGATCTACTCAAGACATGTATAAACCCTGATTTAGAAAGGAAAAAACAATAAGAGTTGGTTGAACATTTACAGACATATAAGAGGGTGTTTTCTACCACCTGGGAGGACCCATATGATTTATCATTCGATTAATACTAAGCCTGGGGAAAAAGTTAAAACTGAAGCCTCATAGGATACCTCTGGCCCATAGGAAAGCCATTGAAGATGAGGTACAATCAATGCTAAACATGGGAATTGAGCCATCAACGAGTGAGTGGGATTCCCCTATTGTCCTAGTCCCAAAACCAGATGGCTCAATACGTTTTTGTATTGACTTTAGGGAGGTGAATAAAATATCTAAATTCAACACATACCCCATTCTCAGAGTTGACGAAATCCCGAAGACAAAAAAAAACAGCTTTCTCCACTCCAGGGGGTTATATCAATTTACTGGGGCGTGGTGACTTTTCAACCAGTGATGAATATATTATTAGCATCCCACCAATCCTATACTGCAGCTTATATTGATGATATTGTCATCTACAAACCTACCTGGAAAACTCATGCACAGCAGTTAGGAAAGGTTCTTCAAACATTGGATTCCACAAGCCTCAAGGTAAACCCAAAGAAAATCCCTTTAGCAGCAAGACAGGCAAAATATGTAGGTTACCTGTTAGGAGAAGGATTGATACAACCCCAGGTAGAGAAAGTCGCAAGTATTCATAATGTACATTTTCCGAAGACAAAAATAGATCTTAGTGCCTTCCTTGGATTGATAGGCTATGAGCGATTAGGTACCCCTTTGACTGATCGCTTGAAAAAGGGTAAGGACGCTGAAGTGAAGTTGCGTTATCACTCCCAGACAATATTAGATGTTTTCTGTGAGCTAAAGACTGCCCTCACCTCTGACCCCGTCCTTCATAGTACTAATTTTATGCAACCGTCAATCCTACAAACTGATGCCACTGGAGTGGAACTGGGTGCAATTCTATCCCAGACAGATAGAGAGGGAATTGAAAAACCGACTTGGTATATAGCCAGAAACTATTTCCCTGCTAAAAGAATTTTGCAACAATAGAAAAAG
The DNA here is from genome assembly GCF_964261635.1 of Lissotriton helveticus. NCBI lineage: Eukaryota > Metazoa > Chordata > Amphibia > Caudata > Salamandridae > Lissotriton > Lissotriton helveticus. The sequence goes on from NC_136073.1 coordinate 19,517,500, forward strand.
AAGCTTTAGCCATAAAATGGGCTAAAGAAGCCCTTCAATATTATCTTGAAGGTCAAAAATTCACCTTGTACATTGACCATGCCCCTCTTGAGTGGATGTCTTGTAATAAAAGTAATAATCCACTCATTCTATGCTGGTTCTTTTCCCTACAACCCTTCCATTTCACAACCAAGCATTGTAAGTGGAAGGAACAGATAAATGCTGCCGTATATACTGATACGTAGTAGATCCATTACTTCGATTAAGAAGGTAGAGGTGGAGGTATGGGAAGAGACCCCCTCCTGCACTCTCTCCTTACCTGACAAACGTGACTTCAGCTCCCCTCCACATCACAAACGAACATCACGTATGATGGCACCTGAAAAAGAAAAAGGACAAAAGATCACAAGAAAGACAAGAAAGTGGCATTAACTTTAGAACATTGACGACAGGAGGAGGGGGCAGGGCCACGCTAATTAAAAGAAAGACTGATTGGATGGTGGGCTCGAGAGGAACATCGAGAAACAGTTCAGAAATGGGGCAGGCAAACATGGGAGAGAGAGAGCGGCAACTGTGGGATGGAGACGAGGAGGAGAGAAAAGTGTGGCAACCACAGGACAGAGACGAGGTGGAGAGAAATGTGAATGTCCATTAGATCTAGGAGACAAACGGACCCGCTGCGGCTATGGTGATCAAAAAAGACACGGAAAGCTATTCCAAAAAGTGGTAGACTCCCGCTAGATGTGATGCAGCACCCTAACACAACTCTGGAGAGTTGTGGCTAGCGCGGTGATTGACTGGGTCTGAAACTGGCTGAAAAAGGGTGGGGAAGAAGGAGAGAAGCCAGAGAGTAAGACGACTAGACGGTGTATAGTGACATTGACAATTTTCTTTCCTTATTCCTCATAAACACTTATTATCTTGCCTTTGTGGTGACTAAGAAAGTAGTGCCAATGCCCTAACACTTTATACTTTAGGTCCAGAATAATTTGTATATTTCACTATAGCGGGAGGAGAGGGAGAGGTACTTACCACTTTCTTTGTACTCCTTTGTTTGAGGGTGTTGACAGCAACATCCTTCTTTGGGCCCTGGAAAGGAAGAGTGGGACAAACTATTATTATGCCTGTCCAGTGTTCTACAGGACCCCACAATTGGATCAATGGACACATAAATATATCTGTCAAACAGTGTACTGTATAATCCTTGATCAAGATTTATAAACTAACAAAGGTATGCGACGTTTACAACGCAACTATTACAACGCCGTTCCATTACGACGCGGTCATACCAACGAAAGGTGTTACAACTAATTGTGCCGGGGGGCGCTCAAGGATAGTAAATCATTTAATTTACTATCCCAACACCTTTCCTACTATCCACGGGGACTGGTGTTGGAATAGTAAATGAAAATTTTTTAATTTGCGCCCCCCCCCCCAACGCAAGTCGTTGTAACGACCTGCGTTGTTACAACCGCGTTGTAATGGAACGCGTTGTAAAAGTGTGCGTCGTAATGACGTACATCCACTAACAAAGACTCTGAAGCCATATTATGCCTTTCCCTCCCACACCACCGAGGATATGTTGATACTGATTTTCTTAAAATGAGGTAGTAGAAGTGGACAAGCAATGGCAAATGTCACGGGTCTGCCTGTGACAAAGAATGCCTAAGTGCTTTTATCCGTGCAGTCACTCATCCATCTGCGCATTCACTCAGTCACTCATCATCCATGCTTCCGTCACCCATTCTCCCACTCAAGTACCTATTTATCCACCCATTGACTCATTCGACCACTTGCCCATCGACAATACAACACTTACAAACTCATCAGTCAATGAAGAGGCCCGTTCAGTTGTCAGCAGATGTACTAACTTTGTTGCTAGTCTGTGAAGGGTGTGAAAGTGATGTTGGTAATGTGAGACTGCTGGAGAGTAAGGAGCTTGATTCCTGTCAGTAATGTGACGCGAGCTGTGTGATTGCTGGTGCCACAGCATGACTAATTAGTCTATGAGGGGTGTGAGGGTGCTTCCTGTAGTGTCTGGTTATGAAGGTGTTGTCTTTACTATCACCAAGCACCAGTAAGAATAATGAACAGCTTTTCTGCCCATTTCCCAGAACCCCAGAGTGCTTGCAGATTCAAATCCCATCAGGGTCCTCTCAGACTTTAATCTTTCTGTCCTCTATAAAAGGAGTACATTTAACGCTCTGGGACGCCCTCAAAGCATGGTGAGGGGGAACTGTTAGCAATATCCTAGCTATTAACCCCTCCCCTGCTGGTGACAGAACCACTCCGTCATGAGCTGCGGTCGCGCTGTGCTGATGACGGAGCGGTTCCGTCACGGCCCGCTCGGCACGCCTGTGCGGCGCGAATCCTGCGCTGAGCGTTCTATTGAGCGGGCGGGACCGTGACGGAACCGCTCCATCATGAGCACAGCGCAACCGCGGCTGGTGATGGAGCGGTTCCGTCACCAGCATGCGGCCGCCCCGCCCCCTTAGCACTGCGGCGGAATAGCCGCCGCAGTGAAGGGGTTAAACAAGGATAGGAAAGCTAAGCGCGTACAGTAAGAGCTACAGGTGAGGAAACTAGAAGAGTCACACAGATATGTTGCCAACTCTCAACGCTTAGGAAACAGCTTAGAGCATTAGACATAGACCTGGCAGAGTAGCTCTACTCAGCACAAAATAAAGATTCTATGCTGGAGAAAACAAAGCGGGAAGAATGTTCGTGCATAAGCTACGAGCACAGATGCATAAACAGTGTATCTCACAAATACTAGACCACACTTCTCGTCCCCTAGTAATAGACTCAGAAATAGCTTCGGAATTCGGCAGCTTTTATGCACCGCTCTATAGCGCCTCTTGCCTTGACTGTGCTCCATATTTAGAAATGGCCCTTGTCGCAAAGCTCCCGGACCATGTGGTGGCTGCATTGGAATCAGATATCACATCCCAAGAAGGGCTTGACACCATAAAGAAACTTAAGCTAGATAAAGCTCCAGGCAACGACGGGTTCACAGCGGCATTCTATAAAATGTTTACCACCCGGCTGTCCCCCGTCCTGACCCACCTATACAACAAATCTGTTGCATTTTAGGAAGTCTCTAAAAAAACTCCTGTTTGGGGAAGCCTTAAGCACCGCTTAGTGCCACGGCCTCGCGTATCTTTTTTATTCGGCCAGTATAGCTTTCCTCTGTCAAAAGCGCCTAGAGACCCGACGGTGATTTGGCGCTATATAAGCTGTAGTTAACAATAACAATAACAATTCCTTTAGTATAGAGCGCGCCCTTGCCGAATCCATGAAATCAGCCACTATAATAGTTTTACTAAAGCTGGAGAAGGACCCCCAACTCTGCCCCTCGTGCCGCCCCATATCTTTGCTGTATGTTGATGCAAACCTATTCACTGGGATACTGGCAACCAGACTGGGTCGTCTAATACCGGGTCTTAATTATCCGGATCAATCAGGTTTTATCCCTGGGCGCACGTGCGGAGACAACACCAAGCATAAGTTTTTGTATTTACTTTATTTCGACATTTTCTCATAAAAGTTCCTCCACAATATGCATATTGCGGCGTTATATAATACAATAAAATACATAAATTAATCACGAGCCTAAAAAGATCAATGAAAGATGGCCACCAATATTATTTAAAGTAGTGGCCAGATATAAAATATACATGCATACAATACAATGTTACAGTGAAAACAATAAATTATATCCGTGTAAGCCTCCACAGCAGTCTTACATGTTGGTAGCCATAACTGCATTAGAAAGGTAAAAATGCTACTCCATAATGCATTAGATTTAGATGTGTAAACCACCATTCCTTGGATACTAAGGGTCCTGTGACCTGTTTTTTTTTTGCTGAGTTTTATATAGCGCGAACTTGACCCGAACCGAATCGGGTATCAGAGCGCTTTACATAGCACCAGTTACGTTACATGAGGACACACATTCATTTTTTTTTTTTTTTTGTTAGGCACGGGGAGATTAAGCGATTTGCCTAGAATCACAGGACGTTTGGCGGCGTTACTGAGACTCGAACCCAGATCCCCGTAGCCCTACTTCTAATAACCCACATTTGGCCCAGGAACTTTGCCAAAGCACACACAAACAGTGGCCTGGCATTGGACTTCAGGATTCTCAGCGCAGTCCTATTGTTGTCGGTCCCCAACTGCTTGCAGATCGGGGTCAGCCAGTTATTCCTCTATGAAGCATACAGCAGACAAGCAAATATTATATGGGCTAAGGTTTCTTAATAGTTTTTGCAACCAGGGCAACTACGTGTGGGCTCAGTACCGCTGTTCCATTTTCCAGTGAAGTCATGCAAGGGCAGGGTGCCAAACTTAAACTGGATATAAAGTTTCCTGTCCCTTGGAAGATCTAAATAACCTTCTAGGGAACTATCCAGTTTAGGGGCCATAAAGTCTAAGGTAAGCTTCCCGCATTCCCTGCGTCTTATCCCATCATATAACAACAAAAATTCCTGTACAATAATATGAAAAGATAAAGTCCTAGGGCTATGATATGCCCCTGTCCTTGCGAATTCTGCCATATGTAGCGTCCGTCCCGAGTAGGTCATCGGCCTTTCATATTATTGCACAGGAATTTTTGTTGTTATACGATGCGATAAGACGCAAGTTATTCTAGCTTCTGAAGATAAATATTGGATCCACTAAAAGTGTGTGGCGCCACTACCGTTCCGAGCAAGAGATATAAAATGAATAAATAGGTAACTGGTCAACTTTTAACTGGAAGACTTTGAACATCTACGGATTACTTCTGAGTTTTATTCAATACTCATTTAAGCCTTGAAAAAGTTACTCTGTAACGAAACACGTGTCGGCTGCAGGTCCAACGTCTTACAGGAGGATTACTGAATTGTGCCCTCCATCTATGACATATAGTGCTATTGAAATTATTTGCTCTCAAACACATTGTCAAACTTGGATTTCCATATCTTTATTAAATCGAACGAGCCAAAAACTGTTTTTTGTCCATTGAATTTGACTCATATAACAACAAGAGAAATATCTATGAATTAATCTGAACTGATTAGAGTGCCAAGGTTTACTCTTATGTTGAACATTTACACTGGGTGCTTTTAGGACCACAGTGTTTGACACCTTAGGTAGTGCGGTGTAGGTCATTAACCTTGAGGGGCACCAATACTGTAATGTCCATTTGGAATGCTTACAAAGAGTGATGTGCGCCCAATAAGACCACACGCTACCGATTGTAAATATTGTAAAATCTATCACCTTATGCCAAGAATATATTTCACTTAGTAAGTAAAACGAGGAGGTCCAAGGTCCCCACAATGGTGCTATCAATCGATGCTGAAAAGGCATTTGACCGCATACATTGGTCCTTCTTACAGCTGGTTCTAGAGGCCACAGGTCTGGGTCCCCAGTTTCAGAAATGGGTGTGGGCCCGTTACTCCAACCCGGTGGTGGTGGTCCGGGTTAATGGCACGACATCTCCCCCTTTCCCATCTCGAGGGGAACACGGCAAGGGTGACCTCTTTCGCCGCTCTTCTTTGTGCTCTTTATGAAGCCACTGGCGGAGCGCATATAGGGTTGTCCCCTCATTGAGGGTGTTAGAATGGCTGGTCAGTCCCACAGGATAAAACTATATGCGGATGACGTGCTTCTGGCCATCACCATCCCACACCAATCTTTGCCTCCGCTGCTGGAGAACCTCGAGCGATTCGGGGGGGCATCGGGGTTCAAAGTGAACATGACTAAATCCCAGGCTCCCAACCTTACTATCTCACAAGACAACCAAGTGCTTTCAGATAGGCATTCCCGTTCACCTGGGCCTCACAAGGAATTCCCTATCTGGGGATCCAACTATTCCCAACCACCGGAAAGGCAGTATCATACAATTACGCTACTCTATTGGGTACGATGCGCTCCCTGATACAATCATGGCATGGAAGACCACTTTCTTGGGTGGGGAGAATTGTGGCTGTTAAAATGTCCCTACTTCCCAAGATCCTATTCTACATGCAGGCAATGCCACTACAGCTCCCTCAGTCCATACTGTGCAAAATTCAACAGTCCATAGAAATTTTTATATAGAGTGGCATACATGCAAGAATGGCGCGAGAACTGGCCAACCTCCCAGTTGTAAAAGGTGGGCTTGGCATACCCAACCTCTTGCGCTACTATCAAGCCGCTCAATTGCGCTTCCTGGCGTAATGGCAGCGACCATACACAGAAAAACACTGGGGCTTCCTTCGATCAGGCAGTCGCTGAGATTCATATCTGGGAAATCCCTTGGCTTCCACAAAGGCACCAACCCCCCGGGGTATATATCTCGCCAAGTAGTTTGGGCCACCATGGGTGTATGGGACAGACTCTTTGTTTCTAAATAACTTTCTACTCCCATTTCTCCCCTTACGCTAATCATAGGGAACCCAGATTTCCCACCAACGCAATATGGTAAGGCTTTCCACCTCTGGCAAGAATCAAACTGCAAATGTATCGGGGACCTGTTTGATGTGCTGCGCTTCTTGAACTTCCCACAGGTACAAAAAGACTTTGGGTTGCCAGATTCAGAACACTGGCATTACTTAATGATACGGCACTGGGTAACACCCCCACGACATACCCTCACACCAGCAGACAGCTTACCCAATTTGAATGGTAGCTGCTATCAGGGTGGACGATCGGCAGGTACTATCAGATATCTATGTCCAAATTATAGGAGTCAAAGGGGGAAAGAAGAGAAGGGTACAGGCCGCCCCCCACTCAAACCATAATACACAATAACAGGCCTGTCACCCTGGACACTCTTAAATAATTTTAATATGGCATGGATTGTATTGATGCAAAAAAACTTTTTTTATTACCACCAGTCAGTTTATCTCTGGCTATTCACATCCATCCAAGTGTCAAACATTGATACGGTGCACACACGGTAACCATTCAATCTGTCGTGATACCATCACCCACCAAACGTTACATGTGGAAAAAATGTGGAAAGGAGAGTGAGCCCCTCACGGAAGAACCGCCAATCGGGTTGTCTGACTAGCAATTGCCAGTGTACCCAATTATCATCATCGGTGACTCACTCTCATAACAGTGGAAAATGGAAACAGAAAAAGACTGACAACATATAACAGTACTTCTTCTCAACATCAGCCCCACAATCTGCTGACTGTTCCTATCAAAGCAAGTCAACGTATTGCCCTTGCTATACTTGTGTGCACATATGACACAAAACACAAAAAAACAAAAACAGAAACCCCCAGTGAGAAAGAAACGTGAATCTCACACAGTTAAAATAGAAGAGTTCACTGGCCACTCTGAGTTTATTCTGGGCTGTGAATCCCTCTAACTTAAAAATGACTCACACCATGCACAATCTCAGGTGGGTCATAGTCGCCAACATGTTTCGTTGCTCGTATTTTCTGCAACTTCTTCAGGGCAAATGGGGGTTACCCACTGCTATTGCCACTGTCTTTCAACACACACCTGGGGTTAGCGTCTCTCACGCATACCTGCTACCCCTTTTAAACAGTATGCCCGTGTCCTCAAAAATCACGTGTTGATTACGAGAACACGCTATCGTCGGGTGTCCCACGCTCGGTCACAAGTAGGGTATCTCTGTTAAAAAATGATTCACTTCTGGTATAATGCACCCTCCCGAACAGCTAAGTGGAAATGGGCAAGCAATGATAGATGCTGGAGACACTGCAACCACCCGGGCACGCTATCACACTTACTATGGCACTGCCCTAAATTACGTAGGTACTCTTCGACATACTCCCATATACAGATACAATGTTTGATACGGAGATACCTCAATTTCCCAGTTTTGCCCTACTAGGACTACCTGATGTGCTGACTTACCCTTTGCGCTCAGCCAAGGGAAAGGCCATTACAATGTCCCTGTGCGCCGCCAAACAGGTGTTGCTCTCGCGCTGGGCCCTGATTCCATACCCACACATACAGACTAGGTACATAAGCTATGGGGCTTGCTAGCTATGGAGACATTGACAGCGGTAATGGAGCACACATTGCAAAAATGTAAGAAAAAGTGGGGACCCTGTTTGAAATTGTTGTCAGATCCTTTTAAGGAACTCGTTCGCCGATATACTTGCAGCTACTGTGGCTCACAGCTACCATAACACCCGACTCAGACGTAAAGGCCTAAAGGAAGGAGTACAGGATATAGTGGAGATGCTGTTCGACCGGTGATGCGTGATTCTCTTCTGGCTACCATGCCTCTTTTTGTATTAACAAGATAAAGTACGATATAGGCAGCATAACAAGACAAAGCTCGTTATAGACAGACACTTATTATCATCTAAAGACTATTTAGTGCATTCCCTCCAGATCAAGAGAACTCATATTAACCTGCTACTCTCAAGGAACCTTACTTTGCTGCACTGATTTTGATAAATACACATCTTTGAGCCCTGGAGAAGTCTCAATTTAGAGACGAAACGCGTCGGCTAAGAAGGGAAATCCACGTGTTCTTGGATTTTTTCCTGTCTTGGATTACCACAATAAAGATTTGAATAAGAAACTTTGCATCAGTCCGGACCTATTTCTTTCAAGACTTTGCTTCTCATGGACATTGAAGTTATCAGAGACTGTCTAAAAAAATATTTTTTTGATGGGTGCGGATTCCATATTTCCTATTGCTTATTTTGGGCTCTGCCCATGAAGGGACAGACAGGGTTGTGTTCCTTGGTATCTTGAGCACCATCACTATAACCTTTGAGCCACAGGTGGAAGCAGGTGCTGTCTTTTGCCTCAACCCTTGTGCCTTGAAAAAAAAAACATGGAGAAATGATTAGATTTATATGTGCAAATTGTTGAAATGTAATTGTTTCCCTTCTCCCCTTCCCCAGTTTTCCCTCCACCTTCGTCTCCCTCCCCCTCCTCCCTTTCCACCCCTCGAACCATTTTAATGCGATGTTCAAAGTGCATCTGGCCATTGCAACCTGTTTACCTTGTTATTAATGGATACATAAAAACAGATGCAACCCTAAAAGGAGTACAATCGAATGGGTAACAACACATGTCTGTTATACAGTGCTAAGAACACCCAAAAAGATGAATGTGTGCTTTACACAAACATTTGTTATTTGTGTGGAGAAGTTGGGTGGATTCATGGGTGGCTGAAGGACAGATACCAGGATGCCTCGTGGGTGACATAGAGGGGTAAATGATGGCTGCAGGATTACAGAAAACGGGTGGATAATTATTGTACACTTATTCGCACATTTTTTCTGACGCTGATGTATTTTTGGTCCTTCTCTCCTCGCTTTCCTGCCCTCGCCTCTTCCGCCCTTCCTTTGCTGACTCCTGCCTCACTCTCGATCTCTCCTCTCACAATTCCTTTCCCCCCTCTTTTGTCTATCACTCTATATCTCTCCTACTTTCTGTCAATTTCCGTCACTCTTTCTCTCCCCTCTCTCTCATCTCTCCCTTGCTCCTCTTTCTTTCCACATTCTCCACTTTCTTTCTCTCTCTGGTCTATCTTTCTCTGATTTCTCCTCTCCCTCACCTCCCCCCTCTCTCTCTCACTCTATCTATTCTCTTTCTATCTCCTCAATTCTCACTCTCTTGTTTCTTCCAATTTCTCTCTCACCCTTTCTCTCTTCTCTTTCGGTCCCTCTGTTTCGCTGCCCTGATTTCTCTCTCCTCCTCTCTTTTCTCTCTTCAATCCTCGATCTCTCCCTTCTGTCACTCCACCCTTTATTCCACTCTTTCTCCCTCTATTCATTTCTCTCTTGTCTCCCTATCTCCCTTATCTCTCTCTCTCTTTCACCTCCCTCTTTCTCTCTATCTCTGTCTCTCTCTCTCTCTCTCTCTGTTTCTCTCTATCTCTGTCTCTCTCTCTCTCTCTGTTTCTCTCTCTCTCTCTCTCTCTCTTTCTCTCTGTTTCTCTCTCTCTCTCTGTTTCTCTCTCTCTCTCTCTCTCTCTTTCTCCTCCCTCTTTTTCTCTCTCTCTCTGTTTCTCTCTCTCTCTCTCTCTGTTTCTCTCTCTCTCTCTCTCTCTCTCTGTTTCTCTCTCTCTCTCTGTTTCTCTCTCTCTCTCTCTTTCTCTCTCTCTCTCTGTTTCTCTCTCTCTCTCTCTCTGTTTCTCTCTCTCTCTCTCTTTCTCCTCCCTCTTTTTCTCTCTCTCTCTGTTTCTCTCTCTCTCTCTCTCTGTTTCTCTCTCTCTCTCTCTCTGTTTCTCTCTCTCTCTCTCTCTCTCTCTCTCTCTCTCTCTCTGTTTCTCTCTCTCTCTGTTTCTCTCTCTCTCTCTCCCTCCCTCCCTCTATCCCACACCCATGGCTTTCCTGCTGCAGTTGTTCATGGTGGACAATGGCGCCGATGACTGGAGAATAGCCATGACCTACGAGCGGATCTTCTTCATCGGCTTGGAGTTGATCGTTTGCGCCATCCACCCCATCCCCGGGCAGTATCTGTTCACGTGGACGGCGCGGCTAGCCTTCACCTACACCACCTCGGTGGCGGACGCTGATGTGGACATCATCCTGTCCATCCCCATGTTCCTGCGGCTCTACCTCATTGGCCGCGTGATGCTCCTGCACAGTAAGCTCTTCACGGACGCCTCTTCGCGGAGTATTGGGGCGCTCAACAAGATCAACTTCAACACCCGCTTCGTCATGAAGACCCTCATGACCATCTGCCCCGGCACCGTGCTGCTGGTCTTCAGCATCTCTTCCTGGATCATCGCGGCCTGGACGGTGCGGGTGTGTGAGAGGTAGGTGCGCATGAGCTTGTCCCGCCAACCAAATGCATGCTCCATGTGCGCAGTGGGATGTACGACGTTACAACGCGTACTTTTACAACGCGTGCCGTTACTACGCAACTTTTACAACAACGCAAGTCGTTACAACGACTTGCGTTGGGGGGCGCCGGATAGTAAATATTTTAATTTACTATTCTAACTCCAGTCCCCGTGGATAGTAGGGAAGGAGTTGGATAGTAAATTAAACTATTTACTATCCTGGAGCGCCCCCCAGCGCAAGTCGTTGTAACGACTTGCGTTGTAAAAGTTGCGTGGTAATAGTACCGCGTTGTAAAACCTTCGTTGTAAAGGTTGTTCCCCGCACAGTGGCATCTCAAGGCTCAGAATTTGGGAGGGCGCTTCATGTTGGATTTGGGCAATGGAAACTGGCTCTGATCTCTCCATGGTTTCTCAGCAGCACCCAAGTATGGGCTCTGGAGTATGATCTCTTTGGGCATGACCTTTCTAGACAGAAAGAAGCTACCCAACACCCACAACTCCACCCTGTGCAGACCTTGCCTCCAAACCAAAAACCTGAACTTTCACAAGATTAAAAGTACACCATTTCAGAATATAGATATCCAAAGAGAAATTGGAATTTGCACACACAGACCCCCCCCCCCTCCCCCACTAGGAAATTCACAGATGGGTTGTTTTTTACAAGGGTCATCATGGCGCGGTTGGGCAAGCAGAATTGATCCTCAAACGATGTCTAAGGTTCACTGATGGGCAAGATGTCCGCCAGATAATCAATTCCAAAAACAATAGCCTCTTTAGCTTTAGAAAAAAAACAACACATTGTTTAAAATGGTTAGTATACGCGTTCTAATGACTCTGGTCCAAAAGGATTGCAAGAAAAGTGTGCTCCTTTTTAAATATATTTACACACTCCTGTAAAGTGTTTCATATGCAGTGAGCAAAAAATGCCTTGACACTTTCAGTATATATTTCACATATTTGGCATTCATAAAAAAGAAAGAGCTGTATGCAATTTTAAAGAATGATGCACATTTTACAGAGTCTTGTTTGCTTTTTAAGCATATATGTATGCATTTCCAAAATAATTCTGCACACCTTTTTCAGAGTTCTCTGCACTTCCAAAATATTCTGGCCCTTTTTTTTTTTTTAGAATTCTATAATATTGTTAAGGAGTTCTGTTCAGTTCTGAAATAATTAGTCCGTTTTTCTTATAACGTTTTAGAGTCTTTTAAAAGATCTCTGCTCATGTTATCCCCAAATTACCCACCACATAGTTTTAAAGCAACAGGGTGTCTCTTATTTTGAATCATTCAAACAATAACTCCCAAACAACACTTTGGAAAACTGCAGGGGGTGGAATATTATCATTTTTCTTTTCATAAAACTGGTCAATGTTCTGTACATTTACAGTGGGTAACAGTTTGCATCCATCTTGGCTCCCCGCTTTGAGCGTTGGTGTTTATCTGCAGTGTTGGCCTCGTGTGCTGTGCAGCGCCCCCAACAGGGCGACAGTGCACACACAGGTAGAGCAGTGGGGACGGCAGACCCAGATGCATTTACTCTGCCAATGAGGGGAGGAGGCAACCCCTGCAGGCAGGCAGCTCACAGATGCATATTGTCGTGTGCAGACACCCACTCCACTCTCACTCTTGGGTAGCTCTGGGTGAGTGTTTGTAAAGAGAGCTTGGCTTAGGAGCCTGGGGGCAGCCAACAAGACACATACAACGCATCCTTTTTTCATATCACCCCTTTTAACTTATCACCTCCTCTATTCAGATATCCTGTTTTTTTATCACTTCCAGCGGGGGCAGCTGTAGAGACACACAAAACTAAAGTCTCTTCCCAAGATAACACATAGAGCAGTGGATGAAGTGGTATTAACTCCTGTGAGCCCTGATACACAATGGATGGCTTCCCGGTGATTTCCTCCCAGAATAGCTCAGCGTGTGTAGGACGACCTGTGCAGCTCTGAAAAATCGAGGGGAAAAGGATTTGAACGGGAGGCCTTGGACCTATAGAATGAGGGATCCCAGCATTTCATATTTATAAAAAACAATATTGTGTTGTATTTGACCTTCAATGCCCCGCCCCTCCTGGTTTATTAGATGGAGGTCTGTGGGAGCAAATGTACCTCTGGTCGCAATGTTACTATGCAGGCATAGCAGCATCTCACTGGTTTGGGGTTTCAAAAGAGCCACCCGAGTGACAAACACTATAAAGATATTCAGTCATCACTTTGTGCACCATGCTCATGTTGCGTCAGCCTAGTATTGCACATGCACAAACATGTGAAGGGGTGTCCTCACACACCACCAGGTGTCATGCTTCATCATAGGACTCCCCTCGCTCTTCAACCACCCCATTTGATGAGGAGCGGGCATACGCCCTGGAGTCAGGGAGGCCCTTCGATCTAACTTTGGATCCATGTGGTACACCAGAATGGGGAAACAACCTTTACAACGCAACTTTTACAACTCACTACCATTACAACGAAACTTTTACAACGCAACATCCATTACAACGCATGCATTTACAACGCAACCATTACAACGCATGACACTACAACGCACACCACTACAACGCAGGTCATTACAACGCATACCATTACAACGCATAGCATTACAACACATAGTACCCCTACACTATCCAACACTTACCCTACTGTTGCACCCCCTGGAGTTAGAATAGTAATTTTTACCCCTACACTATCCAACACTTACCCTACTGTTGCACATCCTGGAGTTAGAATAGTAATTTTTACCCCTACACTATCCAACACTTACCCTACTGTTGCACCCCCTGGAGTTAGAATAGTAATTTTTACCCCTACACTATCCAACACTTACCCTACTGTTGCACCTCCTGGAGTTAGAATAGTAATTTTTACACCTACACTATCCAACACTTACCCTACTGTTGCACCCCCTGGAGTTAGAATAGTAATTTTTACCCCTACACTATCCAATACTTACCTTACAAGCAATGTAATGTTATGCGTTGTAATGGTATGCGTTGTAAAGGTAGTATGCGAAGTAATGGAATGCGTTGTAAAGGTAGTTTTCAAATATTCATTGTAAATGCATGCGTTGTAATGGAATGCATTGTAATGGATGTTGCGTTGTAAAAAATGCATTGTAAAGGTAGGCGTTGTAAAAGTATGCGTTGTAACGTCATACATCCACCAGAATCACCTAACTGACGTAACACGAGCATGGTGCATAATGTGCCGTTTTAATGCCTTTATAGTTGTTTTCACTCGGGTGGGGTGGCTCTTTTGTATGGGGCAGTCTCTGGCTGGAGGCCAGCTCACACTTGAGGCCCCATAGCCTGTGGATAGCCTCCATGGTACATGTGTTTTGAAGGTTTGGGGGTTCAGAAGCAGCATCAGAGCTTTGTTTACCCTGGACCAGCTTGAAATGTGTGTACAAAGGTGTCCCGTGTCACACGCAGAGCCATGGGTGCTTCAGACGGGGCCTGACACAAACCTACACCCCTGTTGCCTATCCACCCAGCCTGGCAGCTTCTGAGGCGGTCCAGGGCAGCAGAGCAGCCTAGGGGCCCTAGTGGGCATGTAAGATACATGGGTAAGTCCACTCTACCTCCGCCAAAGATGCCTACTGGAAGTCAGCTGCCATCAGAGAGCCGTTTTAAGGCATAGGCAATGTGGGCTCTGGCCTTTCAGCAGGCCCCCCGATAGAGCCTGCTCTGTTCTGCAGAGTCTTGCCATCATGCCCTTAAATAATTCTTAAACAGACTGTTTCCCTTTAATATTTTTTAATGTTAGTGATGTTTGAGAGTTTATTACAAACATTTTGCACAGAAATGCTGTGTTTGTTTCCTTCAACATCCATTAAAAATGTTTATTTTAGATAAAAACAGTTCCTCGCATATGAGAAATAGAAGGGTGTCACAGAGATTGAATTATAAACTACATTTTATGATGCAAACATACAGAAATGAGCAGGAGAGAAGGTTCACTTTCCCAGCGGGGCCCTTGGAAGGTGGAGACATGGGCAATTGCTTACTTTTGTTGAGCCTTAAACCCATCTAATGCCATTGGCAGAGGTGTGGGGATGAATATTCATGAAATCCAAGCTTCTCTTCACATTTGGTTGCCAATGACCAGTGCAGAGCCTCGGTATGTAACCCTGGTCCTCAAAGCTCCAGGGGGGATACAGCTGTCCTTCCTTGTTCACCTTCTGTAGATAAGCATCCTAGGCTGGTGGACTGTGGGTGCGGTTAGTGGGCTCCCCTTCAGTATGTCTGTACTGTGGTGCTGTTTCTCGTCCCTCTGATCCCCCATCAATCTTTTCAGAGCCATCCTCTTCATCACCCCGTGACATTTCTCCTGTAATTTCATACCCAGCTGAAGCCCCTTCCCAATGACATCACAGCTTCTGAGCTTCCATAGTGGGATGCATGTCGTTACCACGCATACTTTTACAACGCATGCCTTTACCACGCAACTTTTACAACGCAAGTCGTTACAACGACTTGCGTTGGGGGGCGCTGGATAGTGAATAGTTTAATTTACTATTCCAACTCCAGTCCCCGTGGATAGTAGGGAAGGTTTTGGATAGTAAATTAAACTATTACCTATCCTAGAGCGCCCCCCAGCGCAAGTTGTTGTAACGATTTGCATTGTAAAAGTTGCGTGGTAAAGGTAGTGCGTGGTAAAAGTTGCGTTGTAAACGCTGTTTACCTTCACAGTGTACAGGAACGCCCCCTGCACCGACCGCCACTCTCTTCATGTTGGCCTCCATTACTCCCCCACCCCCCCAAGACCACTTCCGGGTCATCACACAACACATCTAAGCTGCCCACCTCTGGAGCTCAGCAGAGTGCAGTTCACCCAAGATGGCCGACCTAGGCCCAGATGGCAAGAGAGCCAGCATCCTTCCTCCACCATGTGCCCCCATATTCTCAAAGCCATTTCCGGGTCATCACACAACACAGCTAAGCTGCCCACCTCTGGAGCTCAGCAGGGTGCAGCTCACCAAGATGGCCGACTGTTGCATCCTGCTTTCATTTCTTCTCTGTCCTTCTTTAGTGTTTGTCATTACTTGCTCAGTAGGCATCTATGATGTCACTTAGTGTTCCAATTGTGTATGCTTGAAAGCAGGGACAGTTACATCTGAGGCTGAGCTGGAGTCCATCTGCTCCTGGTGGGGTTTCTATTATTGGATCTACTTTATTCTATTTTTCTACATGACCTGAATCTTATCTTCAATAAACCTAATCTGTTTCATATACTAGACTTAAAGACTTCAATTTGTTACACCGACCTAGGCCCAGATTGCAAGAGAGCCAGCCTCCACCCTCCTCCATGCTCGCCTGCGCGCCTTGTGCCAATGCTGCCTTCGCCTCTGTGTGCTCATTAACCTGCTCTTGTTTTCCCTTCTCTGACTGCCCTGCTGCTCCCAGGGAGTACCTGTGAGTGCCGCCGGTTCCAAGAACTGCCTCCTCCTTGCTGCACGCTAGCTGCCTCCTCTGGGCTGAGGCTTGTGCCTGCTGAGAATTTAAGATTAGCTGCCTCCAGGGGTTGGCAGTGGGCGAGGGGGGTGCCTGCGTGAACCTTGTAGTAATGGGCACTGCTGACAAGTGTGCAATGGAACCTCTGTGTTTTTCAAGGGTCTCCTGTTTATTAGCTGGGGGAGAGAGTAACACCCCCCTCCCCCTAACACAAAACGAATTGGACCATGGTGCAGTGTTTCCATAAC
The DNA here is from genome assembly GCF_964261635.1 of Lissotriton helveticus. Classification (NCBI taxonomy): domain Eukaryota; kingdom Metazoa; phylum Chordata; class Amphibia; order Caudata; family Salamandridae; genus Lissotriton; species Lissotriton helveticus. The sequence goes on from NC_136073.1 coordinate 19,533,937, forward strand.
TGGCTTTAGCTCCCCTGCAAAGCACCTAGCTTGGTTTAGTCCTCCAAGTAGCTGTTTCTTATTTCTTACACAGTCTCCAAGGGCCTCAGTTTTAACAGATTTCATTATTACCATGGGTTATTGATTAAGTGAATATAAATTTGACTAAATAATATATCCAAGAAACCTACCAATAATGCATTGTAAAAGCGTCATTGACCGTTACTTACTAATGCAGGCCACTGCGAGAGTTAAAGTACTATGGAGCGTGTACGAATTGGAAATAGTCACCCACATGCGGATAATGCTTTATGTATCATGCAGACACGTGATCAGGTTAAATAGGTGTCCAGGTTGTCCTAGAGCACTTTTAGTCTCATAGAAAACACTAAACCCTTCAGGATATATTGAATTCAGCTGCTCTCTGCTCCTTTGAATACTTTCTTGGATTAAACAATACATTGTCTTAAGGGATATTACCAATCTTTTAGGCAAGACAACAGGTATTATTTCCAGACAAATGAGTGCGGAAGACCCAAGTATTTCAGGCAATGCACGTTGTATCTTAAGGGATGTTTTTCAGAAGCAAACCCCCCTCCTTAGAAGAGTGCATCACTTCTGAGAAGATGTTTACGGTAAATCCTCAGTGTGTCGCGTTTGTATGAGTCTCTTAATGGCTAATTAAGCCCTTGAGAGGTGCCAGAGATTTGAGAAGTGCCTTCAGAATTCTATGATAGATTTCAGACTTGAGCATTCCCTATAGGGGAATTAAAGGTGTTGACAGGGTCTGGTGAATTTCAGAACCAATACTTTCAACATCAAAAGAGGCTACAGAATACAGGGTGTTGTATGGGCCATAACTTTTCAAAAAGAAAGCGAGATTTAAGAATCTGAGTGTTATCGGAGGAATTGCGCAAGACAGGGTCTTTGTTACAAGGGATCAAAACGTTTTCGTAGAATCAAAGGAATTTTAGAATAGTTAAGGATCCGAGGGATTTCAAAATCAAGAGTGTTCCAGTTGTGAAAAATGTTTCCCCAAGAGACTTACAGCTAGATTCATCATTGGAAAATGGGCTCGCAAAGGGCCAGATTCTGCGAGCGCAATTTTTGCATTTGGGATTCATCATCCCAAGTGAAAAAATCGCTAATAGCGAAATCGCATATTTGCAAGGAATTGCATTTAAGGAATCTCTATTTGAGATTCCTTAAATGCAATTCATTAACCATTTTTTATTAGCAAATTCGCTATTTCTGGCCGCTATTTACCGCGAAGTCTGACTTCGTGGTAAATAGCGAAAAATGCACTTTAGTGCATTTTTCTAAGTGGTATGTTACACACACACACATGTCCTTTGGACATGTGTGTGCGCAACATCAGGCTAAATTTACATTTCAGGGGTGCCACAGGGTGTCCTTTGGATGCCCCTGGCACCCTTGAAATCGTATCCTTATTTGCGATTAGCAAATTGCTAATCGCAAATAAGGAATAACTCCCCATTCATTCCTATGGGCCTTTGGGCCCATAGGAATGAATGGGGAGTCATTCCTTATTTGCGATTAGCAATTTGTTAATCGCAAATAAGGAAGCTGTAGGATTCGCAAAATAAATTGCGATTTGTACATGATTCCCATTTTGCGAGTCTGTAATAGCGATTCCTTATGAATCGCTATTACAGACATCGCAAAACGGGACTTTGATGAATCTAGGTGTTAGGGATTTAAAATTAGGGTCTTATTGAGGCGGTTCGTGTTATGCACATTTCAGTAATTTCACAACAGATATGCGCTTGAATCTTTCACTCGTGCAAGACGCCAGGGACAGCCAGTGATAGGGGGGACCCATAATAAACCGACCTAAATAGCACAAGTCACCCAGCGATGGATGAATTATTAGCAACGCTTCTGTTCCACAAGTCTAAAAAACATGCAATGTTTCAAACAAAATGCTCTTTTCTAATATAAACATTCTAACACATCTCCTTAAGGTTATTCTAAGTCCATGGGACGTCAGGTGTCGCTCTAATTGTGGCCTTGATCGGAAAGTACATCTGTGGGTGACTTAGTAAAGCCCAACATAAGAGTGGAGTAGAATCCTTGGTAAGGATTCAAGATCACGTCATCTGACTTAGGTGGGAGGTTCAGACCGCCCACGCGTCGCTCTTGTGAACAAAGGACTGGATGGGGCGCTACGACTGCCGCCATTGATTGGTTCGAGATTCACAGTATTATCGATGCATAATCAATAAAGCACGGAAGTGGGATTTGTAAGCAGGAATCCACCTCGAGGGCACTTGCACTTGATGGCTACCTCCATGCCAGCAAGGAGCGTGCTTGTGGTCACTCTGCACTGGGTTGTAGCTCCGTACGCGAGTAAAGGAGCGCGGTCGAGCGCGTCATCGAGACGGGGAGTGGGAAGACAGAGCATATGTAGGAGTCAGGGCTACATCGAAACATGAGTGGTACTAGTGGTATCATTAATAATAAATAAATAAATAATAATAAAAGTAGTAATGATAATAACAACAACAATAATAACATAATAATATTAACAATAGTTATAATAATGATTATAAAAGCAACAACAAAATAATGTCATTCATTTTGTTTAGGAAAGCATTACTAGTTTTAATATTAAAATGAACATCGGCATTGTAAAAATGATAACAGAAATATAAGTGCTATTGTTGCTTTTATTAGTAGAAGTATTAGTAGTAACAGTGCTAGTAGTATTTTAAATATAATAATAACGACAGTGTTGGTGATGATGTCATAAAAATAATAATCACACAATTGATGATAATTTCTGTATTCATGACAATACTATCGATGATATAGTGAGTGTATTCCCATTTCTATTATTATGCAAATTTGTAAAATAATGATAAAAATGCCATCAATTTAATCATTAGAGGTAGTATAATTGCCTATAAATATTATGAAGATAACAATTTTAGTTACTAAAAGAATCTTGTTAATACAACTAATATTGTGTGCAAGAACAACACGTTTATATTCCGATTGCTTGTGCTGTTATTGTGTATGTGGGGTTATCATTATTAATAGCAGTAGTAAAAGCAGCTTTAGTATGAGAAGCAGTATTACGAGTAGATGTGCAGGTAGCACTAGAAGTAGTGGTAAAAGCAGTAGCAGTGGTAGTAGTTTCAATACTAGGAGCAGCAGCAGTAGTAGCAGCAATAGGAGTAGTAGCGGTATCAGTAGTGGTATTAGCAGTACTAGGAGCAGTAGTAGCAGCAATAGGAGTAGTATCAGTATCAGTAGTAGAAGTAGCAGTACTAGGAGCAGCAGCAGTAGTAGCAGCAATAGGAGTAGTAGCGGTATCAGTAGTAGTAGTAGCAGTACTAGGAGCAGTAGTAGCAGCAATAGGAGTAATAGTATTAGAAGGATTAGTTACTTACCTGTAATCCTAGTTCTCTTCCAGGGGTATACTCATTAAAGTCATAAGCACTGATTTATCTCCGCCCATGAGCGGGAACCCGGAACACATAACAATATACATATATATGTGTAAATATATCAAAAAGTACATAGTACTAAACTAATTATACACATATACATGTATAATAACCATAATATGCAGCCTAACATATATACATAGGCTAATAAAGCCAACATTACATAAGTTCTGAAGCATGAAAATATGCTGTATATAAATGCAATAAACAGGCATGAGCCCAAAATGCATTTCATAACCATGAAAAACTTTTATTTTCATCAAAGAACCTGTTGTAAACAGTTATTAGCCTAAAAGGCTGCATATGAAACATTGTCTGTGTACAGAAAATCAGACTGGCACCCTGCCTTTAAGGCCCCAGAGAATCTGCACACTTTGCCTTTAAGGCCTCTAGGAGAACTCTGTTCCCATCATGCACCACAGGTGACAGTTAGGTCAGTTCTTTTGTACGGTACAGTAAACTTTTAGCAGGAATCTGCACTTAAAAACTTCATAATACATATTGAAAAAAACCTCAATGCTACTGCTCGCCCGGGGAGGCGGGAGGGTGCTTATGACTTTAATCAGTATACCCCTGGAAGAGAACTAGGATTACAGGTAAGTAACTAATCCTTCTCTTCCAGGGGATACTCATTAATAGTCATAAGCACTGAATACAGTAGCAAGCTCATACCCACTACAAGCGGGCGAACAGATAAATGCATAGCTGCACTTTTAAAAATACAGTGTTTAACTAGAAACAGCAAACAAATTTTTGAGTGATGCTTGTCCCACTTGTGCATCAGTCTGCGCATCAGAATCCAAGCAGTAATGGCGTGTAAACGTATGCACTGAACGCCAAGTAGCTGCTTTACATATCTCTGACATAGCCACATTCCTAAGGAGAGCTGTGGTAGCAGCTTTACCTCTCGTAGAATGAGCCCTAGGTCTACCTGATAAAGACTTGTGGGCTAGCTGATAAGCCAGTAAGATACATGACACTATCCATCTAGAAATGGATCTCTTGGATGCTGCCAAACCAGTATTCGTAGGACCATAGTTCACAAACAAACGGTCCGTGTGCCTCAACGACTTTGTTTTATCTAAGTAAAATTTCAAAACCCTCTTTAGATCTAATGAATGCAAAGTCCGCTCAGCCGGACTCGAAGGGTTTGGAAAGAAAGTTGGCAATGTTATAGATTGGTTAATATGAAAATACGACACCACCTTAGGCAGAAAAGCAGGATGAGTCCTGAGCACCACTCTGTTTCCATGAAAAACTGTGTACGGTTCCTTGCAACACAGAGCCTGAATTTCGCTCACTCTACGAGCAGAAGTGATGGCCACCAGGAATGCTACTTTCCAAGATAAGTGTTGCAAAGACGCTTTATGTATGGGCTCAAATGGTGGACCCATCAACTTAGTCAACACCATATTAAGCTCCCAAGGTGGAGAAGGAGACCTGATTGGAGGAAACACCTTCCTTAACCCCTCTAGAAAATCCTTCACCACAGGCATCCGAAAAAACGATATCTGTGTTGGCGATTTTCTATAAGCAGTTATTGCAGCAAGATGGACCTAACTAAACTGCAAACCAGACTCAGCAAGGTAAAGAAGATAAGGCAAGATCACCTGTTCTTGACCATGAATAGGGTCAAGACCTTTACTCTGACACCAAAGATAAAAGCGTTTCCACTTAAATCCGTAGGATTGTCTTGTAGAAGGCCGCTTTGCCTCCTTAAGAATGTTCATACACTCCTGATTCAGCTGTAAATGCCCGTACTGGATGACTTCAGGAGCCATGCTGCCAAGCGCAGGGAGGGCAGACTGGGGTGAAACACTCGCCCCTCCTGCTTGGACAGAAGATCCGGGCGACAAGGCAATCTCCTGTGTGGCCTGATTGACAACTGGAGGAGATCTGGGAACCACCACTGGCGTGGCCACTCCGGGCAAATCAGTATCATTCTGGAGTTGGTCTTGTACATCCGGTTGATCACTGCTGGTATCAACGGTGTCGGTGGAAAGGCGTACAGCAAATTTTGACACCAGTCTATCAAAAGGGCATTCCCTTGAGACCCTTTCTGGGAGAACCTGGACGCGAAGACGGGCATTTTGTGTTTGCCGCGTCTGCGAACAGATCGATGTCTGGTGTTCCCCAAGCCTGGAAAATGCTGTGCGCGACCTCTTCGTTGAGAACCCAGTCGTGCGCTTCGACGAAGTCTCTGCTGAGGCCGTCCGCCTGTGAGTTGAGACTCCCTGGTAGGTGAACTGCTGTTATGGACAGGTCTCGTGCAAGTAACCAATGCCAGATGGTCTGGGCTTCTATGGACAGAGTCCTGGATCTGGTACCCCCCTGCTTGTTTAAGTAATACATGGTAGTTGTATTGTCTGTTTGCACCAGGAGGGACCGAGTCTGTAGAGATGGAGCTAGGGACTTGAGAGCAAGATGGACCGCTCTGAGTTCGAGTAGATTGATGTGATATCCTTTCTCGAAGTCTGACCATAGCCCTTGTACCTGCAGAGGGCCCATATGTGCCCCCCAACCTTGGAGAGAGGCATCTGTGATTGGAGTCTGCGTTGGTGGGTCCTGATGAAGAGGAACTCCCTTCATCAAGTGTGCCTTCTTCATCCACCACCGAATGGAATCTCTTGCCGACTGATGGAGATGAATTCGATCCTCCCAGCATCCCGTCCTCTATTTCCATTGATCTTCCAGACACTGCTGCAGAGGACGCATCTGCAAACGTGCGTTTGGCACGATGAATATGCACAATGCGATGGACCCCAGGAGAGAGGATACTTGCCGAACTGTCGGACGTGCATACTGGAGGAGAAGCACGCACTTCGCCTTGATAGATGACCATCTCTCCTCCTAAGGACACACGTTTTCTTTTTCTGTGTCCAGTCGTGCACCCAGGTAGTGGATCTTCTGGGTGGGATTCATTATGGACTTCTTGTAGTTGACCTGCAGACCCAACTTGCACAAGAGTTGGAGGCATATCGATAGATGCTCTTCTAGTAGCGATGGGGATGAACTCTTCAGAAGCCAGTCGTCTAAGTACGGATATATGAAAATCCGTCTCTTTCGAAGACAAGCCGCAACTACCGCCATACATTTTGAAAATGTTCTGGGAGCTGATCTCAGGCCAAAAGGGAGTACTGAGTACTGGTAATGATGAACCCCTACTTGGAACCTGAGGAACTTGCGATGTTTTCTGGATACCGGAATATGAAAGTAAGCATCTTTCAGATCGATGGAGCACATCCAATCCCCTTGGTGTAATTGAGGGAAGATCTGATGAAGAGCCAGCATTCGAAATCTCTCCTTCCGAATGAATTTGTTCAATCGTCTCAAATCCAGAATGGGTCTGAACTCCGTAGCTGGACCTTTTTTCTTCACGAGAAAAAATCGAGAGTACAGGCCTTGACATCTCTGTTGAGATGGTACTGGTTCTATGGCGTTCTTCTTCAGAAGGACGTTCGCTTCCTGTTGCAAGCGCTTTATATTCCACTGAACCATCTTTAGAGGACGTATGACAGGAGGTGGCTTCTTGAATCTCAAAAGGTACCCGCTCTGAATGATACTCAGCACCCATCTGTCCGTTGTGATGTGCTTCCACTCGTCCAGATACCACACAATACTTCCTCCAACCGGAGTGGCACACGGTTGTGGAGGAAGCATCCGTTCATTGTTTTTGAGGCTGCTTGGTAGCAGATGCTTGCTGCCTGTTTCCATTGCCTCTGCCTCGTCCAGGTCGTCACTGTTGGAATTGCGACCTCTGTTGATTCTGGCCTTGATTTTGCGAGGCCAATTCGTCTGTTGGCCCCTCTGCTGAAAAGATCTTTTGTCAAAGGGACGAAAATTACCCCGACGTCTAAATTCTTTTTTCTTTTCAAGACCGACGGCCTTCAGAGTGTCCAACTCCACTTTCATTTTAGACATTTCGTCGTCAGCGTGAGTCGAACCATTGAAAGGTAAATTTACCATTTTCCTCTGAACCTCTGGCTTTAGCCCCGTAAGGCGAAGCCAAGCCGCACGTCTAGCACAAACACCATGTGCATAACCATGAGCTGACAGATCCGCCGCATCAGCAGCCCCACTAATACTCTGGTTAGCCACCAATCCTCCTTCTTCCACTATTTCCAGGAAGTCTTTCTGATCCTCCTTAGGGAGTTTATTTGCAAAACGAGCCACTGAGTCCCAGAGCAGACGATCATAGCGGCCCAATAAGGCTGACGCACTAGCCACTCTCATGACCGAACCTGAGGAGTTGCACATTCTTCTCCCCAAGGAATCCATACTCTTACTATCCTTCTCAGGTGGAGCAGAAGAGGTAGATGCTGCAGAATGTGCTTTTCTGACTGCCGCCACAACAAGTGAATCTGGAGGAGGGTCAGAACGCAAAAATAAAGGATCTTCTGCTGGAGCCCTGTACTTCTTTGCAATCCTAGAAGGACCGGAACCCACCGTGGCCGGAGTTAAGAATGTTCTCATTGCTGGTTCTATCAACCCGGGCACTAACGGCAGAAGAGGCCTACCAGTCGTCTTGTGATGCAGGGTTTCAAAGATGACTGACGTTGCTATTTGGGGAACTGCCATCTTGATCTTGAACTTATTCGTCCCACGACACAACACATCATTAAATGTGCCCAAATCATCCACTGGAGACACTCTGGACGGAGGAGTAGATGAAATAGTGGGAGAATAGTCTCTATATGAAGATCTTAAAGAAGATTTAGATGACGTAGAAGATGGTGAAGGAGTTCTACTCCGCCTCTGAGGAGTTGCCGATCGCTGCCTCCTTCGTTCCCTTGAACGTGATTTCTCTCTCACTAAGGACCTCGAGCGTGATCTTCTATGCAGCTCCGTCTGAGGGACCAGAGCCCTCATTCCCATCAGTCCTGCATCTGGACGCATCTTCCAATGTCTCAGGCTTTCCAGCCACCTCAGTGACAAGTTAATAGGCCGCCCTACACGCTCAGGTGAAGCCTCAGGTGACACCTGCACAATATTCAGTCCAGTTGAAGACTTGGAGGCTCTGGAAACTGCACTGTGCTCAGAAACCAATGAGCCAGATGGAGTCCGTTGTCTGGGCACCAACTGTCTGTCATCCGACACCTGCCCTGAGGTTGAGCCCGAATGAGCCACCACAGAAGAGTCCTGGTGCACTATCTCTTGCCCCACCGCAGACCTGTCGTCTTGCTGGTCTCGCGGAGAGGACATATGCTCTGGACTGAGGTCTGACCTCGACAAAGACCTAATTGAGGTCCGAGAGGTCGGTCTTGATAGTCTCGACGCCGACCTGTGTTCAGGTGGGGGAGACCTAGACACTCCATGCTTCGATCCCGAAGCAAGCTTCGACATCGACTTATGTCGCGATGGAGACCTTGATCTTCTCTTTTTAGGTCTCGACGTCGAATCCTTAGACGCCGTCCTTTCTCTTGACGTCGACCTCTTCTTCGACGACGTTGAACGTCTCTCTCTCGACCTCGGTCTATCCTTCGACGGCGACACTTTCTTCGACGTCGACACACCATCCCTCGACGTCGGACGCCTCTCTTCCCTCGACGTCGATTTCTCACGAGTTTTCGACGTCGAACGTGGCGCCCCCGACATCTTCTTTACAGCAATCGACACCAGATGTCTCGACGTCGAGAAGGATTTCGACGGCGACTGTCGAGACGCTGAACCTTGCCTCACTGGCGAAGTTCTCGACGTCGACGGAGCCCTCTTCGACGCCGACAATGCTGACGGCAATCTGGATCTCGACGTCGACCGCACCTTTTTTGACGGCGACGCTCCCTGGAGTCGATTTTTCTTGGTTCTACCTTCTGGAGACGCTGATCTTCGACGTTTAGGATAAGAAGATGGTTTAGCAGATGATAATAAGCCCTTGGAACTCTTCTCACCACGGTTTTCTCTCTCCAGAAGGCCCAGAAACCTCATTTTCTCCCTTTCTCTTAAGGTTCTACTAGAAAGGTTCAGGCAGTGATAACAATCTTCCACCTTATGAGAAGCTGGAAGACACACCACACAAACAGAGTGTGGATCCGTTTTTGACATCTTCTTCCCACAGGAAGGGCATTTGTAAAATAAAGGTGGCATTCTGACTAAAAAATCACCAACAGTTAGTCAGAACAAGATATTAAACACCACCAAATTAATCTCTTGCCAGAAAAAGGTAAGAAAAAAACAACTTCTGACAGAAAAATACTACAAATGAGCAGAGCTCAAGTTCCAGGTTCCTCACAGAACAAGCCGGAAAAAAGAACTGACCTAACTGTCACCTGTGGTGCATGATGGGAACAGAGTTCTCCTAGAGGCCTTAAAGGCAAAGTGTGCAGATTTTCTGGGGCCTTAAAGGCAGGGTGCCAGTCTGATTTTCTGTACACAGACAATTTTTCATATGCAGCCTTTTAGGCTAATAACTGTTTACAACAGGTTCTTTGATGAAAATAAAAGTTTTTCATGGTTATGAAATGCATTTTGGGCTCATGCCTGTTTATTGCATTTATATACAGCATATTTTCATGCTTCAGAACTTATGTAATGTTGGCTTTATTAGCCTATGTATATATGTTAGGCTGCATATTATGGTTATTATACATGTATATGTGTATAATTAGTTTAGTACTATGTACTTTTTGATATATTTACACATATATATGTATATTGTTATGTGTTCCGGGTTCCCGCTCATGGGCGGAGATAGTTCAGTGCTTATGACTATTAATGAGTATCCCCTGGAAGAGAAGTAGCAGTACTAGGAGCAGCAGCAGTAGTAGCAGCAATAGGAGTAGTAATGGTATCAGTAGTAGTAGCAGTACTAGGAGCAGTAGTAGCAGCAATAGGAGTAGTAGCAGTATCAGTACTAGGAGCAGCAGCAGTAGTAGCAGCAATAGGAGTAGTAGCAGTATCAGTAGTAGTAGCAGTACTAGGAGCAGTAGTAGCAGCAATAGGAGTAGTAGCAGTATCAGTAGTAGAAGTAGCAGTACTAGGAGCAGCAGCAGTAGTAGCAGCAATAGGAGTAGTTGTGTTATCAGCATTAGTAGTAGCAGTACTAGGAGCAGCAGCAGTAGGAGTAGTAGTGGTAGCAGTAGTAGTAGCAGCAGCAGCAGTAGCTTAGTAGTAACAGTGTTATCAAAAATACTAGTAGTAGCAGTAGTAGTAGAAGTGTTAAGACTTTGGGCCTATGTGCAACGATTGCACTGTGCCCTACTCTTAAAGCGCTTCTGACCCATCCCTCCATTTCAGGAGTAAGTCAGGAGACCTCCGGGTGTAAGTCATACCCCCTCATCATCTTTGGCACTGGGAGCAGCCTGGCAGTGGTTGGGCAGTGAGTGCAGATGCCCCGCCCTGCTGGCAGGACACCGCTGGCAGTTCCAGGTCAGATCTTCTGGACTTGGGCTCGGTGCACCTTAGTGTTTGCTTTTCATTTACATATGAAAATGACTCAAACTGGAAGAGGGTAAAGGAGTGGGACGTGTCACTGTTCCAGAGAAGGAGAGGACCAGTTGGAAGCAGGCCTGCTCTAGAGAGTGGATCCCTGGACTGTTCTGGCTAGTCTGTGGTCAGATGTGAAGCATCACTGCTCTGCGGATGGGTGGACTAAAGAGATGCCACGGTGGATGGGCAGATGGAAAATACATTGTTGCAGAGAACCAGAGGGTGGGTGTGTGCATGTGCGTGCGTGCATGTGTGTGAGGGTGCGTGCGTGAGTGTAAGGAGATCATTATGTTTTTTGCTGGGCAGAAGAGAAGAAACAGGTTTTTTTTAAAACCCGCGTAGCCAGATGAGAAGCATCTGGATACTCGGTCGGCCGATGTGAGACACATTTTTGTAAAAATAGGTGAGCTGAAGGGAAAAATTGTTCTGGAAAATGGGTGGGCTTGTGTGAAATTGATGTTCTGTAGAACGGGTGGACAATTGTGAAATACTCTTGCTGTAGAAAATAGGTTTGGAGCTGGGACATACCACTGGTAGAGGGAATGGGTTAGGAGGTGGGAAAGACCACTGGTGCACAAAAGGGGTGGGTAGTGGGGCGTGTTAAGGGTGGCTGCGGCACCCAACTGAATACCCTCTCTCCGGGTACTCTGGGTTCAAAGGAAGCTACAAGGGGTGGGCTCTACCCTTGACCACGATCCAGGGGTCCCATTAGATAGCACTCACATCATCAGTCTCTGTGCGCCTTACTTGCAAAGGAAGACTTACACAGGGCAGCCGTACCAGGGAATGATACCCAAAATTAGAGTCATTTGCTAGGATATCAGAAAATGTTTTCTTCTAATCAGGGCCACTGGAATGACAGTCGCGCAGGGCCAAATTATACGGCAGGGTTGAGTAAATTATGAGGCAAGAAACGGCAAATTATGCAGCACATTTTGTGATGGTATTACTTTATTATTTGTAGATTCTAAAATTGTTAAAACTGTCTGGGTACTAGTTGCACCTCTTTAGTACCAGTTTAATACCCAAATATAGCAATAAGCAACAGAAAGGTAACCAGTTTATCTTTGCCTTCCACTGTTGTTTTTTACGTTCTCGATGAGTCGTGTTTGGTGATTGGTCAGCGAAGGTTGATTGCGAAGGTGGGGGATGTGAGTTGAGATGTTGGTAGGTGGAAGGAAAGGACGCTGCTGCTTTAGCAGTAGTGATGGGATTGGAACGACTGTGTATAGGGGCATCCTCTGGGAAGTAGAGGCGGAGGACAAGGTGAATGTAAATGTAAATGTCATGGTACTTATAGAGCGCACTGTCACCAGACGGTCACCTTGCGGTGTCGCCTATGCGGCTTCCTGGCGCTGATACTCATACCGCTGTGGAACCCCTCCTGGCTTTCCCTGTGAAGTGTCCACTCCTGGGCACCCCCAGGGTGAAGCCAGGCATCCTTAGCGCTGTTGGGGCTGGTGTGGAGGCTAAGCAAGCTATTGCCCAGAGTTGCAGCGTGGGGCCCGTGATTAGAATAGGCACCGAGGCGAGAATTAACAGGTCCGAGGAAATTGAGCCCGAAACCCCGCCGATGCGGGAATCGAACCCTGGTCTCTGGCCAGAACTCTGCATCAGGGTCTGCCGCTCTAACCATTGAGCCACACTCCTCCTCCACTCCAAGGTGCAGGGGCTGAATGTGGATGGGTAGTTGGTGGGCGGGACTGCAGTGTTTGAGATAGAGACGAGCGAGGAAGTCGGAGGAGATGAAAGGGGTGGTGGAAGATGGATAGTTGTGGAGTAAGCCCAATGAGTAGTACCTGCTGAAAATGGACTGGAGGGTGGACAGAGAGAGACGAAGCGAGCAACATATGTGATTGTTTGTGGGAGAATTTAGGACTGAGCACCAAGCTGTGATGTCTGATGGGACTCTCGTAAGTGTTTCAGACGGGTGAGGTTTGTGAGTGACTTTACATGGGACACCAATGGATGCTAATGAAGACAGTGTCAGGGGAAGAAAGGCAGATAGACCGGTTTACAGACAAAAAAGAGAGTGCTTGGGAGGAAACTACTTGAATAGGAGGTGCTTCTGAGATCTTAGCTGATCTGTGGTTGCAGAGGGGTGGGTCTTGAGAGTGAGCGAGTGTGGGTTTGTGGTGAACGAAATATGCAACCAATGGCACGACCTGCTATTGATCCTTATTGAATTTATAGCCAAACGGGATACACTCATTTGTTGACTGCAAGCAGCACTAGGGTGTCTCTTTGTTGCGACTCTCTCTAGGGAGGAGGCTGTGCTTGCCCCACATTGCATCTCTGCTTCCTTCCCCCTGCACCGCTTGCTTCCGTCCCCATCTGTCTGTTGTCTTCTCCACCATCAGATCTCCCCTGAGGCGTGTTCTCTGTGGCACCCAGGAGAGCGGGAGGAGGCTGATGGGTACCGGTGGCTAACATCTGCTCTTAGCAGGAACACATTCAAGGCTCCAGGACTGCGAGTGATGCTGCACTGATCCGCAGACACTGGACCGGCGCGTGCTCGCCGAGGGCTCGCGCCGTCCGGGAATCTAGAGAGAACAATGATCTCTTCTGGTCCATCACCCTCATCCTTCTGTGATGATTGACAGCTTTCTTGTTCCCTTCTCTTCTTCCTCAACTCTCACAGGTCTACAAACCTCTCCTCACCCTGCTGCCTGTGCTCCAAATTTGCCAACATTCTAACGCGATGCGTTGTAAATTCACCCACCCGGCAGTTTGAGGAAACTGAGCAAAAATACTGGGATTAAAAATATAGAGTAAAAAGTCTGCAGAGCGTTATGGATGTAGAACCGGCTGGGTGGCGCATAAACCTTTGTGGCGTTGTACTGTTATACACAAACATTGATGGTGGCGGCATGGGATAGATGTAAAGTAGTCCAGGTGACCTGCTCCCTAGTCGTCCAGGAGATTGGTTATTAATCACTAGTTTAACTGTAACTATGGATATGTACGAGTTAAATATGTTGAATTGGTTGTTGCAGAGAAGGTTCGTTGTTTGCCTCCTCGAGCCTACCCAACCCTAACAGTAAATATAAATGAAAAAATCCAAGAATTGCCAATAACGAGGGCAAGACTGTGTGTAGTTCTAATGTTTTTAAAAACAAGCTTCAAATACATCTATATGATTTGCTTTATAGTACATGGAACCTCATTTCAATGCTCCCAACCTCCACATCTTCCCTCCTTGAGTCATCCTGCTGGGAATAGTGGACGCACTGCGGGCTGCTCTCCCAAAATTACTTCTGGGGTATATTTTGCTCTACAAACAAATTGACTTCCTCCCACCACCAGTTACTGCATAGAGGACAGGTGTAGGTTTTTGTTTAACTAAGAGACAAGCGAAAAGCACGTGCACAGTGTTAGGTATATAGCTTCCATATTACCCCTACATTGGCATACAGCACTTGGTATTTTGGTGTCTCCCCCACATTCTTCTGTGTTGAAATTTGCCAGAGTTTCAACAAGCATTGTCAAAACCAATCATTCTGGCTTTGCCCTTTCCAAGTGTTACAACTGAGGTTTAAAAATATACAAGTGTAGGGAAGTCTGCGGGTTGTTTAGAAGTAAACTGAAAGGCTGGATGCCAGCCACAGCTCACTTTGATAATTTACGAAGAACCAACCTGTTAAGTGTCAACTGTGCTTCTCGGTCCAGCCCCGCCCTCTTGCGAGCCCCAGTCAGAGGGAAGTAGGCGTAGTTAAGAGTATGTGTACACATCCCGCCTGGTACCATGTGGAGTGGTGTGGCTCACTGGTTAGAGGCGGCAGACCCGTAAGCAGAGAACGGCCCGGGACCAGGGTTCAATTCCCGACGTGGCAGGGTCCTGGACCAGGGTCAAAACTGACTCGATAATTCTCGCCTCAGTGCCTACTCTAACCAGGTAACACAGTCGGCAACTCTGGGCATTAAGCCTGCCTCATCTCTACAACGGCCCCAACAGACGCCGGGGATGCCTGGTTTCACCTTGGAGATACCCAGAAAGGGACCATCTCACAGGGAAAACCAGGACGGGTTCCCCAGCGTTCTTTAGTGCCAGGATACTCCATGGAGTTGCAGTGCGCTTTACAAGTACACCCACATTTACATTTACCATGTGAGGTTTCATTTAGTTAGGCAATGCAGGCAAACATCCCTTCGTCACTTCATGTGATGTTTTATTCATGCAACAATGTTGTTTTTTACAAATATCCCAAAAGAACATGACTGGCATTTCTTCTCCCACCTGTCTGATAGTCTGCTACTACAGAAATATGTACTAAGCAGCCTGAACAGCTAGAGATGCTGGGACATTCGATGCTTCAAAGACTTCATGTGTTTAGACCCCTCCCCCCCCCGACAATATCCCATCTGAGAGGGGGCGGGGTGTGAGTGTGTGTATGCATTCAATTTGTGTGCATAAAGGGCAGGGTGCATGTACTGTGTACAATTCACCAACCACAGGGCACGGTGAGCATAGTGTGTTTGTGTTAATCTGTCAGCACCATGCCAAATGATGGTGTATGCGTGTGTTGTAACGTTAGGCACAAAGCGCAGGATGTCGTTTTTGTGTAGCTTTCTTCTCACAGTGAGCTTGTCAACCATGCATCACTATTTTGGTGCTCGTTCTGGGGACTGAATATGTATGTATATGTTTCTCCTATAGCACCACTATTCTATTGCCACAGCTTTTGTCAGAGTCCCACTCACCTAAAAACCAGGTTCCGCGGGAACGGAGATAGTCCGATCTCTCACCTCAAGGCAAACCCTACACATCAAATAGTAACAAGTGATTGATTAGCCTTAAGGGGTAAGGGGGCAGAAGGTAGAAGAGATAAGAACTCTCTTGAACGCTTGGCGGCTGTCAATTGGGTACTGGACACAATTCCCTCAAGGAACAAACACCAAAGCTGGGCTCCAGTTAGTACGTCCAGTGACCATAGTCCCTTAATCCCTCCGATGCTATGGACAGCCCCCAGCAGTCCCACGTGACGGTGTGCGTGTGCGGAGGACGGCCGGGGGCCGTCCAAACCCCGCCCATTGATTAGAATGCCAGCACCGCGGCGGAATTCGCGCTGCGGTCAAGGTGTTAAACTGAGCAAAATATACCATTGGTTACAAACGTTGACTAAAACAGAAAGCACTCTTCCTGTAGACGTAAGGTCAGTCCCCTCCTAGTACAAGAATCTAACTCACCAGTGTTAGAAATGTGTTTGTATTTATATAGCGCACTTCTACCCAGAGGTCTCGTAGCGCTGTATTCATACCGCTGTGGAACCCATCCTGGCTTTCCTGTGAAATGTTCACTCCTGGGCACCCCCAAGGTGAAGCCAGGCATCCAAGCGCTGCTGGGGCCGTTGTGGAGATTAAGCAAGCTATTGCCCAGAGTGGGACCCATGATTAGACTAGGCACCGAGGCGAGAATGATCAGGTCTGGGGAAATTAAGTCCAAAAGCCGCTGAGGTGGGACTTGAACCCTGGTCCCAGGTCAGACCTCTGCATCAGGGTCTGCCGCTCTAACCATTGAGGCACGCTTCTCCACCAAATGAGAGTGTGGTGCAAGGTAAACAATTCCCTAGTCCTTCGGAGGTAGTATTCCAAGGATCCCTATTCTAATCATAGGGTGTAGACCACGGTGCCCCACCCAGGAGTGGGGAAGAGAACTACTTCTTCTGTGGGTGAGTTGTGGAACATAAAGTTTTTTAACAATGAATCCTCGGATGGAATAAAAAATAGCAAAAGACAACACACCCTAGTTCGAAAGGGGAGGGATAATGCCAGTAATATGGACTACCAGCATGAGTCCACTACACGACCTATAAGCGATCTACGGTACAGTGCACTGACCTAGTATATTAGCAGGTGAGGCAAGGGAAGAAACGTGTAAGCACAAGCAGCCTGACACATCCTATGTAAGGTGGTGCAGGTTTTCAATGCTTCCAGCGTGATGCAGGGAACCCTGTCGAATTTCGCCACTCCGCGTTCCAAGTGGAGCGCGGAGTTCAGCAAAAAACTCTGTTACCTCAACATGGCGGAGTTTACCACCCACCATTTATTTTATTATGGTACATCAATGGGTTTTCTACCCCCAGCATGGCTCCTGCTGGGTTGCAGTCTAACCTTTATAGCTGCCTGTGGTAGGCTAGCTACTAATGGCCATGGGAATCAGCACCAGGCCCCCATAGGCTCATTAAATGGAGCGTCGCTACCTCGTCAAACGTTATGCCCGGCGGGAACATGCCGAAGATTGCCAGCTGCTGCACCTGCGTTGAGGGGCTCAGGCATGGCCCGGGGAGGAAAACAAAGAGCCCATCGAGAGGGTGAGGCAGAGAGCAATGGCGGCTCTATTTAGTGATAAGCCTCTGCGTTTTTTTAATGCGGAAAACATTTCCCGGATGCAAAACACACAGCACCCTCGAGCACCGCAGCCGATTGTCCGCGACTGCTTATTCACAAGCTGAAGCTTGCTTATATCACAGCTAACAGTGACAGCCAATCTCTTATCCGCGACCTGGAGGAGACGCGTCCCGTAGCAGCCAGCTTGGCTATCCCATGAATGTAGAACGTAGACATTGTTGAAGCCAACTAAATGTCCCAGCCCTTCTGACCTTAGGGCTGGGGAAATATTTCCCAGAAGCCCCATAAACGCACACCTGGTGGCCTCATGCCAAGGCCCAGAGTCACTTGTACAGTGGACTTCTTTTGTGGCGCTCCATTCATGGCCTCTTGAGGGAGAATGGCGACGGCACATCTGTGGCCCTGATGGCTCGTGCTACCCAGAGGCACTCTGAAGACAAGGTTAAGTGCTACAGGACGCCTCAGCAGTGGCCCCGATGATCATCCTGGTAGGATACCGTTTTTATTTATTTTGTGGTGTTTTTAGGGTGCGCACAGCGTCCTTTGGGCGCCTTTTGGGTGAAGTTCAACAAGCAAGGCATCCACAAGCAGAGCACTAAGTGCTGCACGACCCAACTGCCTTCAATGCCACAATGTGTGACCAAGTCCAGACCAATCGGTCTGGATGCAAAGCAGTCCCAGGCCGCCTTTTACAAGCTGTGAGTTATTGGTTTTTGCAGCTGAACAGAGTGCAGGCCTGGCATTTACTGCGGCCTCAAGTAAAAACAAGCACTGGCATAGCCAATAGTTCTCGCCTTCTGGACCTTATAAGTGGTTAGTCATGCAGGACATTATCTTGGTTGTTGTGCCGCCATGGATTAAAGCATTGTCAGGGTTATCTGCACCACTTTTGCATTTGACCTTAAAAATGCCCACCAACTCTGACAGGGGCACTGCACTGAAGAAGGTGGGTGGGCAAAGTCCTGGATGGGACCAGTGCAGGCTACTAGTGGAGCCTTTTGACATTCTTCCTAGGGAGGACAAAGTTACAGATCAAGGTTTTTGATGCTTGCATCTCCACTTTGCACCTCAACACAGTGCACACACCATACTGCTCTTACAGGTGAAACCTACTGTTTACTCCGGAGAGATAAGAGGTGCCTTGTTTGCGTTACTCTTTGGAATTATCACGTGTTATTACTAGAATCAAAGGAGGTATAATCCATCTGAGGTCAAAGGTCATTCCAGATTCAGCAAGAGGGTCTGGAAGCAAGATTTGGTAGTCCGCCATGAAGCTCTGTTTTCATTCCACAGCTGGGTGCAATAGCTCGGTGAGCTCCGCAGATCGCAAAACTTTCATGTCCAACTGAATCCGCATATTTCTGACTCCGCATTTTATCCATCAGAGGCTCTGGACGACGCATCATTTGCAAATAAATGTATTATGCATTAAGGGGGTCATTGCAAAATATATATTGGCAGTAGCCTGTGCGAACAAGGGCTAAGCTGGAAGCCTTGTAGAATACGTGAGCTAAGGGAGGGGGATATTAACATTTTAATGCTACGGTCGTTCCTATAAATTTTCAGTTTAGAAAGTGGAATAAAATTGTTCTTTTGTGAATGAATCACACCTCTAAGCCTTGTAACACAGCCGCAGATACTTTCCATCGTATTAACCCGGCTCTCGTTGCACGACGCACACTCGGTGGTGAACATAAGGGTGTGTGGCAAAGAACGAGTCCGCCAGCCATACAGCCGCAATAAAGGAAATGTAGTGCACACCTGAAACTGGTGCCTCCGGGCGCTTGAATAGCGGGTGCCATTTTTAAGTAATTCTGTTGCCTTCATTGGCTTTGAAAGGATGAAAGGCCAAGTGAGCTCAGCCCAGACTTGTTTTTGCGACCTGCATGTTTTTGTGGGAGCACTTAGCCCATTGAGTTATCTCGGTGGATTAATGTCCAAACGTATCCAACTTCCGTTCCCCATTCAGTACACTTCCCACCTAGAGAGGAAGCCCACACTGGTATTGTTTCAGGGCAGGAAACGGAGACTCGCACCACTGATTAGCTGGTGTGAGGAGATGCTGCTTTTACAACAACCTCATCCATTTCTCTGCTGTGGAATAAAACGCACCCAGATACATGACGAAATACTGGGGCCTAAGCTGTTTCTAAGCACCCACAATTGTTCTCCTGTAAGAAAAGGGCATCGACTTGTCCAGGATCACACGTTTTGATGCGGTGGAGTCAGCCACACAAACGAGGGACGTTAAGCTGGTCTCTTACTGTGTAGGAGGGTGGGGGGAGAATGAAACCCACAATGTTAAAATGAAAGCGGGCTTTTAGTTAAAAGGCGTGTGACCTCCAAATTAAAATAATAAAACCTGCAATGGTGAAAATAAAAGCGGCCAAGTGGTTAAGCCCACAAGTGGTGCGTGCGCTAAAAGGAAAAAAAAGCATTAGCGAAAGCGCGGCGCCTTGTGTGTAACATGACACCCAATGAATGCAGCGGGCGTGCGGCGCGCGCCACTGCTCGCTCCCGCAAGGCAAAGGCTGTGGGAGTGACTATTTGTTAAAAAGGTGGGACATGCACCAGCGTTTAGCCATTGGCAGGCTACAAAAACAAAATGATAGAGACAACAGCCAACCAAATGCGTGTGGGGAGTCTGAGCCACACTGAAAAGTTTAGATTGATTACATGAAGCCTCCCATAGAGCAGCGCATGAGCGCTGCGCTAGGCTCGACCTAAAAATGACCAGAAGACTGCAAATCGCCTGCACAATCAAAGGAGCGGTAAGAGAACTTAGTGATGGGCGGAACTCCGCAGAATGTCAGAGTTTTAATGCAACTCTGCGGAATTCCACCGAGTACAACTCAGCGAATTCTGCTCACCCCTACAAAAAAGGGAACCAGGAAGTCCGAAGAGCGGCAAGCCAGTCACCTCTTCCCAGATAGGAGAAAGTAGATCAATCGCCATGGAGACGGAGGATGCCCTTTAAATAGACCACGCCTCCTCTCACATCATGACTGAAAATGAATGAAAACGCAAGTCCTCGCGAGAACTCATGTTCAGAAGTTATTTCCTGACTGAACCTGAATGGAGGCCTAAACAATAAGTCTGTGTCTATTATATCTATATATATGATCCCTCAGAACACTCCTAAAGTGGGTGCTGAATCCTGGAAGTAGTCATACACACACATGTAACAAAGGGATCCGGAGAGGCGGGTCAGAGCCTAGGGAGTCATTTCTCCACTCTTGGAGTACACTTTAGGGGAAGACACAGCATGAGGCATGAGTCTGAACAGCTTTGGTGGTTCTGTCTTTTATTTTTTCACTCCTCATTTATGGAATCTTCTTCCTTAAAAGATTCAATCTTTGACAAATCTCCAAATGTCCAGAAGGCCATTAAACATTGCTATTTGATTGATTCTTTCCACGGGTTGCTATTTGCTGTTTTCTGCTTCACCCTAATTCGAGCGCCAAGAGGCCTGCGTGTGTAAGAGTGCTTTAGAAAATCCAATCTAAATGTATGTCTGACTTCAGCACTATGGATCAGGTACAAGCTTGCCTATTGCTGTGTCACTGACTCCAGAACCCAGCGGCAGTCTTTGCTACACAGGCACAGCGGCACTTTGCTCACCTGCATACCAGCGCTCCAAGCCCACCATTTGCCGCACCCGCTCCGCGGGTGCCGCTTCGACGTGAGCGCTGGACACCAGCTCAGCGGGGTACTTCTTGTGACGGTAAGGCGGCTGTGGGCGCGAGGCTTCAGCGGGGCTGCGAGCGTGCAGGGACTTCATTTCCCAGAAGTCCCTGCTAGACCGACGGAGAGCTTCCGGTCCGCTCTCCCTGCTGGCCCGCCCCCCACACCCCCTATATTACTACTTCCGCCTCCCGCAGCGCGGGACGCAGCCCGGGCGAAGACAGGGCAAAGACTGGGCCGTTTGAGGTCTGAGCGGTCTGGTCTGGGCCCCCCCTCCTTCGCCCTTTCCCCGCAATCTGGTATTTGCGACTGCTCATTTGTGTTGTCCTGGCTGCTAGTTTTTGTTTGCCCACATGTGCACTCGTGTAACTCGCAATAGGGCGGCCAAGGGGGGGCTGGCCCAAAATGGGCCTATGGATGATTTCATTACACGGACGAACATTGCCATAGACCAGGAAATCAACAAACTGCAAACTAGAGTGTCCCTTGACTTGGAAGCTGCTAGGAAGCTGTCACTCGAATTTGCTACCCGTAAGAAATCCTCCCTTGGTCATATAGCATCTGCTACTACCCCTAATCGTGTTTACAATTCTCAGGGAGTTCTAACGTTGGCTGATGTTCACGATATTCCAGCTTCTCTCACCCCCTTCACACCTCTGTGTTCACTTGTTCTGCCTGAGGGCTTGCCCATCACTGTAGGTAGCCCTTCCGATCCCCCCATTTCTACTTCACACTCTTTAGATATTTCTCTTGCTTCCACTTCCTACGGCGGACTAGATAGTATTCCGGTTAATCCTAATAAGAGAAAGCGTTCCCCCAGTACAACCTCTCCACAGAAAAAGACCATAACCCAGGGGGGTAACTTGTCCATTGTTGGCAACACAACAGCTGATGGTAGCCCTGGAATGCCCTACATTTCCCCTCTGGCTCCTCGGTGCGATAATAACGTGGGGATAGCCCCTGTGGTACCTGGAAGCACTTTATCAACGGAGAGAACAGACCCTGTCTTGAATGACCAGGAAGGGAGGGAAAGGGAATTCATAGGAGTGGTTTGGGACACCCTAAAAAGTCTTCTATCTCCCCTGGATTTAAGGCTCTCTCGAATAGAGAACAACCTCCTAGAGATGGAGAAAAGCATTATTGCTCTGGCCACTCTTGGCCTGAGAGGCCTTGAACACCAAGGTTTGATAGACAATAACATGGCTCCCCAGGTTCCTACTCCCCCTCCCACAGTTATGCCTGGCTTGCCGCCTAACCCTATTGTGCCTTGTCCTACCCAGCCCATCCCTAAACCTCGCACCAAGAGAGTTGTTACCACAAACCCGGCATCCCAGCCTAGGGCCTATACTTCAAGCGCTCCCACCATTCAACCATATATTCGTACCAACTTGGCTGCCCCGAGAGCACAGAATCCCATTAGCTCTAGCCTTCGCCCTGCCCAGGTCTCTCAGAATAAATTCCCTATTCGTTCTTCTGGGGGTCCTCGTACCAAGAGTAATTTCCGAGGAGGATATATTGATCTTCCTCCTGAAGCCAATGATTATGTGGTGGTTTTGACGGGTGTCCCGGAAATAGAGAACGGCCATCACGAACACCAGCATTCCCTACATAACAAGGTCATGCATTGGCTCAATACCTATAGACCCATTCCGAATGGTAGGAGGAGCAGAGTTACAATGGTACGTAGAGTTCCGTGGGTGGGAACCACAAGGAAACTGACCCCCGGCGACTGCATAGTCGTAACCTTTGACGATGTCTTCACGGCCAATCATATCTGTGCCTGGGTGAGCCAAGATGGGGGCTCTTCTATTGCCCCGAGGCCTCTGTCATTCTTCTATCCACCTCGTGCTGCATGCCCACAGGGGGGCAATTGGTCTTTGGTCCCCCAACAGCCTAGTTGGGGGTACCCTTTAAAGGAGCATAATCCAACTAGAGGCTGGCTTGGTATCACAACTTCAAATAGGTTTGGCAGCCTTGAGGATGTTGACTGACTCCTAATGTCTCCAGCACCAGTATCACTAATTAAATCTAATACCTCTTCGCTGGAAGCTGAGATCTCCCCTCTGCTGACTACCCTGGGCGCGACTAGTACTGCCCCTCCGATCCAGCCTATAACCCAGGTTTTCTCTGTACAGGGCCTGTTGCACCCTCCCACACCTGACCGCACCATTAGCACTCCCACAGTCGTAAGCATGATAGCCCCTGATTTGTCGCCCCCTATAGCTCCTCCCCGGTCTATCTGGCTTGGCGGCATTCATGCTGCCTCCCCAGCTTCTGCCCCCCAGTCCTGCGAGACCTCGGCAGGCAACTCCCAGCTCAAGATCCTAAGCTGGAATGTGGCAGGGCTTGCTCGAAATTTCGACAAGCCAGACTGGAATCTCTTTGTGGAGCCCTTCGGGATTTGCCTCCTACAAGAAACCTGGTGCTTGGAGCCCTTGCACAGGGTTGGTTTCACGACATACTCTGTGCCAGCCTCCAGGTCCAAAGGCAGTAAAGGCCGCCCTTCTGGGGGCCTTCTTATCTGGGTCAGTATTTCTCTGGGGTTCACTATAAAACACATAAATACCCAATCCCCAGATCTTTTGAGACTTACTATCCAGTGTCCGGGGGGCAGGACCTTAGAACTCTTCAATCTGTACCTCAGGGGGGCCAGGGTGGGGAACCACTCTCCTCTGTCTTCAACTGGAGTTGAAGAGGAGCTTAGTGGTTGTAACATTGACTCCCTCATTGTCTTGGCTGGGGATTTTAATTGCTGCTTTGAACCGCTGGCCAGCGAAGACATTTTGGACATCTGGGAGGATGATGTTAAGAGAGGCATCCCCTTGCTCACTCTTGACCCCATCAAGAAATGGACACAGAATGCCATTGATATCAATTCTCTCTGCTTGGAATATGCCCTCAGAGCCACAAATGGCCGCTCCAAGTCAGACACTAGGGGTGCGCACACCTTTAATAGGGTGGGCCACACCTCGAGAATTGATTATATATTGCTAAATCACAACCTGTGGGAGTACCTTCTTGACATGGATGTCCAACAAACATTGGATAGTGACCATAATCCCTTGGTCCTATCACTTGCCCTCCCGTGGGAGATAGGGGATCCAGTATCACCCCGGTCCATTTGGAAATCATCCCATGAAGTTGTTCCATCTAATTGCGGGAGGCGCTTGAAATGGGCTAAGGTTGCGTCAGACGAATCAAGGTTGGCCCAAGCAAGGACCATAATGATGGAAGCTAAGTGTCTCTTGGGTGCGCTGGATTCCGATAATGCCGTTCTTACGACATTTACGGAGACCATCGCATCACTTAGCAACCTGTTCTTAGTTCCTCAGGGGTGGGGCAGGGCTAAGCGGAGAACTGTGACCAAGGGTAGAGACCAATGGTACTCCCCCGCCTGCCGCCTGGCTAAAAGTGATCTTATCCGGGCAGTTAGTATGAAAGACCCGGCTCTGATCTCATTAGCTAGGAAAAAATATAAAAAAGCCCAAGCTGTGGCAAGGGATGCGCATGAAACCAATTTCTGGAGCGAGCTAATGGAGGCTGGCTCCAGAAAGGATTCAAGGGCATTCTGGGCCTTGCTTAGAGGCAGGGATAGGCCTGTCGATTCACTGTTGACATGCAACATCACAGGGGATGCCTGGTTGGCTCATTTTTCAAAACTTTATTCCAACTCCCTGGGGGCCTTGGGCCAGAGTAGGGGTCCCAGTTATATAGTACCGGACAATGGCCCATACCCAGACCCCACGTTTTCACCTAAGGAGGTTGAAATAGCGATCAGGTGTATCGTGCCCAATAAGGCGGCAGGCCCAGATGGAGTCCCTGGTGACTTGCTTCGGAGTAATATAGAGGTGTGGAGTTTACTCATTGCCAAACTCCTGAACGAGGCCTTGGAGGGCGGTGGCTTCCCGGATTCATGGAGGGGTGCGGAAGTCGTCCCTATTTTTAAAAAAGGGTGTAGGGACGACCCTGCCAACTACCGACCTATAAGTCTGCTTGATTCCACTCAGAAGGTAGCAGGGAAGGTAGTTTTAGGGAGGATTCTGCAGTGGGCTGAGGAAATGCAGGTTTTGTCTGACTTTCAGGCCGGTTTCAGACCAGGAACTGGCACGATTGAGCAGACATTCCGTTTCCTAATGCTTTATTGGAAAGTGGTCAAACTGGGCAAAGGCAGTCTGTATCTCGCTTTTATTGATCTGCGGACTGCCTTTGACCTAGTCCCACGTAACCAACTGTGGGCTGTACTTGAGGGTCTGGGCATGCCCGCGTATCTGTTGGCACTAACCATTAAATTCCATGAAAGCAACTTTGCCCAAATCAGATGGGGTGCGCAGGGCCAAAAAACATCCCGCATCCCTGTAGACAGGGGCGTCCGCCAGGGGTGTGTGTTAGCCCCCACTCTGTTTTCATTATATCTAAACGGAGTGGTGGAGCACCTTCTCCAACTACCAGCAGATGCTCCCTCCCTGGCGGGCAGGAAGATACCAACACTCCTGTTTGCAGATGATACCCTGTTGATCTCGAAATCCCCGATGGGCCTCCAAACCCTGCTAACGAGGTTCCAGGGCTTTTGTGACGCCAGGGGCTTGGCTATCAACATCAGTAAAACCAAGTTCCTGGTGCTGAATCCCCCCAGGAAGACAGTCCACCCACCATCCCTGGACTCAGTGCCATTAGAAAGGGTTAGGGAATTCGATTACTTAGGAATCCGACTCTGTGACTCCATGGGTTGGAAGGCGCACCACCAAAAAATCATCCTGACTCATAGGAGGGTCACGGGCGCCCTATTAAAAGAACACCGTGCCTCATCCCTTAAACCTATCGGGGTGATATTAGATATCTATAGGGCAAAAGCTGTGAGTGCGGCACTGTATGGGGCTGAGTTGTGGGGTACCCAGAAATTTGACACTCTATCCCATCTTGAGAACAAATTCCACAAAGACTTAATGAGGATCCCTTATAGCTCCCCCACTCTCCCTCTCTTACTTGATACAGGTACACGATCTATAGCTGAGCAGGTCAAGCTACGTCCCCTTCTTTTGTGGGCCCGCATATGGAATGTTCCTGAACTTTCAAGTTACGCGGATGCACTACGCGAACTTCTCTCAACCCCTGGTTGGTGTAAGATCGGTTGGCTCTTGGAAGTAAAGCGCCTTCTTTGTGAACTGGGTCTGGATGATGCTTGGGCCAATAGATCATCACCACCCAAACAGTTGTTGAAGAAAATATTCTGGTCGTGGGTGGATAATGAGAGAGCAAATCACTCCAATTTATGTAGATCTGCTGTGGAGTTTTTGGTTATTAAATGCCGCCCTTCCAGAGAACCCTATCTCGATGTGATCTCTAACCCAATAGACAGGGCGTTGTATTTTAAATTTAGGGTCGGTGTTCTGCCCCTTGGTACAAGGACAGCAAATTGGAAACCACCTTGGCAAACTATAGCAACTTGCCCTTTTTGTACGAATAGGGATGAATCTATTCCCCATCTAATGTTTGAATGTCCAGCATATGCTGCTCCGCGTCGCAGATGGTTGAAACCGCTCTGTTTGAGGCTGGGCACTCGGTCATACTTAGAGGCCTTAAAGTTGCTAAGATCAGACCCTCACCCCCTGCTTGCTTGTGGCCTGGCAACATTTTTGGGGTGGGCTTGGAGGATAAGATCCGCGAGGATAATGATCCTCCAGTAAGGGTACCAATCCACACTCCATTGGCACCGCTGTTTATTGCTGTGTCCCTTTTCCTTCCTTAAGGATGATTAATTACGTGTCTGTATAAATGTTTTTAGATGGATGCTTTGCATTATTGTTGTATATTTTATATTGTCTTTTAGCGATCTGTTTGTCTTGATGGCCAAACTGTATAACTGTTTTTATTCTTGAATTTGTTTTTACTGTAACGCTTTTATGAAATGAAAAATATTTCGAAATAAAGCTATACAACAACAACTATTGCTGTGTCTATTGTGTCAAAGATGACGCTGGCACTGACGCTGCTCTAGCGGTACATGGGCAGCGAGGGAGATATGTTTGCACTGTTTATGGACGAGCTGTAGCTCTTCTGTGAGGAAGGGCAGCTTGTACATTACTACATATTGTACTCGTTGTGTGCGTGTCAGGTCCATGCAATGCCCCCCCCCCCCTCCTTTTGCTGTCTCTCGTGTGCATATTCTTTGCCTTAGGGAAGCTTGCAGTGCTCTTGCCCTTGGAGTGCCTGCGTCGTGTGATAGTGAAGCTTGCTAAAATCCTTTGCACTATATAAAACCCAAAGGACTGGCATTGTAAAGTTTGCTTTAAAGACAGATGCAAATGAAAAATTGCACAGGAAACAGGATTTACTTTGGGGTTTGAATGTGAAACGGTCAGTTTTCGAAGATGAACAGAACCCCTGGTTAGAGTTTAAACCTGAGCGGCCTGGGACCAGCAATGCCATGGCATTCTCACGTTGCTAAGTTACACACACGTGCACACAGGCTCGTGCGGGTCAGGCTCGGTGTCGTCACATTGTCGGATGCAAGATGTTCCATTGAAGCGAGCGGTGCTCCAGGAACGGCGTCCCCTCGAGACCAGCCTCCCTGGGAGCAAGACCTCTGCCGGCGAGGCTGGGAGCAGGTGATGGAGTCCCCGGCCTGACAACGCGTCACCAGAGGTGCAGGCTGGCACACGGCCAGCTGGCAGCCCTTCCCCCAGGCATGCAGAGCTCATCATGTGGTTACTAGGAGCAGCCGCTCCAAGGGATGGTACAAAAGGGGGTGGTGATGGACGGAGCATCTGAACCAATCAAACACTCACACCCAGTCAAAAGATCTGGGTTTGATCCATCACCGTTCTTCAGCCCACTCTGCCACCCCAATTCAGACATGGCCATATGCAAATCAGTCTGACCCTATGCCTCATGGGAACAGTCCAGCCGAACTGCCAAGCCATGCCTTCCCTGGACCGGAAACAAGCTTCCGAGGACCGGTTTCTGGCATTTCAGCCGTCTTCAGCCCGGCTTGCTGGAATCCAGTGGCAAAGTGAGCAAGGGACTCACATCTGAGCATACCCTGCCAACTTATGGCGAACAAAGTGGTACAAAAGGGGGTGGTGATGGACGCATGTTGCCCAGAGTTTTTCATTTCATTTTTCTTTTTTTTTTTTGTTAAGAATTTCCTATAGCCCTAGCTAGACCCGAGGGGATCAGAGCACTTTACAACAATTGTTAAGCAAAATCCATAATGATACTTTATAGGCATTGCCAGTCAGTAAAATACAGTTCTGATTAAAGTGTTGAGTGTTCAGGCAATGTCAAGCCCCTTGGAGACACATGCGTGGAGTGAGGTAGTAATTTGAGGGTGAGTTGGGTGTTATTTCCTGGCTGGTTGAGGAGGAATCCTTTTAGTTGTCTCTTGAAGGAGGGATTAGATCAGATATGTACCGCGAGGTAGTTCCAGATTTTGAGGGCATTTCCTGTACATTACAAGGCCCCTTTACTTGCAGGCAAGGTCTTCTAACACAACAGAACCTTTCAGGGGGGGACATCTTTTTCAACGCGGATGTTACCCCGCAATGCTTTTACGACACGCCCTTTACAACGCAAGTCGTAACCACGACTTGGGCTGGAGGGCGCTAAAGGATAAAGAATAGTATATTTACTATATTTACTATTCCAACACCTTCCCTACTATCCACGGGGACTGGTGTTAGAATAGTAAATTATACTATTCACTATCCGCGCCCCCCCCAACGCAAGTCGTGGTAACGACTTGCGTTGTTAAAGACGCGTTGTAAAAGCACGTGTTGAAACGGTACGCGTTGTACCGTCATACATCCTTCCAGGGGTCCATCTCGGCTTCCCTTTAGGATATGATCCTCATGGGGCTGAAGCCTTTGTTGCCCTTTGCTCTTGCCCCTGGAACTCCTCGTCTACCCTGTATCTCTCATTTCCCTCATCCACCAAGTTCTCCTCCTCTCTTCCTCCAAACTCAAAAGTCTGGAATTACGATAAGCTGAATTTTGAGGGTTTAGCGCAGTCTCAATAATGTTCACCTCTGGGCCAGTAGCTCAAAGGCAGAAATGCACAGAATTATGCTAAATTTTAGGAACATTATGTGAAAACGTGTAAAATCAAGCAAAATGCAAATCTGTCATTTAGCCATATATATATATATATCTGAATGAATTAATGCCGCAAACAACAGCCGCTCACATTGTGGTTGGTGCTATTATGCGATGTAGCGTAATGCCGCCATATAGTGAGTTTTGTATAATAAGCGTAACATGCAATTTGGAAAATGACATGAATTACACGTGTACTTTACATTTCTTTCGGGCCAACTCAAACACTGGCCAAACTTGTGTTTCTCTGGCAAGCTTCAGTCCCTTGTGAATGTCTCCAAGACGTTGGTTCGCTGATGGGCTCCATGTACAGATCCCACTTTTACTGTTCACCAAAGATGGTCCCCCTTGTCTGAGGCTTGGGTGAGGAAGAAAAGGGCTCTCACGTCTGCAAACTCCAGTGTCTGCCCTTTCTGTGGGCCTGGCAGTATATCAGGCCTCACGACTCTGAGCATGATCAGTGCAGAGAGTGCACGCTGCCAACATCCTAATGTCCTAGTGGAGAAGTGTGGCTCAATGGTTAGAGCGGCAGACCCTGATGCAGAGGTCTAGCCTGGGACCAGGGTTCAATTCCCGCCTCAGCGGCTCTTGGACTCAATTTCCCCGGACCTGATAATTCTCGCCTCGGAGCCTATTCTAATCATAGGTCCCACTCTGCGACTCTGGGCAATAGCTTGCTTAATCTCCACAACGGCCCCAGCAGCGCTTGGATGCCTGGCTTCACCTTGGGGGCGCCCAGGAGTGGACATTTCACAGGAAAGGCCTCCGGGTAGAAGTGCGCTATATAAATACAATACATTTGTGCTCAAGAACACTGTAAGGTTTCATGCCTGAAGGAAATCACCTCCGGTGAAAAACCCTTGCTTGGGGGTCCAAAAAAAGGCAGTCTCTGGTCCCAAATCAGTGAGAAGAAGAAGAGGAGGTGTGTTCCAGAGGATGCAAAAAGCAAATGTCTTCAAGACCATGGTCTCCCAATCCGAACCACAGCTTCATCCTCTGTATGGTCCTCTTTTTTGTCTGGATTCCATCCATCACGGTCGCTCCCCCAGCTCTCCACTCGCTTCACAGAAGCCCTGTGCCAGTTGCCTGCCTTGCCTGCCCGGATTCCTGCTGAGTGCCATCCTGCTACAGCGCTTTCATCATCTAACTGCGCTTGGTATCGTTTCTACCCGCATTGCTTTTCAGACCTAATAACATTAAGTTAGAGCGCTCGTTATCGCTAGTGTTCGCATTGCTACATTGTATCTAATTGTGTAAAGCGGCGATTGTGTTTGCCGGTAGAGCGTCTCTTTAGTTCCTTAGTAAAAAGAATCTTTTAGTGAAGCTCCGGCTGTGCCCCACTTTCAATTTCATTCTGGGCGGCCATTTCGACTTGTTTGTAGTTTCACCCGTGTCTCCTCCCAGACCACGCCTCCCAGCTGACCCTCCCACACACTGATACACAACACCAGTCCCGTCCTCTCTTTCCCTGTGACCGTCTGGATTCCATCCATCACGGTCGCTCCCCCAGCTCTCCACTCGCTTCACAGAAGCCCTGTGCCAGTTGCCTGCCTTGCCTGCCCGGATTCCTGCTGAGTGCCATCCTGCTACAGCGCTTTCATCATCTAACTGCGCTTGGTATAGTTTCTACCCGCATTGCTTTTCAGACCTAATAACATTAAGTTAGAGCGCTCGTTATCGCTAGTGTTCGCATTGCTACATTGTATCTAATTGTGTAAAGCGGCGATTGTGTTTGCCGGTAGAGCGTCTCTTTAGTTCCTTAGTAAAAAGAATCTTTTAGTGAAGCTCCGGCTGTGCCCCACTTTCAATTTCATTCTGGGCGGCCATTTCGACTTGTTTGTAGTTTCACCCGTGTCTCCTCCCAGACCACGCCTCCCAGCTGACCCTCCCACACACTGATACACAACACCAGTCCCGTCCTCTCTTTCCCTGTGACCGTCTGGATTCCATCCATCACGGTCGCTCCCCCAGCTCTCCACTCGCTTCACAGAAGCCCTGTGCCAGTTGCCTGCCTTGCCTGCCCGGATTCCTGCTGAGTGCCATCCTGCTACAGCGCTTTCATCATCTAACTGCGCTTGGTATCGTTTCTACCCGCATTGCTTTTCAGACCTAATAACATTAAGTTAGAGCGCTCGTTATCGCTAGTGTTCGCATTGCTACATTGTATCTAATTGTGTAAAGCGGCGATTGTGTTTGCCGGTAGAGCGTCTCTTTAGTTCCTTAGTAAAAAGAATCTTTTAGTGAAGCTCCGGCTGTGCCCCACTTTCAATTTCATTCTGAGGGCCATTTCGACTTGTTTGTAGTTTCACCCGTGTCTCCTCCCAGACCACGCCTCCCAGCTGACCCTCCCACGCTCCGCCCCATCCACACTTCATTTATGCCTGATGTTCCAACGCGCAGCGTCCACGCGCTACGTACACGCCGAAGGTGCGCCAAAGGTAAGCCCGTCTACGCCCGTCCGCGCCTGGACCGCGCCCCGCGCCATACCCCCTGGTCCTCGCTTTGCCCAGCCCTCCCGCATTACCTACGATGCCACCACCCTCCTAACCCTTAACCCCGGCCGCTCCCCCAACTGCGTCCAAGCCGCTCCTGGACACACCCATGGACCTTTCTCATGCTACTCCTGCAAATTCATCGGTACCGTCACCAACTCCGCTACGATCACACCTCAGATTCCCGACACCAACCACCTACAATGCATCCTTCTCAACACCCGATCGGTCCACAGGCACGCCATTGACCTATGGAATCTACTAGACACCATCTCACCAGACGTCGCCTTCCTAACAGAAACATGGATGAACGCTTCCTCCGCCCCAGACATCACCATTGCCATCCCTGAAGAATATAAGATCACACGCAAGGACCGTACCGGCCACACAGGAGGAGGAATCGCTATCGTCCATAAAAAATCAATCTACATCTCAACCAGCTCTGACGTCAATCTCGCCAACTCTGAACACCTTCACTTCCAGATCCACATCGACCCCAAGACCACACTCAGAGGCACCCTCCTCTACAGACCACCAGGACCCCGCGCAAAATTCAGTGAAGACATCACGGACTTCATCACTCCACACGCGCTCCCCTCCAAAGATTACATCCTTCTGGGAGACCTCAACTTTCACCTTGAAAAGCACAACGACCGCAACACCACCACCCTCCTGGACAACCTCGCCAACCTCGGACTTAAACAACTGGTCACTTCCCCCACCCACATCGCAGGTCACACACTCGACCCTATCTTCACCTCCAGCAATCATGTCTCCTTCAGCCACACTACGGATCTCCTCTGGACTGACCACAGCTGCGTTCACTTCACCTACAACAAGCCGAAACCCATCAACCACCCCCAACCAACTCTGCAAAGAAACTGGAACAAAATCACCATCGACCAGATCTCCTCATCGCTCCTTCTAAACACCCCAGCCCACTCCTCTAACCCAGACCAAGCCGCCACCAACTTCACCCTATGGTTATCCAACACCACCGACATCCTAGCACCACTGAAAAAACGTCAACGCAAACCTGGCAGCAAGAAGGCCTCATGGTTCAATGATGATCTTAAGAAGTCCAAGAAACTCTGCCGCTCCCTTGAAAAGGCCTGGAAAATAGACCCAACCACTAGCTCCAAGGACGCCTTCAAAATCGCCACCCGCACACACCACCAACTAATCCGAAAGGCCAAGAAAACAGCATTCAAGGATCGACTAGACAACAACGCCCACAACAGCAAGGAACTTTTCAACATCGTCAAGGAATTTACCAATCCCTCGGCCAACTCCAATGACATCACCCCCTCTCAAGCCCTCTGCGACTCCCTGGCTTTATTCTTCCACAACAAAATTGCAGACATCCACAACAGCTTCGACAACCAACCCGGAGACCAACCCACCCAACCATATGCTGAACATTCTCCCCCCTTGAACACCCTTAACGACTGGAACCCAATCTCCACTGAGGACACCATCCGCCTGATGAACTCCATCCACTCAGGATCCCCCACAGACCCATGTCCTCACCACATCTTCAACAAAGCAGACTCCGCCATAGCACCGCACCTCCGAGACGTCATCAACTGCTCCTTCAACTCCGCCACCTTCCCGGAAAGCTGGAAACACGCTGAACTCACCGCCCTTCTGAAAAAACCCACTGCGGACCCCACCGAACTCAAAAATTACCGCCCCATCTCGCTCCTTCCTTTCCCGGCCAAAGTCATCGAGAAAGCTGTCAACAACCAGCTCGCCGCCTTCCTCGAAGCCAACAAATCCCTCGACTCCTCACAGTCCGGCTTCCGAGCAAAACACAGCACTGAGACCGCCCTCATCGCAGCAACAGACGACATTCGAACTCTACTGGACAATGGAGACACAGTCGCCCTCATCCTCCTCGACCTCTCTGCAGCCTTCGACACAGTCTGCCACAGCACCCTTTTACAACGCCTCAGAAACATCGGAATACAAGGAAAAGCACTTGAATGGATCACCTCGTTCCTCACCGGAAGAACCCAGAGAGTCCGCCTTCCACCATTCAAGTCCGAGGCCACTGAAGTCATCTGTGGCGTTCCACAAGGATCCTCACTCAGTCCCACCCTCTTCAACGTATACATGAGCCCCCTCGCGGCCATCGCCCGCCAACACAACCTCAACATCATCTCTTACGCGGATGACACGCAACTGATCCTTTCTCTCACCAATGACCCCAGCACAGCCAAAACTAACCTACACGAAGGAATGAAAGAAGTTGCCGAATGGATGAAACACAGCCGTCTGAAACTGAACTCAGATAAAACAGAAGTCCTCATCCTAGGTACATCCCCCTCTGCATGGGACGACTCTTGGTGGCCGGAAGCCCTTGGAAAAGCACCCATCCCGACAGACCACGCACGGAACCTAGGCGTTATCCTGGATTCTTCACTTTCAATGAACAGACAAGTCAGCGCCGTCTCCTCATCCTGCTTCAACATTCTTCGCATGCTCAAAAAAACATTTCGCTGGATCCCCACCGAAACCAGAAAAACAGTCACCCACGCTCTGGTCACGAGCCGACTGGACTATGGAAACACCCTCTACGCAGGTACTACCGCTAAACTCCAGAAGAAACTCCAACGAATCCAAAACGCCTCAGCCAGGATCATATTAGACATCCCGCGTAACGAACACATCTCTGGTCACCTGAAAGACCTCCACTGGCTACCCGTCAATAAGAGGATCACTTTCCGACTGCTAACCCACGCACACAAATCACTCTACGACATCGGACCAGAATGCCTCAACTCACGACTGTCCTTCTACACCCCCTCCCGCCAACTACGTTCTTCCAGCCAAGCCCTCGCCACTGTACCTCGCATCAACAAGACCACCATGGGAGGCAGATCCTTCTCATACCTGGCAGCTAAAACATGGAACTCACTCCCCACTTACCTTCGCCTTACCCAGAACCACCTAGCATTCAGAAAGCAACTTAAAACGTGGATATTTGACAAATAATCCTCCTCCCCTCCCTAAGCGCCTTGAGACCCTCTGGGTATGTAGTGCGCTATATAAATTCTTTGACTTGACTTGACTTGACTCTTTTTAGGTCTGGCCTAGACACAGCATTAGCTAACTCTCCAGCCTAATGTAATAAAAAACAATCATAAATAAAACAAAGCATGCATATACAATATGCAGGGCCTATTGTGAGAGCCCTGTTCATTCAATGGCCTGTTTAAGAAGCGTTCCCATTTTGCTTCCTCCAATCCCTGTATTCAGAATGGGGCAAGGGGGCAGCCCACTTCAGCCACTGGCTGTCTTTCATTTTGACTCTCTCTGTATTCTGAGCACATGTCTACATCCTTCTTAAAAGAAGTGAGTTCCAGTGCCGGTCAGGCAATACTTGACTTTGCCTATGCAAGACACATTGTTACTAGTTATTTTACATATGCAATAGTGGCTCTTGGAAATGCCTGCAGGGGGTGGGGGTGGGCAGTGGGGGCGTTGGTGCATTGTTTGATTCCTCCCAGTGGCTTTTCTAGTTGCCAATATCAACACTCACCTCGTGCATTGATTCTGAGCCCAGAAAGGGCAGAATGTTTGCTCTTGTGATCGGTTTGCCAGGCAGTGTCTGCATCTTCTCCTGCAAGCACGTTCGTGCTTCGGATTGACTTCGAAGCGCTAGGTCAGGATGTTACCCAGGGTTGTGCATCTATGTTATGTATAGTTTCTTGAGGGGGGTTACGTGTACTCCAACCACTTAACTTTGTCTAGCGCGAGACCTGGTTTAATTTAATTGTGGGTTTCTAAAGCGCTGGAATCGACTTCCAAAGGAGTATCTCTGCGCTGTAGACCGCTGGGGAACCCGTCCTGGCTTGAGATGGTCCCTACTGGGTATATCCAAGGTGAAACCAGGCATCCCCGGCGTATGTGGGGGGCCGTTGCGGAGATGAGGCAAGCTAATGCCCAGAGTCACCGAGTGTGATCCCTGGTTAGAGTAGGCACCGAGGCGAGAATTATCGAGTACGCTGACCCTGGTCCACGACCCTGCCGCGTCGGGGATAGAACCCTGGTCCCGGGCCGTCCTCTGCTTCCGGGTCTGCCGCCTCTAACCAGTGAGCCACACCACTCCACTGGTTAAAGCAGAAATGTCTTCTGGGTGGGTACTGTGCGCCACGGCGGGGTGCACTGCACCAGGTTCGCTGCTTGGCTTACAAATAAACATCAGATGAGCCTTTTGGACGGAAGTGCACACCTCACTGGCGAGCGACGGACACAACAGAACACAGGCCCTGGGGAAGTCTACACCACATGATGTTTAATCATGAGCACATGTTGCAAATCAGAATCGCATGACAAAAGAAGTATTTGTGACGCTCCCGAGTACCACACATAAGTATTCCTTGCATAACCGTTTTCCTAAAAGCCATAAGTGTGGCAGAAACTGCACATGTTGCACAAGGAAACCAACTAAGCTCCTTTACCCATCTGCAACTTCCTGAGGCGGGGAACATCCATTACGACGCGGTGTTTACACCGCACTACCATTACAACGATGGTTTTACAACGCAAGTCGTTACCACAACTTGCGCTGGAGGGCGCTCTAGGCTAAGGAATAGTAGATTTAGCATTCCAACACCTTCCCTACTGTACGTAGGCTGGTGTTGGAATAGTAAATTTTACTATTCCTAAGTCCAGCACCCTACAGCGCAAGTCGTGGTAACGACTTGCGTTGTAAAACCAGCGTTGTAATGGTAGTGCGGTGTAAACACCGCTTTGTATTGACATACAACCTTCTGAGGCTGCTCCAGCTGAGAGACTCCAAGGAGAATGTTTGCAGATGATGCAAAGCCGCCGCCCTTGGAGGAGTGATGCTATTGCATCCGCCTGGCACAAGCAACCATCTTCAGGGGTCCGTGAGGGGCAGTGGAGGGCTGATCTGTGTGTGTATGTGTTAGGGGTCGGGGCTCAGAATAAAAGAGATTCCTATTTCTTCACAAACAGAGAGGACCGCTATCCACAAGACCTGAGGCCAGCTAGTCAGAAATGGAGAAAGTGTTGGGAGGAGCTTGCACACCACTGCAGGGTGTTGAGGCACAATCAACAGTCCATGAACCTAAGTCCAGAGTCAAACATATGTTTGCAAAAACATAGGCACATTGCTTGTGGGGGTCTTGCTAGAAGCACTGATCCGAGTCTCAGGATTGCTGGAAGTAAAGGGGCTCCCTAAGAAGTAGGTGCTCAGTACTACAGAGCTTGTGAAGTATCTCATAGCATTGTGAGCACCTTTTGCCGAGATCCATGCCCAAGCTCTAGATCATGTAAAGAGAGATGTCCCCTTCTCTCTGACCCTCAGGGATGGCTTCTCTGCCCAGCTACAAAACTCCGCATCCCCTGTCCACTGTCCACAGCTGACTTCACTTAAGGACGGGCTAGGCCATTTTAGGTCGCGCCCACTAGAAAGCATGTGCGCTGTCTGTTGCAAGGCATATTGTGGGCTTACCAAGAACATACAGGGCCTTAGAGCTCCCCAATGCCTCCCATTGGTTATCTTTCCTCTCACTCTCATTTCCCTGCCTCTTATTTGTGTCCCAGCTTGTCAGTCTGTTTTTAACCCTCCCATGAAGCGTTGCCTCTTTACCATCACTTTTGATTGGCTGGCTTCTGTACTTCCACTCCCTGCTTTTCAAGCACTACTTTTTTGTTTTGATCAAACACTCAGTGAGAGTGCATGATTTTTTCTAGTTGTCTCCCTTGTGTACTTCTCTCCCCCTGCACTCCATGTTTCACTCTGTCGTCCATGTGCCTCTCCACGACCACTTCATGTTGCAGTCACCTTCGAATATTTCCCACCTATCACTTGCCTGTGTGTTTCTCCCGCGCCCGCTCAACATTGCTCTCTCGCCTATTCCTTTCCTCCCCACACGCGCAGGAATGCTGCACAACATCTGGCCTACGAATCATTGCCAAACCCAATCTGACCGAAATACGAGAACTATCGGCTTTGCCAATGTTTGTTTTAACTCTCACTTTCTCTCTCCTTTAGAGTGGCTACGCTAGCATAAGTTCTACTCCCAAGCACACATTTTAAATTAATGACAAGGTTTCCCTGTTATTAACAAACAAATACAATAATGTGATGACAAATATACAGAATTTATTTTTTTTAATTTTTATTTTTTTAGATTTTCTTGTCACGCTTTATTCAGGTGTTTTCAGCAACAGCCAACGCGTTTCGTCGCAATAGGGTGTGATCCCGCGACTTCCTCAAGGCTATTATCTCCAAGTATATGATTTGTAAATGTGGTGATACTTCCGACCCACAATGGGGTTCTAAAGGTTATTATGGTTGTTCATAAAAGTAATTCCTTTGATTTTCGATCCAAGTTATCCACCTTATAGTTCGTCTGTCTTGCTTCCGGAGCAGAGTACTGCAACGAATCCAATTCAACAAGCACCGTGTGTGGTGTGCACACCGCACACGGTGCTTGTTGAATTGGATTTGTGGGTCGGAAGTATCACCACATTTATAAATCATATACTTGGACATAATAGCCTGCTGTTGCTGAAAACAGCTGAAGAAAGCTTGACAAGAAAATCCCCCCCAAAAAAAGAAAAGAAATTCTGTATATTTGTCATCACATTATTGTATTTGTTTGTTAATAACAGGGAAACCTTGTCATTATTTAAAAATGTGTGCATGGAGTAGAACTCATGTTTTAACACCTTCAGCGCGGCGCAGATTCCTGCGCTCTGCTGAACGTTCTAATGAGCCAACAGGCTCATGACGGAACGGTTCCGTCATGAACACAGCTCAACCGACGCTCATGACGGAACCGTTCCGTCATGAGCATCGAAGGGGTTAAAGAGCTGCGCTATTGCCTTGTGGAATTAAGTGGTTCTCCACACCTTGAAGCACCGTCAACCCAATTTTGAAAAGATATACTATTCGTGTAATCCAACCTAGAGGCGCCAAAATCCCTATACGCATAACCACGTCGTCTATATCTTTGTGGCTCCGCTGGCACTATTCGTCCATAATCTCTCTCTCTCTCTCTCTCTCTCTCTCTCTCACACACACACACTGCCTCCTCTTTCTCCCTATCTCAATTTCTTTCATTCTTTCTGGTGCTCTCACTCCTCTCTCTCCACTCTTCCTTGCTTTCTCTTACACTATCTTTTCTCTCTTTGCGTTGTGTTCTTACACTCTCTCTCACACTTTCTCTTTTCTCTCACACATCCACTCTGATTCTATTTCTAGGACACTCACTCTCTCCTCTCTTTCACACACACACTCTCTATCCTCAGTATCTTTCCCTCACACTGTCTATCTCTTTTTCCTATAGTCACTCCCATTCTCTCAATCTTCCCCTCTTAATCTCACTCATTCCTCACTTTCTCTCTCTCCTCCTCGCTGTATCTCTTTCATTTAACTTCCTTTCTTCAGCCACTCTCTCTCCACCGCTTGCTCGGTCTCTTTCACATTCTCTCTCTCTCGCTCTGTCTCTTTCACATTCTCTCTCTCGCTCTTTCTCTTTCACATTCTCTCTCTCTCTCTTCTCCCCCTCCCTCTCTCCCATCTTCTATTCCTCCCTTTGTCTCCATCCTCTTATTCTGTCTGGTTGCTTCAGTCTGGTTGCTCAAACTGTCTGCACCTGGTCCTGCAAGCAGCACCAGGGCAGCTGCCAGGGACAGCTTGCTTCCTTCACTCTCACTTTCTCAGCTGTGTCCCTGGGGTCTTCATCACATCTGCCACCTTTAGTAGAACTGGGCTGCCGTGACTCAGAGAGCTCAGTGGGTTCATGCGCCTCTTCCGCCCAGACGGGTAAACAACCTTTACAATGAAACCCTAAGAACGCGGTACCATTACAACGCAGGTTTTAGAACGAAAGTCGTTACAACGACTTTCGCGGGAGGGCGCTCTAGGATAGGGAATAGTTTAATTTACTATCCAACACCTTCCCTACTATCCACGGGGACTGGTGTTGGAATAGTAAATTAAACTATTCACTATCCAGCGCCCCCCAACGCAAGTTGTTGTAACGACTTGCGTTGAAAAACCTGCGTTGTAACGGTACGCATGGTAATACCACGCGTTGTACTGTCATACATCCGCCCAGACGTGACTCTGGGCTTGCACATGCTCCAGGGAACGAATCACTGAACAAGCCGTGCACATACACTTAAAATTGAGGGAAGGGAGCGGTGGTTATAAGGAATGTTCTCTCCCACTCCTCCTTCTTTCCCCAGCAGTCCTTTTACCCTATTCTTCCGCCTTTAATGCTAGTTATGTACATATCAACCCTCCCGATTCAGCCAGGAGAATACCAGTTGCAAGACCAGCCTCCAGGATCCCGATTTCAGCTTGCAGAACCCTGATTCGGAGATTTGTAAAACTGCCATAAATAAAATGTTGACAGCTGTCACGCACACTCCAATCGCCCCCTCCAAGAATGACCTCTTACATCAAAGGTTATTGCTTTGTCCATAATTCTTGGAGGAGGGGATTAGAGCATGTGACAGGTCTTGACATTTTGTTTTTGGCATTTTTATATAGCACACACAAAAACAGAGTTCAGAAGAAAATTACCTACTTACCAGTAACTGAAGTTATCCAGTATTGAATCATTCCCAGTTGTCAACGTGGGAGTACCACGGTACTATTGTAAAGCAGTATTTATAACTAACATAGGTTATAATGGCACTAGGCCAAATATTTAACAGCCTATCAATACCCTTTTTGAAAAAGGACCACATTTTAACTGTGACCAATCAGGCGACAGCACCCTCTAGAACACTCCCAAGAGGGGTTGATTCCCTAGTCGTAAGAGGAGCCTCTCAGTGTAGAAGGGTGGGCCGCATGTGTACCTATGAAACATATCAATACCGGATAACTTAAGTTACAGGCAAGTAACTTCTTTTCTTATCCAGTATAGGATCTTTCATATATTCACATGCTAGATTCAGAATAGCAAGCAGTATTGTAGGTAACTGAAGTACCCTTAGAGGATGGTGGGTAAAACAATACACTTTTGAAGAGGTCAATATGAAATAAATAAATGTGTATATACATATATATATTATACATTCACAAATATATTGAGAACGTAAGCCTTTAAGTCTATAACCATTAGATAAATATTGTAAATAAAACAATCAAGTAGCAATATCCCATAATCTGGAACATTTGACTTGTACATAAATGAACTCCTCTATTTAAAGAGGCTCACCTTATTGGAATAAATAGCGTAACACTGCCTGGCCTAGGGCTGCGTCACTTCGCTATGTTGCTTGCAGGCAGTAGTGCTGTGTGAACGTGTGGGTGCTCTTTCACATCGCAGCTCAGCATATCTTGTCTAGTGGAATCTCTGCAAACAGAGCAACAGAAACGGACACTGCTTTTGTAGAATGAGCTTTATCTTTTCTGGTTACGGATTTGCCCGCTTTGGAATGGCAAAACTGAATAGTCACCAAACTCCATCTTGCAATAGTAGGTTTGTCACTGTAGTACCATGATGACCTTGGCCATAAGCTATAAGTAACTGGTCAGTCTTGTGAATGTGCTTAGTTCTGTGAGGGTAAAACTTTACACACCTTTAGATATCTAAAGCATGAAGAACCCACTCAGCCGGTGTGGCTGGGTTAGGTAAAAAAGTCTGAAGTATGACAGGCTCATTGAGGTGGAATTGAGTCAAAACCTTTTGGATGAACTTCAGATTTGTTCTGAGTAGTACAAACTCATCTGTAAAATCAGGAAAAGGCTTTGGAGTGGTAAAGGCCTGTATCTCACTAAACCTTCTGGTAGAAGTGAGAGCGAGCAAGAGGGCAACTTTCCACATGAGAAACTTTAAGTCAGCCCTATGAATGGGCTCAAAAGGATGTTTCATAAATTGTGAGAGGACTATGTTGAGATGCCATTCCGGAGGAGGAGCTCGCCCCGGTGGGAAAACTCTGAAGAATCCTTTCATGAATTGCTTTATGAGCCTTGTGGAAAAGAGAGACAGAGCCTATCCAGAGTGTCTGTACCTTTAAATTGCTGCAAGGTGAACTCTGACTGATGAGTAAACCAGGCCTGACTTAGCCAGAGAGAGGAGCGAAGGTAAAATCTGTTCTGAAGAGGTGTGGAACGGGCAAATTTTGTTGATACCAGTTACAGAATCTTTTCCACTTTAACTTGTAAGTTTTGGTTGTGGCTTCCGCTCTCGATTTAGAAAGATATCTCTGCATTCTTGAGTTAAAAACTCATAGAATAAAGGAGCCATACATGCAAGCGGAGAGAGGCTGGCTCCGGGTGGCATATCTGACCCTGATGCAATGTCAGGAGGGATAGCATTGGTGGAAGGCAAATGGGCTAGGTCTCCGACAGGAGGATGAGCTCTGAAAATCAGTGTTGTCTGGGCCATTTGGGAACTATTAGTTGGAGACAACAGCGTTCTGCCTTCATCTTGGCAAGGACTTTGGGAAATAATGGGAAGGAAGAAAAGCATACACATACATCCCGGACCATCACATCAAAATTGCATTCCCCCACGGCCCTGGGAGAGAGTATAGACTGGTGTAGAATTGCCAT
The DNA here is from genome assembly GCF_964261635.1 of Lissotriton helveticus. NCBI lineage: Eukaryota > Metazoa > Chordata > Amphibia > Caudata > Salamandridae > Lissotriton > Lissotriton helveticus. Next base: position 19,575,980 of record NC_136073.1, read on the forward strand.
TTGGTATTGTTGTCCGTTGCAAAGAGGTATAGCGCTGGTTCCCCCCCACAATCAAACTAGGTTGTTCAACTGTTTTTGGTCCAGTTCCCATTCGTGGCAACTGTCTTTGGACTTGCTGAGAGCATCCATTAGTGTGTTGTGTACTCCAGACACATGCTTGGGTTTTAAGGATATTTCGTGAGCCAACCCCGCGGCTCTTGGGCATCTTGAGATAGTGTACGGTTTACTCCCTGCTTGTTGATGTAATACACACTGATTGTATTGTCTGTACAGGCCAGCATGAAGAATATTGTGATATTTGGGAGGAAAGCCTGCGTGATCAGAAAGATGGCCTTGAGCTCCAGGCTGGCGATGTGCGGAGTCCGTTGATTTGACGACCACCTTCCAGGGATCTCAAGGTCCTGTATATGGCCCCCCAGCCCTCCATGGAAGCATCCTTGGTGATGAGGTAATCTGGGATTAATGGTAGGAACTTGAGGCCTTGAGAGAGATGTGGTTTGTGAGACCACCATGTGAGTATGGGCAGCATTCGAGAAGTAATGGAAATCAAGTCCTCAAAGGTCCCTTTCTGTCGGATACATTGGAGCTGCAGCTTCTCTTGTAACAACCTCATCTTGAGATGCAGCAATGAGACCAAGTTGATTGCATAAGAGATCATGACCAGGAGCAATTTGAACAGTCTCACAGAAACATACTGTTTTCTTGAAATTGTTTGAGCCAAGTGTTCTAGCCTCTCTTGCCCGTCCTGGGAGAGGAAGGCCCTGTTCTGAATTGTGTCTAGATCGGCTCTGAGAAATGTCATAGTCTGACTGGGATTGGTGGAGGACTTTCGCCAATTTACAGTGAGGCCCAGTTTGAGAAAAATCAAGAGATAGGCCTTTGTCGCTCAGTCAGCTTGACTTAGGGTTGAAGCATTTAGCATCTAGTCAGCTAGGTAAGGGAATACCTGATGACCTGGCTTCCTGAGTGCTGCAGCTACCGGGGCCATGCACTTGGTAAATATGCGAGGGGTGGACCGGAGGCCAAAGGGAAGGACTTTGAAGTGGTAATGGGTACCAGCTACCATGACTGGAAGCTATTTGCTTTGTTTGGGATGGATGGGGATATGGAAGTAAGCATAATCCAGGTCTAGAGATGTCATGAAGTCTCTGCTGTTGAGACAATGAAGAATGTTAGAGAGGGTGATCATCCGGAAGGATTGCATGCAGAAAAATTTGTTGAGCTTTCTGAGATCTAAGATAGGTCAATACCCTCCTGATTTCTTGCATACAAGGAAAAAACTAGAGTAGAATCTTTTCCCTTTTTGAGCAACTGGGACTTTCTCTATTACTCCCTTGGTAACGATTAAGAAGAACTATTGTTACTTACCTGTAAACAGGTGGTTCTCCAGTATTGGTGTCTTTCATAGATTCACATGCTTGAATATTCCCCGTCGTCGAAGTGGGAGTCCCACGGTACATAAAAATAGCAATATTGCTAATATAACATAAATGATAATATCATAGAATAATAATAATAGAGATAATACACTGTAAAACCTCTAAATGGTAACTTCCATAGGAAGACATTACAAGAGAAAAAACTCATTTGTAACATATCAGTGTCCTTATGTTGGTCCAAACTGCAGCCAATCAGGCTCAAGCACCCTCTAGAACCTTCTCCTCAGAAGCTCAAGCCCTCAGATTTTCGTAGCACTAGTAATAATAGCGTATGAGGAGAAGAGAGCCTCTGAGGGGAGGAAGGGTGGGTCGCATGTGAATCTATGAAAGACACCAATACTGGAGAACCACCTGTTTACAGGTAAGTAACAATAGTTCTTCTCCAGTATTAGGGGTGTCTTTCATAGATTCACATGCTTGAATAGAATAGATAGCAGTAACTCCTTAGCACTGGGATTGCAAGCATCTTCACAAGAAGTAAACACATAGCTTAAAAGCATATAGCAATCACAGAAGAAAAAGGAGGAGGGAACAGAGGCTCACCTTATTTAAAGAGATGGCGAAGCACTGCTTGCCCCACTGCGGTATCCGCCTCGCTGATAGAATCCAAACAGTAATGTCTGGTAAAGGTGTGCCTATTCGACCACGTTGCCGCCCGGCAAATCTGGTGTAGAGGCACTCCGGCAAACAAGGCGGTGGAAGACGCCATCGCTCTCGTCGAATGCGCCTTCACAGTACACTGTAAAGGCTTGCCAGCTTGTTGATGACAGTAGGATATGGCTGCTGAGAGCCATCTTGCAAGTGTTTGTTTTGTCACTGAATGTCCCCTTCGCATTCTTCCATATGCTACAAAAAGTTGATCTGATTTGCGGAAAGGGGCAGTTCTTGAAATGTAAAACTTTAGACAACGGCTGATGTCTAAGGAATGAAGGCGTTGTTCTGCCGGTGACTGTGGATTCGGGAAGAAAGTCTTCAAGAAGACAGGTTCGTTCAGATGGAAATCTGTAGGCACTTTTGGCAAAAAAGAGGGATTGGTACGAAGAGATACTCCATCTGCTTTGAATTGCAAATAAGGAGGCTTGATTGTGAAAGCATGAAGATCGCTCACACGGCGAGAAGATGTTAGGGCCAAAAGCAAAACGACCTTCCAGGTAAGAAACTTGTTGTCTGCTCTGTGGATTGGCTCAAAAGGAGGCTTCATGAGCTGTGACAATACCACGTTGAGCTGCCATGCCGGAGGCGGGCGTCTGATAGGAGGAAACTTCCTGAAGAGACCTTTAAAGAATTGTCGGATAATTCTGGATGAGCAGAGAGAGGTTGAGCCATCATGTCTGAAACGTGAAATAGCTGCCAGAAAGACCCTCAAGGTGGCATGAGAGAGGCCAGACTGAGCAAGGCTTAGAAAGAAAGGCAACAGCTGTTCCGGGGCAGAAGTGAGTGGATGGACATTTGCTTCTGCGCACCAATGGCAAAACCGTTTCCACTTTAGTTTGTACGTTTGAACAGTTGAGGAAGCTCTAGCAGAAGCCAGAATCTCTCTGCATTCCTGGGGCATCTCTAAATTCGCGAATTCGAGGTATTCAGGTTCCATGCCCATAACTGAAGAGTGGTCGGGTCTGGATGGCAGACTTGGCCCTCGTCCATGGACAGAAGATCTGGACGTGGATGTAGACGAATGGGCGTGCATTGGGACAACAGAAGAAGTTCTGAGAACCAAGCCTGTCTGGGCCAACGAGGTGCGATCAGTATCAAGTGGCAGGGTTGCCTGCGCATCTTCCACAATGTCCTCGGCACCAATGGTATGGGAGGAAATGCATAGGCGAACAGGCCGCTCCAGTCCATGAGAAGGGCGTTGCCGCTGGACCCCGGATGAGGATGCCAGCTCGCAAAGGCGGGGCACTTCCGATTCAGTGGAGTGGCAAAAAGGTCCATCAGGGGACGACCCCAACGGCGGAACACCATGTCCAGAGTTTGTTGATGAAGCTCCCACTCGTGGGTCGATGATGTGGACCTGCTCAACGAATCCGCTAGGATGTTTGAAACCCCCGGCAGATGGACCACCGTCAGGGAGATTCGATGACGAAGAGCCCAGTTCCAGATCTTCTGAGCTAGCCGAGACAAGGGCTGAGATCTTGTGCCGCCCTGTTTGTTCATGTAGTGCATGCTGGTTGTGTTGTCCGTTTGAACCAGCACGGACTCTCCTTGCACTACAGGCAGAAAAGATCTGAGAGCAAGGAAGATCGCCAGCAGCTCTAATCTGTTGATATGCCATGTTCGTTGTGACGGTGTCCACTTTCCTTTGATTGAAAGGTCTAGGAGATGAGCTCCCCAACCCTCCATGGATGCATCTGTGGTCAGTGTTAGATCCGGAGGAAGGGCCAGAAAGGAAACTCCTTCGTTTAGGTTGGATGGTTCTCTCCACCAAAGGAGACTGTCTTTCATGCGAGACGAGACTCTCACTAGATCGTTGAAGGATCCTGACACTTGGCGCCATTGAAGGTCTAGTTCCTCCTGAATAGGGCGAGTGCGGAGCCTGCAGTTCGGGAGTAGAGCGATGCAGGACGACGCCATCCCCAGAAAGGACTTCAACATGCGGACAGAAACTGACTGTTTTGAACGGATGAGGTTGACGAGGCGTACTATCTTCACCTGTCGTTCTTGGGAAACGAAGGCTTTTGATAATTCCGTGTCGAGAATGGCACCCAGGAAGTTTCTCCTTTGTGATGGTGTTAAATGTGACTTGTCCACGTTGATGGTCAACCCCAGTGACTCGAAAGTCTGTAGGCAGAGACTTGTGTCGTGAGCCAGCTGTAGAGGAGACGGAGATTTCAGGAGGCAATCGTCCAGATAAGGAAAAATCTGCACTCCTTGAAGACGTAGATAAGCCATGACTGGGGCCAGGACCTTCGTGAAAACACGAGGCGCCGAGCGCAGGCCAAAAGGCAGCACCTTGAATTGGTAATGGACAGTGCCTACCTTGAACCTTAGAAATTGGCGATGCTGTTGAAGAATCGGCACATGAAAATAGGCGTCTTGCAGATCTATCGTGGACAGGAAATCTCCGCTGCAGAGAAGCCGCAAGACTTCTGACAATGTGAGCATGCGGAAAGACTGCTGTTTCAGAAAGAAATTGAGCGCCCTCAAATCCAGTATAGGCCGCCACTCTCCCGTCTTCTTGGCAATGAGGAAAAAACGTGAGTAGAAACCTGTCCCTTGTTGTGATATAGGAACCACTTCGACTGCACCTTTTAGTATGAGAAGACGAACTTGATGTTGCAATTCTAGAAAATGGGGAGGTGGCGGGCCTGATGGCGGAGAATGAGGAGGAATCTCTGTGAACTCCAAGGCATGACCCTTGCGAACAATGTCCAATACCCATTGGTCCGATGTTATCAGAGACCATTGGGAATAAAACTGCGAGATTCTCCCTCCAACTCCTTGTGTGACATGAGAGTCACTGGCGTTTGTTGTTGGCACCCCTATAAGTAGGTTTTCCTTTATAGGGTCTTGACTGATTTTGGCGAGTAGATTGTTGGGAGGAGTAACGTTGATTGCCTTGGTTGAATTGGCGGTACTGAGTGTGTCCTCCTCGAAAAGTTGTGGAAGACGAACCTCTTCCACGGGCGCCACGAAAGGGCTGCTTCTTAAATTGTAAGGAGACTAGCGATTTTGCTGTATCGGTGTCCTTTTTAATTGACTCAAGCGCCTCGTCAATGTGAGCGCCAAAAAGAGATTCACCGTCATAGGGCATGTCGAGTATCTTCGACTGGACCTCTTGCCGGAAAGAAGTGGATTTAAGCCAGCCCTGGCGGCGGAGGGCCGCAGCACTGGCGAGGATGCGAAATCCCGTACTCGCCACATCAATCGCACAGTCAATCATTTCCTCTGACGCCCTCATGCCATCCTGGAGAACTTGTTGGGCTTCCGCTCTGGACGCTTCCGGTATTAGTGAAACGAATGCGGAAATATCAGACCACATTTGCCTGTCGAAACGACCTAGAATGGCCAATGCATTTGCAGCGCGTACAGACGTAGAGGACATGGTGGAAAATTTCTTCCCAATGGCGTCCAAACGTCGACCCTCTCTATCAGGTGGAGTAGTGAGAGGAGTTGCCGGATTTCGGGATCGTCGCTGTGCCGCCTGTGTGACCACCGAGTCTGGTTTGGGATGTGACAGCAAACAAGCAGGTGAACCAGCCGGAGCCTTGTACTTCTTTTCCAGGCGAGGGACTTGTGCCGGCAAGGAGTTAGGAGAGTGCATAATCCTCATCCCTTCTTTCCATACAAATTCTATGATTGGTATGGTGTGAATTTGTTTGTACGGTTTGTTCTTGAAATCGTAGAGAAAGCAATCTTCTTGCCGCTGTTCTCTCGGCAATTTAAAGCGGTCCGCCGCTTTATTCATCAGCACATGGAAGCTTGCTGTATCAATGGAAGGCGAATCACCTGCCTCTGGCTGTTGCGGAGAAGGTGTCTGTATCCTATAGTCGTCGTATTCCGCCATATCTGGATCCTGCTCATCGTCAGTATCCTGGTGTAATTCCCCCTCTTCACTGTCCGACTCATCCACCCCGTGCGCACCAGGTTGCGGAATAAGAGGGGGGTTAGGGCGGGGAAGCTCTGGCAAAACAGGCTGCTCCAAAGACTGCGGATGGGTGGCAGGGCCGGAGTCCTCCGCAGGAGCGTGGCTTGGAGTACCTTGAGGGGTAGGCGGAAACCTTCGATTGTAGTTATCCAGCATATGCTGGAGGTTTGAAAACAAAGAAACTGGGAAAGATGCCATAGGAAACTGGACAAATTGGTCATCCGGTTGGACCACTTCCTCCACCTCCTCTTGGTCAGAACTGGAGTCTTGACATTTTATGATTAACTCCGATGGACTGTGAGCTTCATCGTTAGCATCGTCCCCCATAGACCCAGTCTCGTGATCAGTAGCCATCAAAGGTGAGGGTAATTGGAGATCAGGAGGTGGCAACTGCAGAGAAGAATCCCTGCCAGAGGTCAAGGAAGGCAGTGGTACCAGAGGCATGGTGGCAAAAGAACCCAATCCTGAGAAGGAATCTGAACATGCCGTTGAGGAAATCGCCATCGTCGACGAGGTAGGGCCCACTGAGGGATTCGCCGTCGACGGTATCGTCGTCAACGAAACGTGCGTCGACGGAGACTTCTTTGCTGGGATCTGCGGAGACGTCAGCCTCGTCGACGGTGTCTTCGTCGACGGTATCTTCGTCGACGATACTTTAGTCGACGGCATCGTCGTCGACGGTACCTTCGTCGACGGTACCTTCGTCGATGGAACCGGCGTCGCCTTCTTCGACGACGACGCCGTCGTCGAGGAGCTGGTCGACGGAGCACTCGACGTCGACGGGGATCTCGTCGTCGGAACCGTTGCTTTCTTCGTCGACGAAGCCGACGTCGACGAGGTGGTCGACGGAGAGGCTGACGTCGACGGGACCTTCGTCGACGATGAATCCTTCGACGTCGAAGAGGATTTCTTCGTCGACGGCAACTTCGTCGCCGACGAGACAATAGGGATCGTCGACGGAATCGTAGAAGCTCTCGTCGACGTTGAGGACGTCGACATCACCATCGTCGACGACGAGGAGGCAGACGTCGTCGTCACAGAGGTCGTCGACGAAGACAGCAAAGCCAATCTTGTGGACGGAACGGTCGTCGACGAGCCCGTCGACGACCTGGGAGTCAAGACTGTCAGAATACTGATAGAGCCTGGACAAGACGCCTGAGAGCCAGGTCTCGTGGGCGTTGAACAGAAGTCATAGGACCTGAAGATTGTGCCACAGGTAAAGCCAGCTTTTTCTTCTTCTGTAGAAAAGGAGAAGGTAAGTCCTGAGCACTCCCACGCTTGGAAGGGACAGTGGAACAGCCTGACTGAAGACTTACTGCGTCTGACAGAACATCTTCTTTATCTTGGAGGCGCTTCAACCATATAAGAAGACGACCTTCCCTGTCTCTGAGAGTCTTAGAAGGAAGAGCTCTACAGAATTTACATTCATCCACCTTGTGGTCAGGGTACAGGCAGTAAATACACTTTTGGTGGGGGTCCTTCTCAAACAACCGTAGTTTCCCACATGAAGAGAAAGCTCTAAACAAAGACTTCTTACTTGACATTCTGGAAGAAATAAGTTGAAAAGACAAAGTTTGAAGAAAAAACTGAGCAGAGCTCAGGGAGACTCCCTTCACACGACGTGCGGTAGAAAATCTGAGGGCTTGAGCTTCTGAGGAGAAGGTTCTAGAGGGTGCTTGAGCCTGATTGGCTGCAGTTTGGACCAACATAAGGACACTGATATGTTACAAATGAGTTTTTTCTCTTGTAATGTCTTCCTATGGAAGTTACCATTTAGAGGTTTTACAGTGTATTATCTCTATTATTATTATTCTATGATATTATCATTTATGTTATATTAGCAATATTGCTATTTTTATGTACCGTGGGACTCCCACTTCGACGACGGGGAATATTCAAGCATGTGAATCTATGAAAGACACCCCTAATACTGGAGAAAGCTTCCTTCTGTAGTAAGTGAAGACGAGGGAGGGTGCACTCCTCTTGGTGGAGTGCTTGGTGTTTTTTCCGTAAATTCCAGGGTATGGTCATAGGTGACTAGGTCCAATACCCATCTGCTTGAGGTCATGGTTTCCCAATGATGGAGGTAATTGGATATCTTTGTACCTACAGAACAAGAAGGTGGTGTAGCTGGTACCTGAAGAAGTTCAGTGCTTGCAACCTCTGTCACGGCTCAGAGGTGGTGGTCTTCTCCGGGCACCTTGCTTAGAGAAACCAGCTGTGGAGGATTGACAATACAACTGTTTCTGATACCCTGGTCTGTATTGGAGCTGGTAGGACTGATACTGCTGGAAGCGCTGGTAACTACCACAGTTAGAAAAGAAGCATATTTTTTAACAGCAAGGAGAGTATAATCAATATGTTTACCAAATATATGTCTCCATCATATGCCATGTCCAAAATTTTAGATTGGTCCTTTGTGCCTCAATACAGCTGCCCCGGCTAGTTGACGGAAGCCTGTGAAGGCGATATCCATGGTGCAATCTATGATTTCAGCAAGATCTACTTGCTTCAGACAGTCTATCTTCCTGGATGAGGTCAATGATGGAGCCAATATCAGCAACATCCGGCAGTCGTAAATGCCTAGAATCGCTAGGGAGTTTGCTGCACGCACTGTAATTGCAGACATGCAGACAAAATGTAAAACGTTTTGCCAATATTGTCTAAATGGCATCCCTCCTTGTCAGGTGGTGCCGAAATAGGAGTAGAAGGGTTTTTTGATCTACGTTGTACCGCATGAGAGATCACGGAGTCAGGCTTGGGGTGTCCTGTCAAACATGAATGGGACTCCTCAGGGTCCCTATACTTCTTATCAATGCGAGGAGGGACAGCTGCTACTGTGGCAGAGATTTTCATCACTTTGACTCCTTCTTGCCAGATGTAGTCAATGATCGGTACGAGTGTACCAATTTCCTTGCCTGCTCTTTAAAATCATAGAGAAAACAGTTGGACTGTTTCACAAGCAAAGGGAGATGGGGTCTGGTTGCTGCCCTCTCCATGAGGTTATGAAAACCTCGGATGTCTTCAGGAGGTGAATCAGCAATTTGTGGCCGAGATGGGGACGGTGTTGTTATAATGTAGTCATCCCATTCATCTAAAGGTGGCTGAGGCTCAGGACTCTCACCCTCTTCTCTTTCATCATCATCAGATGATGATGGATCATCCCTCAGTGGCACTGCACCATGGGGAGCGGGTGTCATTGTAGGAGTGGCTGGCGGAGGGAGAGGTTTTGGAGCAGGATGGGTGACAGGTTGTGGAGGCACACCAGACTGCTCTTCAGGGGGTTGTGGAAAACACCTCCTATAGTCTGTGAGCATAGCCTGGAGATCCTGTATCAATCAATCAATCAATCACAGTATTTATAGAGCGCGCTACACACCCGCGAGGGTCTCAAGGTGCTAAAGGGGGGGGGCTGCTGCTACTGCTCGAAGAGCCAGGTCTTGAGGAGCCTCCTGAAAGCGAGCAGGTCCTGGGTCTGCCGTAGGTGGGTTGGGAGGGTGTTCCAGGTCCTGGCCGCGAGGAAGGAGAAGGATCTGCCTCCGAAGGTGCTTCAATGGATTCAGAGGACGGCGGCGAGGGCGAGGCTTGCAGAACGGAGCTGGCGGGCGTTGGTATAGAAGTTGAGTCTGCCGTTCAGGTAGACTGGTCCAGAGTTGTGGGGCGGTTTGTGTGCGTGGGTGAGGAGTTTGAAGGTGATCCTCTTTTTGATGGGGAGCCAGTGCAGGTCTCTCAGGTGAGGGGTGATGTGGCTGCGGCGGGGTGGGTTGAGGATCAGGCGGGCCGAGGCGTTCTGGATGCGTTGTAGTCGTTGTAGGTGTTTGGTGGGGATTCCGGCGAAGAGTGCGTTGCAGTAGTCCAGCCGGCTGCTGACGAGGGCTTGGGTCACCGTTCTTCTGGTTTCGATCGGGATCCACTTGTATCACGGAAGCAGGTAGTTGTACACTATCCCACGTAGGTGGAGGGTCAGGGTAATATCCGCGGGACTCATAATGTCTTGAAGGAATAATGTTGGTAATATTGGCCTTCATCTTCATAATCCTCACCTTCCTGCTGGCATTTAACATGCAGTTCTGAAGGGCTGTGAGCAGGCTCAAAAGGGCGATCATCTTAATCAGATACCCCAAGATCCATCAAGTGGATTGGCGGCAGAGGCCTTGCTGGGCTAGGTGACTTCAGGACATAGAAATGTTCTGGTGAGTCTGAGACCGTAATTGTATATGGTGCCGTTGACGGAGGCATGTAAGAGTCCTTCCTTGGTGTCGTGCTCGATGTCGACTGGACCGCCGTCGGCAGAGCAATCGTTGGCCGGACAGCCGTCGATGGAGCAATGGTTGACAGTATTGATGTCCACAGGGCTGTCATCGCTGGGAGCACCACAGGAATCACCATCAACAGTAGTGTCATTTATGGGATTCGTAGTCGACGGGGCTGATGATTGGAACTTCGTAGATGCCTGAACCTTTGTCGACAAGATAGGAGCATCAATCGTGGCTGTCATCATCGTTTTTGTCGCCAACAGTTTCGACGAAGAGATAGTGGTACTCGTGGTCATTGACAATCTTGGTGTTGATGGCGAAGGTGCAGTTGAGAAGGCTATAGTAGAGAACTTATGCCTCATGGACACGTCAGTAGAGGAGGCATGAAGGCGATATCTGTCCTTATTAGATGGTATCAATGGACTATATAGTGATTTTTCCGAAGAGAAATGGTTTGTTTCTCCATTTTCTTAGAGCTGTGAGGCTGATGAGAAGTCTTTAGGAATGTTCTGGACTACTCTGATGATCCTTCATGAGATCTAACCCATTTGTAAGACCCAGCAGAGGTGTCCCTATCCTCCTCAAAAGATGGTTTCTAAGTTTATGCTTTTTGAAGCCACAGAAGTAGCCTCCCTTCCTGTCCCTCAGGGGTTTAGAGGATAAAGTGGGACAAATCTTGTAATCTTTTACCTTATGCTTGGGTTACAGGCAGTCCTGATGTGAGTCATCCACATGAACTCTCTTCTTCCACAGGTCTTGCAGGGAACAAAAAAGGCCTTTTCCGTAACACATAGTAGAGAAATGAGGTTCAAAATAGTTTTTAGAAGAAAAAAAACGGAGCAGAGCTCAGGGAGACTCCCTTCACACACAACATGCGGTAAAAATCTGAGGGACTCAGCCTCTCTTGAGCGTGTTCTAGTAGGTGCTATCATAGTTAAAGTTTGATCCTTTTTTTAAAAGGACATAGATAGGCTGTTAAATGTATGGCCTAGTGCCATTATAACTTACGTTAGTTATACATATTACTTTACTATAGTATCATGGGACTCCCATTTCAATGATGGGGAATGATTTAACCATGTGAATCTATGAAAGATCAAATACTGGATAACTCTGCTTTTGTTTGCTAGAGTTTAGAGCCTGCTTTTGTTTGTGCTAAGTTATTAAACTCCCAAAATGAAATGCTGATTGTCAGCATACATATCAAAAGATCTGATTCTGGTAGGTTGCCTCTGCTTCAATATAAGTCAGTGGAGAAAATAGATTCCCCCGGCTATTTTTTTTAAATCTCCCACTTGCCTGCTCTAAAATGTTGTCATGTATATAGTTGTGCACTTTTATGCAACTTGCATCTTCGTAAAGGGGCCATCATCAACATTCCTTTTCAGCAGTGATTAGTTTTGCCCACTGCTGCAAGGGGAAATGGGTGGATACTGACAGTTGCCACTTTGCAGCAATCTCCAATGAGAGACCTGCGCGCCCCACCCTGCCACTGTCCTGTGACATTTTAGCACCCTTCACTCTGTCCCTTTTCTGCACTCCCACTAGGACTCCTAACATAACAACTCTCGCCCTTCTACACACCTGTGGTCACACCTGTCTCATCTTCCCCACCATGCCCTACTTCTTTTTCCAGCTGTTTCCCAGCCACAGGAAGTCCTGCCCTCCATGGGCGGGACATCCTGCGGGCGGAACACAGCTCAGTTGTGTGGTATAAACACAAGACAATGAGAGCAGCCAAACAAAACAGCACTGAACTTTTCATAGGCGAGGACTATCCAGCTGAAGCAGATTCGGCCTAACATCTTTCTCTAGTTTTCAAATGTCCTTTGACCAGTAAGATTATGATTAATTTTCATTTTAGAAGTACGGTTCCATACATGCCAACGGGCCCGATTCATGCGGGAGACTCCCGGTGCGACACGCCAAAAATTGCTCTATTTTGTTCTCTGTCTAACGCCTAAAATTGACTCAGGCTCAATAGAAGTCAATAGGGGAAAATACATTTACCTGATCTTGTTTTCAAAACTTCTCACTTAACAGGTATGCCTGCGGTTCCATGTCCACTGAGGTCATCTCCTGACTTCCTTATACCTTCCTTTCAATAAAGCTTACGCAGTGACGTTCCCCAGTATCTGGTCCAGCCACGAGGCGAAGCCCCCTTTGATGGACAATATTGGTCTCGGTGCCTATTTAAACATACCGACAAACTCTCCCGCGCACTGCACTTTTAATTATGGATGAGCAAAATTACCGCATTAAGGGCCATATGTATCAAGGCAAAATGGGTTCGCAAATGCCGAAATTCGCAGAATTCCGGCGTTTGCAAACCCATTTTCGCTAAATGGTATGTATGAAACATTTTTGGTGCAAAATAAGGAATCGCTAAATTTTGCCATTCCTTATTTTGCGATTGCATTTAAGGAATTGCAAATTTTGCGATTCCTTAAATGCAATGTATCAAGGAAAAAAACATTCCAAAATGCCATTAAGGAATCGCAAATTACCACCAACTTCTGGTTGGTGGTAAGTTGCAAATTCTTTTAAAAAAGCATTTTTTTTAAAGTCAAAAGGTGCCATGTGACGCTCATACATGCCCTTAGGGCATGTATGTGCGCCATATGCGCACACATGTCATTTTCAGGGGTGCAGCAGGGTGTTCTTGAGACACCCCTGCACCCTTGAAAATATTCACAATTTGCGATTAGCAAATTGCGATTCGCAAATTTCCCCTTCATTCCTATGGGCCTCCTGGCCCATAGAAATGAATGGGAAATTATTCCTTAATTGCGATTAGAAATTTGCTAATCGCAATTAAGGAATTTTAAGGAATCGCTAAAAAGAAGCGATTTCCTACATACATACCATTTTGCGATTTCTAAATAGCGATTCCTTAAAAATCGCTATTTAGGAATCGCAAAACGGAATGTTGATACATATGGCCCTAAGGGCCAGACGCATCAAAGGGTTTTGCCCATTCTGTGTCTATGGGAAAATTAGTTAATGCATATGGCACTACGTGTTTTCTAAGTATTTACCTCCATTAACATTGTTTTGCCAGAAAGCCCCCACATCCATGGAGCTCTGCAGGGACTTTTGCTCCAAAACCTACTCGTGTAGAACTGTTTTCCATATGTTTTGTAAAATCTTTGAACCATTTTTAAGCTTCACTAGTCTGTGGACTTGTGAAATAAAAGAACGTAGTTTGCAGCGGAAACCTTTGCAACGTCCCACAAACTGAGCTGTTGCACTTAATGTGCGGTCACACGAAGTGACATCTTTTACTGGAATTAATTCTGGACTAAAAGTGACTCCTGAGTCATTACCAGCAGGAATGTCGTCATCATCCGCATGATGAGGTAAGGGAGGCAAGAGGCCAGGGAGTTGTTACAGTATTTCACTGCAGAGAAGAGCTGAAAATGGAGCCTGGAACGCCTGGATTCATCTCAGCTCCTGGCAGTTTCTCCGGGGCACATTCTATTTCGTTGTTTTGTTGTTCGCGGTGCATATCTGTTTCAGCTTCCACTGGCTTCACTCGAGAAGTGCAGCTGGAGGCCTGTGATGCAGGGAGATGCTGGAGCCATGTTCCAGCACTTACAGTTACTGACTGAGAAAAATCAAATGTAAGGGGAGGGGTGATCGAATTAACCTTAGACTCTGGTTAAATGCCCCGGGCCACCTTCCAACCCATGCTTAGTTGTCACATTATGCAATTACTAAGAAGCCATTGGTATTCACTTACTTCAATAGTTAATGGCCAGAATTAAAAGTTGAAAGTTGATGTTGACAGCGTAGCAGAGATGCCAGAGTACAACGGGGAACATCCTTTACGACGCGGATGTTACCCCGCAGTACCTTTACAACGCGTATTTTAGAACGCAAGTCGTAACCACGACTTGCGCTGGAGGGCACTAAAGGACAAGGAATAGTAGATTTACTATTCCAACACCTTCCCTACTGTACGTAGGCTGGTGTTGGAATAGTAAATTAAACTATTACTAAGTCCGCACCCCTACAGCGCAAGTCGTGGTAACGACTTGCGTTGTAAAATACGCGTTGTAACGGTACACGTGGTAATACCACGCACGCAGGGAAGGAGCCGTAAAACCCGAATTCTCCCAGATTCGCTGATGTTAGTAACTAAGAAGACATTAAAAATGGTGCAGTGGGTGATGTAATCATTAACTAGTGTTATGACCTCATCAATGAGACAAGCAGTGACATCTCTGATCACATGATTCAGTTACTCCAATGGTAACGTTTTACTTCTGTATCTCTCCTATTTCCTCCCTACAGAATTAATTTAATCTTAGCCTTAAGAGGAGTAAATATCTGAGTTTTTCCAGAGTGAGAGCGGGGTATGGACATTTGAGAATAGGTACAAAGAAGTACATTTATGAGTGTTCCCCAAATTATGAAGGAATTCTCTCACTAGCGCGCCCTTCACCTGCTCTTTGGAGAAGGTGTGCTCACACAAAGAAGGGAAACATACTTTACAACGAAACTTTTACAACGCAGTGCTTTTACAACGCAGGTTTTACCACGAAAACCATTACAACGCATTGCGCTGGGGGGCGCTCTAGGATAGGGAATAGATTTAATTTACTATCCAACACCTTCCCTAGTGTCCACGGGGACTGGAGTTGGAATAGTAAATTAAACTATTCACTATCCAGCACCCCAAAGCGCTATGCGTGGTAAAAGCATGCGTTGTAACGTCATACATCCCACAAAGAAGTATGACTAATAGTTCCTTTTCTGAGTGTATATGCAAGTCATATACATTATAAATGAAGGCTTACATTTGTTACACACTCGAACAGCTTTCTCACTCTCCCATTTCTTCCCCTTCCTCAATGGCTCCTCCCTCTCCTGCCTTTAAAACTTTCCCTGTTTCTAGTTCCTCCTCCTCAAGTTGACGCTGTGATGTAATGTGCCCAAGCTTCCAAAGTTGTAATGCACTGAAGCAACCGAGTATGAATTTTTCTTATCATACACTTTTCTATTTAAAAATTGATTTTTTTCCTTCAATTTTTATCCTTTAGTTGGACTTGTTTCAAACAAATTCCTGTTCTTTCAATTTGAAATTAATTATCCCTGTTTTGCCGTCTGGCAGTTTTGATATATTGCCCTTTGTGTGGGTTAATTGAAGCTTTAATTAGGGGGGTAAATACCTCCGAGTGTCAGTCAGCTGCACCCTGCCATCTCGCACACATGTATTAATTATCACCATTTTGCCCCATTAGTAACTGTAGAATTACTAGAAACATTTCTTAATGATTTGACGGAGACCGCTCTTCTGAAAAAGTTTGGTGTTCTGCACTGTTTGGCCCAATGAAAAAAGTAACTTATTTTAAAGATGGGGATTGGGTAGAAGTATGCTGTTGTAAGAAGGGCAGTTTCTGGAAGCCTAGCCACTCTAAAAGAGGTCTTGAAACTGTTGGACAAACCTGCCTGGAGGGGATGAAGGATGTTGGAGGGGGGGCGACACATTTCCTGGCTGGGAATAGATGTCAATGGGGTTCAAAAGGCTCCAAAAAGCATAAAATGTCAACCCATTGCTTCCATATAGGATAATATTGTGGACACTTTGAGAGTGCAAGTGGCACTGCCAATATGATGTTTGCATCATGCATTTCACTGCAATGTTTGAATTGTTCAGAAAGGCCAAGTGGTCCCATGTTTGGGCGGTACCTGCAGCCGGCCCTGGCATTTTAACAAGAGCTGCATTGTAGTTTTATACTTAACATCTTAAAGATGGTCTGGAAAATATTCCAGCCTGCAAGGTATTTTTGGCTAAAATGTCAGAACTGGTTGGTGATGTGGCACATGAAATGGGCCCAGCTGCATGCTAGTTCTGGTAAAGAGGCAAACGAAAAGGCAAACACAAACATCACATGTAGAAATGTTGCTTGTTCCTGCCCTCTAAAGCCTTTTACTTTAGTCTCTTTTGCTTACAATACGTTTCCAATTGCGCATATGGGATTTATTGTAATAAAACTGTAGGACAGAAAATTGCTTTTGGAAAATTCTTATAATATGTCCCTCGCCCCCACCATTGCCACTTAAATGGTATGACTTGTATGTCGTGCTTGCTGTGGTTCGCTCTGCAAACACTGTGGGCCCGGTCCACCCCGCAGTCATGGCTGCGGGCCCTCAGCAATGAGGAACTCACCGCTCCAAATCAGACGTGTCTGTATTTGTTAGAGGGTGCCACGAAGCCCATATAATTCCTGAGTCTGTTTTCTGCGGGGAACAGCGTTTACTACACAACTTTTACAACGCTGTGCCTTTACGACGCAACTTTTACAACACAAGTCGTTACAACGACTTGCGCTGGGGGGCGCTCCAGGATAGGGAATAGTTTAATTTACTATCCAACTCCTTCCCTACTATCCACGGGGACTGGATTTGGAATAGTAAATTAAACTATACACTAGCCAGCGCCCCCCAACGCAAGTCGTTGTAACGACTTGCGTTGTAAAAGTTGCGTCGTAAAGGCACAGCGTTGTAAAAGTTGCGTCGTAAAGGCTTGCATTGTAAATGCGTGCGTAGTAACGACATACATCCGTTTTCTGCATTTAACATGTTATGGTATCATTGTGATAAAATGTCCTAGTCAACTGGGTGCTCCCGATGAAGTTTGTTGTCCATGGCAGGCAGCATTAAAACGTTTGGAACCCACTGCCCAAGAGGGAAGGGTTAAACTCATGGATTGAATGTATTTACTCAAAAGCCTGGGGATTCTTTTATAGCCAAAAGATGTGAAAAGGGCCGAACTTGTTTTGATGGTTCAGTAGGAAAATATAATTTGAAAGGTAAATGCTGAAAAGTAATTGCGCCACACGTGATCGGTGATGAGGAAGGGGGGGCATGTGATACGTAGAATATAATTGAATAATAACTGCCTATAGGGTCTTCAAGAAACTAACATGTCAATTGGTGAGCCAGTGGACAGCAGCTGAAGACTACGGTCAGCGTCATAACTACATTATCATCTTCTCGCTGGCAGGGGGCAATGTGAGTCAATCTTTCATAGTGAGCACATAACTCCTCCCTCCCCCTTATCCAATCACAACACCACAGAGGTTCCACGCCCAGTACTGAAGGTTCCCGCAGCCCAACCCGGCACCAGCGGTCTTTTGGGGTGTATGGCGTGTGCCAGCAACACTTGTCAGGATATAGCAAAGCACAGCTCCCGGATGCTTTCAGAATGGACCTTTCTGTGGGGTGGGGGAGGCAGCCTTCTTAAATTCCAAGCCTCACAATGCTTGAATCGAATTTGAATTTCTGTTGAAGGAATGGTTTAATGGATGTTTTTTTTTTGTTGCATGCACGTTGCAAACAATGTTGCAATTAAAGTGATGGAGTAGTTACCAGGGCTGCATCGGTGCTGCATATTTCCATTGTGTTTCTTTCTTTTCGCTGTCTCTTGAGGAGTGACCGTCTGTATCTTGGGACCTTTGGTCTGGAGCTCCAAGAGACTATCACTCTGAAGCATTGTCTTACTCAGCAAAGATCAATTCCTATATCAAACTGGAATAAACCCTAATATGTCTCAGGCAGGAAAGGAATATATGTAATAATTTCAACCTCAAACATATTCATCCTCCGTTTGTTTCTATAGAAAATGTTTGACCTTTAATTAATTCCAGCCACATCAACGTTTTGACTGCATTTAATTTTGAAACCTGTGTTTTAAAGTAAATTTGTTAAATCTTCTTTTGTCCATTGTTTACATGTATAATATTATGACTGGAATCATTATTTTTCTCACTCCAGCCCTGCAGTAGTAGGGGAGAGCACTTGAAAAGGGTCAAGTTGTTGACGTTGGGCCATAGAATTGACTGTTTTAGTCTTTGTTTCATATCATGTGGATGGATATTATCACTCTGCAGATTAACTACAGCTACAAACGAGTGCTCAAAAGTATTACTTGTTGAACATACTCTGTCTGAATAAACACAGGATGCTCATGGAAGGGGTTTGAAGTATGTTGTATACTGCTGGGTACTGAAGGAAGAAAAAGTGGCACGTGGGTCATGTTTGCTTTCACTGACCCAATCGTCGACATATCACGAATGATGACAATGGATGTTGATGAGAGAATTGGTTGATGAATTTACATCCTGTGATTGTCATTGGTTAGCTTCAATTGCACTCAAATCTTGTTGGTTGTTTTCCATAGAAAAAATTGGAATCTGTACTTACCTCTACATACACTTACCTTCACAATATTTCGTTAGTCAGTGTCATGGCTTTGAAATTTTTGTAGCACGATATTTTGTGCTCAATCGTCTGACGTACAACCACAGAGTTTACACCGTTTTTGTCACCTTGCCTTACAAAAATAGGACTCTTTTGATAATGTCTAATTTCTATGTCCCTGGATAGCAATTGACCAAAATACCTGGGTTAGCAGAAATGACATAACAGATTCTTTGGCCCGATGAATTACAAAGTTGACCACTTAAGCTTTCCCGTCCTTCCAGTTGCCTACTATCTGCAGGTGAGGGGGCTAAGAGAAGGATGAGAGATAAACACTGAAAAAAGTAAACTGCTGTCTGAGAGCTGGGCTTACTTTCTTTTGCTGCTGCTGCCTGCATCACCGCAAAGGTACAAAAGGGGTTGGTGATGGACGGAGCATCAGAACCAATCAAACACTCACACCCAGTCAAAAGATCTGGGTTTGATCTATCACCGTTCTTTAGCCCACTCAGCCACCCCAGTTCAGACATGGCTATATGCAAATAAGTCTGACCCTGTGCCTCATGGGAACAGTCCAGCCCGAACTGCCAAGCCATGCCTTCCCTGGACCGGAAACAAGCTTCCGAGGACTGGTTTCTGGCATTTCAGCCGTCTTCAGCCCGGCTTGCTTGAATCCAGTGGCAAAGTGAGCAAGCATCACCGCAGAGCCCTGAGGCAGCAAAGGCTATTCACGAGCTACCAAACAGCAAGCCAGAGCTAGAAACCTCTACCCCGGCTGCTCCTAATAATGTCTGAGGGCTGCCTTTAAAGTTTGACTAGCAACCCACCAGCCTACCAGGTCACTGAAGTCCTGGCCTCCACTCTCATGGCAAGGACCACCCCCCAAATTTAGCGACCCCCGGCTGCAGGGTGGGATGTCAGTGCCTGGAGTCGAGCCGCCACAAGAGGAGCTCTATTGAGTGCATTGGTTCTTTACTGAGCAGGAGCCATGCTTTATGTGCTCACTGGATAAAGCACCAGCGCTGGTGGCTTAGTGGACTAATGCATCTACACAGGGAATCAGTGTTTGATTTCCTAGCCATAGGTTCAAATCCCAGAGGGTCCACTCAGCCTTTCACCCTCCCACATTGGGAGTTAACGCATCCAGAACAAATCAACCGTGGCCCAATGTTTAAGGTTTTCTTCCTGTGATTGGGTACTGCAATGTCTTCAATGATGGCCCTGGATAGGGGAGTGAGTGGTGATCACCCCACCCAAAACAGGGAGACACAACAACCGGTATGACCTTGAGTGCCAGGCAGCTCAGCACTTAAGTAGAAAACCCAGCAGCACTGACCTGTATATGTCGTACCCAGCAGGAGAGATATTTCGACGCTTAGTCCTCTGATGCCCCCCTGCACTAACCCTGATGAGTAAAAAGACTCCACCAGGAGGAAGCACCAAGGGGAAACAGAGGAAGAAAACAAGGAAATTGGTGAAAGAGAAAACTGCTTGCATGTCCGCCCTGGTTCTGCTCTTGGACTGGGTGCAGACTGCTACGCCACATACCACATGGAGGGATTGACACTCCTGGATTCCAAGTAATTCTGGAATAGAGAGAGATGTACGGACATAAACTATACTTTAGATACTGTACTATATAATGACCTATAACTTTTAAGGCAATACCCGGAACATGTGTAACTTAGGTGGAGTTTCAAGAACGCAATTGTGTTTTACGGGAGGAAAGTCCTTCTCCTACCTAACAGCAAATTCCTGGAACGACCTCCCCCTCCACCTCCACCAAGTCCCTACACTGCTCCAATTCAGGAAGGACCTCAAGACATGGCTCTTCGGATGACCCCAGCACTCAAAGGATCCACCTCCCTTTGCCCCCCTATTACCTTGAGACTCTCACGGGTGAGTAGCTGTGCTTTACCAACCCTGACTGATTGATTGTGCAGGTTCATGACGTCTTGCCACGCGATTACCAACAAATACAAACAAACTCCAGGGTGGCTGATTTGTAGTAGAACCAAAGGAAATGATGGACGGAGCGTTGACAATACAAGCACTCACCCCCAGTCAACTGATCTGGGTTTAATCCATCACCAGTCTTTAGCCCACTCTGCCACCCCAATTCAGACATGGCCATATGCAAATCAGTCTGACCCTGTGCCTCATGGGAACAGTCCAGCCCGAACTGCCAAGCCATGCCTTCCCTGGACCGGAAACAAGCTACCGAGGACCGGTTTCTGGCATTTCAGCCTTCTTCAGCCCGGCTTGCTTGAATCCAGTGGCAAAGTGAGCAAGGGAGTCACATCTGAGCATACGCTGCCAACTTATGGCGAACAAAGAAAAACCAAAGGAAATGATGGACGGAGCATTGACAATCCAAGCACTCACCCCCAGTCAACTGATCTGGGTTTAATCCATCACCATTCTTTAGCCCACTCTGCCACCCCAGTTCAGACATGGCCATATGCAAATCAGTCTGACCCCGTGCCTCATGGGAACAGTCCAGCCCAAACTGCCAAGCCATGCCTTCCCTGGACCGGAAACAAGCTACCGAGGACCGGTTTCTGGCATTTCAGCCTTCTTCAGCCCGGCTTGCTTGAATCCAGTGGCAAAGTGAGCAAGGGACTCACGTCTGAGCATACCCTGCCAACTTATGGCGAACAAAGTAAAACCAAAGGAAATGATGGACGGAGCATTGACAATACAAGCACTCACCCCCAGTCAACTGATCTGGGTTTAATCCATCACCATTCTTTAGCCCACTCTGCCACCCCAGTTCAGACATGGCCATATGCAAATCAGTCTGACCCTGTGCCTCATGGGAACAGTCCAGCCCGAACTGCCAAGCCATGCCTTCCCTGGACCGGAAACAAGCTACTGAGGACCGGTTTCTGGCATTTCAGCCTTCTTCAGCCCGGCTTGCTTGAATCCAGTGGCAAAGTGAGCAAGGGACTCACGTCTGAGCATACCCTGCCAACTTATGGCGAACAAAGAACTGGGGTGGCAGAGTGGGCTAAAGAACAGTGATGGATCAAACCCAGATCTTTTGACTGGGTGTGAGTGTTTGATTGGTTCAAATGCTCCGTCCATCACCACCCCCTTTTGTACCGCTTTGGCCGCCATAAGTGTGGCAGGGTATGCTCAGACGTGAGTCCCTTGCTCACTTTGCCACTGGATTCAAGCAAGCCTGGCTGAAGACGGCTGTAATGCCAGAAACCGGTCCTCGGAAGCTTGTTTCCGGTCCAGGGAAGGCATGGCTTAGCAGTTCGGGCTGGACTGTTCCCATGAGGCAGAGGGTTAGACTGATTTGCATATAGCCATGTCTAAACTGGGGTGGCAGAGTGGGCTAAAGAACGGTGATGGATCAAACCCAGATCTTTTGGCTGGGTGTGAGTGTTTGATTGGTTCAGATGCTCCGTCCATCACCACCCCCTTTTGTACCGCTTTGGCCACCATACGTGTGGCAGGGTATGCTCAGACGTGAGTCCCTTGCTCACTTTGCCACTGGATTCAAGCAAGCCGGGCTGAAGATGGCTGTAATGACAGAAACCGGTCCTCGGAAGCTTGTTTCCGGTCCAGGGAAGGCATGGCTTTGCAGTTCGTGTTGGACTGTTCCCATGAGGCACAGGGTCAAACTGATTTGCATATAGCCATGTCTGAACTGGGGTGGCAGAGTGGGCTAAGAAACGGTGATGGATCAAACCCAGATCTTTTGACTGGGTGTGAGTGTTTGATTGGTTCAGATGCTCCGTCCATCACCACCCCCTTTTGTACCGCTTTGGCCGCCATAAGTGTGGCAGGGTATGCTCAGACGTGAGTCCCTTGCTCACTTTGCCACTGGATTCAAGCAAGCCGGGCTGAAAACGGCTGTAATGCCAGAAACCGGTCCTCGGAAGCTTGTTTCCGGTCCAGGGAAGGCATGGCTTGGCAGTTCGGGCTGGACTGTTCCCATGAGCCACAGGGTCAGACTGATTTGCATATAGCCATGTCTGAACTGGTGTGGCAGAGTGGGCTAAAGAACGGTGATGGATCAAACCCAGATCTTTTGACTGGGTGTGAGTGTTTGATTGGTTCAGATGCTCCGTCCATCACCACCCCCTTTTGTACCGCTTTGGCTGCCATAAGTGTGGCAGGGTATGCTCAGACGTGAGTCCCTTGCTCACTTTGCCACTGGATTCAAGCAAGCCTGGCTGAAGATGGCTGTAATGCCAGAAACCGGTCCTCGGAAGCTTGTTTCCGGTCCAGGGAAGGCATGGCTTGGCAGTTCGGGCTGGACTGTTCCCATGAGGCACAGGGTCAGACTGATTTGCATATAGCCATGTCTGAACTGGGGTGGCAGAGTGGGCTAAAGAACGGCGATGGATCAAACCCAGATCTTTTGACTGGGTGTGAGTGTTTGATTGGTTCAGATGCTCCGTCCATCACCACCCCCTTTTGTACCGCTTTGGCCGCCATAAGTGTGGCAGGGTATGCTCAGACGTGAGTCCCTTGCTCACTTTGCCACTGGATTCAAGCAAGCCGGGCTGAAGACGGCTGTAATGCCAGAAACCGGTCCTCGGAAGCTTGTTTCCGGTCCAGGGAAGACATGGCTTAGCAGTTCGAGCTGGACTGTTCCCATGAGGCACAGGGTCAGACTGATTTGCATATAGCCATGTCTGAACTGGGGTGGCAGAGTGGGCTAAAGAACGGTGATGGATCAAACCCAGATCTTTTTACTGGGTGTGAGTGTTTGATTGGTTCAGATGCTCCGTCCATCACCACCCCCTTTTGTACCGCTTTGGCCGCCATAAGTGTGGCAGGGTATGCTCAGACGTGAGTCCCCTGCTCACTTTGCCACTGGATTCAAGCAAGACGGGCTGAAGACGGCTGTAATGCCAGAAACCGGTCCTCTGAAGCTTGTTTCCGGTCCAGGGAAGGCATGGCTTGGCAGTTCGGGCTGGACTGTTCCCATGAGGCACAGGGTCAGACTGATTTGCATATAGCCATGTCTGAACTGGGGTGGCAGAGTGGGCTAAAGAACGGTGATGGATCAAACCCAGATCTTTTGACTGGGTGTGAGTGTTTTTTGTTGTTTAGTTCAGATGCTCCGTCCATCACCACCCCCTTTTGTACCGCTTTGGCCGCCATAAGTGTGGCAGGGTATGCTCAGACGTGAGTCCCCTGCACACTTTGCCACTGGATTTAAGCAAGACGGGCTGAAGACGGCTGTAATGCCAGAAACCGGTCCTCGGAAGCTTGTTTCCGGTCCAGGGAAGGCATGGCTTTGCAGTTCGTGTTGGACTGTTCCCATGAGGCACAGGGTCAAACTGATTTGCATATAGCCATGTCTGAACTGGGGTGGCAGAGTGGGCTAAAGAACGGTGATGGATCAAACCCAGATCTTTTGACTGGGTGTGAGTGTTTGATTGGTTCAGATGCTCCGTCCATCACCACCCCCTTTTGTACCGCTTTGGCCGCCATAAGTGTGGCAGGGTATGCTCAGACGTGAGTCCCTTGCTCACTTTGCCACTGGATTCAAGCAAGCCGGGCTGAAAACGGCTGTAATGCCAGAAACCGGTCCTCGGAAGCTTGTTTCCGGTCCAGGGAAGGCATGGCTTGGCAGTTCGGGCTGGACTGTTCCCATGAGCCACAGGGTCAGACTGATTTGCATATAGCCATGTCTGAACTGGTGTGGCAGAGTGGGCTAAAGAACGGTGATGGATCAAACCCAGATCTTTTGACTGGGTGTGAGTGTTTGATTGGTTCAGATGCTCCGTCCATCACCACCCCCTTTTGTACCGCTTTGGCTGCCATAAGTGTGGCAGGGTATGCTCAGACGTGAGTCCCTTGCTCACTTTGCCACTGGATTCAAGCAAGCCTGGCTGAAGATGGCTGTAATGCCAGAAACCGGTCCTCGGAAGCTTGTTTCCGGTCCAGGGAAGGCATGGCTTGGCAGTTCGGGCTGGACTGTTCCCATGAGGCACAGGGTCAGACTGATTTGCATATAGCCATGTCTGAACTGGGGTGGCAGAGTGGGCTAAAGAACGGCGATGGATCAAACCCAGATCTTTTGACTGGGTGTGAGTGTTTGATTGGTTCAGATGCTCCGTCCATCACCACCCCCTTTTGTACCGCTTTGGCCGCCATAAGTGTGGCAGGGTATGCTCAGACGTGAGTCCCTTGCTCACTTTGCCACTGGATTCAAGCAAGCCGGGCTGAAGACGGCTGTAATGCCAGAAACCGGTCCTCGGAAGCTTGTTTCCGGTCCAGGGAAGACATGGCTTAGCAGTTCGAGCTGGACTGTTCCCATGAGGCACAGGGTCAGACTGATTTGCATATAGCCATGTCTGAACTGGGGTGGCAGAGTGGGCTAAAGAACGGTGATGGATCAAACCCAGATCTTTTTACTGGGTGTGAGTGTTTGATTGGTTCAGATGCTCCGTCCATCACCACCCCCTTTTGTACCGCTTTGGCCGCCATAAGTGTGGCAGGGTATGCTCAGACGTGAGTCCCCTGCTCACTTTGCCACTGGATTCAAGCAAGACGGGCTGAAGACGGCTATAATGCCAGAAACCGGTCCTCTGAAGCTTGTTTCCGGTCCAGGGAAGGCATGGCTTGGCAGTTCGGGCTGGACTGTTCCCATGAGGCACAGGGTCAGACTGATTTGCATATAGCCATGTCTGAACTGGGGTGGCAGAGTGGGCTAAAGAACGGTGATGGATCAAACCCAGATCTTTTGACTGGGTGTGAGTGTTTTTTGTTGTTTAGTTCAGATGCTCCGTCCATCACCACCCCCTTTTGTACCGCTTTGGCCGCCATAAGTGTGGCAGGGTATGCTCAGACGTGAGTCCCCTGCACACTTTGCCACTGGATTTAAGCAAGACGGGCTGAAGACGGCTGTAATGCCAGAAACCGGTCCTCGGAAGCTTGTTTCCGGTCCAGGGAAGGCATGGCTTGGCAGTTCGGGCTGGACTGTTCCCATGAGGCACAGGGTCAGACTGATTTGCATATAGCCATGTCTGAACTGGGGTGGCAGAGTGTGCTAAAGAACGGTGATGGATCGAACCCAGATCTTTTGACTGGGTGTGAGTGTTTGATTGGTTCAGATGCTCCGTCCATCACCACCCCCTTTTGTACTGATTTGGCCGCCATAAGTGTGGCAGGGTATGCTCAGACGTGAGTCCCTTGCTCACTTTGCCACTGGATTCAAGCAAGCCTGGCTGAAGACGGCTGTAATGCCAGAAACCGGTCCTCAGAAGCTTGTTTCCGGTCCAGGGAAGGCATGGCTTAGCAGTTGGGCTGGACTGTTCCCATGAGGCACAGGGTTAGACTGATTTGCATATAGCCATGTCTGAACTGGGGTGGCAGAGTGGGCTAAAGAACGGTGATGGATCAAACCCAGATCTTTTGGCTGGGTGTGAGTGTTTGATTGGTTCAGATGCTCCGTCCATCACCACCCCCTTTTGTACCGCTTTGGCCGCCATACGTGTGGCAGGGTATGCTCAGACGTGAGTCCCTTGCTCACTTTGCCACTGGATTCAAGCAAGCCGGGCTGAAGATGGCTGTAATGACAGAAACCGGTCCTCGGAAGCTTGTTTCCGGTCCAGGGAAGGCATGGCTTGGCAGTTCGGGTTGGACTGTTCCCATGAGGCACAGGGTCAAACTGATTTGCATATAGCCATGTCTGAACTGGGGTGGCAGAGTGGGCTAAAGAACGGTGATGGATCAAACCCAGATCTTTTGACTGGGTGTGAGTGTTTGATTGGTTCAGATGCTCCGTCCATCACCACCCCCTTTTGTACCGCTTTGGCCGCCATAAGTGTGGCAGGGTATGCTCAGAAGTGAGTCCCTTGCTCACTTTGCCACTGGATTCAAGCAAGCCGGGCTGAAAACGGCTGTAATGCCAGAAACCGGTCCTCGGAAGCTTGTTTCCGGTCCAGGGAAGGCATGGCTTGGCAGTTCGGGCTGGACTGTTCCCATGAGGCACAGGGTCAGACTGATTTGCATATAGCCATGTCTGAACTGGTGTGGCAGAGTGGGCTAAAGAACGGTGATGGATCAAACCCAGATCTTTTGACTGGGTGTGAGTGTTTGATTGGTTCAGATGCTCCGTCCATCACCACCCCCTTTTGTACCGCTTTGGCTGCCATAAGTGTGGCAGGGTATGCTCAGACGTGAGTCCCTTGCTCACTTTGCCACTGGATTCAAGCAAGCCGGGCTGAAGATGGCTGTAATGCCAGAAACCGGTCCTCGGAAGCTTGTTTCCGGTCCAGGGAAGGCATGGCTTGGCAGTTCGGGCTGGACTGTTCCCATGAGGCACAGGGTCAGACTGATTTGCATATAGCCATGTCTGAACTGGTGTGGCAGAGTGGGCTAAAGAACGGTGATGGATCAAACCCAGATCTTTTGGCTGGGTGTGAGTGTTTGATTGGTTCAGATGCTCCGTCCATCACCACCCCCTTTTGTACCGCTTTGGCCGCCATACGTGTGGCAGGGTATGCTCAGACGTGAGTCCCTTGCTCACTTTGCCACTGGATTCAAGCAAGCCGGGCTGAAGATGGCTGTAATGACAGAAACCGGTCCTCGGAAGCTTGTTTCCGGTCCAGGGAAGGCATGGCTTGGCAGTTCGGGTTGGACTGTTCCCATGAGGCACAGGGTCAAACTGATTTGCATATAGCCATGTCTGAACTGGGGTGGCAGAGTGGGCTAAAGAACGGTGATGGATCAAACCCAGATCTTTTGACTGGGTGTGAGTGTTTGATTGGTTCAGATGCTCCGTCCATCACCACCCCCTTTTGTACCGCTTTGGCCGCCATAAGTGTGGCAGGGTATGCTCAGAAGTGAGTCCCTTGCTCACTTTGCCACTGGATTCAAGCAAGCCGGGCTGAAAACGGCTGTAATGCCAGAAACCGGTCCTCGGAAGCTTGTTTCCGGTCCAGGGAAGGCATGGCTTGGCAGTTCGGGCTGGACTGTTCCCATGAGGCACAGGGTCAGACTGATTTGCATATAGCCATGTCTGAACTGGTGTGGCAGAGTGGGCTAAAGAACGGTGATGGATCAAACCCAGATCTTTTGACTGGGTGTGAGTGTTTGATTGGTTCAGATGCTCCGTCCATCACCACCCCCTTTTGTACCGCTTTGGCTGCCATAAGTGTGGCAGGGTATGCTCAGACGTGAGTCCCTTGCTCACTTTGCCACTGGATTCAAGCAAGCCGGGCTGAAGATGGCTGTAATGCCAGAAACCGGTCCTCGGAAGCTTGTTTCCGGTCCAGGGAAGGCATGGCTTGGCAGTTCGGGCTGGACTGTTCCCATGAGGCACAGGGTCAGACTGATTTGCATATAGCCATGTCTGAACTGGGGTGGCAGAGTGGGCTAAAGAACGGTGATGGATCAAACCCAGATCTTTTGACTGGGTGTGAGTGTTTGATTGGTTCAGATGCTCCGTCCATCACCACCCCCTTTTGTACCGCTTTGGCCGCCATAAGTGTGGCAGGGTATGCTCAGACGTGAGTCCCTTGCTCACTTTGCCACTGGATTCAAGCAAGCCGGGCTGAAGACGGCTGTAATGCCAGAAACCGGTCCTCGGAAGCTTGTTTCCGGTCCAGGGAAGACATGGCTTAGCAGTTCGAGCTGGACTGTTCCCATGAGGCACAGGGTCAGACTGATTTGCATATAGCCATGTCTGAACTGGGGTGGCAGAGTGGGCTAAAGAACGGTGATGGATCAAACCCAGATCTTTTTACTGGGTGTGAGTGTTTGATTGGTTCAGATGCTCCGTCCATCACCACCCCCTTTTGTACCGCTTTGGCCGCCATAAGTGTGGCAGGGTATGCTCAGACGTGAGTCCCCTGCTCACTTTGCCACTGGATTCAAGCAAGACGGGCTGAAGACGGCTGTAATGCCAGAAACCGGTCCTCTGAAGCTTGTTTCCGGTCCAGGGAAGGCATGGCTTGGCAGTTCGGGCTGGACTGTTCCCATGAGGCACAGGGTCAGACTGATTTGCATATAGCCATGTCTGAACTGGGGTGGCAGAGTGGGCTAAAGAACGGTGATGGATCAAACCCAGATCTTTTGACTGGGTGTGAGCGTTTGATTAGTTCAGATGCTCCGTCCATCACCACCCCCTTTTGTACCGCTTTGGCCGCCATAAGTGTGGCAGGGTATGCTCAGACGTGAGTCCCCTGCACACTTTGCCACTGGATTTAAGCAAGACGGGCTGAAGACGGCTGTAATGCCAGAAACCGGTCCTCGGAAGCTTGTTTCCGGTCCAGGGAAGGCATGGCTTGGCAGTTCGGGCTGGACTGTTCCCATGAGGCACAGGGTCAGACTGATTTGCATATAGCCATGTCTGAACTGGGGTGGCAGAGTGTGCTAAAGAACGGTGATGGATCGAACCCAGATCTTTTGACTGGGTGTGAGTGTTTGATTGGTTCAGATGCTCCGTCCATCACCACCCCCTTTTGTACTGATTTGGCCGCCATAAGTGTGGCAGGGTATGCTCAGACGTGAGTCCCTTGCTCACTTTGCCACTGGATTCAAGCAAGCCTGGCTGAAGACGGCTGTAATGCCAGAAACCGGTCCTCAGAAGCTTGTTTCCGGTCCAGGGAAGGCATGGCTTAGCAGTTGGGCTGGACTGTTCCCATGAGGCACAGGGTTAGACTGATTTGCATATAGCCATGTCTGAACTGGGGTGGCAGAGTGGGCTAAAGAACGGTGATGGATCAAACCCAGATCTTTTGGCTGGGTGTGAGTGTTTGATTGGTTCAGATGCTCCGTCCATCACCACCCCCTTTTGTACCGCTTTGGCCGCCATACGTGTGGCAGGGTATGCTCAGACGTGAGTCCCTTGCTCACTTTGCCACTGGATTCAAGCAAGCCGGGCTGAAGATGGCTGTAATGACAGAAACCGGTCCTCGGAAGCTTGTTTCCGGTCCAGGGAAGGCATGGCTTGGCAGTTCGGGTTGGACTGTTCCCATGAGGCACAGGGTCAAACTGATTTGCATATAGCCATGTCTGAACTGGGGTGGCAGAGTGGGCTAAAGAACGGTGATGGATCAAACCCAGATCTTTTGACTGGGTGTGAGTGTTTGATTGGTTCAGATGCTCCGTCCATCACCACCCCCTTTTGTACCGCTTTGGCCGCCATAAGTGTGGCAGGGTATGCTCAGAAGTGAGTCCCTTGCTCACTTTGCCACTGGATTCAAGCAAGCCGGGCTGAAAACGGCTGTAATGCCAGAAACCGGTCCTCGGAAGCTTGTTTCCGGTCCAGGGAAGGCATGGCTTGGCAGTTCGGGCTGGACTGTTCCCATGAGGCACAGGGTCAGACTGATTTGCATATAGCCATGTCTGAACTGGTGTGGCAGAGTGGGCTAAAGAACGGTGATGGATCAAACCCAGATCTTTTGACTGGGTGTGAGTGTTTGATTGGTTCAGATGCTCCGTCCATCACCACCCCCTTTTGTACCGCTTTGGCTGCCATAAGTGTGGCAGGGTATGCTCAGACGTGAGTCCCTTGCTCACTTTGCCACTGGATTCAAGCAAGCCGGGCTGAAGATGGCTGTAATGCCAGAAACCGGTCCTCGGAAGCTTGTTTCCGGTCCAGGGAAGGCATGGCTTGGCAGTTCGGGCTGGACTGTTCCCATGAGGCACAGGGTCAGACTGATTTGCATATAGCCATGTCTGAACTGGGGTGGCAGAGTGGGCTAAAGAACGGTGATGGATCAAACCCAGATCTTTTGACTGGGTGTGAGTGTTTGATTGGTTCAGATGCTCCGTCCATCACCACCCCCTTTTGTACCGCTTTGGCCGCCATAAGTGTGGCAGGGTATGCTCAGACGTGAGTCCCTTGCTCACTTTGCCACTGGATTCAAGCAAGCCGGGCTGAAGACGGCTGTAATGCCAGAAACCGGTCCTCGGAAGCTTGTTTCCGGTCCAGGGAAGACATGGCTTAGCAGTTCGAGCTGGACTGTTCCCATGAGGCACAGGGTCAGACTGATTTGCATATAGCCATGTCTGAACTGGGGTGGCAGAGTGGGCTAAAGAACGGTGATGGATCAAACCCAGATCTTTTTACTGGGTGTGAGTGTTTGATTGGTTCAGATGCTCCGTCCATCACCACCCCCTTTTGTACCGCTTTGGCCGCCATAAGTGTGGCAGGGTATGCTCAGACGTGAGTCCCCTGCTCACTTTGCCACTGGATTCAAGCAAGACGGGCTGAAGACGGCTGTAATGCCAGAAACCGGTCCTCTGAAGCTTGTTTCCGGTCCAGGGAAGGCATGGCTTGGCAGTTCGGGCTGGACTGTTCCCATGAGGCACAGGGTCAGACTGATTTGCATATAGCCATGTCTGAACTGGGGTGGCAGAGTGGGCTAAAGAACGGTGATGGATCAAACCCAGATCTTTTGACTGGGTGTGAGCGTTTGATTAGTTCAGATGCTCCGTCCATCACCACCCCCTTTTGTACCGCTTTGGCCGCCATAAGTGTGGCAGGGTATGCTCAGACGTGAGTCCCCTGCACACTTTGCCACTGGATTTAAGCAAGACGGGCTGAAGACGGCTGTAATGCCAGAAACCGGTCCTCGGAAGCTTGTTTCCGGTCCAGGGAAGGCATGGCTTGGCAGTTCGGGCTGGACTGTTCCCATGAGGCACAGGGTCAGACTGATTTGCATATAGCCATGTCTGAACTGGGGTGGCAGAGTGTGCTAAAGAACGGTGATGGATCGAACCCAGATCTTTTGACTGGGTGTGAGTGTTTGATTGGTTCAGATGCTCCGTCCATCACCACCCCCTTTTGTACTGATTTGTAGTAGGGCTTAGGATGCAGTAGGAGCTTTTGAAAACAGAGCTTATGAAGGAGCCTGGGACTAATAAGTCATATCCCAGTATACAGCACATACTATTTCTTGAAATGTGAAGGAAAACAATCATTTACTCACTCTCGCCATAGCCCATTCCATACAGATAACTACATACACACCAACAAAAGAAATCAGAAATATAAGCCACTAGGAATTCCGATAAATAGCTCAGTATTGAATGGCTAGGAATTCTAAGGGCTGTAAAACACCCAATGAAGGTCTTGGGAATAAGGCTCAAGGTTATAACCACGTGCAATTCTGAGGGGAAAACGATGGGTTACACCAGCACCCCAATAATAAGCAGAAAGTCTCAATTCTGAGGGGAAAACGATGGGTTACACCGGCACCCCAATAATAAGTAGAAAGTAGAAAGTCTTGATGAAAGCGCTGTGAATGAGAGTCCAAGTAGAATGCAAATGGTAAATCCCTCACTGCATTAGTGCACACGTAGTATACAAGCTATGGATGTACGTCAGTACAACACGATCTTTTAGATCTTTACAGTACTTTACAACGCTGCCATTACAACGCAAGTCGTTACAACGACTTGCGTTGGTGTGCGCGGATTGAGGATTATTATAATTTTATATTCCAACACCAGCCCACGTAACAGTAGGGAAGGTGTTGGAATATAAAATTACAATATTCCTTATCCAACAGCGCCATCCAGCGCAAGTCGTAGTAACGACTTGCGTTGTAATGGCATCGTTGTAAAGGTAGTGCGGTGTAAACACCGCGTTGTAAACGATGTTTCCTCAAGCTATTCAGCTCAATGTCCAAGAATAGCTGACTCAGGCTGAATGCCCAGGAAAATGGAGCAAATTGGAAAAAGAGCTGTCGAAAAATAATGGACATGCTGAAAGTAAGGGAGCCAAATTTGGTTGTCAAGCCTAGAAATGGCCGCTGAGACTCCTGTGTCTCGTACAAGCTTGGAACCGCCAATCAGGCGGCTCCATGTCACATCATGTCGGAGCCACGCGTAGGCCTGGGTGTGGCTGGGGGTGTGGTTATGCCGGCTGCGAACCTCCGTAACCCATTGCAGCCCCCAAAGGGCTGACTGGGTGACGGCGCACTGACGACCCCCGACATTGAGGTCCATGGAGGACGGACTGTCAGGTAAACTGATGCTAGCTGAGCCGGTGAAGGTTCTGCTTGTGGAAACCCAGTAGTTTTCCATATCTGTATGGTGTTAAGGAACCATGACTTTCACACAGCACCACTTCCATAGTAAGTGCAATGGGCCACCATAATCTAAAAGTCTTCTTAACCACATGCGCGCGGCGGGTTTTCCCGCTGCGCGCTGAAGTTTTTAAAACCCCGCGGTTCATGAGCGCACGACAGGTAAACCTCATGACGAGCTGAGCTCGTCATCAGCGCAGAAGGGGTTAATGTCTCTATCTGCCACGCTTAACTAGAAGACATGGATTCGATGAGAGTCCCTGAGGTCCTCCACTGCACAGTAACCTCTTGCTAAGAAGGAGGGGAGCGTGGGTAAAGGGAGGGAGAGAGAGACCTGAGCTCTTGCTGGTCGTAGGTCAGAGATGGTAACACCTGGCCTGGAATTGGGGTCAACATCCTGATATGGCGAGCCTCTGCCATGTGCATGGAATACTGCTAAACAAATACAACCCTCACACTGGTAGCGGATGGAGGAGAATCCATGTTCGTGCAAGCACGCATTGTATGGTGAGTGAGACCTAGTAGCAGTGGTGGAATGCATACACTTTGCTTCCAAGCCAACACTTACCTGTATGCTGAGCGTATGTCCGGGGCGTGAGAGCCAGCATCAACCTGGATGCCAGCGACACCCAGCCATCATAAACCTCGTAGCTTCCAGTAAACTCTAAACAAACAAATAAGACAGACTTCAGAAAACAAGAAGACAGAGAAGGGACCGCAGGGGAACCGACTGGAGAAACACAACGCACGTGTGGCCCGCTAAGCAGGAGAAATGGGATGCCAATGCAATGACATATGGTTGCCGGACAAGCGGATCTTAAATCAGAGAAATTTTATACCACTCTGTGCCAACTTCCTACATGTGTCTTATGACCAGCAAGCTCCACCCCTTCGGTGAGTAGTGATCTAGCTTCCGGATACCCACCACACCGTTCTCCGCAATCGCTGTTCACTTCTCTATCAAAGCTAACGGTCCTCAGATGATTACAAAGAGTCATGGGCCCTTCTCTGGTCATTCTTCAGTTAAACTCCTGACATAATCCCTCTGTATCCTTTCTCACTACCAAATGCCATGCACGCCAAGTGTCACTATTGTTACACAAAGCAGCAGCAGTTCCATCACTGGTGGGTTTGTGGCTCGTCAGAGAGGTGTGCATCCGAAGGTGTGCGCAAGTTCTCTCAGGCACCAATCTTTGATCCGATTGTGACTAAGAGAAAAGAGCTGCGCTTCTCCCCCACCAAATTGATTGGCATCACATTAGGTGACATCATGCCCCCTTTGACCCAGGTGACATGACTACTTTAGCACCACATATAAAAGGATTAAAACATCAAATATACTCTGAAAAGAATCATAAAATCCCAATGACGTGAATACGATAACTCTAAATTCTCAAGTAGGTAGAGCATCTCAGCTCCATCCCATAAAGAATAACTTTAAATGTATGTACGTGAAATGTACACGGTGACTCCCCCAGCACCCCCCAGGACACACAAAGCTCTTCCTTTTCGGGCTCGGCTGATATGCAGGGTCAAGATCTCTCCTTTGCTGGAAGTTTGAAAATGTAAAATAGCGCACTAACCCCCAGATTCATCAAAGTCATGTTTTGTGAGTCCTTAATAGCGAATTTTAAGGATTTGCTATTAAAGACTCGCAAAACGGGATGCATGTGGAAATCGCAATATTTTTTGCGATTTCTATTGCTTCCTTATTTGCGATTCGCTAATTGCTAATTGCAAATAAGGAATGGCTTTCCCATTCATTCCTATGGGCCTAAAATAGCGGCCCCAGATTGCGAATTCGCAATTTTTAAATGGTTCATGCATTGCATTTAAGGAATTTCAAATTGCGATTCCTTAAATGCAAATAATCGCAATGTAGCGATTTCTAAAATTGCGATTTTTGCATTTGGGATGATGCATCCCAAATGCAAAAATACCGCTCGCAAAGGGCCAGATTCTCAGAATCTGGCCCTTTGTGAGCGGATTTTGGTTTGATGAATCTGGCTGTATAAGCCTTTTCGGGAGATCCCTGGTAACGAGACGGGGAGATGCCAGAGTTGGAATCACTGCTTACTGCTTTAGTTCCTCTCCCTCAAACCCTTCCCCTCTCGAACGTCACAAATTACTCATCGATAATCGTTGACTTCATGCCGGACAAAGAAGCACTGGGTCCAATTCCGTACGTGATCCTTGATTTGACTATTAGGGCAATAAAATAGTGAATAAAGCCTGTGAAATAAATCTGCAATTGGAGAGAAAAGTGGCATTCGAGACGTAGCTTAAGAGGCATCTCAAATTTCCTCCAAAGGCCACTAAATGCAAGAGGAATTCTACCTAGTACTCACACAATATATCTCAAATTCTGCAAAAGGCTTGTTAATCCAATACCAGTTGGCGAATATGGGTGTGGTTCTGTGAAAGGATTTACTGTCAGGTATTTTGGTGTTTTCAACAGGCAATGAGTACAGAATCAGAATGTGTGAGTTCTAATCACACCAGTGTAAATAGTTAATAGGCGTGTTTGGTCAATTCTGTGTCGAAGTGTAAAGTACCCTAAGTTTGCTTGACACATCATAGTCAAACTTTGCCCTGTCCCTTTTACCTTATGCCTGTCCACCGGGACCAGGAAACTTGTTCAGGGACATGCTTTGGACCTGACACCGTCTTCCCTAAACCTCCAGGTCTTGTCAAGTGCACATTGTGTTACATTTTTTAGAAGCTTCCCTCTTAGCATATCTGGAGAACCATTTACTGACAAGGTCGAGATCAATTCGTTTTTCTAAAATGGCCCAGCCCTAGCGAAAGGTGTATCCTATACCAACTGTATACTTTTTGGGAAATGTTTGTCTTAGAGGCAAACAATTCCGGTCATACGATGGTTCCTGAGCGGGAGTGAAGGAGGAGGAGAATACATGGGTTAAATGAAGAAAATTGAATTTTATTGGGCTTAGCATGTCTGAGTTAGTGCACTAGTCCACACGCGTGATGAAGGACATGCACCTCGACTCCTGAGTCTCTGACACGTAATGTTCTGCAGTGCCACAAGCAGATCCTCGCCGCCATTTTATCTTCCACTGGCCAATGAAAAGCCTAGAGTCCAATGCCTCTCTGCCTGTAGCTGGTACTAAATTCTTTACAATCTACACTAAACCGCCAGGGGACGAGAGGTTGCAAGATACTATGGCTGGCACAATCCCACACGACCGGTGTATTGAACGCACTGTTTTACTGACATGTTGACCATAGTGTTTACCGGACACAAGAGTTTACAATAGGGTAAACCCCAATAGCGATGTATGGGCTTTAGGTGTGTGGTTGGTCTGAAATAAAGGTAAGTGTTTCAAATGATACGGCCTGGAGGTACATCCTAACCAACAAGCAAACGGAGCGCTGTACAAAGGGGGATTGAAGGGAAGGAATGTAGAGATGAGGGAATAGGAGAGAAGAGGGAGTCGCTGAATGTTGGCAAGAGGGGTTTCTACCTCGCAATTTACAGTCTAAAGGTAAACCAGTGATGAGGGACAGCTACAGTTCTCTTCTAGCGCATCGGAGCCCAGCGTTGGTCTACGGGAAGGGAGTGCTAGATCCTAGGTGCATTTCACCAGGGAATCTCTGCTTCTCCTTCATGCACCTCTTGTCTCTACGCTGATGACCTTGCCACTGCGGATCTTCATTGTCGAACCAGAGATCCAGATCTTGCTTGTGAGGCATGGTCAAGGAAATGATTTTGCAGGTTTGTTAGTGAAGCGGCAGACTCTGGAGGTGATACCAGCTGGTACCGTCGGGAAATCGATTTCTTTAAGGGTGGAAGACATTCTTCTAAATGTCCCAGGTCCCTCATTGCGTCAGGCAGCCAGGTGAGACACGACTCTCGAGGGTTCACGTGCGATTCTGGGATAGGAGCGAGTACAGTTTTGCCTCTGTTGAGGTGAGATAGGACGAGGGCTGGGCCGGTTGTGAAGATTTATTTTGGTAGAAAGTTCTCACTTTGCAGAGCATGAGTTGGTGTCTTGTTTTTATTTTTTTAAACAATTGTGCTATATTGGTTTTTAAGCTGAGGGTAGTGTTGATGTGCAGTTGTATGCATATGTCTCAGTAGACTCATGGGTTCAAGCCTCCATGCACACATTTCTCATGGACCTCACCAACAATGAGCACAAACATGTGTCCGATTCTCTGAAAATAACCTGAAAACAACCACAAATTTACTTCTGTAGATTGTATCCTACATTTAGAGTACATTTCTCATTAGTTTGGCATTGGAAAAGGTTTCAAGAGGTTGTATGTCATAATGTAGTGTATAGAAATATCGTTTGATATAAATATCCTGTCCTACAAGTTGTTTACAAATGTTTTTTTCCATTGGATGTAGATTTTCTCATAGAGACTCCAATTTGACAAGTGTTTCTAGACAATATTTTAGATATACATTATGTTGACGATATTCTGACAATGATATTCCGGTACCAGATCTTTCACGACTACTCCTAGGAAGCCGTGCCAGTCTGGGTTTCCAGAAGTATCCATTGGAAGCTGAGACTGTCACTGATTTCCAGAATTGTTCATGGGAAATTCTGACTGTCGATTTGAGTTTCTAATCCGCCTTTTGTTAAAGGCAAATGTCAATCTGCACTCACATATCAAACCGCTTGCATGTGTAAGTTGAACATACATATGCAAATAGCTTTTTAAATCAGCCTAGATTTTTTAAAGGGATCTTCTTTTGCAAACTATTGGCCCCGTAAAATATGGTAGCTCCCTCCTCGCCAAGCCAGCTGTTGCCCCCGTTTGTTTGGAGTCCTTGGACGCACCAGGGTCACACTGGTGGAACATCTGATGGCTCTGCCTGATTTAACCTTCAAACCTAGAGCCCCAAACACCAGAGGGCCACCAGGTCACAGTGACAGCCGTCCCACCCCGTTGAGGCATCTTCTCGAGTGTATCTCTGGCCTATTTGCCTATCACTCATACCACAGAAACCCTCCCAGATATTGTGATAAAGATTAGGAACATTGACATGTTTCAGCTCATATTTTGTTTTAGTCCAGCTTTTGACAAGACATCTCATTCCTTTCTCTAAGTCATTTTTTTGATTTATAGATGTGCTTAGTGTGTATGTCATTTTGGTAAACATTGTTTAATATTTTTGGAGTTCACCTTGTTATGAGCATTCGCTTTATTTACTGGGGGACGAATATGTGTTGTTCACTATGTGGCCCACAGATAGTTAGTTCTATAAAGTGCTTTATATTCGCTTACTCACTTGACTGACCCAATAACCCATGTGTAGCATCACACAGACAATATGAAAACCCTACTCCAATGTAAGATAAATGCTCACTATTGTGCTTCCAGTCTCACCACTCAGTGCTTGTGAATTTTAGCACTGAGTGAGAGCAAATACCACCCCATAGAAAGTATTGGGTCACCACTTTAATATTGGGCAAGAGGATAACGGATAATCTATGGGTCACACTGTGAACAAAAACCTTCCCTTTCTCTGTAAAGTAGTTTGTGAGAAATAGAACTCCATGGAAATTATGAAATAGCATATGAAATTAATAAATTGTGTGCAAAATATGAATAATAGGGAGAGGTTTATCTTGAGAATCCTGAAGTAGAAATCCTGAAGGACACAACAAAGGATTAACTGCCGAAACATGTCAATATTATACAGCATTTGCAATGGTTACTTGGAAGGGGCGTTAGATGGGTAGGCAGTGCACAATGTTGGCAAAGGATGTCTATTTAGCAAGAACATTTATTTATATGATATGAAAAAAAGATTTACTGTTTTCCTAAAGAGCTATCAACTGACATGAACGTTTAGATACTGTTAGAAGATTTAAAAAAAGCTACAATATAGAAGTCGCAGCAAACAAGGGGCACCCCATAAAAGCCAGCCACCAAGAAAGGGGTGAGAATAGAGTAAAGGCTGAAACCTAGGGTGAATACAAAGGATGGGGGCGGGGGTAGAAGTACTAGAGAATCTTTTTGCCATAAACCCCACAATTCGCAAAAATCATACAGTTTGGGGCTGTAAAATAATATTTTAATATTTACAAACCCCATTCGTGTTTCAGAAAAACTTTTCCAAATGGGAAGCCTTTTTTTCATAAATGAAGAAGTATCGTTTCTTTAAAGGACACTGACAGCTTTGCTTTTTCTTAAAAAAAAAGTTTGGGGAATACAAAGACAGGGATGGTGGTGTTCTGTTCTTCTCTGGGCACCATCCCTGTGTTTGTAGACAATCTCAAAGGATTGCAAAGAGCAGCCCCACCAGTATTATTCATTAGGAGTGTAATTGTGTGATCCCCTGTAAATGGAGTATTAAGATGGAAGCTTCGTACTTAAATCGTTCGATAACTTTATTTC
Source organism: Lissotriton helveticus (assembly GCF_964261635.1). NCBI lineage: Eukaryota > Metazoa > Chordata > Amphibia > Caudata > Salamandridae > Lissotriton > Lissotriton helveticus. The sequence goes on from NC_136073.1 coordinate 19,614,858, forward strand.
GGCCACAACGGACCATAAAAGTTCATGATAAAATGCATACATTACAGAGATTAAAATAATAAATACGAGCTACATTTAAGATGCAATAAAATACACAGATTTACAAATTAGAGCTACGATACTGTATAAAATGGTAAGACATTATTAAACATAGATTTCATTATCGAACGTTCACATTATATAGAAGACAAAAACTCCTTCAAGTCACTGGATGCATTGATCAATTTCCTGCGTCTATGCCACATTGCATTAAAAAAACGTGAAACGGCGAAAATGATAGGGGGGTGCGTATCATACTTTAGCACTCTAAGTGCTAGTGCGCACTGACGAAAACCTAGGTTTCTACAAATTGAAATCACTCAGTGTTTTCGTGCAGCTTGATACGCTGGACAAAAAAAGAAAACATGAGTTTCATTTTCCAGGTGGAATTTGCAGGCTGGGCACTCTGCGCTCTTATTACTATCCCATTTGCTGGTGAACACTCCGAGTGAAGAGTACCCAGTCTAAATTGCATATATAATTTTCTTGCTGATGCAGGGTATATCAAATCTAAAAATTCTTCCTTTTTGTAATCTACTTTAACTTGGAGGAACTCAGTGGTCATTCTTCCCCCCTCACAACTCGCATGAAGGGATGCTAAATTGTGATTCCTGTAGTGGCGGACCAAGTCAGCTTTGGTCAGCTCCGGACAGGCTACGTCCGGGGTTTCCCAGAGCTCCGATAGGCCAATTCTGCAACTAGTTGCCTTTATATGGGTCAGCCACCTGATGTTCTTACTTTTTAGTGCATCCCAAATTTCCCTGAATTCGTTTTTATAACAAACAAGTTCCGGCACGGTCCATAGTCTTTTCCAATATGTTAAAGGGCGTAATGTCATGACCTCCTCAATAGGGAGTAGCCCTAGATCCATACATAGAGGTACGAGCGGGGTGCTCACAGGAAGACCCAATATGTTCCTCAAGAATGCGTGTTCTACCTTAATTAAATTGGGAGATTATTGGTGACCCCAAAGTTCGGCCCCATATAGTGCTGCCGATCTAGCCTGTACATTACAAATTTCGATGACTGGAGCCGCAGGCTTAAACTCAGACTCTCTGTGCAGCTTCTGGATCCCCCCCACCACTTTTGTTAACTTGAGTGCAGCTTTCTCCAACTGCGAATCCCATTCCAGGTGTTCTCCCAAAGTGATACCCAAGTGTTCAAAGGTCTTAACTCTCTCCAATGGGATTCCACCCAGAATGGGGTTCGGGCGTGTCTGCCTCGGGGGGATTAAAAATCATAAACTTAGTTTTATCTAGGTTTATCTCCAGACCCCTAGATGCACAGAAGTCGGCGAAGCCATCCAAGGTACGTTGGATGCCCGTTGATGTCTTGGACAACAACAGAGTGTCGTCCGCGAACATCAAAGCGGGCACCCGACCTGTAACTAACCTCTAGGCGTCTATATCCTTGGCTCCAAGGAGATGATTGACTAATCCATTAATGTACAGACAGAACAGGGTGGGGGCCAGGACGCATCCCTGGCGCACCCCTTGGTTCACCGGGAAGCGGGTTGACAATTCGCCATACTTCCCGCGCCTTACTTGGGCATAAGTACCAATATGAAGCCTCATTAAAACATTCAGGATATAGCATGGTAGACCAAGTTCATATAGTACCCTCCACAGTTTGTCCCTGGGTACCAGGTCAAATGCTGACCGCAGGTCAACAAAGATCATGTAGATGCTGCCACCCTCTACAATCACAGTTTTCCAATATAAGACCTGAAGTCTAAATAACTGGTCCACAGTTGATGTACCCAGCCTAAAACCAGCCTGGAAAGGGGTTAAAATCTCATTTTCCACCATCCAACTCTGTATTCTATCTAGGATGATCCGTCCGATCAATTTTTGAGTAACGTCTATCAGGCTGATGGGCCTGTAATTAGAAGGTTTTAGGGGGCAGCCTTTTTTATAAATAGGGACTATTTCGGCGCCATGCCAGGTGTCCGGAGGATCCTTATCATTTAATATGGCATTATAAAGAGCACATAAATAGGGGGCCCATATTTTCGGTTCATACCGAAATAAATCTCCCGGTAACTTATCCAGACCAGGCGCCTTGTTGGGAGCTAATTTGGAAATAGCGGCTTCCACCTCCAGGGAGGTAATCTCCCAGGCTTCCTCCAGTCGATCCTCGTGGGGGAGGCATGGGAGAGAAATTACAAGGCCATCGTCGCTCGAAGAAGCGTACAAGGCCCCAAAATGTAATTCCCAAGCGGACACAGCTATATTTGGTTCATTTGCCAAATTGCCCGCCCTACTCCCGCAGCTGATGATTGTCCAACAGGAGTTTGAGTCTTTGGACTTTAATGCGATTCTAAGGTCTTCCCAGTTGTCTGCCTCCCACTCTTTCCTTTCCTTCTGAATGACCTGCTTGTACAAGTGCTGATAGTGCTTGATCCGGGTTTTATCGTGAGATTTAACCGCAAGGATCAAATCCTTTTTAGCTTTCCTACAGTTGGCATTATACCAAGGATGGGCTAAAGCTGGTTTTGCTTTTGATCTTTCTTCCGGATAGAACACGTCAGATAGTTTCTGGATGAGCCCTTGATGTGTATTCAAAGGCTCATCCCCTAGTCCTGGGTGCGAAGCATTAACCTCCACCTCGCCCATATCACTCAGGTACGGCAAGGCCCTTTGGTGTAAATCAGCAAGTTTGTTAGGAGAGCCTAGTATCTGTGGCCATTTAACTCTCCGCCTGTTGTTAGTTAATAGTAGCGGAGGGTCTATAAGATTGAAATCAGAGTCTGGATTAGACAAACCCAGACTCCCTGGTTTCAACGTCATGACCAAGGGGTTATGGTCACTGTCTTTCCTAGAATAAATCGGAAAGTCCAGAACCATGCCCCAAGTTCTAGGCTCCACCAGAATATAATCAAGAATGGAATATTGTCCTTCTCTATTGAATGTCATTCGGCCGGGTCTATATGAATTTGTCAGCCCATTACAGGCTCTAAGAGAGGACAAGAGGGTGAGGGAGTTAATTTGAAGCACCAACGGGTTCCAAGCTCTAACTACCGGTATCTGAGGTTCCGGGATATACCAGTGCTGGTCCTCATCACCTGGGCCATCTTGGGTTTCATCAGTGAGTGGCTCAAACTGACAGTTGAAACCGCCACCCACTATTAAGGTGACTGTTGGATCAAGGGTTGAAATAAACTGCCTGAGTTGATCTATGGCTCCAGACTCCTTCCCACTCGGGGTTGGTCGTGAGTAAATGTTTATTAGGGCAGTTTGTCTATTTTCTGGAAGTGTAAGGAGGACACACTGCACATCTTGTGAATCAGTAGGGATCTGTACTGCCTGGGCCCCCAGGTGAGTACCTACCCAGATACTAAGTCCCCCTGAGGGTCTGCCCCTACCCTTCGTGGTTGCCTGTATACTGAAGTTGGAAAACCCTCTCCTTGTTATATCTCCCAGTGCCCAAGTTTCCTGAATTAGGCAAACATCACTTTTCTCCACAAATGCTCCCCAGTCTGGACACGACAGTTTGTTTTTGATCCCGGCCACGTTCCAAGAGAGGATTTTAATAGATTCCTTTAGCACCCCCACCCCAGTTTCAGATTGCACTAAGTTTGAGCGATTGCCCTGGGCAAGCAGGTCCTACTTAAATCACATTGCAGACCAAGGGACAGATTGCGAATAGTTAGCGACAATTTGAAAACATTACTTGCGACCTGTCTCTTTGTACATCTAGCTACAAGTTCTGCATCACAGCAATATTTTCTCAGGAGTGTCCTTGGAGGAGGCTTATTTGCATATTTTCCAATAGGTAGAAAACCTCACTAGATGCGGACCATCCAGTCACTTGGTACTGGAGTCACCCTTTAATCCTTGCCACTACACAGGGAGTGTGAATATAGACTCAGAATACCGTGGGGCACTGATCTCATAGACAGGAAGGATATCGAGCGGAACAAAATTGAGAAAAGTATGAATAGATTTTCTATAGTTAACTCCAGATAAATGTACTTCAACACTATATATATATATATATATATATATATATATATATATATCTTCAAGGTACACACATGTGGAGTTAAGAATAGTAAATCTATACTTCCCTACATACACTTCCCTTTCAAAATGTTGTGCAAGTAGTTATTGTGCCACAATATTCTTGCACTCGATATTCCAGAGCACAATCTACAGTGAAAGGGCCAAGTGCTGAAACTGATTTACTTGATCATCAAAGATCCGAACAAAGTGGCCTGACACCTGATGATATGTTTGGCTGTAGTTGCGTTTCCTGAACGTATGCATTTTGGGGTTTTAGAGTATGGGTGTTAGAAGTACCAATTTCACTGGGAACATTTTGCAGAGCTGACATGCTTCACAATTTACAAATATTTAAATGTGTTCTACGTTTGCAAATCTTTACGTACATCAGAGATTTCGTGCAAAATTGTGGTGTACATTTAGTGTGAAATAATTCTTCCATAAAAATTCGTTTTTTTGAGTAGCTTTATATATACTGTTTAACACCATCCGTGTGGCGCATTTTCCCGCTGTGCGCTGAAGTTTTTAAAAACCCGCGGTTCATGACGAGATGAGCGTACGAGAGGTGTACCTCATGACGAGCTAAGCTCGTCATGAGCGTCGAAGGGTTTAAGGACATAACCAACGTTGGAAAGTTTTGAAATGAAGTCACGTAGTTTATGAAAATCTAGTTTTTGCATAGTATTGCCGAATAGTCTAGTGGGTATATCGAACAGTAGATCCCTTATCTATGGACTCTAATGCATACTTAGAAAAATCTTGCTGTCTTTACCGGGACTTTACCAGGACACAGAAGATTTGTTGCCTTTTTCTCAATCTTCTCGTAATACACAGGAAAAAAATTTAATCCATCTGAGTTAATTCTAATGCTGAAAATTGAGCAATATCTTAATGTATTTTGAATACCAGGCCTTAGACTTTTGAAAACACTTAAGAAATGCTGGAGTGGAGCATATCTGTAAGGAATCGTATTTGTTGTCTAGTTGTGTGGATGTACGCGGGAGGTCCTGTAATTAAACATTTGAATGGGAATTGCTGGCTGCAATAGAATGCAATAAATTGCAAGTTGACTTAGCAGTAATGCACATTGTTAAAGGCTGCTTCATTATATGCAACCCGCGCCGGCGAGCAGCTGCATGGTGCATGTAACATGCCTGGCCACGCGCAGGAAGATGTGTTCAGAGCTTGAGTCGCACTGCCTGCTGAACATGCTTAACAAGATGGCGCGACCCCTGTCTCTCTTGAAATGTATAGGACCGTCATGCTGGGAGGCGCAGGGGTGAATGCCTGGAGGTGTGTCTTGTAATGGTGACTCACAACTCTGACCTGTGCTGTGTTCCTCTTTGACCCCGCCAGGTACCATGATAAGCAGGAAGTCACCAGCAATTTCCTGGGGGCCATGTGGTTGATTTCAATCACATTTCTCTCCATTGGTTACGGCGACATGGTGCCGCACACCTACTGCGGCAAGGGCGTCTGCCTGCTGACAGGGATCATGGTAAGCTGGCTTGGAGGCTGCATGTAAATGTAAATGTAATTGAGCTTGTAAAGCGCACTGCTACCCGTCCGTAGGTTTCTTGGCGCTGTATAACTCTGGGGAACCCGTCCTGGCTTTCCCTGTGGGATGGTCCCTTGCTGGGAGTCCCCAAGGTGGAGCCAGGCATCACCGGAATTGATGGAGCCGTTGTGGAGATTAGGCAAGCTAATGCCCAGAGTTGCCGAGTGGAACCCCTGATTAGAGTAAGCACCGAAGCGAGAATTATCGAGTCCGCTGACCCAAGTCCACGACCCTGCCGCGTCGGGAATTGAACCCTGGTCCCAGGCCGACTTCTGCTCCCGGGTCTGCCGCCTCTAACCAGTGAGCCACACCACTCCACGTGGCACAGTCTTGTAGCTCATGGGCTTCTATTTTTACCAAGGAAATAATTGCAGGTTCTTCCCCTCCCCTCTCTGCAAACTTCTACCTACCCCCACTGTCCTCAGCAGAATGTTGCATTACCAGTTAACCCTAGCAAGCACCGTCCGGCAACCTTGTAAGCTTGTGCGCTCAGTCACCTTTAGTGAAACAAAAGGTTGTGGATCACAGCTAACACCACCAAACAGAGAAGCATTGACGCACAAAACAGAAAATCAAGACATAAAGTCTTGTAAGAGCATTTGGGGGGGCCTTTTGACACTTTCTTTTGTCTTCCACCGATTCTTCTTATCCTCCTGGTGGAACTCCAGCTGTATTGCTATTTCCTGCCTGGATTTCGGCTTACATTTCAATTTTCCTCATTCATTTCCAGCTGACATTCTACTTTCTTAGCTGCACCTCCATTCTGACTTTGATGTTCCTAGGTGGAAGTGTGTTAAGCTCCCAATTGCACTGATTTGAGCTCTCCATAGGTTCTCAGTTTCCCTATTTCACCTCCATCACTTCCAGCATTTACCTTCATCTGTAGTTTCCATTCTCCTGTTTTCATCTATCACTTTTTTTCCATTGTCCTTGTTTGATCTCTCTCAATTGTTGGTATTTTATTTGACACCTTTCCTTAGTTCATAATTGTCTGGTTCACATTGAGCCATTGTTTTTTTATGATTGAACGACACCATATCCAGGTTGTCAATATCGACCTCCAGTCACATCACATTCACTACATCGTCTAATACGTCTATACTATTCTTAACTCCACCTTTAATGCAGTGGTTATGACAATGTATTAGATGGCTATTTTTGTTCTTTTTTTTATATAATTCGTGCAACATAGTGAAGTTAAACCATTCCCCTGGTTGGGCCTTTGGAGAGACTCCTGGTATCCTGGCTTGACCACTTATCAATCCTTACTTCCATGTCCTCATGTCACTCACAACTTCACATTAGATGTAACTATTCAAGCTCAATTCATATTCCCCATTTTCTTGGTTTGACCCATATCCATTTGCTTTCCTTTCAGCAATTTGATCCTCTCTCACAGGTCCAAATTTCTTGATTTGAGCTCCAGCCATATTTCCAAAGTCCCTGATTTAGTCTATTTTTCGCATCTTTGGGAGTCCATGTAGGTTTCAATTTCCCTTTTTAGGCCTCCGCTAGCAGGAAAGGAAGGAACAGATCATAGAAAACGACCTGTGTCCCATTCCTGCGGTTGCAACACCATGATGTTCTCTGGTCCTTCCTGACTCACCCTAATGCAGTTATTGAGAACCGGTGAATGTTTCTGATTGGTTTGCTCTGCATATACTTCCTCAAACATCACTGTCCAATGCATTTTGTTTTTGCTTTGCCACAGGGTGCCGGGTGCACGGCTCTCGTGGTGGCTGTCGTTGCCAGGAAGTTGGAGCTGACCAAAGCCGAAAAACATGTTCACAATTTCATGATGGATACACAGCTAACCAAGCGGGTAAGGATGTTGGGTAGGTGGGAGGAAGATAGATGTTGGGTTCCCGGAGGATGGTTGAGAGGAGATGTACAGGTGTGTCAGAAATACACTATTGGTCCGATTATCTGACTTCCTACGGTCTGGAAGGCCGCTCCATTGTAGCTTTGAGCCACAGGATGTCACTGTAGTGTCTGTGACTGTCACACATGCAACTTGCAGATAATGGTCCAAAAGCAACTCTCAGTGGCCACTCTAAGTGCAGTATTATCTTATGGTTGGATACGTCCAGCAGTTTTCTTCTTTTCCACAAGGGCCTCTACAGTGTCTCTGCTGTAGAGATGTATGTCAGTACAACGTGGTTGTTTTCAACGCGGTACTTTACATCGCAGATTTTACAACGCAAGTCGTTACAACGACTTGCGTTGGAGGGTGCGGATTTCGGAATCTTATACTTTTATATTCCAACACCAGTCCCCGTAACAGTAGGGAAGGTGTTGGAATATAAAATTACAAGATTCCTTATCCCACAGCGCCATCCAGCGCAAGTCGTAGTAACGACTTGCGTTGTAAAAGACGCGTCGTAACTGCACTGCGGGGTAACATCCGCGTTGTAAAGGATGTTCCCCCTGCTGTAGGGGTGAAATGGATTGATAGTGCTGTAACAGTGATACATAGAAGCTGGTTTACACAAAGTGCCTAGGGGGCACAAAGGGCGTTTGTGCTCACTTTTTGCACCTACTGGGCACGTTGGCACTACAGAAAGTCTGACAGAAGCTTATGCTATCTCTTTTGTATCACAGATCGTGCAGGCGTAAAATGAGCGCTATGGCGATAACTAGACCTGGACGGAAGTTCAATTATGCCCGAGTAATCAACGTAATTTTGGTAATTCCATGTTACTTTTTCGACACAGAATTACCTTTAACCCCTTCGCTGCTGGCCCGTTTTCGCCGCTGTGCGGTAAACAAACGAACAGGGCGGGACCGTGACGAACCCCAGCCGTCATCCGCACACGAGCACCGCGGAGCGTGACGGCTGGGGTTCGTCACCAGCATGCAAAGGGTTAATAACACAATTATCCCTGCTTGCATAATTAAGAGTAATTTGGGGGAGGGAATCCTACAGCGAGAGCGCATTTAGCAAGCGCAAAGGTGCATTTTGCCTTACTAAAATAGAGCTAAATGCTGGGAGTAAGGTGAGGTAAAATCCCCCAAGAGCAAATTTAGCCAGCATGAGCGGCTGCTCCCGCTCGCTATTCATGTTCTGTTGCATTTAGCGTTATTTCTTAGAGCCAAATCTGCTTGCCATCCCTCGTTTCCAGGCCCGTGAAGACAGTGGCACCCCGCTCTACCCCGTCTTCCCAGAGGTCTACCCATAGATCAGTTACAAAGACCAGAACCAGGAAGTTCTTTCTGCCTCTCTCCTGTGTTATCTCGGCCCATCCAGCTCTATATTTGTTTCTTTGATTGACTCATTCTGTTTTCTTTCTTTTCAATACACACTCTCTTAATGAATTGTTCCATTTAGGCTCCTCTCTGCCCCTTTCTTTTTCTGTTTCACTGTCTCTCTCACCCTCTTATTCCTGATTTCTCTCCTTTGCCTATCTTTGTCTTCTCATCTCTTTCTTGTTTTCTTTTTGCTTCTACCTGCCTTCTTTCTATTCATCCCCCACATTCTCTGACTTTTTCACTCCTCTCTCCTAGTTTGTCTGTGACCCCATACATCCCTGTCTCGCTACTCTCTCCTTCTATTCCACTCTCTTTGTCTCCCTCTGTCCCTCACTTCTCTTCCTTTCTCTACTTTGCCATTTTCACTCTCCATCTCTAACTTCTCTATAACGTATGCTTTCTCTCCTTCCTTCCCCCTCTCTTTCCCTTTTCACCTCTTTCTCTGCCCATCTCCGCTTGTTCCCTCTTTCACGTCTCTCTCTCTCTCTCTCTCTCTCTCTCTCTCTCTCTCTCTCTCTCTCTCTCTCTCTGTCTACCTCTCTCTGTTCCTCTAACCTCTCTCTTTCCTTTTCTCTCCCTCTCCAGTCTTTGCATACTTCATGTTTTCATGCCACAGTAGTCTCCTTCATCTACCTTTCTTTCTGCTTCATTTTTCCATTTTACCTCAAGCTCACCACAGTCCTCAAGTTAAAGAAGCACAAAATATTTTCAACCACTTTGATTTTCCTAAATATACATTTTTTTCTGTTACTCAGTAAAACTACACACACATAGTGAGGACTATTTGCAGAAGGAAATCATTCAACTTCAGAAAGCTGATAAGAGGTTAAAATCCCAAATGGAATGAGAAAAGAAGACAATATTTAAGATTCTGAAACACAGGCAGCTTTAATCTATTCATAGTAAAAATAAAAAGTAACAAGCATTTACAAAGCAAAGGGTCTCACCATTTGGAAGTATTGACTTTTCAATAGTGTTTGTCAGTGATGTGCAGCATCAGCAGAACACTTTTTTGCTGATGCTGTGCAGCACTGGAAAAGATAAAAAAGGTGTGATTCTGTGGCCGGTGCTGGTGGGCACGTCATTTCGTAGGCAATGCAACCACGTGCCTATATCCCTACAAAAGCACATCCCTAAGAAATTACATAGGCACAATTTTCTTTTATTTACTGGTACAAGATAGATAAATAATAAAAATGAAGTTTGTCTAGACCAGAAGGGCTCCTTGGTAGGCAGAGTGCCTCGCTGCAATTTGCTCGCAAGCCGTCAAACAAAAAATGAAAACAAGCATTTGCAATGCAATCGGTCTCTAATTTGGGACCTTAATGCATTTAGCTATGCAGCACATTAGCCTGGGTGCTGAACACCTACTGTTCTTTAACGTGGAGGGAAAGTAAGAAAACAAGTTACTTACCTGTACATACAGATATCCAGTATTGGTATCTTTCATAGATTCAAATGCCTGAATCATTCCCAGTCGCCGAGATGGGAGTCCCACGGTAAAATACAAAAGTAGTGCCATAGGTAATTATTAGGCCAAAAGAGGCCAAAGGCTATATCTTAGTAGCCTATCTACATCCTTATAAGGAAAGGACCAAAACTCAGCTCCAACCAATCAGCTACCAGCACCCTCTAGAACACTCCCAACAGAAGCAGTTCTCCTCAGATTTTCCAGCACAAGTGGGAAGTAAATATTCCCAAAATCACTGAGAACTGATTCCACGGGGAGGAGGGTGGGTGCATGTGAATCTATGAAAGATACCACTACTGGATAACTGTAGTTACAGGTAAGTATCTTGTTTTCTTATCCAGTATTGGGGTATCTTTCATAGATTCACATGCCTGAATCAGAATATACAAGCAGTACTCCAGTTGTACTGTCGTTTGCGAATAGTGGGAGACAAGTATTCTCAAACTACCAATTGATATCCATAACCTTGAAATATTGTAATAACAAAGCATAAATGCAATAATCATATAAAAGAGGTAGCGGATATCCGCATAATAAATGAATACATTGAGAAACATAGGAGGATAAACACTGCAAGCAATATAACAGTAAAGAAAATTAATAATAGACAAGCCTTAAAGAAATGTAAAGAATCTGACCTTTAGTGAAAAAGATGTTGTAACACAGCTTCTCCAACCGCTGCATCCTCACTTTGTGCAGATTGGAGGCAGTAGTGTCTTGTGAACATGTGGGCATTCTTCCATGTCGCAGCACGGCATATTTTGTCTAGTGTAACTCCAGCAAACAAAGCTGTAGATGCAGCAATAGTTCTGGTGGAGCGTGCTTTAGCCTTCCCCGTGAGAGGTTTATTGGCTTTTTCGTGGCAGAATTGAATGAACCCATCTGGCTATTGTGTCTTTTGTTACTGCGGTTTTCTGCTTTCCTTGACCGTAGGCTTCTAACAGTTGATCCGTCTTTCCGATATCTTTTGTAAATAACATTTCAAACACCTTTTTACATCCAACGAATGTCCACCTGTTTCGGGATCATTAAGATCCTCAGAAAGATCTCCCACTATCTCTCCCCAGACTCTCGCAAGCAGGCCACCTTGGCCTTAGTATCTTCTAGACTGGACTATTGTAATGCCCTCTATATGGGCAATAACAAGAGACTCATCCATCGACTTCAAATGGTCCAGAATGCTGCAGTGAGGATGGTGTTGAATCTTCCTAGATACAGCTCGGCCTCGGCTGCACTCAAGAGCTTGCATTGGCTTCCAATGGACCGTAGGATCATGTTTAAGATCCTTTGTCTGACTCATGAAGCCTTCTATGACGCCGGTCCGGATGGCATCAAGTCACTGGTTCATTATTATACTCCTAGCAGATCTCTTCGATCCTCTAACAAAAATCTCCTCGCTGTCCCTAGGTTTTTAAAGGCTAAATGGGGTGGCAGAGCGCCTAAGCTGTGGAATTCCCTCCCTTTAGAGCTCTCAGGGCAGCCCTCACTTCTTTTGTTTTGCAAGGCCTTAAAAACCTGGCTTTTCTCTGAGGCATACCTGTAAGCTTGCCCCTATTGTCTTTGTCTTGGATGCACCGTTCTAGCCCCTTGATGCCCTTGGGCTAAGTTTGCGCTCTATAAGACCACATTCATTAATTCATTCATTCAATGGAAAGCCCTTTAAACCGGACCAGATGGATTTGGAAAGAAAGTTTGTTACATTATAGGTTCATTCAAGAGAAACTGCGTGGGAACCTTTGGAATGAACTTAGGATTCGTCCGAAGAATTATGTAGACTTGTGTAAAGCGTAAGAAGGGTTCCATGATCGTAAAAGCCTGAATCTCACTGACCCTTTTTGCTGGAGTAAGAGCCAGCAAGAGGGATACTTTCCATGTAAGGAATTTGAGTTCCGCTTTATGTACCGGTTCAAATGGTCATCTCATTAGTAGTGCTAAAACCACATTAGTCCCCACTCTGAAGGATGGGCATGTACTGGAGAAAAAGTGCAAAAAAGTCCTCTCAAGAATTGTTTTATAAGATTAGATGAACATAAAGAAGGAAGCTGCGGAGATTTCCTATATCTGGAAAGAGCAGCCAGGTGAGCCTTGACTGACGAAAAAGTGGGTCCAGACTTGGCCAGTGAGAGCAAGTAAGGTAGAATCTGTTCAGCAGGGGCTTGAATTGGATGAACTTTATTGGTTTCACACCAACAACAGAATCTTTTCCATTTTAAAAGATATGTTTTTATAGTGCTTTCGGCATGGGATTAAGACAGTATATCTCCACAGTCCTGTGAAATATTTAGATCTTTGAATTCTTAGAATTCAGGAGCCATGCGTGCAAGTGCAGGGATTGTGTATCAGGATGGACTACCTGACCCTTGTTCCGTGATAACATCTTCATTGTTGGATGAAGGCGAATGGGTCTGTCTTGTCATAACAGAAGAAGCTCCTGGAACCAATATTGTCTGGGCCAACTGGGTGCAATCAGAATTAGGTCGCAGCCCTCCAGTTTCATCTTGCTGAGCACCCTGGGGATTAATGGAATGGGGGGAAATGCTTAGGCATAGATCCCGGACAATCTCATTGAAAGGGCATTCCCTCTTGACCCCGGTTGAGGGAACCTGCTGGCATAATATTGGCATTTTTTGTTCTCCTGCTATGCGAACAGATCCAGAGCAGGTTTGGCCCATGTCTGAAAGATTTTGTTCACCTGAGTTTGTTCTAACTCCCACTTGTGGCAGCCGGATTGAGACCTGCTTAGTGAATCTGCCAGGGTATTGTGCAGACCCCTGACATGATCGGCCTTCACGGATATGCTGTGGAACGTTGTCCATTCCCACAACTCCTGCGCTTCTTGTGAAAGCGCCACAGACTTTGTTACCCCTTGTTTGTTTATGTAGTACATGCTGGTCGTATTGTTGGTACGCACCAGCACTGAATAACCTGCTATCCTTGGAAGGAAAACCTGAAGAGACAAAAATATGGCTCGGAGTTCCAAACTGTTGATGTGGTGTTGTTTTTGTATTTGAGACCACTTTCCCTGGATCTGCAAATCTTGCAGATGACCTCCCCATCCTTCCATGGATGCGTCTGTTGTAAAGATGAAGAAAGGTGAGACCGTGGGCAAGATTTGCTGTTTGGGATCACCAACGGAGGGCGTCCACCATTCGTGCAGTTATTCGGATAACATCCTCGAAAGAACCCAATGCTTGTTGCCATTATTTCTGTAATTCCTCTTGAAGAGGTCTCATCCTGAGCCGTGCCAAAGGGACTAGGTTGATTGCTGAAGAGCACATCCCTAGGAGTGATTTAAATGTTCAGACAAAAACTGACTTTCTTTTTGCAATGGCTGTTGCTAATTTGTGAAGGCGCACCTAACGGTCTTGAGACAAGAATGCTTTGCACTGAACGGTGTCCAGGGATTCCCCTAGGAACTAAATGACCTGAGTTGGAAGCAAATTCAATTTTCCCTTGTTCAAAATGAGTCCCAGCGTTTTGAATAGATGGAGACAAGTTGTTGTAGCAAGATTGGCTTCCTGTTCCAACGGAGCCTTGAGCAGCCAATCGTCGAGGTATGGAAAAACTTGGATCCCTCGGGATCGTAAAGTTGCTGCTACTGGTGCTAAGCACTTGGTGAAAATTTGTGGCGCTGATTTTAGGCCAAATGGGAGCACCTTGAATTGATAGTGGGTGACAGCCACTGTAAATCATAGATGTTTTGAATGGATATGGATATGAAAGTACGCGTCTTCCATGTCCAGAGATGTCATGAAATCCCCTTCGTTTAAGCATCCCAGAATATTGGAAAGCGTTACCATCCAGAATATTTGTTTCTTGAGAAACTTGTTGAGTTTACGGAGGTCCAGAATTGGTCGCCATTCTCCTGACTTCTTTCTGATTAGGAAGAAATTAGAATAGAAACCTGTTCCTTTCTGCATGGATGGTACATCTTCTATTGCTTCCTTGAGGAGCATGATCAAGACTTCTTTGCGCAATAAGTGAGGACGAGGGGGAGGGGGACCCCTGGGCGGAGTAGTAGGTGGTTTCTGGACAAATTCCTGTGTGTGACCTTTGGTGACTAGGTACAGCACCCAGCGGTCTGAAGTGATCTCGTGCCACTGCTGTGCATAAGCAGACATTTTCTCCACCGGTAGGGTAGGAATGTGGACTGGCACCCTGCAAAGCTCATTGTTTTCTGGCAGAGTCACGGCCTTGTTGCTGTGTTCGCTTATGGCCGCACTGGCGAGAGAAACTAGCCTTCGATGATTGGCGGTATGACGACTGATTGTAATTTTGGCAATAATGAGGCTGGTATTGACGGTACTGTTGATTCGCCTGATAGCCGCTCCGGTATGTAGTGAAGCCTCGCCCTCTGGCTCCTCTGAAAGGTACACGCCTTCTTTTGCAGAGCGCCCAGAGACTTTGCAGTGTCTGTGTCATTGTTCAATACAAAAGAGCGTAATCAGTATGTTTCCCGAACAGTGAATCCCCCTCGTACGCCATGTCCAGGATCTTAGTCTGAACCTGAGGTCTGAAGGTAGTAGCTTTAAGCCACCCCTGGCATTGAAGAACTGCTGGTCCAGGTAATTGCCAAAAGCTCGTGTTTGACGATGTATAACACACAATCAATTGTTTCGGAGGCAGCTCGTTCACCTCCTAATAAAATCTTCGGGGCCTCCTGTGTTTGTTCCTCTGGGTTGAGATCTATCAATCCGGCCATATCTGACCACATTTGATGGTCATAACGGGCAATGATTGTCAAAGCATTAGCTTCTCTAATAGCCGCCGCCTTAGAAGAGAATGTCTTCCCCATGAGGTCCATACAACGTCCCTCTCTGTCTGGAGGAGTGGTAATAGATGTTGCAGGGTTTTTTGAACGCCTTTGTGTGGCCTGAGAAATGACTAAATCTGGCCTCGGTGACCTACAAGGCAATATGGACTGTCCTCTGGCCAGCGGTATTTTTTGTCTACACGAGGTAGCACCATCGGTATGGATGCTGGCATCTTTATGTTTTTACGCCCTCCTGCCAGATTTAATCAATAATTGAAATAGAGCGTATAATTGTTCTAGTGTCCTCCTTAAAATCATGTAAAAAACAGTCTGTTTGCTTGACAGTAATAGGTAGTTGGAACCTAGTTGCTGCTCTCTGCATCAAATTATGAAATCCTCCAATCTCTTCAGGAGGAGAATCAGAAGGTAAATGCGGAGGCAGAGATGATGTCTGAATTATGTGATCATCCCATGGATCCGGAGCATTTGTATGATTAGGTAATTCGCCTTCCTCAACTTATTCATCCGCAGAGGAAGTGTCCTGGTGTCCAGTGTCAGGTGGACCCTGTGCAGGAGCCGGTGTACTAGGTAAAGTAAGTTCTTGTACGGGAGCAAGAACCTCTACTTGAGGAAGTGGCTTCTCTGTCGGAATTTGTTGAGGAGGAAATCTTTGACGATAATCTGCCAACACAGCCTGCAGATCTTGAATAAGTTCTGGGGGAAGATGAGCCATTTCCCTCTGGCAAAATTTTTGTCTGTGATGGAACTAGTAGGCATGACGTGGAGCCATATATTGCTCGTGATAATAATGTTCCTCCTGGTAATTATCATCATCATCCTCAATGTCTTGACATTTGATATTGAGCTCAGATGGACTATGAGCTACTCTGTATGGACTCTCATCATCCTCATAATCCTCATCTTCTATGAAACCCTCTAAAAGATGGGATGGCAGTAGAGAAGAGACTTTACTATAGTCCTAAAAAGGCTGTTGAAAAGGCCTCTGAAGTGTCTTTAATTGAGAAACTCTCATCGACTGGGACATCAATGGTGCAGAAAAAGTATGGTAGGAATGTCCATCATCGATGGTCCTGTCATCGACGGTGGTACGATAACAGGCGCCCTCATCTCATCGATGACATAGTCTGCGGGCTCGTCGTCGGTGGTGCCGTCGTCAATGGCTCTGCCTTTGGCAGTATCTTCGGCAACGGTATCTTCGTCTATGGCTTCTTCGTCGACAATGGTCATCGATGGACTTCGACGGTGATCTCGTCGTAATAGTGATCCTCGTCAATGAGATAGGAGAAAAAATAGCCGTTGTTGTGACAGTTGCCGTCGACGATGGCGTCGACGATGTAACACATATCATCGACGATGCAAGAACAGTCGTCATCGAAACAGATTTTTTGAAATTTTTTCTACTTACAGAGTCAGTAGAAGAAGATCTTGGACGCTCTGTGAGTGGTGTAGAGGGCGGAGACGACTTTGGCTCAGAGGAATGTTTAGAAATCCTCTCTTTATGAATAGGTTTATCCTGAGAAGTTTTAAGATGTTTCCTTCCTTCACCTGAGGAGCTTTCTGGAGATCTGGCCTCTTAGTAGATGTGGAAGCTCGGTCCTCTTCCTCTGCCGAAGGGGGAGGTTCCTTAGAAGACTTGAGCCATAAAAATAATCTTGCCTCTCTGTCCCTTAGAGTCTTGCTGGGAAAGGTACGGCAGATTTTACAGTCTTTAGCCTCATGTTTGGGGTAGAGGCAATAAAGACAATCGTTATGAAGATCATCTACATGGACCCTCTTCTTCCCACAGGTCCTGCAGGAGCTGAAAAGGCCCTTTTTGTCCGACATACTTGCTTGAAGAGCTGAAGAACAGAAAACTGAGAAGCACTCAGGGAGACTCTCTTCCACACGATGTGCGGTGAAAATCTGAGGAGAACTGCTCTAGAGGATGCTGGTAGCTGATTGGTTGGAGCTGACTTTTGATCCTTTTCCTCTAAGGACGTAGATAGGCTACTTAGATATAGCCTTTGGCCTCTTTTGGCCTATTTTTTACCTATGGCACCACTTTTGTCTTTTACCGTGGGACTCCCATCTTAGCGACGGGAAATGATTCAGGCACGTGAATTTATGAAAGATACCCCAATACTGGATAAGCACCAAACTGCGTGACACGGCAGGCATGGGAACACATGGAGAGAAATATTGCCTTTCAGCTCTATTTTTACTATATAATGAGGGCCTTCGGTGGTCATATCACTGAAAATACAAGATTTGAAAAAAACATTATTGTCAATGGGTGATTGCGGAAGACAATTTCTATGGACTGGAATTTAAGGAATGCTAAAGTGATTCTGGTATTTTGCTGGCCTCTGCTGGTTGTTTCTATCAAGAAAGTTAAATAGAGGCAGTTGCCAGAAAAATTAAAAAAGAGAATGTCCCTCAGCAGAAAGCAATTCTGGTATTTTACTGACCTCTACTGGTCATTTTCTATCAAGACAGTTAAATAGAGGCAGTTGAACAGAAAAAAAGTCCCTAAGCGGAAGCAGACAAGTCCAAGGACTGATCTCCAGAGCCTACATTATATACCAGAGGTCTCGAATGCTCGACCTAAAAACAGAAGGACTATGGAGTGTTGAGTGAGGCAACAGAGGAGTGGGTGTGTTAGATTGTGGACGGGGCAGATGAGGAGTGTTTGGGTGCAAAAGAGCAACAGAGGCGTTTGCTGTGCTTAATTTGTAACAAAAAAATAAGTGCCAGGGCTCTTGTCAGGAGGACATTGCAGATGCACCACCCAGTGCCCCTGCCAGCGTTGCCAATGATAGTTACAACACCACTACTAACCATCACACTTCTACAGGTGTGAGGATTCGGACTATTTCAGGCCCCCAAAGTTATAAGAATGGGTTAGGCGCCAGGTACTAGTGATTTTTTTATGTATATTGCTTTAATAATTAAATGTTGTTATGGTAATCTCTAAATTAGGGAGAGTGCCATCTTGTGGCTGACTGTCACAAGTGCTGGTGTTGACAATTAAGTGCTGGTGCTGATCTCCGGAAACCACCTGCTCAAATTAAGCAGTAGTGCTTGAGGCTTGGCAGCTGAGGCCCAAAAAACATAATAAACTCAGCTAAAACTATGGAGGAGCTTCTGGGGAGGATGGGGTGCAACAAGGAGGCTGCAGGGGGGAGAGTATTTGGTGGAGGGAAGAAGCACACAAGACAAAGCTAGAAAACACCTGCACTCTCATGTAGAGATTGATGAAAAAGAAAAAAAGTGGAGCACTCAAGTTGAGCAATCAATTCAAGGATACAAGACATCCAATCAAAAGGATGGTGAAGAGACTATTTGCCGGGGCGGGAAAAACAGAAGAAAGGGAGTGGCAAAAATAAGACCGACAAGTAAAGCCAGCAAATAAATAGCAAGCAAAGAGCATTGAGAACTGAAGCAACCAATAACAAGCAACGGGTTGGGTCAAAGTCCACTGTAAGTTTTTGGTATAGCCCACGATAGGTTTAGGCAAGACCTAAAAGGTGTGCGAATTTAACTACAAAAATGTGTGAGCTGTGCCCACCTGCTGTTCCAGTCTTGTTATAGAATGTATTCTTCTAAGAGGCTTTGAATCTTTCATTCCTCCAAGGGAGGGGCAAAGTGTGTTGTCGACTAACCTGAGCTGTCAGAAACAGGAACACTTGCTGTCTGGAGGTCATTTGCCGGAATTCCCGAGCTCATTAATTCTTACAGACTAGAAAGCCTGCTCTGATGCTCTACCAATTGCCACTAAAGGACGCGCTGGCCCCACGGTATCACTATATCTCACAAAATGAAGAGTTGAATTGACTGGGCGTTCGTGTGAATGCTCCAGAAGTGTAAGGCACAGCTTGCACCTCCCCCCGCCCCTCCTCCACCACCTATATTGCTTCCTGATTGGTCTTGCAAGTAAACTTCAGAACCATCTTCCTTTTTCCACCCTTAGACACTGGGGGGCAGATTTACGAGCCCCTTGCGCCACTTTTGCGCCACTTTTAACATGGGAAAAGTGACGCAAAAGTGACGCAAGGGGCTCGTAAATCTGCCCCTGGATATATATATATATATATTTTTTTTTTTGCAGTTCCATATAGCGCAAACTCGACCCCAAGGTGTTGGAGCGTTTTACATGAGCACCGGTTACATTACACATTCATTTTATTAAAATGTTGTTTTAGGCATGGAGAGATTACGTGATTTGCCCAGAATCATTGCATGTTGAGCCGACACAGAAAGTCAACAGTTCTGGTGCTTATGCCACATCCTATTCCAAATTGATTTGACCGAGGGCTCAGATGCCTGTCCTTGCTCTGGGTTAGTTGGCAGCTTAAATCAGCAACCACAGGTGTAGTTTCCACTGGTGCAGCAGGTATAGAGGCACTGCGACCCAGAGTCCTGACCGGCCCACTGAACGCTGATTATTGCATCGTTTCATTCCAGGGGGTCTGGTTACTTCCTTGCACGGGAGCCCATGACACACTGACTGAGCATACGCCAGCAGCCAACAGACGGTGGCTTTGGGCACCGCGTACATCAGATGACGGTTTGTTCCACCTGAAACCCTTGGGAAGGATAGGCGGAGACGGAGCAGTTCTAGAATAGTTCACTTATTATTTGACCTACTGCCGCAACAGATCCAAATGGACTCCTTTCTCACAAATTATCTCAGGGACTTAACTCAGGAGGACCCTGGCCTCTGTTACAGCCCCTGCTCCCTCTAACTTGCATGTTGAACAACTTGGAGTTTTACCAACAAACTCTGGAATCCTGGTCCACCAATGTGTATGATACACAGGGGTATCTTACGAACACTACTCTAAAGAGGTCTCGCATCTCAGTCCAAATCCGTTATGTGTTCAAGAGTAGATGAAAGCCGGCCATTGACAACTTCATTCCAACAAAAAAACACGAGTTGCTTTGTTTCTAGTCTTCCGAGTCAGCACTTCTAGTTCTTGCCCTAGACTATGGAGTGGCTGACTGTACGCTGACCATTATTGACTAGTACACCAAACCCTTGGGCGTCATTATTGGCAAAAGCCAATCTTGGAACACAAATCAACACAAAGTCCTGAAATGCATCCTTTCAGCTGTGACGTCTTGGGTGGATTCAGCCATTTGTTCCCCAGCCAGATCTGAAGGGTCTTGTCCAATTGCTGGAGCGGTCGAGATCTGTCCATGGCAACTCTCTCCGGACAGACTTTCCAAAGCACATCTCACTCTTTTGAAACCAGCGACACACGCTGAATGCAGCCTCTTGTCTGGTCCCCAAAGACATGACCACATTTCACCCACACTTCTGACTCTCCATTGGCTCCCTATTGTAACGAGAGCTGGCTAGACATGTCTCTCCCCGACTTCTAGCCCCTCACACGCCCTACAATTGCCGCCTCCTGACATGCACCTCCCGTACCCCAACCTGGATTATCGATGTTGCCCAACAGTCTCCTGTCTTGGGTTTACATCCTTTGCTGCTATCTTTTCCAGAGACACCCGGGTTTTCTGGATGTATGTTGTTACAACGCATGCTTTTACTACGCATGCCTTTACAACGCAGGTTTTACAACGCAAGTTGTTACAACGACTTGCATCGGGGGCGCTGGATAGTGAATATTTTAATTTACTATTCCAACTCCAGTCCCCGTGGATAGTAGGGAAGGTTTTGGATAGTAAATTAAACTATTACCTATCCTACAGCGCCCTCCAGTGCAAGTCGTTGTAATGACTTGCGTTGTAAATCCTGCATTGTAAAGGTACTGCGTGGTAAAAGTTGAGTCGTAAAGGATGTTTCCCGGGTTTTCTTGCTGCCTAATGGACTGTGCCTTTCTTTCTATTTACAGTACATTTTACAGCTTTTGCCTTTATTATCTTCCTCTGGGGTTTTGCCTGTTGCTCTTTCTGGTCATTGCTGTGGTCTGTTCACTCTTTCATGTGTTTCATTGTTTGCTATATCTTCCTTGGTTTCTTGTACTTCATGTATTCTATTGTCACTTACTGCTACCATAGCAAAGCTTATGTGAATTATTATATTTCCGTGTTACCTTGGACTTTCTTTGTACAGCACACTCAAGCGTTCGAGCAATGCCAGCACTATGTAAAACTCCATAAAAATTAAATAAACAACGGAAGTAGGATGGATGTGCCCCACCACAAAGTTTGCTAAGTGCTTTGCAGACCTTTGTTCATGCATGGGACTAAGACCACAGAAGTCTAATTCACACAGGCATGTAGGACTTTGTAACACAGTACCACAGCAACGTTACTTTACGTATTCCAAAATGCCTCTACCCCGTGGTGTGCTTTTTCAGAATGCGAATGCAGCGCTGTCCAAGCAGGCACGAGGGCTTTCTGGCCCTTAGTATGTCGGGCAGTGTTTAGGGGTGCGGTCCACATTGAATGTAAAGCCAGCATGCCCCCCCTGAGAGGGGCCAGGCCTGTTCTGCCCCCACTGAAAGGACTTGATTTCTAATGCCAGAGACCGGTCCTCAGAAGCTTGTTTCCGGTCCAGGGAAGGCATGGCTTGGCAGTTCGGGCTGGACTGTTCCCATGAGGCACAGGGTCAGACTGATTTGCATATAGCCATGTCTGAACTGGGGTGGCAGAGTGAGCTAAAGAACGGTGATGGATTAAACCCAGATCAGTTGACTGGGGGGGAGTGTTTGATTAGTTCAGATGCTCCGTCCATCACCACCCCCTTTTGTACCCCTTGATTTCTAACCAGGCACTGCTCTCATGCTGAAATAAAGCGCCTCTGCTTAAAATGCTCGCAGCACCTGTCTCTTCCAGTTCAAGGCCATGTCTGTAACGCCAGGGAAAGCCAGACGAAAGAACACACAATAATTGCCTCCTCCTCCACCTCCAGGCATGACGCCCTCTCTTTGCCCAGATATCCTCCGCCTATCAGGAGCTTTCAATGCCACTCTCTCCTGTCTTGGGTTGACATTCCCAGAGGTCACTGGGGTTTCTTGCTGACTAATGGGACGTGTCCTGTTTTTTTCTGCCTTACACCTGTTGTCACATCCCATTTCTAGTAGTGAGCCTGGGACTGTGCACCCGAGGCAGCATTCCACGGGCACAATGTAGTAATACATAGTCTCCCATTCGTTGACACAATGTGGGTGTAGATGTGTTACTCCTTTTGGTTGGTCAGGCCCAGGGGGCAGGGTCCAGAGGATGCCAGCTCAGCCACCATCAAGTAGCCATTAATCAGACCTCAGAATTCAGGAAGCTGCTGTACCCCCTGTGGCACAGCTGGCTTAGAATTGGAAAAAGTGTTCTTCTTGAAGTGGCTCGACTTGTGATTGGTGAATTCAGGCACCACCCAGCACACGCGAGGTAAACAGATATTTTAATCGGTGTGTGTATATAACTTTATTCGATATACAATATCATAAAAGTATAAAAACAATTTTAAAAGGGGAAAGGGAAGAAAACTACCCCTCATTGATATATTCACACAATGTATATATATATAAAAAAATATATAGCATAGTACATCCTCAGTATCTAATATATACATATAAATACAATTAATCATATAAAAATTAGACGTAAATTTAAAAGCAATTTATCATAAAAGACAGAGTGCACATCATTAGAGTGTGGCAATCTACAGTTCCACAGCCTGGACTTGGGTCATCCTAGAAAGCTTCGTCCTAGTCAGCCAGGCACAGCCCAGATATTTAGCCATCACACTAGGGATCGAGGTCTCAGATGATAAGACGCGCAGCGCCTCCCTATGGTCTCTGCAACCCAAGTTGGAACAAAGGGGTTTCAACCATTTTCTCCTCGCCTGACCATACACTGGGCAGGCGAAGAGGAAATGAGCGACCGATATTTGAATCACATTTTAAGCACATGAATCAATGCTCTGTTTTGTGTTTATAGTCCATTAAAAGAATGACCATACTGTATGGCGAAGTGAGAGTGAAAAGCAACTTCTCTGTCTTTTTGTTCTTTTGCTGCAGGTAAAAAACGCTGCCGCCAATGTACTCAGGGAAACATGGCTCATCTACAAACACACCAAGCTGGTCAAGAAGACCGACCACTCGAAAGTGCGCAAACACCAGCGCAAGTTCCTACAAGCCATCCATCAGTAAGTGCTACCACTCAGTATAGACAGTGCCTACTGTCTGCTTCAACCCCTCATTCCTGCCAACCCCACTCCTGCAAGCTGCATTGTCCCCGGCCCCTCACCTGAGAAATGACTCCTGAGTGGGGCGGACATCCACTCTCCCCCTACAGGGAAAGTCTCCTGGAAGTGGGCACAATGTGCCAGTCCCTGCAGAGTCCTAGAGCGCCCCAAGTCAGGTGTGAGTAGCTCACCTTGTCCTGTTAATAGCTTTTTCATCCTTTACTTTCAATTCAGGGGGGCAATCTTGGCTTTAACACATGGCAGCAATAGTGATTGTGTGCGGTTGATGGTGCTGGTGGGCGCAGCCTGCACTAGTAAAAGCCGGACTCTGGTACAGCACTAGTAACCCACAACCCTCCCACGTTTTAGCTTCTCAGAAGCACTAGTTTCCCTTTAATTCTGGGTAGCACCGAAAATCTTCTGCTACATCACAGTTGCCATTGTTTCTAAAGGCTTTAAAAGTATCGGAGCAGAGATCACACCTCCTGAATTCCCTTTGTTTCCTCCCTACCAGCATGCTACCCCTTTTGTTCCCCCACCTTCCCCCACTAATATCTCTCCCCATGAGTATGTAGGAACATTCCTTGTCCATGGTGAAGGAACACGACCTGAGCTATTTCTAGTCATGCAAAACCTATGTAATATTCTGGGGTGTTTCTGAACATCCCACAATAGACACCATGAGTACAGCTTGGCACTTGCTCCGTCATTGACCCTCTTGGCATTTAAGGCATCCACTCATATTTTGGTTCAACGCGATGTTGCCAGCGAACATCTGATCAGAATTCACCATTTTAAATATCAGCGAAATATGTGTTGGTATGCTGACCGTCAGCACTAGGATGTTCACCTTCTCCATTTAAAAATGACCTCTGTGGAGAGTAAAGTCGCGAAACTTCAAGAGGTTAGAGTATAGAATGACCACTCTTCCTCCTCATTAGATTTTGCTACAGTATTACCCTGATCCTACAGCCAGGACTGGAAAATTCAGATTTATCATTTGCACAAAAGAAGAAGAATAGAGCCTCCTCTGGCTGATAGGTTATTTTGTGGTGTTTTGTGACACCGATTTGAAATCATCATTGACGGCCAACAGTCTGAAGCATCTTGAAAGTCTCAATATTGTGAGATATTAGCCACAGCAGAAAACAAAATTTAAAAAGTTGGAAAAAACCAGAATTCTAAATTGTTACCCCTTTATTTTTGGGCAAATTATTAATCAGACTTCCTAGAATCCTAAAAGTATGAGCTTCCATTGTATTCCCTGTACCATTTGAAAAAAAATGTGTCTAAAAAAAAGATATTGGTAAGAATATCCAACTCTTCCTATTAGGCATGACACATTATTTTGTTTTCCCTAAAGAATACAGCAAATTAATTACTTACAAAGCAGGAACACAGCACTTAAACAATGCTAAGAGATATGTGTTTCAGTGTTGTGTTCTGAAAGCTACCCTTTTATACTCTATTAAATCTTTTGGACAAACAGGGAACATCTCTCAAGTTTCCTGTTCCTCTTCATGTTTATCCCTTGACGTACTATTCCTTCTTCAAATAGATATCAAATTATAGTTAGGATGAAACTTTGCTTCATAGATATAAAGGAAAGCCGGGACTCCTGATAATGGCCAAGAAGAGAGTATTCATTGAAGGAATAGAGAGACATTGGTCACCATAAAAAAATCTAACAATTATATTCTACTGAAGAAAAATAGAAGACTAAGATATAGAAATATTTGCATTTATCATGTATTATAGATGTGACAAATTTTCTTAGAATAGGTTAGAGTTCACCTTAGGTTAGATTTAAGATTACATATCAAAGGTTAGATTTAAACTCGTGATGAGATATGACCGAGGCCCATAATGTCTAATGCCAGAGGTCTCTAATGTTTGTGAAGGTTTTCAACCAAGCCATGCTTTCTAATGCCTGTAATTGTCAGTACAGATTGTTGAAATAATATTGGCTAAAATGTATTACACGGACCATTTATAAAGTCAATTAGCAACATTATACTCACAATATGCTTTAGATCTCTCAATCCCTACAATATTAGAGACAACGTTAAGTATAATCTCAAAATGAAATACAATACGGTTCGTACTAGTCGAGGCTAGAGCAAGCATTGCGATAGAGACTCTAGAATTCTGTGAGATCGTTGAAAGTCATTAGAGGCACCTTGGCAAATTGTTGAAGATCCCCGATGGTGTTCTATCTGCACAAGTGCCAACTCTAGGATGACAATGTGGCTCCCTGATAGATTCACATTTCTTTTATGTCCCTGGTTTTCATTAAACAAACTGCTGCTTTCTGGGAATTGTAGATTAAAAAAATTATTTCAAGTGAGACAATTCAACAAAAGCTTAAAAAACATTGATTCATAACGGGACGGTCCAAGACTGGAGTGTGACGCCCCAGTGACATTGAAAAATATGGTGCCCCTAACCCATCTGCAAGGATGCTGTCTTGCTATGTAACTTTTCTTGCTTGGAAAAGATTCCTTTCCTATGACATTGATTACTCCAAAAAGATTCCTTTCCTATGACATTGATTACTCCAAAAAGATTCCTTTCCTATGACATTGATTACTCCAAAAAGATTCCTTTCCTATGACATTGATTACTCCAAAAAGATTCCTTTCCTATGGCACAGATTACTCCCTTAGCCTCTCATCCTTGATGCGGCCCACACATTTTCTCCGTAAACCTGTAGCCGTACAGGCCCTAGCCGTCTTCTGGTGCAATTAGGAGGTTTGAGAAGCTGGAAATGTGTTCCTTCAGAAAGTCTGCGGTCTTTACTAACTCTTCACCAGCTCTGTCAACTTTACAAAGATTAGAGAGTTTAAATTGTGAGTAAATCTTGCAATCGAGATATAGCAGGGGAAAAAAGCAGAAACACACTGTGTGGAAGAAATCAGACACACAAAAAACAAGTTGCAACAAAATTATTTTGCAAAAGACCTTTCTTTCTGCAAAAACCTAACCTACGGACAAAGCTTTGGAAAGTGAAAATTTGCAAAACTTTGCAACCTTCTCAAAGTGAATTTTTTATAAAACGCTGACGGTGGGATTCGCGTTCGGCCACCATGGATCTGATACTTTTACAAACAGACTTATGTTGTTGACTCTGCCTCTTCTCTAAGTTACTCCCTTTGAGGGAAGATACATTTGACTGGTGACCTTCGAAGAGTAATATCAGTCTAAATCGCTATTAATTCATTTTGTGACACTGTTTATATCTTTCCTGATTTAATGTGTAGTCTTCCTAACTGGTCCTCCTCACATTGCAAACAGGGTCTTACTGGGAATTTCGTGCCACGGCATTCCTTCGTTTCCTATTTGCTGCTGCTAGAGACGCACCATCTTTTATCCAAACAGAGACAACATGGCATCTATGAAGCGTACCGAAGCCTGTGATTCAGTAAAAGGGGAGCCTTGTGCTATGGCCGTGCTCTTTGAATTGCTGACACTGGGGTCGAGTGAGTAGTACCCCACTGACCACCTTACACAGATTGAGGTTTTTCAACTAGATTTCAAAGGCCTTGGAGCTCGAGCTTTGCAAACTCTGGATCCCTGCTCCTAAATGTGCACACGCCCTCCTTTCTCGGTGCATTGCGCAAACCTCGGTGACGTCAGCACTTTATAGCTCATGTTATAGAAGAGCACTCGCCCACACACGTTGACTCCTTTATAGCTCGTAATAGCAGAGCACGCGTCCGTACACTCCGACTCCTTCATAGCTCATGTTATAGCAGAGCACTCACCCGCACTCTCCGACTCCTTTATAGCTCATGTTATAGCAAAGCACTTGTCGCACACTCCGGCTCCTTTATAGCTCATGTTATAGCAGAGCACTCACCAGCACACTCTGATTCCTTCATAGCTCATGTTATAGCAGAGCCCTCACCCGCATACTCCGACTCCTTCATAGCTCATGTTATAGCAGAGCACTCGCTCGCACACTCCGACTCATTTATAATTCATGTTATAGCAGAGCACTCGTCTGCACACTCCGACTCCTTCATAGCTCATGTTATAGCAAAGCACTTGTCGCACACTCCGGCTCCTTTATAGCTCATGTTATAGCAGAGCACTCACCAGCACACTCTGATTCCTTCATAGCTCATGTTATAGCAGAGCCCTCACCCGCATACTCCGACTCCTTCATAGCTCATGTTATAGCAGAGCACTCGCTCGCACACTCCGACTCATTTATAATTCATGTTATAGCAGAGCACTCGTCTGCACACTCCGACTCCTTCATAGCTCATGTTATAGCAGAGCACTCGTTGCACACTCCGACTCCTTCATAGCTCATGTTATAGCAGAGCACTCGTTGCACACTCCGACTCCTTCATAGCTCATGTTATAGCAGAGCACTCGTTGCACACTCTGACTCCTTCATAGCTCATGTTATAGTAGAGCCCTCACCCGCACACTCCGACTCCTTCATAGCTCATGTTATAGCAGAGCACTCGTTGCACACTCCGACTCCTTCATAGCTCGTTATAGCAGAGCACTCGTCCGCACACTCTGACTCCTTCATAGCTCATGTTATAGCAGAGCACTTGTCGCACACTCCGACTCCTTCATAGCTCGTTATAGCAGAGCACTTGTCGCACACTCCGACTCCTTCATAGCTCGTTATAGCAGAGCACTTGTCCGCACACTCCGACTCCTTCATAGCTCATGTTATAGCAGAGCACTTGTCGCACACTCCGACTCCTTCATAGCTCGTTATAGCAGAGCACTCGTCCGCACACTCCGACTCCTTCATAGCTCATGTTATAGCAGAGCACTCGTCCGCACACTCCGACTCCTTCATAGCTCATGCTATAGCAGAGCACTCGTCCGCACACTCCGACTCTTCATAGCTCATGTTATAGCAGAGCACTTGTCGCACACTCCGACTCCTTTATAGCTCATGTTATAGCAGAGCCCTCACCCGCACACTCCGACTCCTTTATAGCTCATGTTATAGCAGAGCACTCGTCCACACACTCCGACTCCTTCATAGCTCATGTTATAGCAGAGCAC
The DNA here is from genome assembly GCF_964261635.1 of Lissotriton helveticus. Lineage (NCBI taxonomy): Eukaryota > Metazoa > Chordata > Amphibia > Caudata > Salamandridae > Lissotriton > Lissotriton helveticus. Next base: position 19,643,124 of record NC_136073.1, read on the forward strand.
TCGCCTGCACACTCCGAATCCTTTATAGCTCATGTTATAGCAGAGCACTCGCCCGCACTCTCCGACTCCTTTATAGCTCATGTTATAGCAGAGCACTCGCCCGCACTCTCCGACTCCTTTATAGCTCATGTTATAGCAGAGCACTCACCAGCACACTCTGATTCCTTCATAGCTCATGTTATAGCAGAGCACTCGTCCGCACACTCCGACTCCTTTATAGCTCATGTTATAGCAGAGCACTCGCCCGCACTCTCCGACTCCTTTATAGCTCAAGTTATAGCACAGCACTCACCAGCACACTCTGATTCCTTCATAGCTCATGTTATAGCAGAGCACTCGTCCGCACACTCCGACTCCTTTATAGCTCATGTTATAGCAGAGCACTCGCCCGCACTCTCCGACTCCTTTATAGCTCAAGTTATAGCACAGCACTCACCAGCACACTCTGATTCCTTCATAGCTCATGTTATAGCAGAGCACTCGTTGCACACTCCGACTCCTTCATAGCTCATGTTATAGCAGAGCACTCGTTGCACACTCTGACTCCTTCATAGCTCATGTTATAGTAGAGCCCTCACCCGCACACTCCGACTCCTTCATAGCTCATGTTATAGCAGAGCACTCGTTGCACACTCCGACTCCTTCATAGCTCGTTATAGCAGAGCACTCGTCCGCACACTCTGACTCCTTCATAGCTCATGTTATAGCAGAGCACTTGTCGCACACTCCGACTCCTTCATAGCTCGTTATAGCAGAGCACTTGTCGCACACTCCAACTCCTTCATAGCTCGTTATAGCAGAGCACTTGTCCGCACACTCCGACTCCTTCATAGCTCATGTTATAGCAGAGCACTTGTCGCACACTCCGACTCCTTCATAGCTCGTTATAGCAGAGCACTCGTCCGCACACTCCGACTCCTTCATAGCTCATGTTATAGCAGAGCACTCGTCCGCACACTCCGACTCCTTCATAGCTCGTTATAGCAGAGCACTTGTCGCACACTCCGACTCCTTCATAGCTCGTTATAGCAGAGCACTTGTCCGCACACTCCGACTCCTTCATAGCTCATGTTATAGCAGAGCACTTGTCGCACACTCCGACTCCTTCATAGCTCGTTATAGCAGAGCACTCGTCCGCACACTCCGACTCCTTCATAGCTCATGTTATAGCAGAGCACTCGTCCGCACACTCCGACTCCTTCATAGCTCATGCTATAGCAGAGCACTCGTCCGCACACTCCGACTCTTCATAGCTCATGTTATAGCAGAGCACTTGTCGCACACTCCGACTCCTTTATAGCTCATGTTATAGCAGAGCCCTCACCCGCACACTCCGACTCCTTTATAGCTCATGTTATAGCAGAGCACTCGTCCACACACTCCGACTCCTTCATAGCTCATGTTATAGCAGAGCACTCGCCTGCACACTCCGAATCCTTTATAGCTCATGTTATAGCAGAGCACTCGCCCGCACTCTCCGACTCCTTTATAGCTCATGTTATAGCAGAGCACTCGCCCGCACTCTCCGACTCCTTTATAGCTCAAGTTATAGCACAGCACTCACCAGCACACTCTGATTCCTTCATAGCTCATGGTATAGCAGAGCACTCGTCCGCACACTCCGACTCCTTTATAGCTCATGTTATAGCAGAGCACTCGTCCGCACACTCCGACTCCTTTAGAGCTCATGTTATAGCAGGGCACTCGCCCGCACACTCCGACTCCTTTATAGCTCGTGTTATAGCAGAGCACTCATCGCACACTCCGACTCATTTATAGCTCATGTTATAGCAGAGCACTCGTCCGCACACTCCGACTCCTTCATAGCTCATGTTATAGCAGAGCCCTCACCCGCACACTCCGACTCCTTTATAGCTCGTTATAGCAGAGCACTCGCCCACACACTCAGACTGTTGCTTTGCTGCTCATTGACACATGCAACGCACTTCCTGATTGTTGCTCTTTATTTATTTCTTTTTTTAAGAAACCATGCTTTGCCTTCCTTTCTTTTAACGCCTTAACGGCAGCCGCGATTTTGCGGAAGTGCGGCACTTCTGCAAAACGGGCGGGCCCGCGTCGGCCATTGGCCGACGGCTGCACTGGGGAGGTAGTGCTGCCGTCGGCCAATGGCCGACGGCAGCACGGAACGGGTTAAACACAAATGCCAGGCTTTACCCTGGCATGTTTACAGCACCAATCTCTGCATATACCTGGCAGGTATGAACCAAAATAGAAAGAGAGAATGTTAGACTGCGGAGTCCACTGTAGTCTCTACAGGTCACACTACCGTTCGCTGTAGCAGGGGTTTAGGACACAAAGTCCTTTGTTACATCAATAATATTAGACTTACAAACAATGTAGGCAAAGGGCTAGAAAGATTGTAGATCCTCCTCAGCCAATCATAACTCACCACCTGCTATCCTGCCTCATACCCTTCCCACGATCTAACTTTACTAAACAATACTAACAGTTGGACTTGATGTTGTGCGATTGTGAGCATGAGCTTCAGCTACTGTCATATAGTGCTGCGTTGCTGCATTGGTTGTGTGGTAACCAGGAAGAGTAATACGCTAGTCATTTCTAGATGTACATGGTGACTGACAGTCAGCAAGGGGGCGTGTCCCCGATTACCTTTCCAGAAGACTTTGATTGATGGCACAGTGTGTATGTTGGCTGCGGAGCGGAGCTGTCACAGACTCTGATGCTTTAGGGATTTGTAAACTGAAGCGCGTCTTCCAACTTTCATCCTAAGGCTTCTCCCTTTTGAAATGGTTTGTAGACCTATCATTCAGGACTAGACCCACCCATTACTTTTGGCACCTTCCTTAGTTGATAGGAGCATGTACTGCTGTCCCTCCCATGAGAAGGGTGTGGAGGCCATGTTGAGGAGTGTGGACACCATACTGAAGGACGTGGACGCCGTATTGAATGGTGTGGACGCCATAATGAAGGGTGCGGATGCCCCATTGAAGCAGTGTGGATGCCATATTGAGTAGGCTTGAACAATATGACTTTACATTTGCTAGAAAGTACAAAAACCTGCTGCTTAGATTTCATGATTTCAATCAGAAAGGGTGGCAGAAAAATATTCAGAACAATACATTTATTTAAGAAATGGAGCAGATGTTAAAAACTGCAGTATTGTTTTCATAAGTTCGAAGCAGCAGTTGATGTTTTCCTCCACTGACAATCGCTCGTTTTAACATTATCTATGTGATTAAACATTTCTTGACCACAAAGTACATAGAAAGCACATCGCGAGAATTCTGCCGCAGTCCTGGGGAGCGCATGTGCCGCTCTGCGAGCCATGCTGCATTGGAGTATTTACTTGAAGCCCTGCCCACTCTCCACCCATATTTGTCATTGGCTTGTGTTATTGTCCTTCATAAATGCTGGCTTCTGATTCGTTATAGGCTTTTTAGCCCCTCCTTGTTTTCATTTGTAACCTCCCATGAGGACTTGCCCTTTTACTTTGGTTGTTACACGGTATATCTTCTTTAGTCTGTAAGCACTATTTTCTTTAATGAGTGTCTCTTACTGCAGGTAGTAGGGTCTCTCATGCGCAGTTGTGACCACCGGCTTGTTTATTTAACTTGTAGCAAACGGGGAGCTCTTCAGGGGCCACGCGAGACAGAAGGGGGCAACTAAGCGATGCCTTCAAGCATTTGCAATGCAATAGGTCTCTCATCTGGGAGAGTTTAAGCTACTGGCATTGTAAATGAGCCATTCATTTATGTTTTAAAAACCAAAACATAAATAAAAGGCTTTGTCGTTTGCAATGCCAAAAGCTCAAACTCATGGAAATGCGAGACCTATTGCATTGCAGATGCTTGTTAAAATATGACAAATGGAAACTGAGTCCCATCAAAGCCCCTTCCTCTGTAAAAATGGGAGTACAGGGCTGAGGAGAGGGCTCCGCTCAGGCCCCAGGAAGAAGCAGGTCACCAAGTGGCGGCGTAGTCAACGCACTCGCCACCTGCCTCCTTTTGTAGCCATCCACATTGCCATGCGGTGTCCTTTGTAATCTTCACCTCTCAAATGTTAGTCCAAAGCACCCGCTTGTGCCCTGTACCCCTCAAAAGATCACAAACTGGCGCTGCTGAGACCAGTTATTTCAGATTAAATATGCCTTATTTAACTCCCACCCACCGTTGTGAGCTCGGCGCGTTTGGGCAAATTAAAATAACTGCCAAATAATTATCTTCTAATTCCAATTTTCTCTAGTCTATGGTGTGACCCCAACACACTGCCAACAACAGAAGAGCAGCAATAAAGGTGCACTACAAATCCAGGTGAAAAAAATGATATTTCCTTATAACCCAAAGAATTAATACAAAATAATAGTGAAAGGGACTCTGACAAAGATAAGAACCTTCATCTCCCAACAAAGTTGGTGATTGGTTCCATCATCGGGTTCTGTTAGGTCAGCGAAGGCATAGTGAATGTGCCCAAAGAAAAAAGTGTCAGTGAAGTTAAAAGAAAGCCAACAATTCCCTATACCAGTTTTAATAGAGGGGTGGTGGACCAACAATAAAAGCAAAGTGCTACCGGACCAAATGGCTGAGCAATTTTGAGCCAAAATGTCCTTATTTCGTGGTCATGGTCAACATGTTTCTGCTATTGTGAGCTAAGTCCGCTCAGCATTCATCAGGACCAATTTTTTGTCCCTCAGAGGACCCCGCACGCTAAGGCGTGTCCAAACCGCGCGGACTTTTGTTACTTAAATACAAACTCACGGACTTCCCGTGTCGACTCTCCTTGTTTTGCCACGGGTCTTTTGATTCTCTAAATGTGTGGAAAGCGCCACATGGGCTCGCGGTAGGGGAAAACCTTCACGCCCGATACTATTGAATCTGGCGACTCTCCTCCGTCTACCTAGACGTGTCTCAACCGCGGCCCGAATGAATCAAACACAACACAAACTGGCCATTATCACCCTTGACAAAGCCAAGGAGTATGGCTGCGCTTGACTCTCTAGCTCGATGTGGCATCTCAGAAGACGCGTCAGGAGTGATGGTGACTATGCCTTCTCGGTAGGCTGCGCCCTCGTCCTCCCCTGAGTGAGTCCAAACAGGCTGCTAGTTAAGAAAGCAGCACTAGGCCTTTACAACTGATTAACATGGCCTCAAGTTCGACATGCAAAAACATGGATACAAAATGGGAATTAAAGCCTTGAACCTGCGTTATAAACGAGTCATGTGCAAGAACAACCTCTGTTGGAACAGTGTCGCAAATCCAGGGAACTGGAAGATAAAAAGCTAAGCCACACTGCGGGCCCATGTTGCTGTGATGAGTTACTGTGTAACCATTGTCCTCTGGATGAACTGCAATCTCCCCAGTGTCTCTGATGCGTTCGGTGTAACTATTCTGCCATCGGCATCGGCCCTGCAGTGAGTTACATTGTATCCATTGTCCACCAGAAGGCTGTTTTGTGCGTGTTGTCCTGTGATGTGTACAGTAGACTGGTATGTTCCAGGTGTCAAATGAAGTGTTACAGTCTAGTCACTGACATACTGAATTCTGCCAGTGTCCTACTATGTGTTAGTGTACTCACAGACATACTGCAGTGTGCTCAGTGCCACACGATATGATATAGTGTACACCCAGACATACTGCAGTGTACCCAGTGCCCCACGATATGATATAGTGTACACAACCCCACGATATATAGTGTACACACAGACATACTGCAGTGTGCCAGTGCCCCACGATCTATAGTGTACACACAGACATACTGCAGTGTGCCAGTGCCCCACGATATGATATAGTGTACACAAAGACATATTGCAGTGTGCCAGTGCCCCACGATATATAGTGTACACACAGACATACTGCAGTGTGCCAGAGCCACACAATATGCTACAGTGTACTCAGAGAAATACTGCATTGTGCCAGTGCCCCACAATATGATATAGTGTACACAAAGACATACTGCAGTGTTCCAGTGCCACACGATATGATAAAGTGTACACCCAGACATACTGCAGTGTGCCCATTGTCACACTATATGCTACAGTGTACTCGCAGACATACTGCAGTGTGTCCATTGTCACACTATATGCTACAGTGTACTCGCAGACATACTGCAGTGTACCCAGTGCCACACTATACACTGCAGTGTACTCACAGACATACTGCAGTGTGCCAGTGCCCCACGATATGATATAGTGTACACAAAGACATACTGCAGTGTGCCAGTGCCCCACGATATGATATAGTGTACACAAAGACATACTGCAGTGTGCCAGTGCCCCACGATATATAGTGTACACACAGACATACTGCAGTGTGCCAGTGCCCCACGATATGATATAGTGTACACAAAGACATACTGCAGTGTGCCAGTGCCCCACGATATGATATAGTGTACACAAAGACATACTGCAGTGTGCCAGTGCCCCACGATATATAGTGTACACACAGACATACTGCAGTGTGCCAGTGCCCCACGATCTATAGTGTACACACAGACATACTGCAGTGTGCCAGTGCCCCACGATATGATATAGTGTACACAAAGACATATTGCAGTGTGCCAGTGCCCCACGATATATAGTGTACACACAGACATACTGCAGTGTGCCAGAGCCACACAATATGCTACAGTGTACTCAGAGAAATACTGCATTGTGCCAGTGCCCCACAATATGATATAGTGTACACAAAGACATACTGCAGTGTTCCAGTGCCACACGATATGATAAAGTGTACACCCAGACATACTGCAGTGTGCCCATTGTCACACTATATGCTACAGTGTACTCGACATACTGCAGTGTGTCCATTGTCACACTATATGCTACAGTGTACTCACAGACATACTGCAGTGTACCCAGTGCCACACTATACACTGCAGTGTACTCACAGACATACTGCAATGTGCCCAGTGCCACACTATACGCTGCAGTGTACACACAGACATACTGCAGTGTGCTCAGTGCCACACTATACGCTGCAGTGTACTCACAGACATGCTGCAGTTTGCAAATTGTCACGCTATATGCTACAGTGTACTCACAGACATACTGCAGTGTGCCCATTGTTACTCTATACACTACAGTGTACTCACAGACATACTGCCGTGTGCCCAGTGCCACACTATACACTGCAGTGTACTCACAGACATACTGCAGTGTGCCCAGTGCCACACTATACGCTGCAGTGTACTCACAGACATACTGCAGTGTGCCCAGTGCCACACTAATACGCTGCAGTGTACTCACAGACATACTGCAGTGTCCCCAGTGCCACACTATACGCTGCAGTGTACTCACAGACATACTGCAGTGTGCCCAGTGCCACACTTTACGCTACAGTGTACTCAGACATACTGCAGTGTGCCCAGTGCCACACTATACGCTGCAGTGTACTCACAGACATACTGCAGTGTGCCCAGTGCCACACTATACACTGCAGTGTACACACAGACATACTGCAGTGTGCCCAGTGCCACACTATACGCTGCAGTGTACTCACAGACATACTGCAGTGTGCCCAGTGCCACACTATACGCTGCAGTGTACTCACAGACATACTGCAGTGTGTCCATTGTCACACTATACGCTACAGTGTACACACAGACATACTGCAGTGTGTCCATTGTCACACTTTACGCTACAGTGTACACACGGACATACTGCGATGTGTCCATTGTCACACTTTACGCTGCAGTGTGCTCACAGACATACTGCAGTGTATACTTCCAGTGCCACACTATACGCTACAGTGTATTCAGACATACTGCAGTGTGTCCATAGTCACACTTTACGCTACAGTGTACACACAGACATACTGCAGTGTGCCCAGTGCCACACTATACGCTGCAGTGTACTCACAGACATACTGCAGTGTCCATTGTCACACTATACGCTACAGTGTACTCACAGACATACTGCAGTGTGTCCATTTTCACACTGTACGCTACAGTGTACTCACAGACATACTGCAGTGTGTCCATTGTCACACTATACGCTACAGTGTGCTCAGACATACTGCAGTGTGTCAATTGTCACACTATACGCTACAGTGTACCCACATACATACTGCAGTGTGTCCATTGTCACACTATACGCTACAGTGTACTCGCAGACATACTGCAGTGTGTCCATTGTCACACTATACGCTACAGTGTACTCACAGACATACTGCAGTGTGTCCATTGTCACACTATACGCTACAGTGTACTCACAGACATACTGCAGTGTGTCCATTGTCACACTATACGCTACAGTGTACTCACAGACATACTGCAGTGTGTCCATTGTCACACTATACGCTATAGTGTACTCACAGACATACTGCAGTGTGTCCATTGTCACACTATACGCTACAGTGTACTCACAGACATACTGCAGTGTGTCCATTGTCACACTATACGCTACAGTGTACTCACAGACATACTGCAGTGTGTCCATTGTCACACTATACGCTACAGTGTACTCACAGACATACTGCAGTGTGTCCATTGTCACACTATACGCTACAGTGTACTCACAGACATACTGCAGTGTGCCCAGTGCCTCACTATAGGCTGCAGTGTACTCACAGACATACTGCAGTGTGTCCATTGTCACACTATACGCTACAGTGTACTCACAGACATACTGCAGTGTGTCAATTGTCACACTATACGCTACAGTGTACTCACAGACATACTGCAGTGTGTCCATTGTCACACTATACGCTACAGTGTACTCACAGACATACTGCAGTGTGTCCATTATCACACGATACGCTACAGTGTACTCACAGACATACTGCAGTGTGCCCATTGACACACTATACGCTACAGTGTACTCACTGACATACTGCAGTGTGCCCATTGACACACTATACGCTACAGTGTACTCACTGACATACTGCAGTGTGCCCATTGACACACTATACGCTACAGTGTACTCACAGACATACTGCAGTGTGTCCATTGTCACACTATACGCTACAGTGTACTCACAGACATACTGCAGTGTGTCCATTGTCACTCTATACGCTAGTGTGCTCACAGACATACTGCAGTGTGTCCATTGTCACACTGTACGCTACAGTGTACTCACAGACATACTGCAGTGTGTCCATTGACACGCTATACGCTACAGTGTACTCACAGACATACTGCAGTGTACCAGAGCCACACTATACGCTACAGTGTACTCACAGACATACTGCATTGTGCCCTTTCATTTCCACAGCCCGGTACAGGCCGAGCATTGGTCTACGGTGCACTATGCCCCGGCTACTGTATGCTCGAATGCTACAGTTCTAGGCTGTGCAATGGCTTACACATAGCCACTCTTACAGAAAACACTACTTCCATAATGTAACACAACATGGCCACTGCCCTGTGATGTGCTACAATGTCTTCCATCCCCCGTGCTGTAGACACTGCCCCTGTCTTCCATCCCCCGTGCTGTGGTGGACACTGCCCCTGTCTTCCATCCCCCGTGCTGTGGTGGACACTGCCCCTGTCTTCCATCCCCCGTGCTGTGGTGGACACTGCCCCTGTCTTCCATCCCCCGTGCTGTGGACACTGCCCCTGTCTTCCATCCCCCGTGCTGTGGTGGACACTGCCCCTGTCTTCCATCCCCGTGCTGTAGACACTGCCCCTGCCTTTCATCCCCCGTGCTGTAGACACTGCCCCTGCCTTTCATCCCCCGTGCTGTGGTGGACACTGCCCCTGTCTTCCATCCCCCGTGCTGTAGACACTGCCCTTGTCTTCCATTCCCCGTGCTATGGTGGACACTGCCCCTGTCTTCCATCCCCCGTGCTGCGGACACTGCCCCTGTCTTCCATCCCCCGTGCTGCAGACACTGCCCCTGTCTTCCATCCCCCGTGCTGTGGTGAACACTGCCCCTGTCTTCCATCCCCCGTGCTGTGGTGGACACTGCCCCTGTCTTCCATCCCCCGTGCTGTGGTGGACACTGCCCCTGTCTTCCATCCCCCGTGCTGTGGACACTGCCCCTGTCTTCCATCCCCCGTGCTGTGGTGGACACTGCCCCTGTCTTCCATCCCCGTGCTGTAGACACTGCCCCTGCCTTTCATCCCCCGTGCTGTAGACACTGCCCCTGCCTTTCATCCCCCATGCTGCGGTGGACACTGCCCCTGTCTTCCATCCCCCGTGCTGTAGACACTGCCCCTGTCTTCCATTCCCCGTGCTATGGTGGACACTGCCCCTGTCTTCCATCCCCCGTGCTGCGGACACTGCCCCTGTCTTCCATCCCCCGTGCTGCAGACACTGCCCCTGTCTTCCATCCCCCGTGCTGTGGTGAACACTGCCCCTGTCTTCCATCCCCTGTGCTGTGGACACTGCCCCTGTCTTCCATCCCCCGTGCTGTGGTGGACACTGCCCCTGTCTTCCATCCCCGTGCTGTGGTGGACACTGCCCCTGCCTTTCATCCCCCGTGCTGTGGTGGACACTGCCCCTGTCTTCCATCCCCCGTGCTGTGGTGGACACTGCCCTGTCCATCCCCTGTGCTGTGGTGGACACTGCCCCTGTCTTCCATCCCCCGTGCTGTGGACACTGCCCCTGTCTTCCATCTCCCCGTGCTGCGGACACTGCCCCAGTCTTCCATCCCCCGTGCTGCGGACACTGCCCCTGTCTTCCATCTCCCCGTGCTGCGGACACTGCCCCTGTCTTCCATCCCCCGTGCTGTGGACACTGCCCCTGTCTTCCATCCCCCGTGCTGTAGACACTGCCCCTGTCTTCCATCCCCCGTGCTGTGGTGGACACTGCCCCTGCCTTCCATCCCCCGTGCTGCGGACACTGCCCCTGTCTTCCATCCCCCGTGCTGCGGACACTGCCCCTGTCTTCCATCCCCCGTGCTGCGGACACTGCCCCTGTCTTCCATCCCCCGTGCTGTGGTGAACACTGCCCCTGTCTTCCATCCCCCGTGCTGTGGACACTGCCCCTGTCTTCCATCCCCCGTGCTGTGGTGGACACTGCCCCTGTCTTCCATCCCCCGTGCTGTGGTGGACACTGCCCCTGCCTTTCATCCCCCGTGCTGTGGTGGACACTGCCCCTGTCTTCCATCCCCCGTGCTGCAGACACTGCCCCTGTCTTCCATCCCCCGTGCTGCGGACACTGCCCCTGTCTTCCATCCCCCGTGCTGCGGACACTGCCCCTGTCTTCCATCCCCCGTGCTGTGGTGGACACTGCCCCTGTCTTCCATCCCCCGTGCTGTGGTGGACACTGCCCCTGTCCATCCCCCGTGCTGTGGACACTGCCCCTGTCTTCCATCCCCCGTGCTGCGGACACTGCCCCTGTCTTCCATCCCTCGTGCTGTGGACACTGCCCCAGTCTTCCATCCCCCGTGCTGCGGACACTGCCCCTGTCTTCCATCCCCCGTGCTGTGGACACTGCCCCTGTCTTCCATCCCCCGTGCTGTGGTGGACACTGCCCCTGTCTTCCATCCCCCGTGCTGCGGACACTGCCAATGTCTTCCATCCCCCATGCTGCGGACACTGCCCCTGTCTTCCATCCCCCGTGCTGCGGACACTGTCCTGTCTTCCATCTCCCGTGCTGCGGACACTGCCCCTGTCTTCCATCCCCCGTGCTGTGGACACTGCCCCTGTCTTCCATCCCCCATGCTGCGGACACTGCCCCTGTCTTCCATCCCCCGTGCTGCGGACACTGCCCCTGTCTTCCATCCCCCGTGCTGTGGTGGACACTGCCCCTGTCTTCCATCCCCCGTGCTGTGGTGAACACTGCCCCGTCTTCCATCCCCCGTGCTGTGGTGGACACTGCCCCTGTCTTCCATCCCCCGTGCTGCGGACACTGCCCCTGTCTTCCATCCCCGTGCTGTGGTGGACACTGCCCCTGTCTTCCATCCCCCGTGCTGCGGACACTGCCCCAGTCTTCCATCCCCCGTGCTGTGGACACTGCCCCTGTCTTCCATCCCCCGTGCTGCGGACACTGCCCCTGTCTTCCATCCCTCGTGCTGTAGACACTGCCCCTGTCTTCCATCCGCCGTGCTGCGGACACTGCCCCTGTCTTCCATCCGCCGTGCTGTAGACACTGCCCCTGTCTTCCACCCCCCCGTGCTGCGGACACTGTCCCTGTCTTCCATCCCCGTGCTGCGGACACTGTCCCTGTCTTCCATCCCCGTGCTGCGGACACTGTCCCTGTCTTCCATCCCCGTGCTGTGGACACGGCCAGCCCCCCAGGCCTCCTGTGCTCCCTCCTCGGTGCCGCATGCCCCCTCCTCAGTGGCGGGGGGGGGGGGGGGGGGGGGGGGGGGGGCGGTCCTGGTCGTGGTTCAGAGATGCAGTCTGATTTTATTAGGTGTTTACTTCCAGCTGGCGGTGGTTGCCATGGCAGTGACATCACGCAGCAGCAGTGAAGTTAAACAGCATCATCCATGCAGCAGAGTGCGGAGCCGGGGACTGGGGCAGTGGCGGTGGGGGGGGGCTGCGGAGAGGGGCAGAGGTGTGTGGGCAGGGCTGGGGCAGGGGTCCAAGGAGAGAGGGCGCTGCGGTGTGGAGAGGAAGAGGGCGCAGGGGGCAGGGGGCAGGTGCGAAGAAAACGAGGCAGAGTTGTGAGGAGGAAGGGACCAGCAAGAGGTACGGTAGAAAAGAGGGCAGTGGAGGAAAGGGGCATGGACCAGGATTACGGAAGGGGGTACCGAGGTGAGGGGGGGCAGACGAGCGGCGAGAGGGGGGCAGGGAAGTGTGGAAGAGGAGGAACCGGTGTGTGTAAAGGAGAGTGATTGGGGTGTAAATAGGGGGCACTGAGCTGAGTGGAGGAGAGAGGTCAGCAGTGGGTAAAGCTAGGGGCCAGCGGTGTGGCATGGACAGGGAGCGTTGTGGCATGGACCGGGAGCGGTGTGGCGAGGACAGGGAGCGGTGTGGCATGGACAGGGAGCGGTGTGGCATGGACAGGGAGCGTTGTGGCATGGACCGGGAGCGGTGTGGCGAGGACAGGGAGCGGTGTGGCATGGACAGGGAGCGGTCTGTCATGGACCGGGAGTGGTGTGGCATGGACAGGGAGCGGTGTGGCATGGACAGGGTGCGGTGTGGCATGGACCGGGAGCGGTGTGGCATGGACAGGCAGCGGTGTGGCATGGACAGGGAGCGGTGTGGCAAGGACAGGGAGCGGTGTGGCATGGACAGGGAGCGGTGTGGCAAGGACAGGGAGCGGTGTGGCATGGACAGGGAGCGGTGTGGCATGGACAGGGAGCGGTGTGGCAAGGACAGGGAGCGGTGTGGCAAGGACAGGGAGCGGTGTGGCATGGACAGGGAGCGGTGTGGCAAGGACAGGGAGCGGTGTGGCAAGGACAGGGAGCGGTCTGTCATGGACCGGGAGCGGTGTGGCATGGACCGGGAGTGGTGTGGCATGGACCGGGAGTGGTGTGGCAAGGACAGGGAGCGGTGTGGCAAGGACAGGGAGCGGTGTGTCAAGGACAGGGAGCGGTGTGTCAAGGACAGGGAGCGGTGTGGCATGGACAGGGAGCGGTGTGGCAAGGACAGGGAGCGGTGTGGCATGGACCGGGAGCGGTGTGGCATGGACCGGGAGCGGTGTGGCATGGACAGGGAGCGGTGTGGCATGGACCGGGAGTGGTGTGGCATGGACAGAGAGCGGTGTGGCATGGACAGGGAGCGGTGTGGCATGGACCGGGAGCGGTGTGGCATGGACCGGGAGCGTTGTGGCATGGACAGGGAGCGGTGTGGCATGGACAGGGAGCGATGTGGCATGGACAGGGAGCGATGTGGCATGGACAGGGAGCGGTGTGGCATGGACAGGGAGCGGTGTGGCATGGACAGGGAGCGGTGTGGCATGGACAGGGAGCGGTGTGGCATGGACAGGGAGCGGTGTGGCATGGACAGGGAGCGGTGTGGCATGGACAGGGAGCGGTGCGGCAAGGACAGGGAGCGGTGCGGCAAGGACAGGGAGCGGTGCGGCATGGACAGGGAGCGGTGCGGCATGGACAGGGAGCGGTGCGGCATGGACAGGGAGCGGTGTGGCATGGACAGGGAGCGGTGTGGCAAGGACAGGGAGCGTTGTGGCAAGGACAGGGAGCGTTGTGGCAAGGACAGGGAGCGGTGTGGCAGGACAGGGAGCGGTGTGGCATGGACAGGGAGCGGTCTGGCATGGACAGGGAGCGGTGTGGCAAGGACAGGTAGCGGAGTTTTATGAGGTGTTACTTCATTGTCTGATGATAATCGGGGTACACCGTGAGCGAAGACCTAGTAGCTCCACCCAGTGGAAAACTCTTCCAAGGCGTGGGAATGAAGGTCCCTTTTGTCGTGACCAGACAGCTGGGCACTAGGACCCACGGGTCACGGACTCTGGGAAAGACACCGGAAACCACATCCGGTCAAGGGGGCAAGGGGCAGAGCACTGGGAGCGGGGACAGGGGAAGGACGCACCTACACGAGGCTGTACGAGAAGAGAAAATAAAGATACCTGACTGAAGACACCGAGTGTCCTGTCATCATTGGGGGGACCCTCTAGGATACCACAACTGGCGACGAAGGTTCGAAGAGGCCACGCTTGTCGGATCACCTGCATCGCGATCAAACCAGGAGCCCACCCTGGATCGCGCCCATCGTGCCGAAAGTGAAGCTGACTTGGCGCCGTGAAGAAGAGCAGCGACGCGGGAGCCCACCCCGACCGCTGCAGAAATGAAATTGCCTGTGCCCGGTAAGCGCTGTAGAAAGGAGCGCGAAATCAAAGAAATTGGCGCGAGCTCTCGCGAGAGTCTCGGCGGCCATTTTTAAGTCAGGCAGAATCGACGAATCAGCGCCCAGGAAAGAGGAGTGGCCATTTTGAGGTCAGGCGAAGCCCGATTGGCCGCGAAGTCTCGCGAGAGTCTCTGCGGCCATCTTGAGGTCAGGCGAAGGAGCCAATAGGCAGACAGAAAACGCTGGTGGCCATTTTGAAGTCAGGCAAAAGCGAAAAAGCTTGCAAAAGGGCCAGAAAGAGCCCCAAAAGAAAAGAAAAAGGTGGCAAAGAAAGCCAACAACAAAATAAAGAGTAAAGAAAGAGCTCCAGACAGCGAAAAAGAAGAAAAAGGGCCAGAAAGAGCCCCAAAAGAAACAAGTGCCATAAAGAGCATCACGAGGAAGTGACAAAGAGAAAGACATAAAATACAGACATGGCAGAACCAAGACCAAGCGCCCAATATCGCAGACCACTACCATTCAATCTATCAGAACCACAAGTAGGAACAAGATGGGAGTGATGGATCGCAAGATTTGAAAGGTACATGCAGGCTACTGACGTAGTAGAAGCCAAGAAACTGGGCCTATTTCTAAACCTAGTGGGTGATGAAGTGGATGAATTACTAGTGACCTTACCAGCAAGTGAGACATCAAACTACAAAAAGCTCATAAAGTGCATGACAGACAAATTTGATCCTCAAAGAAACATCGATTTCGAAAGAAACACCTTCACCATAGCTTTCCAACATACAGATGAGTCGCTGGATGATTTTGCAACGCGACTAAGGAAGTTAGTGACACACTGCGAGTTCGACAAGTATGATAATGAGCAAGCAATTCGCCCACGGATCATCGAAGGGTGTTGTGACACCGAGTTCCGCACACGAATATTGAAGGAACCAACATCGCTAGAAAACATCCTGTCGCTAGCAAGAGCAGAAGCAAGAGCAAAACTACAATCAAAGCAAATGGAAAGGCGATTTGAACAAGCGCACCTCATGACAGATAACAGTCGCGCCGGCAACTGGAAGAAAGGACAAAAACGAACATACAACAAAGAAACAAAAAGAGTCACAGTGTTACCGATGCGGTTTAGAATTTCCACATAAAGGCGCATGCCCAGCGTCTGGTCAAACTTGCAGAAAATGTAACAGGAGCAACCACTTTGCCAGTGTGTGCCAAGGAATACAGTTTAGAAATGAAAGAGGAAGACCAGGAAGGCAGCGGATGGCGACAAGCAGGCACGTCAGGCACATCGAAACAGCACACAGGAGCTCATCAGTAGAGTCAGGAGACGAGGAAGAAGAAGAGAAAGTGGAGCGACTCTACCTCATTTCCACAGATGAAGGCACAATGGAGGAAAGCATTCGTCTGGTGGATAAGAAAGCAATCAAAAAGACGGAATCTGTGACAATAGACGTCGGACCACACAAGGCACGGTTCGTTCTTGACAGCGGCGCCACGTGCAACATCATGTGTGGGTCAGAATATGAAAAGATAAAAATAAAACCATCGCTACAACCATCAAGAGTTGAAGTATTCACTTGGGGTTCAAGGAAACCAGTAACGAACCTAGGGAAGTTCACAGAAAACATAACATACAAGAACCAAACGCTAAGAGAAGAAATTCATGTGCTGAGAAGGGACATTCCAGCACCATGCCTACTGAGCAATGTCACAGCACAAGTGATGGGCCTGATCGAGATGACATACAACATGTCAGAAAAGGGAAGCATCCTGAAAAAATATCCAAAGCTACTAAAAGGACTAGGGAAGCTAAAAGGGCGACAAATTACGCTACATATCGACAAAACAAAGAAACCAGTGGCTCAGCACCACCGGACAGTACCAATACACCTGCAACCACAGGTAGAGGAGGAAATAGAAGCACTACTGAAACAGGACATCATAGAGCCGGCAGAAGGGCCAACGCCCTGGGTGTCGCCAATAGTGGCCGTACCAAAGAAAAACACATCAAAGATTAGGATCTGTGTTGACATGTGGATACCAAACATGGCAATTGAAAGAGAAAGACACCCTGGACCGCACCTTGACGACATGATCAGCTGCCTGACAGGAACGAGACGATTCTCGAAATTGGACTTATGCAAAGGATACCACTTTGCATAAGTCCAAGCTGGATCCGCAATCGATATACATAACAACATTCTCGACACACCTAGGTTTGTTCCCCTACAAACGTCTGAGCTTTGGGATATCGTCAGCAGCAGAAATATTTCAAGAAGCTATCAGACAAGTGATAAGGCCAGTAAAAAACAGTCTGAACTACAGCGATGACATCCTAGTATTTGGCAAGACGGATGAAGAGCACTGGCTGGCCTCACACTAAATGAAGACAAGTGTGAACTAGGGCGAGATGAACTTGTGTTCTTTGGACACATTTTTTCAAAAAAAGGAATGAGGCCAGATCGCAGCAAGGTAGACACATTGGAAAAAGCGAAGCCACCAAGCGATGTAGCTGAAGTCCGGTCATTCCTTGGTCTTGCCAGTTACTGTGCAAGATATATCAAAGACTTTGCGACAGTAAGTGCACCACTACGGGAACTGATGAAACAAGGACAGGCGTTTGCATGGACAAAAGAGTGCAGCAAAGCCTTTGAAGAAATAAGAGAAGCAGTGACTGCTGTAGATCATCTAGCATATTTTGATCCACTGTTGTGTACAGAGCTAACAGTAGACGCGAGCCCAGTAGGATTGGGGGCAATACTGGTGCAACACAGACCAGGAAAGGACTCGCCAAGATGCGTAGTGGCCTATGGGAGCAAGAGCCTGTCAGACATCGAGAGAGCTTACTCTCAACCGGAGAAAGAAAGCCTGGCCGTTGTGTGGGCCTGCGAACATTATCACATGTTCATATATGGGAAACCGTTCACGATAGTAACGGATCACCAAACTCTAGTAGCAATCTATGGAAACCCAAACGCCAAGATACTGCCAAGAATAGAGAGGTGGGGAATAAGGCTAATGGACTATAACTTCAAAATAATACACAAGCCTGGCAAATAACACAACCCAGCTGACTATATGTCAAGACATCCATTGCCACACAAAGCGGAGGCCACGACAATGGCAGAGGAATACCTAAACTTCATCTTGAAGTAGCATCAATGTCAGCAAATGCAACGCTACCAGTAATGGATGACGTGTTCGCCGCATGGGGCTCTCCGCAAACACTAAAGACTGACAATGTACCACCATTTTCAGGAGAGGAATTCCGAAAATTTATGGAATACCTTGGAATCAGACACCGGAAGATAAAGCCTCTGTGGCCACAAGCAAATGGAATGGCGGAACGATTCATGGGGACCATCAAGAAGGCAGTTCAAAGAGCAAAATTGACCCAAATATCAATAGGACAGGCACTTTGCCAGATACTGAGGGACTACCGGAACAGCCCTCACAGTTCCACAGGCCGATGCCCGGCCGAATTAGTTCTAGGACGCTCGAGCAAGACCAGGCTACAACAAATGGAAGCAACAATAGATGCAGACCGAAGCGACATAGCCATCAAAGATGGAGAAGCGAAGGCAAAAATGAAGGTCTACGCGGATCAAAGGAGGCATGCTGCCAAACCAAAAATAAAGGAAGGCGACACAGTGGTAGTGCGGCAACAGCAACAGAGGAAATCAGATAGCACATTCTTGAAAGACCCGCTGACCGTGACGGAAGTAAAAGGACCGATGATAACCGCGGCGGCGGGTCAGTACCACATCACAAGGAACAGTTTGCATTTCAGAGGATTGAAGACCGAAGAAGAAAAACCATTGACAAAAACCACTATGGCAGCGAAGGAAAAAGACAATGAACTAGAGAACGAAAATGACAGAAGACCGAGAAGAACGTGCAAGAGACCACAGAGACTGATTGAAGAGATGTAATGTGACCAACTGTCTCTTTCTCTCTCTCTCTCTCTCTCTCTCTCTCACTCTCTCTCTCTATATATATATATATATATATATATATATATATATATATATATATATATCTTGTGGGACACCCCCGCGCCGCACGGCCACCAGCTGCTGCGTGTGCCCCTCTGTGCCTGTCTGCCTCGCCGCCGGTCTAGCGGCCGCCTTGCTCCTCCCTTGCGCGCTGGTTCTGCTGCCTTGCCGGAATTTGTGCTTGTTTGTTTTTCCAGAAGCCTGTGCTTGTTTTTGCCGTAATTTGTGCTTGTTGTACCATTAGTTTATACTTGTTTTTGCCGTACTCTGAGCCTGTTCTTTTTGTTCCCGCAATTTGTGCTTGTTTTATTTCGTGACTTTCTCTTTTCTGTCCTAACGTCCCCTCTCCCCCTGTCTTCGTTCTGTCCCCCCCCCATCTGTGCCAGTAGTCGTATTTTGCTTGTTTGTGTTCCCTTTTTCCCGCCGCCCTCGCCGCTCTCCCTCCCCGCTTCCCGCCACCGCCAGTTGCCCCGCCCCTTTCTCTTTTGTTCCCTCCCCGCTCCCGCCTCCCAGCTGCCCCGCCCACCCGCGCACTTCGCCTTATATGGCGACCGTGCGAACGCGCAGCGTTGACGCGCAGCGGGCGCGCCGATTGTGCGCCGAAGGCGCGCCAAAGGTAAGCCCGTCTGCGCCCGTCCGCGACCGGATCGCGACCAGCGCCAGGACCCCTGGCCCCCACCGACGGAAGCCGACCCGACGAACCTACAGCGCCGCCGACCTCACCGCACTCAACACCGGCCACATCCCAGGATGTCACCGAGCCGCCCCGAAGCACACCCACGGACCCTTCAGCTGCCTCGCCTGCAAGTTCACCTGCATCCGGACCTTCCCTGCACCCGACAAGCCGAACTCCAGCAGCACCCACCTCAAGTGCATCCTGCTCAACACCCGCTCCATCCACAGACACGCCGTAGAACTCTGGAACCTGCTCGACACAACCGCCCCCGACGTTGCCTTCATCACCGAGACCTGGATGAACGCCTCCTCAGCCCCAGACATCGCCATCGCCATCCCAGAGGGCTACAAGATCACCCGGAGGGACCGCGACAACCAGACCGGAGGAGGAATCGCCATCATCCACAGAGACACCATCCGCATCACGACCAACACCGACGACACCCTCACCACCGCTGAACACCTGCACTTCCAGATCCACACCAACCCGAAGACCACCCTCAGAGGCACCCTGATCTACCGACCCCCGGGACCGCGCACACGATTCAGCGAGGACATCGCCGACTTCGTCAGCCCGCACGCTCTCCCCTCCGCCGACTACATCCTCCTGGGGGACCTCAACTTCCACCTGGAGAACAACAACGACCGCAACACCATCACCCTGCTCGACAACCTCGACAACCTCGGACTCAAGCAACTGGTGACCACCCCCACCCACCTCGCCGGACACACACTCGACGCCGTCTTCTCATCCAGCAAAGACGTCACCTTCAGCCACGCAACAGGACTCCACTGGACGGACCACAGCTGCGTCCACTTCACCTTCAGAAGAACGACGATCCACCACCTCCAGCAACAGGTTGCTCGAAGAAGCTGGAACAAGATCACAGCCGACCAGCTCGCCGCTTCCCTGAGCCAGCACCCTCCCGCCAACTCAGCGAACCCCAGCCAGGCCGCCGACAACCTCACGAAGTGGATCAGCAACTGCGCGGACGAACTCGCCCCTCTAAGGACCCCGCCCAGCAGATCCTGCAGCAGAAAAACACCATGGTTCACCGACGAACTCAAGTGCTCCAAGAAGAACTGTCGAGCCCTCGAGAAAGCCTGGAGAAGGGAACCAACGACGGACAACATGACCACCCTCAAGCTCGCCACCCGGAAACACCACCAACTGATCCGCGCCACCAAGAAAAATGCATACAAGGACCGGCTGGACAACAACGCACACAACTGCAAGGAACTCTTCAACATCGTGAAAGAGCTCTCCAACCCCAACGCCGGAAACAACGACATCACACCGTCGCAAGACCTCTGCAACTCCCTCGCGTCCTACTTCCACAACAAGATCACGGACATACACAACAGCTTCAACAACCAACCAACGCAAGCCACAACCGCAACGACGCCACCATCCACCACCCTCCGCACCTGGACCCCGATCAGCACCGAAGACACCATCCGCACCATGAACTCCATCCATTCCGGATCTCCGACTGACCCCTGCCCTCACCACGTCTTCAACAAGGCCGACGCTGTCCTCGCACCCCACCTGCGGGACATCATCAACACCTCCTTCGACTCCGCCACCTTCCCTGAGAGCTGGAAGCACGCCGAACTCAGCGCTCTCCTCAAGAAACCCACAGCAGACCCCACCGACCTCAAGAACTACCGTCCCATCTCGCTCCTCCCGTTCCCGGCCAAAGTCATCGAGAAGACCGTCAACAAACAGCTGGCCGCCTTCCTCGAGATGAATGGATCCCTCGACCCCTCACAGTCCGGCTTCCGAGCAAACCACAGCACCGAGACCGCCCTCATCGCCGCCACCGACGACCTTCGAACTCTGATGGACAACGGAGAAACAGCGGCCCTCATCCTCCTGGACCTCTCCGCGGCTTTCGACACTGTCTGCCACCGCACCCTAGTACAGCGCCTCAGCAACATCGGAATCCAGGAGAAGGCACTGGAATGGATCACCTCCTTCCTCGACGGAAGAACACAAAGAGTCCGCCTACCACCGTACAAGTCAGAGGCCACCAAAGTCATCTGCGGCGTACCCCAAGGATCCTCGCTGAGCCCAACCCTCTTCAACGTCTACATGAGCCCCCTCGCGGCCATCGCACGCCAACACAACCTGAACATCATCTCCTACGCCGACGACACCCAGCTGATCCTCTCCCTGACCAACGACCCCGCCACCGCCAGAGCCAACCTGCACGAAGGGATGAGAGACGTAGCCGAATGGATGACGACCAGCCGCCTGAAACTGAACTCAGACAAGACGGAGGTCCTCATCCTGGGCTCCACGCCCTCCGCCTGGGATGACTCCTGGTGGCCCCCCGCCCTGGGCACCGCACCCAAACCGACGGACCACGCACGCAACCTGGGCTTCATCCTGGACTCCTCCCTCGCCATGACCAGACAAGTCAACGCCGTCTCCTCGTCATGCTTCAACATCCTGCGCATGCTACGTAAGATCTTCCGGTGGATCCCCACCGAGACGAGGAAGACGGTCACCCAAGCCCTCGTCACCAGCCGACTGGACTACGGCAACGCCCTCTACGCCGGAACCACCGCCAAACTCCAGAAGAGACTCCAGCGGATCCAGAACGCCTCGGCGAGACTCATCCTCGACATCCCCCGACGCAGCCACATCTCCGGACACCTGAGAGATCTGCACTGGCTCCCGGTCAACAAGAGAATCACCTTCCGGCTCCTCACCCACGCGCACAAAGCCCTACACGACCAAGGCCCGAGCTACCTCAACAACCGGATCAACTTCTACACTCCCAAGCGCCTCCTCAGATCAACCAACCACGCCCTCGCCGCCGTCCCCCGCATCCGAAGAGCGACAACAGGAGGAAGATCCTTCTCCTACCTGGCCGCCAAGACCTGGAACTCACTTCCGACCGAGCTGCGCCTGACCCAAGACCACCTCTCCTTCAGGAAGAAGCTCAAGACCTGGCTGTTCGAGCAGTAGCGGCACCCCCCCCCCTCCCAGCGCCTTGAGACCCTACGGGTGAGTAGTGCGCTCTACAAATGACCTGATTGATTGATTGATATCTCTTTCAGCACTCACTAGCAGTGACTTCAGACTACGTCATCGAAAATAATTGTTTGCAACAAAGGGGGAGATGTCGTGACCAGACAGCTGGGCACTAGGACCCACGGGTCACGGACTCTGGGAAAGACACCGGACACCACATCCGGTCAAGGAGGCAAGGGGCAGAGCACTGGGAGCGGGGACAGGGGAAGGAGGCACCTACACAAGGCTGTACGAGAAGAGAAAATAAAGGTACCTGATTGAAGACACCGAGTGTCCTGTCATCTTTGGGGGGACCCTCTAGGATACCACACCTTTTTACTACGTCAAAATGGTCATGAACCACTGGAAGTGGGTTAGCATGACTCCAGATTGTTTACAGTTTGGGAACAAGTGTCTGCACAGCAGAGAGCAGTGTGTTTGAAGAAGACATTGCACAACTGTGACAATGGGGCAGGAGCACAAGGATGTATTCCATCCGAAGATGGCTGCCCCTGGAAAGGCAATCACAGGGCTGGCTCTATACACTTGTCCTAAACACAACGAAGGGTGGCAGTTTTAGAACATGGCTTCCAGACACATCTCGCAGTAAATCTTCCAGCAGTCCCACCACTGGCACTAGGCATGGTGGGATTTGTTGCAACACAGAACACGTTTACGTCTTGCGGTGAAATACTGAGACAAAAAGGGCAGACCCCCGGCTTAAAATGCACATTGTTGTTTTGATTTATTTAATGGCTGCGTTTGAAAGAGAAGATGCGTGGTCCTACGCCATATAGAAACCACTGACCCCTACAGACACATGGGACTCCCCAGAATATCATAGAACCCCAAGACATCATCTTAAGTGTATACCTGGTCTGTATCCTCCAGCAATCGATCAGCCAGGATCAGAAAGGTTAGGAAAACACAGCGGGCATAATATACTCAAAAGAGACTATATTGGAAAAGGGAAAATGGTGGCCACTTTAAAGGGGCAACAATCAATGAGTGCCTGTCAGTAAATCTATCTGACCACCCGTTTTTATCACCATCGAGTGTCTGTCAGTAAATCTATCTTACCACCCGTCTTTATCACCATCGAGTGTCTGTTACTAAATCTATGTATTTATTTATTTATTTAATGAGTTTTAAATAGCGCTGGCTAGACCCGTAGGTATCAGAGCGCTGTACATTAGGTTACACAATGTTACAGAAAATGATAACAATTACACATTACATCAAAAATAAGCAACACATTGAGAGAGGAAAGAAGTTGAGACAAATAGAGCGTGGGGGGGAGGGGGAAGTATGAAGGGGAAGGATGAAGTAAAAGACAGCAGGAGAGACGAAAGGAAGTCTGCCCAAAGACCGACTGGGTGGGTGACGTCTGATGAGGGAATCCACAGCCCGTCTACCCTATTACTAAACAAGGTATCTCCATCGAGCATTAGTCAAATAGCTAGGACTCAACTGACAAGGGAAAGTTCACAGAATAAAGTCCAGTGGATAAACAGGGTGGGAGCAAGGAGCAAGGACGGGTGAGGACAAAGGTTAATAGCTGGAAAGAGGAGAAGAGTCGAGCAGAGAGGGGTAGGGTGAAGGGGGAGGAGGGAGGAGGGAGATAAGGTCAGGAGAGACGCAGGAGAGTTTGCCCATAGACCGGCTGGTTAGGTGATGGTCACAGAGGGAATCAATACCCATCTCCCCTTTAGCTCACGAGGTAGCCCCACGGGCATTCAGTCAGAATGGCTATGTCTCAGCTGTGAAGTGAAAGTTCTCAGAGTAAATGTCCTGGTGGGTGAGCAGGAACAGGGCCGGGTGAGGGCTGATCAAGATCAGGACGCTGACCAATGATTTTAGACCAGGAGAGATAGAGAATCGAGGAGGGTCCCACTGAGGCGGCCATCTTGAGGTCAGGCAAGGGGGATGAGTCTTTGAAGTTCAAATTCAGTTGGTCCCCATTATTCTCTATAACCCAGAAGGAAAGTGGGTGTAAGCTAAGCAGTGGATCGGCAAAGGGACAGAGCCAGGGTCCGCATGTCTTCAGAGGGGGCGCGTGATGTTTAGAAAACCGGCCCGTGGAAGAGACAGCCGCCATTAGCAGGTCAGGCTGGATGTCTTTCTCGCTTATTCATAGCGCTAATGAGGGTCCTCCTCAAAGGTCAGAGCAGTAGTTGCAGTTACAATTTTCGGCCTTTACGCTATAGAAGGAAACGGGGGGGGGGGTCTCCCTTGGGTGTTGCCTTGACCCCTGCTGACGATCGACCGCAGGCGCCATTTTGGAGTTAGGCGCGATATGCATGCGGCATTCGATATAAAATACTTTGTCCAAAAGGTCTTAAGGAGGACAAGGTCAGGAGCTCCAGCCTCCTGGGCTCACCATCTGGACTCCCAGTGCTCTCGGTGATGTTAATAATGTCCCCATTCACCGTCTTCCATCTCGCGGTGAGTGTTAGAAATGGCGGGCAGGATCCTCCGGGGATCGGTGCTGTCTCCACTCTGCGTTGTGAGCGCCCCCAACCAACCGGCAGGCTTCTCACTGTGTCTCTCAGTGTGCCTCCGCCGTGATTAAACCGTTGGATCGAATCAAGAACTGGCTGCAGCTGTGTCTGCCTTCGCAGGCCTGGGAGCTACGCGAGACCTGGGAGCTCGGATCTACACATCTGTATTGATCACCATTGAGTGTCAGCACTCCATTGGACGGACCACAGTTGTGTTCACTTCAGCTACAAAACCACCTCGACCCACAACCCCCCACAACCTATCCCCCGAAGAAAATGGAACAAAATCACCACAGACCAACTCCTCACATCGCTCAACCAAAACCCACCCGCCCTCTCATCGGACCCAAACCAAGCTGCCATCAAATTCAAACAATGGATCACTCACAGCGCTGACGAATTAGCACCCTTGAAAAACCATCACACCAAACAAGACAGCAAAAAGGCCCCTGGTTCAACGATGACCTTAAGAAATCCAAAAAGCTATGCCGTACTCTCGAGAAATCATGGAGAAAAAACCCAACCACCGACACCATGACCACTTTCAAGGCAGCCACCCGCAAATACCACCAGCTGATTCGATCCATGAAGAAATCAGCATTCAAGGATCGACTCGACAACAACGCCCATAACAGCAAGGAACTATTCAATATCGTCAAAGAATTCACCAACCCCACCGCAGCCTCAAACGACGTCACTCCCTCCCAAGACCTCTGCGATTCGTTATCCTCCTTCTTCTACAGCAAAATTGCCGACATACATAACAGCTTCGAAAACAGTTCCAACAAACAATCCTCTCCACCCCCCTCAGAACCTAAACCGCCCTCTAACAACCTCAGCGCCTGGAACCCAATCACCACTGAAGACACCATCCGCCTAATGAATTCCATCCACTCTGGCTCGCCAACCGACCCATGTCCCCACCACATCTTCAACAAAGCAGACTCCACCATCCCACCCCTTCTCCGTGATGTCATCAACTGCTCCTTCATCTCTGCTACCTTCCCAGAAAGCTGGAAACATGCCGAAGTCAGCGCCCTCCTGAAGAAACCCACAGCAGACCCCTCTGAACTAAAAAACTACCGCCCCATATCCCTCCTCCCATTCCCGGCCAAAGTCATTGAGAAAGCCGTCAATAGCCAACTTGCCGCCTTCCTCGAATCCAACAACTCCCTCGATCCCTCACAGTCCGGCTTCCGAGCCAAACACAGCACCGAAACCGCCCTCATCGCAGCAACAGACGACATCCGAACACTACTGGACAACGGAGAAACAGTGGCCCTCATTTTACTCGACCTCTCCGCCGCCTTCGACACGGTCTGTCACAGCACCCTCATACAACGCCTCAGCAACATCGGCATAAAAGGTAAAGCCTTGGACTGGATCATCTCGTTCCTAGCTGGTAGAACTCAGAGAGTCCGACTTCCCCCATTCAAATCAGAGGCCACCAAAGTCATATGCGGTGTTCCACAAGGATCTTCACTCAGTCCCACCCTCTTCAACGTTTACATGAGTCCCCTCGCTTCCATCGCGCGTCAACAGAACCTTAACATCATCTCCTACGCTGACGACACCCAGCTGATCCTCTCCCTCACCAAAGACCCCAACACCGCCAAAACCAATCTTCACGAAGGCATGAAAGAAGTAGCCGTATGGATGAAAAACAGCCGCCTTAAACTTAACTCTGACAAAACGGAAGTACTCATCCCAGGATCATCCCCCTCTGCCTAGGACGACTCTTGGTGGCCTTCGGATCTGGGCTCAGCACCCATACCCACTGACCACGCACGTAACCTTGGCTTCATCCTAGACTCCTCACTCTCGTTGTCCAAACAAGTCAAGTCTCATCCTCCTGCTTCAACGTACTTCGTATGCTCAAAAAAATCTTCCATTGGATCCCCGCCGAAACAAGAAAGACTGTCACCCACGCTCTGGTTACTAGTCGACTAGACTACGGAAACACCCTCTACGCCGGAATTACTGCCAAATTACAGAAAAAACTCAAACGCATCCAAAACGCATCAGCGAGACTCATTTTGGACATCCCCCGCCAAGATCACATCACCGGCCACCTGAAAGACCTCCACTGGCTTCCCGTCAACAAGAGAATAACATTCCGTCTCCTCACCCACGCACATAAGGCCCTCTACAAACTAGGGCCCGAATGCCTCAACACTCGACTATCCTTCTACACACCCACCCGCCAACTAAGATCCTCCAATCAAGGCCTCGCCGCAGTTCCGCGTATCCAAAGATCCACCATGGGAGGTAGATCCTTCTCCTACTTGGCGGCCAAGACCTGGAACTCACTCCCCACTCACCTCCGCCTTACACAGAACCACATCTCCTTCAGAAAAGAACTTAAAACCTGGCTATTCGATAAATAATGAACCCCTCCACAAGCGCCTTGAGACCCTCTGGGTGAGTAGTGCGCTATATAAATTCCTGAACTTGAACTTGAACTCTGTCAGTAAATCTATCTACCCACCCGTATTTATCACCATTGATTGTCAGTAAATCTATCTACCCACCCGTATTGATCACCATTGAGTGTCTGCCAGTAAATCTATCTACCCACCCGTATTTATCACCATCGAGTGTCTGTCAGTAAATCTATCTACCCACCCATATCTATCACCATCGAGTGTCTGTCAGTAAATTTATCTACCCACTCGTATTTATCACCATTGAGTGTCTGTCAATAAATCTATCTGACCGCCCGTATTTATCACCAAGTGTCTGTCCGTAAATCTATCTGATATATTTATCACAATCGAGTGTCTGTCAGTAAATCTATCTACCCACCCGTTTTTATCACCATAGAGTGTCTGTCAGTAAATCTATCTACTCATCCGTATTTACCACCATAGAGTGTCTGTTAGTAAATCTATCTACCCACCCATATTTATCACCATCGAGTGTCTGTCAATAAATCTATCTGACCACCCGTATTTATCACCATTGAGTGTCTGTCAGTAAATCTATCTAGTCAACAAAAGGGGGGCACTGTTCCAGAGTGAGTGATGCAAGAGGTCATACACTCACTCCAAAGAGGAGAGGAGGCAGGGGGAGTGGAACAAGGAAAATGCTAGGTCACGGACTCAGTGAAATGAGTGAGGGGAGATGTTGAGAAAAGACAATTCGTGTCTCTTGTTGCCCTCACACACTCCGAAGGATGTCATGCTTCATCATTGGGCAGTTGCTCATCATCGGGCAGGCTGTGCAATGTGCAGAATAAAACAACCCGTAGGTTCAGAGTTACCAACAAAAGCGTAATGCCACTCACATCCCTTTACTTCCCTAATTATACACCTGTGCTACTACTTCTGTATTCTTATTACCGGCACTTCCTTTTTGAAGTTCAGACTCCTATAAGAACTAGATGCTAAAGCTGGTTGGAGCGGCAGGACACAAAAAGTTGGCCCGTCCCTCACCTTGTTTTGACCTTGACGTCTGTGACGATGATGCAGTGGGGAGAGGAGGTCACAATAGTAATGATGGATTTATAGTTACAGCTATGTCTTGAGTATTATTGGTCCTATCATGAGAGATTGAGCATTACATCCGTTGGTTTCAGTCTCATATGTGTCCATAGCAGGTTCCGTTTGGAACGGATGGGTCATACTGTTGACTCCTGTTCTATTACAATTGGGCTCAGTCGAGGCGTAAGCGGCTTATGAAGCTCATCCTTGAATTTATCGCCCCTTGTTTCCCTGGACCTCTGCAGCAGTCATGAGCTCCATTCAAGTTGGAATGGTTGACACTGGGGTGGTGCGGTCATACTAGGACGAGGCTCGTGTTTAGTGGCTCGTGGCAGCACTCTGAGGTCTTCCGCTGCTTGGAGTACATCAAGCGTGCTTGCACAGAGACTCCTGGCATCTTTATCTCCAGTCAGGCCCTTTGTCAGAGGACTTGGGCTATCAAAGGTGGGTCAGAGGTCTGAGCTAGGCATGACTTTTTTTTTTTTGCAGAGTTTTATATAGCGCGAACTAGACCCGAACCGAATCAGGTATCAGGGCGCTTTACGTATTTTTCCAGTTACGTTACATGAATGGTACATGGAGGACCAAGTCATCATTTTGAATGATCCTGAAGTACCATTGAATACCCATCACAAGGCATTAAATAACAATTAATACAGTGTTATTTTTTCCTGTATTACACTAATAATCACATAACATTTTTAAATGTCAATTTTCGCTATGGAAAATGCACTAGGGCACCAAATAATTGCCGGTGCTATTTTCCATGATAAATTTGCCCATCAAAGAAACTCCTATTGCTAATGTAAAACACAGAGACATATTCAAAGCAAAAATTACTTATGATAGAAGAAAAATTGTTACCTGTAAACAGGTGGTTCTCCAGTATTGGTGTCTTTCATAGATTCACATGCTTGAATATTCCCCGTTGTCGAAGTGGGAGTCCCACGGTAAATAAAATAGCAATAATGCTAAATATATATATATATATATATATATATATATATATATATATATATATATATATATATATATATATATATATATATATATATATATATATATATATATATATATATGTATATATATATATATATGTATATATATATATATATATATGAAAACATAATACATAATAAAAGAAGAGGAAATACAACTGAAAACCTCCAAAGCGATTCCTACATAGGAATGCATGCTAAAGAGAAAAACTACTTGTAACACATTAGTGTCATTATGTTAGTCCAAATCCCAGCCAATCAGGCGCTAGCACCCTCTAGAACCTTCTCCTCAGAAGCTCAAGCCCTCAGATTTTCGTAGCACCAAAGTGACCAAGAGTGTATGAGGAGAAGAGAGCCTCTGAGGGGAGGAGGGTGGGTCGCATGTGAATCTATGAAATACACCAATACTGGAGAACCACCTGTTTACAGGTAAGTAACAATTGTTCTTCTCCAGTATTAGGGGTGTCTTTCATAGATTCACATGCTTGAATAGAATAGAAAGCAGTAACCTCCGTAGAGCTGAGATTGCTAGGCACATATGGAAAAGGCCAAAGACAGTAAAAATACAGTCATGTAAACATTATTAGCAATCACAGAAAACACAAAGGAGGAGGGAACAGAGGCTCACCTTATTTGAAAAGATGACGAAGCACTGCCTGTCCCACTGCGGTATCCGCCTCATTGATGGCATCCAAGCAGTAATGCCTGGTGAAGGTGTGCCTGCTGGACCATGTCGCTGCACGGCAAATCTGATGAAGTGGCACACCGGCAAACAAGGCGGTGGATGAAGACATCGCCCTCGTAGAATGAGCCCTCACTGAAGACTGCAATGGTTTGCCAGCTTGTTGATGGCAGTAGGTAATGGCTGAAGAAAGCCAACGGGTAATTGTTGGTTTGGAGACTGGATGCCCCTTACGCAGTCGTCCGTAAGCAATGAACAGTTGATCGGACTTGCGGAAGGAGGCAGTTCTGGCAATGTAAAATTTAAGGCATCGTTTGATGTCCAAAGAATGTAAGCGCTGCTCCGCCGGAGACTTAGGGTCCGGAAAGAAAGTTCGTAGGAACACAGGCTCATTCAGATTGAAAATCCGTAGGCACTTAAGGTAGGAAAGAGGGATTGATGCAAAGCGCCACTCCGTTAGGTTTGAACTGTAAATAAGTTGGTTTGACAGTGAAAGCGTGAAGGTCGCTCACGCGACGAGATGAAGTTAAAGCCAAAAGCAGCGCAACTTTCCAGGTGAGGAATTTGATATCCACCTTATGGATAGGCTCAAATGGTGACTTCATGAGTTGAGATAGGACAACATTGAGGTGCCAAGATGGAGAAGGGCGCCGAACAGGTGGGAACTTGCGGAAGAGCCCTTTGAAGAATTGACGTATGATTCTGGACGAACAGAGGGAAGAAGAGCCATTGTGTCGGAAACGAGAGATTGCAGCTAGGAACACTCTCAGGGTAGCATGTGAAAGTCCTGACTGAGCGAGACTTAAGAAGAACGGAAGAAGCTGCTCCGGAGTAGAATGGATTGGAAGGACATTAGCTGCCACGCACCAATGACAGAATCTCTTCCACTTGAGTTTGTAAGTTTTGATGGTAGGCGGAGCCCTAGCATGAGCAAGGATGTCCCTGCATTTCTGAGATATGTTCAAGTCTGCGAATTCAAGGTGCTCAGGTTCCATGCCGACAATTGTAGCGTGGAGGGGTCCAGATGGCACACTTGGCCCTTGTCCATCGTTAGAAGGTCTGGACGGGGACGCAGAGGAATGGGCTCGCACTGGGACAGCAGAAGCAATTCCGAAAACCATGCCTGTCTGGGCCAACGAGGTGCGATCAATAGGATGTGGCAGGGCTGCCTCCGCATCTTCCACAGCACTCGCGGCACTAACGGAATCGGCGGAAAAGCGTAAGCGAATAGATCGCACCAATCGATCAAAAGGGCATTCCCGCACGACCCGGGGTGGGGATGCCAACTTGCGTAAGACTAGCATTTTCGATTCTCTGGTGTTGCAAAGAGGTCTAGAGCTGGGCGACCCCACCGGTGGAACACAAGATCCAGAGTTGGCTGGTGCAGTTCCTATTCGTGAGTTGAGGAAGTGGACCTGCTTAGAGAGTCCGCCAGAATGTTGGACACGCCCGGCAGATGGACAGCTGTCAAGGTGATCTGATGACGGAGAGCCCAATCCCAGATTGACTGGGCCAAGCGAGACAGATGAGGAGACTTGGTTCCTTCCTGCTTGTTCACGTAGTGCATGCTGGTGGTATTGTCCGTTTGGATAAGCACTGACTCCCCATGAACTACAGGCAGGAATGATTTGAGCGCTAGGAAGATAGCCATCAACTCTAGCCTGTTGATATGCCACATGCGTTGGGGCGGAGTCCACTTGCCTTTGATGGATAGGCCTTGGAGATGAGCGCCCCACCCCTCCAGAGAGGCGTCCGTTGTGAGCGTGAGATCTGGTGCGTGAACGAGGAACGACGTTCCCGTCCCCAGATTGGTTGGCTGCGCCCACCAAAGCAAGCTCTTTCTCATGCGGGCTGTGACAGCAACTAGGTCGTTGAAGGACCCGGATACCTGACGCCACTGTAAGTCCAGTTCCTCCTGAATGGGACGGGTTCGCAATCTGCAATTTGGGATCAGTGCGATACAAGATGATGCCATCCCCAAAAATGACTTTAACGTCCGAACAGAAACAGACTGTCTTTTTCGAATGAGGGAGACGAGACGTAGGATCTTCTGTCGTCGCTCGTGCGAGACGAACGCTTTGGAAAGTTTCGTGTCCAGGATCGCTCCCAAGAAGTTTCTGGTTTGCAGAGGGGCAAACTGTGACTTTTCGACGTTGATGGTCAACCCCAGAGACTGCAACACCTGCTGGCAAAG
Source organism: Lissotriton helveticus (assembly GCF_964261635.1). Classification (NCBI taxonomy): domain Eukaryota; kingdom Metazoa; phylum Chordata; class Amphibia; order Caudata; family Salamandridae; genus Lissotriton; species Lissotriton helveticus. The sequence continues at coordinate 19,675,295 of NC_136073.1, forward strand.
ACGAGTGTCCTGACATAGTTGATGGTGGGATTGAGACTTGAGGAGGCAATCGTCCAAATATGGAAAGATTTGAATGCCTTGGAGACGGAGGTGAGCCACCACAGGGGCCAGTACCTTTGTGAACACACGAGGAGCTGATCGCAGCCCGAAGGGCAGAACCTTAAACTGATAGTGCATTTGTCCCACCTTGAAACGCAGGTACTGGCGATGTTGTTGGATAATTGGGACATGAAAGTACGCGTCCTGAAGGTCTATGGTGGTCATGAAATCCTCGCTGGATAGAAGACGCAGGATTTCCAGTAATGTCAGCATGCAGAAAGATTGGCACTTTAGGAATTGGTTGAGAGCCCTCAAATCCAGAATGGGTCGCCAATCTCCGGTCTTCTTGAGTATGAGGAAGAATCGAGAGTAAAACCCTTCTCCTCTTTGATGTTTCGGGACCACTTTGACTGCACCCTTTAGAACAAGAAGACGGACTTGATGGTAAAGCTCCTTGAGGTGTGGAGGAGGCGGGCCAAATGGTGGAGTACGAGGAGGAATCTCGACGAATTCTAAGGTATGACCCCGCCGTACAATGTCCAAAACCCAGCGGTCCGAAGTGATGGAGGACCACTGAGAATAGAACAGAGAGATTCGACCTCCAACACTTTGGGGATGAGAAAAGTCATTGGCGCTTAGGGGTGGATCCGCGATAGGAGGACTTTCCCCTATAGGGTCTGGAGGGCTGCTGACGACTCTGCTGAGTGGAGGTGTAACGCTGGTTGCCCTGATTGAAGGAGCGGTACTGTTGCCCTCCTCGAAAATTGGAAGAAGTGCCGCGTCCGCGCGCACCTCGAAAGGACTGCTTCCGGAACTGCAACGTGCCCAAAGACTTAGCCGTGCCGGTGTCCTTCTTAATGGACTCCAGGGCATCTTCGATGTGAGATCCGAATAGCGATTCACCATCATACGGCCTATCAAGTATCTTGGATTGGATTTCCTGCCGGAAGGAGGTGGATTTTAACCAACCCTGGCGTCGGAGGGCAGCTGCACTTGCAAGCAGACGGAAACCTGTACCAGCAATATCGACTGCACAGTCGATCATTTCTTCCGATGCTCTCTGTCCATCGTGAAGGATCTGCTGAGCGTCCGCCTTGGAAGCCTCAGGTATTAGATCAATTAATGCAGATATGTCCGACCACATCTGCCGGTCATAGCGTCCCAAAATGGCTAAGGCATTGGCTGCTCGGACAGAAGTGGAAGCCATGGTTGAAAACTTGCGGCCAATAGTGTCTAGGCGTCGACCCTCTCTATCGGGAGGTGCGGTGATTGGACGCTGCGTGAGTCACAACTGAGTCCGGCTTAGGGTGAGAGATCAAGCATGCCGGAGAACCTGTAGGAGCCTTGTATTTCTTTTCAAGGTGCGGCAGTTGAGCAGGTAACGAGTTTGGAGCTTGCATGAGTTTAATTCCCTCCTTCCAAACAAAATCGATGATTGGAATCGTGAGGACCTGCTTATAGGGCTTATCTTTAAAATCATAGAGGAAACAATCCTCTTCACGTTGCGATCTTGGCAATTTAAAACGCTGAGCCGCTTTATCCATGAGTAGATGAAAACTGGCGATATCTACAGGAGGTGATTCACCAGAGTTTCCTGGCTGAGGAGAGGGCGTCTGTGTTCGGTAATCGTCCCACTCCGCCATATCCTGGTCGCCTGCATCCTCGTCCGAATTGTCATGGACCTCCCCGTCCTCACATTCTGGGACCGCCTCATCATCCGCATCCTGCGGATAAACAGTAGTATGGATTCTGACTGACGTCTGAACCTGAGACGAAGTTGTGGGTGGTAACGTTGGCGGAAGAGACGGTGGAGGCAGAGCAACGGGAGCAGGAGATTGTACCGGAGTACCTTGCGGCGTTGCTGGGAAACGACGGTTGTAATCATCCAACATATGTTGGAGATTTGAGATCAAGGTTAATGGTATTATAGCCATAGGTACTTGGACCAACTGTTCTTCATGTTGAGACTCTTGTTCTCCGCCATCTTCGTCAGTGTCAGACTCCTGACACTTGATAATCAAATCAGAGGGGCTATGGGCCGCCCCAAACGTGTCACCCTCATTGTCAGAGTCAGTGTCATGCTCAGAGGTAGTGGCAAACATAGGAGAAGGTGGTTGCGGCTCTGGAGCAGAGAGCTGTTGGCACGGAGCCTGCTTGGGACGATGGGATGAGTCAGCAGAGGATCCTGAAGACTTCAAAGGCACTAACGGCAATGAGGCAAAGGAAGCTGGTTCCTCCGTCGATGGCGCCGTCGACGCTATCGTCAACGGTGCTGATTTGACTGACGACTAAGCCAATTTCGAGGAACCCATCGTCGACGGTGTGGCCGTCGACTGAGTCGTCGTCAGGGTCACCGTCGACGGGCGATCCATCGTAGACGAAGTCGTCGACGGAGCAGTCGTCGACGGAGCAGGCTGAACATCGGTAGACGGAGTCCTCGTAGACGGGGCTTTGGTCGACGGAGTCTTCGTCGACGAGGCCTTGGTCGACGGAATCGTAGCCGACGACGAAGATTTGTTTGAGACTTTCGTCGACGAGGATTCTTTCTTCTTCGTCGACGAGGTGATAGGAATCGTCGACGGGACAGGCTTAGAAGGCAAGGAAACTCTCGTTGACGTGTATGCTGTCGACGTGACCGTCGACGAAGTAAAGGCTGATGCCGTCGTCAGCGTCGTCGTAGATGATGCAGACAATGCGGTTCTCGTCGTCGGAATGCTCGGAGACGCTCCCGTCGACGACGGAACTCTAAGAGGTGTGGAAACACACCGAGAGGCAGCCGAAGACGCCTGAGAGCCAGGTCTCGTGGGCGTAGTGGTAGTAAGAGTGGTAGGAGACACCACAGAAGCCAGAGGCAGGGCTAATTTCTTCTTTTTGAGGAAAGGAGATGGAAAATCCTGGACACTACCACGCTTAGAGGCTGATGAAGAAGGACCAGAGTGAAAACTTTCTGCATCTGACAGGGCAGAATCCTTGTCCTTTAGACGCTGGAGCCAAAGGAGAAGACGGCCTTCTCTGTCCTTGAGAGTCTCAGTAGAAAAAGTTCTACAGAGCTTGCAGCTGCCAGCCTCATGATCAGGATATAAACAATAGATACACTTCTGGTGGGGGTCCTTCTCAAAAAGGCGCAGCTTCCCACAAGAAGAGCAAGGTCTAAATAAAGACTTCTTACTTGACATGTTGAGAAACACTGGAACAAGAAGAGTTGAGGTGAAAAACTGAGCAGAGCTCAGGGAGACTCCCTTCACACGACGTGCGGTAGAAAATCTGAGGGCTTGAGCTTCTGAGGAGAAGGTTCTAGAGGGTGCTGGTGCCTGATTGGCTGGGATTTGGACTAACATAATGACACTAATGTGTTACAAGTAGTTTTTCTCTTTACCATGCATTCCTATGTAGGAATCGCTTTGGAGGTTTTCAGTTGTATTTCCTCTTCTTTTATTATGTATTATGTTTTCATATATATATATATATATGTTCGAGGCATATGGGCTGCAGATGGTACATTTATGAATAGATCGCCATCTGGTGTTGGGCTCGGATGATTGCACTTTGTTTTTCTTCTGGAGAAGTCTTTGTCGTCATAGGTGACTCCTCCTCTCGGTGTTAGTGCGCATGGGCATCGGCTCCATCCTTAGATTGTTTTTTTCCGCCATCGGGTTCGGATGAGGATCGAAGCGCTCCGGACCGACTTCAACAAAGAAGGTTATAACCGGCGCGTATTCCTTTCCAAATCGACGGTATCGTTATCGAACGCGACTTCACTCCATACCGACGCGATTCGAAGGACGACGACTACGAGAAACTCGACGTAGTCCAGCCCGGGGTCCATGGAAAGGACTCCATTCAAAAAATGTCCAACGTGTGGTGCTAAGTTCCCACACAAGGACCTACACGAAGTGTGCAACCTCTGCTTGTCCCCTGAACACGAATCCAGGGACTGTGAGGCCTGTGCAGCGTTCTCGTCAAAGTCGACGATTAGAAACCGTCGAGCCCGAAGACACGAGGTATCGAGAATGCAGTCACAAGCAATCCCGGAGCTGTTCGAGGACCAGCACCCAGAAGAGGAGGAAGAAGAGGCCGACGAGGCGGGGTCTGAAGTGGACGAGTCCGACGTCGAGGAAATCGACGTCCAACAAACCGTGAGTGACGACGTCCCTTTACCGAAAAACAGACCCCGCACGGTGTCGACCCCGCCCTCGAGCCCGGTCAGACAACCGAAAAAAGTTTCCAACGCCCCGCCTTCGAGCCCGGCAACGAAACAGAAACCGAAACACTCGGTCCCCCATCATAGTGGTTCCGGTTCCGATAAACCGACCACATCGACACCGAAGCACCAGGTCAAGGAAAGCTCGAAGTCGAAGCAGTCCATGTCGACACCGAAGCACGCTTTGGCGCCGAAAACACCCTCGACACCGGGGACATCTTCCATACCGAAGAAGTCGGATCCGAACAAAACTTCGGCACCGAAAATACAAATGGACATTTCAAAGAAAAAACACCTTTCGGAACCGAAAACTGCGGTACCGACACAGGAACACGGAACGGATCCTAAACAAAAGACTTTGTTTATTGACCCAAAGACTGGCAAGGTAGTCACAGAACTACCTAAAAAGAGGAAACATGAACATTTGGACGACAAGGCTCATCCAAAGAAGAGAACGATGGGGACGAATACAACTCCTCCCCCTTCTCCCAAACCTCACACACCATCTTCGCCTCTTCCTCACAATAGGCCAGATATTCCTCCCACACGTCCATCTACACCTACAACAGATGGAGAGAGTGACACAGGGGAGGGGGGACACCCTGGGGATGATGAGGACACAATCCCAGAGGAGGCAGACCCATGGGAGGAGTATAATGTGGGATCAGGTAATGATACCGACCTTGAGTCATATCCCTCAAAACCTTCACCTCCTGATGACAATACTGGGTTTGCACAACTCATTACTAGAGCAGCAACATTTCATAAGGTATACCTACATACAGAACCTCTAGTACAGGACTTCTTATTAGAGACACTACCTACTGCACAAAAAACATCAGGAACACTACCAATGCTAAAAGGCCTTCTCAGTCATACATCAGAGATATTCAAAGACCCAGTGAGGGCTAGGGTATTGAACCCAAGAATTGATAAAAAATATAGGGCAGCTCCAAAAGACCCAATATACATTAAGGGACAAATTCCTCTAGACTCACTAGTGGTCACAAACGCTCGCAAGAGAGCAAACTCTTTATCTACAGGAGAAGCGCCACCTCCTGACAAAGAGTCTAAACTAATAGATGCCTCTGGCAAGAGAGTAGCATCTCAAGCGGCAAACAGTTGGCGCATAGCTAATACGCAAGCATTACTTGCAAGGTATGACAGAGCGCATTATGATGAGTTAGAAACACTCATCAAACATCTCCCTAAAGAACATCAAAAGAGAGCTGATCAACTTATACAAGAAGGGAAGTTAATTACTAACACTTCAATAAAGTGCGCCCTAGACGCGGCAGAAACTGCGGCACGGTCGACAAATACAAGCATCATGTTAAGGAGACATGCATGGCTCAGAGTGTCAGGATTCAAACAAGAGGTACAAACCTCGTTACTTAACCAACCTTTTGATGGGAAAACACTTTTTGGCACAGGGACAGATGAGGCCCTAGAAAAAATGAAAAAGGATACAGAAACGGCTAAATCAATGGGAGCATTGCAACAGCCGACACAAAGAGGTTCCTTTTGTAGATCCACCTATAGAGGAGGATCCAAAAGTACAGGTACAAACCAACAGCAAACCTCTTTTACACCTACATCACCCAGAGGTAATTCTAGAGGTGGATACAGGGGTAACAACAACAAGGGTAGAGGTCGCGGAAACAACAACAACCGCAACTCTCCAACCCCAAAACAGTGACTTCATAGAGCTTCCCCCAGACCATATAACACCGGTAGGGGGACGCCTATCACAGTTCCTACCTGTCTGGGAAAACATCACATCAGACAAGTGGGTAAGACAAATTATCCAACATGGTTATTGCCTAGAACTCACAGCTACCCCACCAAACATCCCCCCCAAACAGCGTCCAATGAAACAAGATCACCTGACACTGTTAAAACAGGAAGTAATATCACTGCTAGAAAAGCATGCCATAGAGAAGGTTCCACAGCACCAACAGGGAACAGGAGTATACTCCCTATACTTCCTAATCCCCAAAAAGGACGGGTCTCTAAGGCCAATACTGGACCTAAGACCTCTCAACGCATACATAAATTCGGAACATTTCCACATGGTCACGCTCCAACAAGTACTTCCTTTACTGAAGAAAGGGGACTTTCTTTCTACACTGGATCTAAAAGACGCTTACTTTCATATCCCTATTCACAAAGCCCACAGGAAATACCTCAGGTTTGTGGTAGAAGGACAACATTATCAGTTCAAAGTCCTCCCATTTGGTGTCACGACGGCACCAAGGGTGTTCACAAAATGCCTGGCAGTGGTAGCAGCTCACCTAAGAAGACAACAAATTCATGTCTTCCCATACTTGGACGACTGGCTAATAAAAGCCAGGTCGCAAGAGGAGTGTCTGCAACACACACAAAAGACAATTCAGCTACTACACCAGCTAGGGTTCACGGTGAACTACACAAAGTCACACCTACAACCAAACAAAGTTCAACAATATCTGGGGGCTACCATAGACACAGAAAAAGCCAAAGTGTACCCCAACCCAATCAGAGTCCAAGCAATGCTTACAATCATTCAGAGATTTCAGCCACAACACTCACTAACAGCAAGAGTGTTCATGCAGCTATTAGGCATGATGTCATCCTGCATACTGCTAATACCATATGCAAAACTACAAATGCGTCCGCTACAAGAATGCTTAGCGACACAGTGGAATCAGGCTCAAGGACAGATTACGGATCTAGTGTTGGTAGACGACCGCACACACCGCTCTCTGAAGTGGTGGAACAGAACAAACATTACCAAGGGGCGGTCGTTCCTAGAGCCAATTCCACAGGTGACAATAACAGCAGACGCATCGCTCACCGGATGGGGAGCACATATGGACAAATACACAGTACAAGGACGGTGGAGTGTGCAGGAAAGAACACTGCACATCAACTATCTAGAACTACTGGCAGTGTTTCTAGCATTGAAAGCCTTTCCGATACATGTTATCCACAAAGCAGTCCTGATCAGAACAGACAACATGACAGCAATGTATTATATTCAAAAACAGGGGGGGACGCACTCTCTCCAATTATCCAGACTAGCACAGGAAATTTGGAGATGGGCCATTCCTCAAAACATCTATCTGTTAGCCGAACACCTACCAGGAGTTCAAAACCAGATAGCAGACATCTTAAGCAGACAGTCGGAACAAATACACGAATGGGAACTGCACCAACAAATACTGCAGCCATTCTTCCAAAGATGGGGACAAACAGAGATAGACCTATTTGCCACTCATCAGAACGCAAAATGCCAAAGCTTCGCGTCCAGGTACCCACATCACCTGTCGCAGGGCAATGCGTTATGGATAAATTGGTCCAACAAATTTGCATACGCTTTTCCCCCTCTCCCACTAATCCCATTAGTGGTCAGGAAACTGCAACAACATTCAATGACCATGATACTAGTAGCACCCACGTGGGCAAGACAGCCGTGGTTCACCACGCTCCTACAACTCTCACAAGTGCCACATCAAAAGCTACGAATTCTACCCATGCACCTTACACAGAACCATGGAGAAATAATGCACCCAGATCCAACTCAATTGAACTTAGCGATCTGGCTCCTGAAATCCTAGAATTTGGGTACTTAGATCTCCCCCCAAATTGCATGGAAATAATTAAACAAGCGAGACGTCCAACCACCAGAGCATGCTATGCAGCTAAGTGGAAGAGGTTTGCTATACACTGTACTAATAACAATATCAACCCTCTAGACGTATCAACAAGGGAGATTATTTGCTACTTGTTACGCTTACAGCAATGTAATCTAGCGTACACATCTATCAGAGTACATCTAGCAGCTATAGCAGCATACCTACAAAACAGGCAGCGCATATCACTGTTCAGAGTACCAGCGATAAAAGCATTCATGGAAGGTCTTAAAAGAGTCATTCCACCAAGATTACCACCTTCCCCAGTCTGGAACCTCAACGTAGTACTCACCAGACTAATGGGGCCACCCTTCGAACCTATGCATAGGTGCGAAATACAATTCCTTACATGGAAGGTGGCATTCCTTATAGCCATTACCTCACTCAGAAGAGTAAGCGAGTTACAGGCATTAACAATACAAGAACCATTCCTACAGATACACCAGAATAAAGTGGTTCTTAGAACAAACCCAAAGTTCTTGCCTAAAGTAATTTCAGCATTCCACATCAATCAGCCAGTGGAATTACCAGTCTTCTTTCCAAAGCCACAGACGGTGGCAGAAAGGGCTCTACATACACTAGATGTTAAAAGAGCCATTTTGTACTACATAGAAAGAACACAAGACTTCAGGAAAACTAAACAACTATTTGTAGCATTTTCCCCAACACATAAGGGCAATCCTATCTCTAAAGCAGGCATCGCAAGATGGATTGTAAGATGTATACAAATATGTTACATTAAAGCAAAGAGAACATTACCTGTTCCTCCTAGAGCTCATTCCACAAGAAAACTAGGAGCATCTATGGCATTCTTAGGGAACATTCCCCTAGATGACATATGTAGAGCAGCAACTTGGTCTACACCACATACATTCACAAAGCACTACTGTGTTGATGTACAGGCTGCACAACAAGCCAGAGTGGGCCAAGCTGTATTAAAAACTCTATTTCAGACAGTTGCGACAGACACTGGTGACCACCGCTAGGGAGGTAACTGCTGTACAATCTATTCATAAATGTACCATCTGCAGCCCATATGCCTCGAACGGAATATGCTACTTACCAGTATGCATCTGTTCTTGGCATAGAGGGCTGCAGAGTGGTACATGCCCTCCCTGCCTCCCCGGAAACCTGTGTCTGTCCCAACATTATCTTATTTAGATACATTTACATGGGCATATCTTTATGTACTACACTACACTACTCCATCTAACCCTACTATGGCAAAACAATCTAAGGATGGAGCCGATGCCCATGCGCACTAACACCGAGAGGAGGAGTCACCTATGACGACAAAGACTTCTCCAGAAGAAAAACAAAGTGCAATCATCCGAGCCCAACACCAGATGGCGATCTATTCATAAATGTACCACTCTGCAGCCCTCTATGCCAAGAACAGATGCATACTGGTAAGTAGCATATTCCATATTTAGCATTATTGCTATTTTATTTACCGTGGGACTCCCACTTCGACGACGGGGAATATTCAAGCATGTGAATCTATGAAAGACACCCCTAATACTGGAGAAATTTAAAATCTCTAAATGATTCAAGAACAAATCTTCAAAAGAGATTTAGACAAAGAGGCCTTCACGGTGATGTTGTATCTAAGGGTTTGCAAAGGTTTTTTGTTTTTTGCCAGAAATGTTTATGAAAGTTTTAGGGTTTCTTCCTTAGAAAGGGCTTTATTTGTCCCGTCCCAAAAAATCTTTCACTGGGGGGCTGCATAAGGACGGTGAGTATGAGAAGGTGGTAAGCTTACCTTAACTTACTGAAACCATCACTACCACCAGAGGCCTTGATCACCACTGATATGCATGACTTGTTGAGGTCGTCATCAGTTAGGCTAGAGAACAGCATGCGCACCACCTGGGGGTGTCTACAACAGTCCTACTATTATTTCCATTGTAGTTTGTTGAAACAGAAGAAGGGCTGCCAAGTCACTAAGGGTCTGATTACACAGATAAACGTGCTAATTTTCGCACCTGCTAAATTAAACAATACCCTGGTGTTCTTTATTTATCGGGTGCAATTGCAATAAATAGCATCTATTGCGAGTTATTGGGAATAACATACAGATTTTGGTGTTTAACATGGCAAAATCGGCATGGCGCGGTAAATACCGCAAACATTTCCCCTGTTAAATTTCGGTGTTTTTGACATGCCGAAATGTAACGAATGTTGGGTTATTTAAAGCATCCGATGATTATCCGATGCATTAAATAAAACCAAACTTGTTATTCCATCCCATGTGTAAACAGGGATTAGGCACAAGACGGAATGAACTGCCGAACTTTTATTCAGGGCCTAAATGGTGATCCTTAACTATAGCACTAGGCATCATTCTTCTATTTCCATGTCTTTTGTGGAAATAAAAGAGGGACACATCTGTTGTTTGCTGCTGCAATAAATTAAGGGAGTTGTAGACCAGGACCAAGAAAGTGATGCGGAAAGTCCTTGTCCACTGAAATAAGAGCCAGCGGTACCCACCGGCAACCAATAGCACACAGTAAGAACTGCCCCTTAGCAATGGCTGCAAAGTTCCCTTGTTTATTTTTTCCTTTGTTTGAGTGAAATTTTCCATGTTGTGAGGGGATACAAGGTGCCTCCATCACAGTGCTGCAAATGTACAAAATCCTTTGTAAACCAGGAGGCGTCCCAATTCACCGCACTCGCATTTGCCCCACCTCATGAAGCGATCGGAAACTACCCGTTTTTTTCGACAGCACTGCTTTAGCTGGCTAACAGTCAGAAACCCATAGCCAGTGACCTCTCTGCCCAAGGACCATGGGTTTTTCGGATGCCAAGAGACTTTGTACAACTAGCCTCATTTCAGCAAGATCAAGCTTCTCTAAAATCTTTGGAGACTTTGCACTTTTTAAACTCTTCGTACTGGGCTGTAAGAGCCCAACCTTACTTATCAGTTGCCATCAATCGCAGAACACGGGGAGAGATCATGCGAATGCGTCTGCTTGGCCTGCCAGTAACAGATTTTAATCTGGCATGGGCAAACCGGGATAATGGAGGTGCCTGTAGCTTTTATTTCTTTTTATTTTATTTGAAAGGTTTTATAAAGCGCGACCATGACCCATACGGGTATCAGCGCGCTGTACAAAGTGGTGTAAGTATGAGTACAACAATAAATAAAATGGATCAAAAGAGATAATTTAACAACCAAAAGGTCAAAAGGGGGCACACAATGTCAAAGGGGGGCATGGGGAGTCAGTCAGTCTAGTGGGACCTGTAAGGTTTCAGCAGATCAAAGTGGATCAAAAGGACAAGTGAGAAGAAACATAAACCCAATTGAAACAGCACGTGAAAAAACAGAATCCAGACCGGAGAAAGAAGTAGATTGAGATAATATCCAGGTTAATGCTGTTGACGGTCATTCAGGAGTAGCCATTTGACATGTTTTTTGAAAGAGGCAGTAGATGGGTGGGTTCTGATCTTGGAGGTAAGAGAGTTCCATATTCTTGGAGCAAGACCAGAGAAAGCACGATTGTAAGTTCTTTTCTTTTTGAATTTGGGAGGTTTCAATGGTTATGTAACTATGAACAAGAATCATGGTTGCTCCTTCTGTGCTGCTACCCCGCTCTGATCAAAGAAAGGAGAACCCTACTCGGACCAATATTTCCGATAAGGGGTCCGTATCCGCATAGAGGCATCGGCAGAATGTTTCTCACAGTGTGACGTTACCATTCTGGCACATTGTGGGAGATATGTAAAAAGACTTAAAGACACCATTCATCCGTGTCTTGGACCCCTGCAACGTCGGTACAAAGTCCAGAAACTTATAACGGACTACTAAACAAAGAAAATGGGAACTAAACAACTCGCTTAGTGTGCCCGTTACTTTAGGAAAAGGTTCAAGGCCGTCAATAGCATTGGTCATGTCCATGCACAATCTGGCTGGTTGTACTGCCTGTTAATCCAATGCCAGGCCGCCCCCCTGGGCAACTTGATTTAATCAATTTTAAGCTCAGTAACCATCATCAATCTTGAGACTTCCAAAATGTAGCCATTTTTCAATGCATTTTAAACTAATTTTTTTAAACACAAAATAAATAGAACAAGCATTTGTTAAAAGTGATTGATGCGGAAATCATCCTTTGGTGCAAACTGTACCTATACATTTTGATGAGTTAACTTGTAGCTCTTTAAAAAGTGTGTATCACTTTTGTAACGGTTTTAATTAACTGATACAAATAAAGAATTGACTGACTGACTTTGTGCACTCAAGGGAAGGTGATTCCAAGAATTTAATAGGGACCAGTGCCAGGCGACAACATTAGTTACATATGAACTTTAAAGAGTAAAAGGGGTGGATGGGCAGGATGATCAGAGTTCTAACTTTTACTCTTTAACCCCTTCCATGCTGGCCCGTTTCCGCCGCTGTGCGGTAAACAAGCGAACAGGGCGGGGCCGTGACGAACCCCAGCCGTCATCCGCACACGAGCACCGCGGAGCGTGATGGCTGGGGTTCGTCACCAGCATGCAAGGGGTTAATACAGAATATTTACAGCTCAATATGGTTTCTTAAAGCTTTCAGGACCCTAAGTCGTTCCTGCGACCTGCTCTTCAGCAGTCTTCCCAATTCTCTTCTTGCTGCTGAAGGAGGACCAGGGGCAGTTTTCATCCCCTCAAATACAACACACCACATTGTGGTGGACAAGCAAAAAGCAGCAGCGAGGTGGAGAGAAGCTACATTATACCTTGTCGCACCAGCTACATGACCGTGAAGCCACCTAAGGTGTGGCTCTCTCACTGACACCTCCTCAGACCTTCTGCACATGGGTGTAGACTCAAGTCAAGATGACCTCAAGCACTCTCAACTGGTTGTAGTAGGGAACCATTGCCCACAAGAAAGTTGTGCCAAGAAATGCAATATTGTGTCTTGTCTTTTGAGGCTGAAATTGGACACGAGTTGTCATTTCAGCCGTATAATAATGTGCCCGATCCTGCCATCTCAAGGCCATCCCTACTTTATCTACGGAAGACAATACTGCTTTAGTAACTGTTATGCTTCTTGTCATTTTATTACTTCCTTCATTTCATTTCCCCAGCAGCTATCAAGGACAAAGATGCTGTGATCTCATGTGATGTGGTGTGGGCCACGGATGTATGACGTTACAACGCATGCTATTGCAACGCATGCCTTTACGACGCAAGTTTTACAACGCAAGTCGTTACAACAACTTGCGTTGGTGGGCACTGGATAGTGAATAGTTTAATTTACTATTCCAACTCCAGTCCCCGTGGATAGTAGGGAAGGTGTTGGATAGTAAATTAAAACTATTCCCTATCCTAGAGCGCCCCCAAGCGCAAGTCGTTGTAAAAGTTGCGTTGTAATGGTTGCGTGGTAAAGGTACTTCGTTGTAACGGTTGCGTTGTAAAGGATGTTTACCGTGGCCCACTGGTGTAGACATGTCCCTTCCCGTATTATCATCTGAGTCAAAGAGTGTGTGGTGTTCGTTCTCTTGCCATGTATGTGTCGGGGAATCAATCCTTCAATCCCCTAGAGGCTTGAGGTACAAAGCAGAGGGGTTGAACCTTGACCCTTGCTTTCAGGTGTTAGGTGTTTTTGGAGGATAATGCATCGAATGGCTGGGTTTGTGGTCTTTGCAGCCTGCTGACGGGCTTGTTAAGGAGGTTGATGAAAGGGATGTGATAGGAGTCAAGGTGCCCCATAGCCAGGGCTCCCCTGGGAGGAGGCCTGGGCAAAGCTTTAATTACTCTGGTATCTTTTGCGTTATGCAAATTTTGTGAAATTCCCCCAATTATGCCACATCCTGTAGTTGTTGCCAATTGCAGAAAAAAACTTACAGTAAATGCACCATTTACTGTAAACTTTGAAGTGGCTGCAATCAGCAACAGAACGTAAAAGGCTGTTGTTCGCAATTCTTTTTCCCGCACTATTTATTAGAGTGAAATGCATCCTCGTGTCAAGCATTAACATGAAATATTTTGCACTGTAATATACTGATAAATCATGGATTTGCAATTCATATAATTACTCCTAATTAGATGTAATTTTAATTACAGTTCACCTAATTACATAAAAGCAAATTACGCAAATCACACCCTCCTAGTTGTGAATTCTAACCGATGCTCTAGCAAGAGGAGAGGGAATATTGTCTTCTCTCACCGCCCACCACTGTGAGTTCCTCACACGTCCCACCATGGCGATCTTCTCTCACTGCCCACCACTGTGAGTTCCTCACACGCCCACCATGGTGGTCTTCTCTCACTGCCCACCACTGTGAGTTCCTCACACGGCCCGCCATGGCGATCTTCTCTCACTGCCCACCACTGTGAGTTCCTCACACGCCCACCATGGTGGTCTTCTCTCACTGCCCACCACTGTGAGTTCCTCACACGCCCACCATGGTGGTCTTCTCTCACTGCCCACCACTGTGAGTTCCTCACACGGCCCGCCATGGCGATCTTCTCTCACTGCCCACCACTGTGAGTTCCTCACACGCCCACCATGGTGGTCTTCTCTCACTGCCCACCACTGTGAGTTCCTCACACGGCCCACCATGGTGGTCTTCTCTCACTGCCCACCACTGCGAGTTCCTCACACGGCCCACCATGGTGGTCTTCTCTCACTGCCCACCACTGTGAGTTCCTCACACGGCCCACCATGGTGGTCTTCTCTCACTGCCCACCACTGTGAGTTCCTCACACGCCCACCATAGTGGTCTTCTCTCACTGCCCACCACTGTGAGTTCCTCACACGGCCCACCATGGTGGTCTTCTCTCACTGCCCACCACTGTGAGTTCCTCACACGCCCACCATGGTGGTCTTCTCTCACTGCCCACCACTGTGAGTTCCTCACACGGCCCACCATGGTGGTCTTCTCTCACTGCCCACCACTGCGAGTTCCTCACACGGCCCACCATGGTGGTCTTCTCTCACTGCCCACCACTGTGAGTTCCTCACACAGCCCACCATGGTGGTCTTCTCTCACTGCCCTCTCACTGCCCACCACTGTGAGTTCCTCACACGGCCCACCATGGTGGTCTTCTCTCACTGCGCCCCACTGTGAGTTCCTCACACGGCCCACCATGGTGGTCTCTCACTGCCCACCACTGTGAGTTCCTCATACGGCCCACCATGGTGGTCTTCTTTCACTGCCCACCACTGTGAGTTCATCACACGGCCCACCATGGTGGTCTTCTCTCACTGCCCACCACTGTGAGTTCCTCACAAGGCCCACCATGGTGGTCTTCTCTCACCGCCCACCACTGTGAGTTCATCACATGGCCCACCATGGTGGTCTTCTCTCACTGCCCACCACTGTGAGTTCCTCACATGGCCCACCATGGTGGTCTTCTCTCACCGCCCACCACTGTGAGTTCCTCACACGGCCAACCTTGGTGGTCTTCTCTCACTGCGTCCCACTGTGAGTTCCTCACACGGCCCACCATGGTGATCTTCTCTCACTGCCCACCACTGTGAGTTCCTCACACAGCCCACCATGGTGATCTTCTCTCACTGCCCACCACTGTGAGTTTCTCACGCGGCCCACCATGGTGGTCTTCTCTCACTGCCCACCACTGTGAGTTCCTCACAAGGCCCACCATGGTGGTCTTCTCTCACCGCCCACCACTGTGAGTTCCTCACACGGCCAACCTTGGTGGTCTTCTCTCACTGCGTCCCACTGTGAGTTCCTCACACGGCCCACCATGGTGATCTTCTCTCACTGCCCACCACTGTGAGTTCCTCATACAGCCCACCATGGTGATCTTCTCTCACTGCCCACCACTGTGAGTTTCTCACGCGGCCCACCATGGCGATCTTCTCTCACTGCCCACCACTGTGAGTTCCTCACACGGCCCACCATGGCGATATTCTCTCACTGCCCACCACTGTGAGTTTCTCACGCGGCCCACCATGGCGATCTTCTCTCACTGCCCACCACTGTGAGTTCCTCACACGGCCCACCATGGCGATCTTCTCTCACTGCCCACCACTGTGAGTTCCTCACATGACCCACCATGGCGATCTTCTTTACACTGCCCACCACTGTGAGATTCTCACACTGCCCACTGCTGCCAGCTGCTCTCACTGCTCCTCACTGTGAGCTTCTCACAGTGCCCACTAACGTGAACTTCTTACAGAGTCCACCAGAGGAAGCTTCTCACACTGCCCACCCGTGCCATCATCTCAAGTTTCACACCTGGGCAAGAATCTAACACTGCCCACTAGGGAGAACTATTCACACTGCCTGCCACCTCAAGCTTCACTCACTGCAAGCAAGTGCCAACTACAAATATTACCCACTATGCCAACTTCTTACTGTGCTCACCAGTGCAAACTGTCCCCTGGATAGCACTGCAGGTTTTTGCACTGCTCATCAGTGCCAGTTTCTCACATAATGCATCAGTACCAGCTGCTCACAATGGCCACCATTGGAAGATTCTCGTGCAGCACTGCAGAATCAACTTCTCACACTACGTAGATGTGCAAGATCATGACGCTGCCCACCAGTGTCAGCTTCTCACACTGTGCTCCAGTGCCAGTTAGCTCACTACCCACAAGTGCCAGATTGGCTAGCTACCCATCACTGCATGCCAGTTTCAACTTCTCACACTATCAACCAGTGCCGGATTAACTCACTGCCCACCAGTGTCAGCTGCTCACACTGCCCACCAGTGCCACATTATCTCACTGCCTGCCAGTGTCAGCTTCTCACACTGTCTACAGGTGCTAGATTCTTTCTCTCACTGCCCACCAGTGTCAGCTCC
The DNA here is from genome assembly GCF_964261635.1 of Lissotriton helveticus. Taxonomy (NCBI): domain Eukaryota; kingdom Metazoa; phylum Chordata; class Amphibia; order Caudata; family Salamandridae; genus Lissotriton; species Lissotriton helveticus. Next base: position 19,691,960 of record NC_136073.1, read on the forward strand.
TCACACTGGCCACCAGTGCCACATTATCTCAGTGCCTGCCAGTGTCAGCTTCTCACACTGTCCATAGGTGCTAGATTATCTCACTGCCAACCAATGTCAGCTTGTTACACTGCCCACAGCTCCCAGACTTTGTACTCTCTACCATTCCTATGTGACTCTTAGAGTATATCCATTCATATCCCTTCCCTATGTTTATAGAGATAACTCTAATCACTAGTATATGCAGTAGACCTTTGTACTCTCTGCCATTCCTATGTGACTCTTAGAGTATATCCATGTGTATCCCTTCCCTCTGTATATAGAGATAACTCTAATCACTAGTATATGCAGTAGACCTCTGTACTCTCTACCATTCCTATGTGACTCCTAGAGCATATCCATTCGTATCCCTTCCCTATGTATATAGAGATCACTATCATCACCAGTCTCTTCTTTGTGAGACTTTACATCTTGTACATTTGCAATTTTTTTCTGTGTGTATCTTTTATGTAACGCATGCAATCCTAAATCCTTATGTTTTGCAACTGGTTCTTATGTAAAGCGCTCTGACACCTTCGGTTAAGATTCGCGGTATATAAAATCGCATTAAATAAAATAAATCTGCCGGTGCCAGATTATCTCACTGCCCAGCAGTGTCAGCTTCTCACACTGTCCACCGGTGCCAAATGATCTCACTACCCACCATTCCCTAGAGCCTGCCCACGAAGGGCGTTATTATTGATTCTACTCGTAGCTTGGTTCAAGAGAATAGACTTCTAACAGGAGTGCTAATGTGGTCCTCGGAGTTACAGGCTTTGTAGTGAATAGGGAAGAGTTGGTGATCAGTAGAGCGAACTCACTTGAACAACCTAAACGCTTCAGAGACAACGGCACAGTGCTTTGAAAGAAAAAAAACAATGAAACCCCAATATATTCCCACAGAGAATCCAATGACTCCTTAGGACATCTTTGCAGAAACAACAAGCGTGCCCTGACTGATAGAGTAACCAATCGGCATTAGTGACCACAATAGTTAAGGGAAAGGGGCGTTTTCATTGGCTGAAAAGAAAACAAAAAAATCTGTAAATGGCTGACTTTGCTTGTTACACCACCGGACCTCCCACTCCCCTATGCACTGGGAGCTGATAAAACTTTCCTATCACCCAATCGGAGATTGTAGGACAACGGCAACTCCTATATGAAGAGCTACTAAGGCGGAAAGTCCTCTGAGCTTTTCCATTACTCATCCCTTCGGCCTACCTTGACCTCAGGGAGTGAAAAGAAAATGACTATTAAACCTTTATTAACACATCTCCTCTCAGAATGCACCTCTCATTCTCCAAAGGCCCTATCATTACCACAGGATTTGGGGCCACTGTTACCTTGAGTTGGTTGCTTTGGGTTCAGGTGGTCTTCGATCTGCAGCTTTAATCGTCTGTTTGAAGTACAACCAGTGACCAAACCTCCTTGTGGTTGGGGTTGGGTTGGTGGGAACGGGGCGGGGCGGGCAGTTCTATTTTTTGTTTCGGTTCATGCTGTCTGTCGTGTTATTAAAAATCTGCGTTGTGTTTTGTCTCTGCTTTTGCCTAACCACCCCCTCCCCAGAGCTCAGAAGTAAGTCCTCGTGTGTCGGACTGCCTGCCGGTTTGTGAGTGACCGACTTGCATGGTGAACGGAACCTTGTTTGAATTTGTAGCTGACGCGCTTTCGCGCAAGCGCCAACTTTTGCAAGGCTTCAGACTTTGATCCATGTTTGCTGTTTCATTGTGTGTTGTCCCCTCCCCCACTGGAGGTGGCTTTGTTTTGGTTTATTTGTTATTTATGTTTTAATATATATTTTATTTTGTCGATATGAGGCGCGGGCTGCACTTTGGCCGCTCTCTCACCGAGTCATTTGCAAAAGATGTGCCGCTTTCTGGCGCGTTTCGTCCATATGTGTCTTGCTCTCCTCTTGATTGTTCTTCCATTACCAATGTATTTGCTCGCCTGATAATATTTCCTTGTCCAGACTAGGCCTGAATGCCTGACACCGTTTGGATTGGAAAGCATTGTTACCTTGTGGCACTTGATGCGCTAAGGATCTCTCATTGTGACGGCAATCACTACTACGCAGTCTCTTCTCTCTTCCTGCACCTCGAGGGGAGTTGGTTTGTTGTATGTGCTGGTGAAAAGCCTCAGTTAGTTAAATACTGGAGAGAGATAACTACACTGGCTCCATTTCCACCCCCACTGGATGAGTTCTTGACTACCAAACCATGTAGAAATGTAGTCACTGCCATACACTGCACAGCCATTGGGTAGCAGTGCTCTGCCAGAGTATGACAACTTCCTCACATAGCTGAGGTTCATGGCACCACTGTGATGTGCTGCCCCTTTAGTAAAGAGGGGCATCTTGCAAAAAATTAATGATCTGGGAGTTAACCAAATACTCCTACTGGGCACTAGGCACCAGTGCTAAACCAGGGCCTGTTCGACACCCCTCTCTGAGAGTTCAGTCAGTGCCATAGTAAGAAAAAGCGGTAGGTGCAAATGTGACAGCAGAGTTTTTCTGCGCCCTCCCCTCTCTAGGATTTTAGTTATGGCCATACTTCGACGATCCTCTAGGGGTCACTGAAGTACAAAGGCACTTGCGCATTTCGCGACAGAGGTCCAGATTCCGGAAACTTCTCTCTGAGACTCAACCTTCTAACCAAAGAAGCCACCACGACACTGGTAGGGAAGATGTCATTCGCTTGGTAGCTGCCTTATTCTCCCGGAAGAGACAGAGAAGGTGCTTTACATTTTATTTCTACCAGAATCAGACACTGATGCTTGGAGTGAAGAGCAAGGGTTCAATTGGGGTACTTTGTTAGCTAGATCTGTCAAGGTAAATTATACACCAGGGCCTGTATTACTGATGGGCTGCACTGTCCTTGTTTACGCCACACGACACCTTCAAAGAGGTGATCCTGATGCGAACAGGGACAGTGCGCCTTATTATGATGAATGCTCTGCCATAGCGCCTCGGGGAACAAACAAAGCAGGCGCACATGCCCACTGTGCCCTCAGGGCACTATCTTTCATACGGCCTCAGGTGTAGCTGTCTAAGTCAAATTCCATGGGTGTGTAGTTATAGCAATTTGTAAAGTTTGCTTGCAGACTAGGGTGTGATCTAAATGTGTGCATTTGATCATTGTTTCCTAAGAATGGACATCTGGTAAGTCTTACCCAACAGTTAGTCTAATTCTGGGGTTTGGCAGCGGGCTACCGATCCCATGGATTGGGTTACTACTCTGCTGTTATATACAGAAGGACGACAGGGAGGGCAAGATTCCCAAAGGGACATCACCAGACAGAAATCAACTTTGTTTAGTGTTGTATTGAGAAGATGTGAATAGTTAGACTGTTGCTGCTGGCACTGCTCCGTATCAGATGCTCGATATTTTTTATGAAGCATCCTCACTTATTCATTCATTTATTCGATCGATGGGTTGGTGACCAAAATCACTCTCTGAGTTAGGAAGGTGTAGAGCACCAAAGTGAGGCTTGGCTTGAATCGCCACGGAAATGAGATCACTCGTGGATCTGGAAAAGATCGAGTCGATGACTAGACGGAAACTGTATAAGTGAATGGATTAGCATCAAAACGTGCATAAGGATTCTACAGATGATGGAAACCTAAGGTTGCCAGACTAACTCCACGTTCAGGGACACCTTATAGCCTTGATTTATTTCAATTCAATGTATTGGGCTTATGCCGTAGTAAATGATTAAAAAAAAAACTTGGTGTCAGAAGTGGGATTTAAAGGATAACACAAAAGCAGACTGACAAGGAGCCTCTATTTGTGGAAGTACTCTAGATATAATAAGTTAACTTTGTTAAATAGAAAATTAAAGTTAATTACACTATGCCTTTTCAGCATTTTACTCATGTAAGCCAACTACCAGCAGTGTCAAGACACCCACTTCTCCCATTTCCTATCTAACTAAGTTGGTTATAACTTATTTTGTAGATTTAGCCCCAGGTATGAATCTATGAAAGTTTTTGCCAGCATCACATATGGTTTAGAGAAACCCTAGATTAGATCAATTGTTTATCACTGCATCGCAATTATCAATTATTCCTACTGTCTTGACTAATGATAGACATGCACAAACCCCCTATCTCTTCAGAGTGCTGGTGCTCCTAGACTTTTTGTTATGAGGTTTTACATCAGAGACACTAAAACAAAAATTACAATTTAGAGTACCTTTTATTTGCCTTCAAAAACCAAAACTCTGCTACACAGAAACCAGAATGTGTGCAAGTGTATTTCCTGGCTCCATCCTGTGTCTAGTCAAAATAACATTTTTAAAGGCACGATCGGTTCACAGATATTTCTAGATTTTAGACTATTGAGAGAAGACAAATTCTTTCTTCAGTGAAAATAGGATCATGAGCCATTGACATCAGAAAAGTGATGATATTTGCCCTACCACTACCATCCTGCCACTACAGAGAAAGTAGTGTTTCTGAAGCCAGTTCATTAAATACAACTGAGAAACAAAGCTTGCCAGTTTTGAAGATATCACCACATTCACAAAAAGACCCCAAAAAGCATGACTCGCAGGTTAAAGATTTGATCCTGAAAAGATTTTTTTTTTTTTTAATTTTGTTTGTTGTATTTTACTTTCACCTATGTCTTGAAAGTCATTTTAAATGCATGCAATCACATCTCATTATTATGCAAATGGCAGCACTGCACAGGCAATAATGGAGTTGTCTTACCGCTGCAGTTAGCTTGACAAATCAAGTCCGCATTCGTCAAACCTATCTTTGTAGAACTTTGTTATGTTGCTGAAGTCCATGGATCTCAGAGGTGAGACAATAATTAAGGGCCACGATGTCCAAATATGAAAACTTGGGAGTGCCTACAGGCACATTCGTGCTTTTATTCTGACTGGTGATTTGAAATAATGGATCAGCAATCAGGATTATCTCTTATTATCAGGAATTCTAATTAAGACATTAGGAAAGCTGAAGCTTTGCAATCTAACATCTCCAAGAAACAAAGTTGGACCAGATCCCAAATGTTCACTTCCTTGCGTGGTCAGGTGTTACTGAATTTCTTACCAAACATCAAAGCTTGGAATGACTAGGGCTGCTCTTTCAGCAGCAAGCTCTGTTGGTCCACACTCTCCATTTCAGGCTGCAGCATGAAAGCAGACAGAATGAGTTCAAGGTGTCCAAATGGTGGAATTAGACACTTGATATCACTAAGGACCAGCAGCCCTTCCACTGAGTACAACCACTTCTCTCCACCATCCTAGAAAGCACAGTCCAAGTTCCTCCAGTTTGTGGCCTTGTTCTCCTCACCAGAGTTACACTCACTTCAGTAACATTACAAATTACTAAGTACTGAAAGGGACTTTTAAATACCGCCCGTCACCTTTCATCATAAAACGCACTATATGAAGGCAAAGAGGCATTCAACATGGCAAAGCTCCACATAATTTACAAACTCAGCACAGAAATTTATCACAGGTAATTTTAAAGAAACAGTGAAGGATATAGGAAAACGTAGTTGCGCTCTCGTTGAAAATTTAAAGTTTAAGTAAATGTTTCTGCAGACCTTGATCTCAATAGAAAGAGGACTATGTGGAGAATGGATGTAGACTTGACTCGAGAACCCAATGGCGAAATGTTTGTCCCACCTGAATCTTCTTGATAATGACCGGAAAAATCACACATTAAGAGCACATGTATGCTTCCCCAGATCCACATCTTTATCGATTCACACAGAGTCACATAGATTTACATATTTACTCAGTCCAGAAGAGTCTATTATTTGTCATGCAGGGAAGAAATCATCTATCATCTTCAGACATGGCGCTTTCTAAAGGTAAAGAAGAAAGTCTGTCCCTGGAACTGAGAAAGTCTTGAGTATCAAGTTAGCATTAACCTAAGTCATTCCCGGGTTACTACTTTGAAACCACTAAGATTGGCAAGCAGAAATTTGTCATGGACGGAGCGAGGGAGAGTTATGCAATGTAGCCATTTACACAAGTATGCAAAAGTTTAACCGTATGCGTGCTAGCGGTTTTCCCGCTGTGCGCGGCGGTTTTGAAAAAGCCGCCTTACATGACTAGCTGAGCTCGTCATGAGAGCGGAAGGGGTTAAAGACTGCCTTATGACTCCCCCGAGATTCGCCACTTCTGTTCAAACCAGATATGTTGAGCCCTTTAATTTTCATCTGATGCGACAATTGTTCCTGGAGGCATCTCCGCGCCCCTTGCAGGACGAGACTGACTGTTCTCCTCCTGCTAATGACTGCACAATGTAGCCAATCCTGTGCAGGCAGCTTGAGAAGTTTGTATTTAAATGTAGTATCATGAGTGACCAGAAGCTCAAACATCACTAGCTCAGAGACAACAACATCATAAACCGGATATGTGTCATCAAAGAGACACCAAGGCCAGCTGCTCATCGCAGGCTGCCAAAGTTCAGCCTTGAAGAGGTGGAGGAGGCCCTGGACCTCCAAGAAATGCTTACTCGGCTTTGTGAATGTTCAAACCATGAGTTTCACAACAAACGTGACATTTAAGAAGGGAGTGAAACTGGCTATATCTGTCGGGGTCTGGTGTAGTGTAACCCTGCGAACGACATCAACCATCCACCCGTGTGGGGAAGAGAGTAAAGGCAATGCAATGACATTCATCATGTATGATCCATTGTGACACGTGCACCTGGCTGCTTTCTGCTCCGACCATTGCATGAAATTGTGCTGCACGAACAAAGAAAGAGTGTAGATTAGACTAGAGGGAGGAGACAAGGGAGGTGGGATCTAAGCATAACACAAGTGGAAGAAATGGCAAGGAGGGATGGGAATTGTGACTGGTGTTCCTCTCCAAATTATTGTTCAAGCACAGAGGGCATTGAAGGTGGGGCTTGGATCCTGACAACACCTCAGAGTGAGAGCAGGAAATCAATGCGGTGGTGGAGGAGGCCGGGGAGCAACGCTAGTGTAAGGTTGTCAAAACTAGACTTTTCGAACACGGCCTTCCCATGTCCTATCAAGTCCTATGAACACCGGCTAGAGCGAGTCCCTTAGACCACAGAGGCTCATTTAAAAATGGAAGAGGAAAGGGGTGTGCTAGGGGACGTAGAGGGAAGCTTGCGTGGTTAGCATCTACACTGTTGCTACCTGAAGGCTACCCGCATCCCCACATTCAGCTCATTACCAGTCCTCCTTCTTTCAACTTCCATGGCAGTCTCACTTTCCCTCTCCACTGGAAGAGGTGGCATTGTGCCACCAATAGGTTGGCAAGGTCCATTCGCAATGCCGTTTGATCTATTGGCACACACCAAGGTCATTGGTTTGGTGGGTTTTTGCAAAAGGAATGATGCAAAAAAGTCTTCTTTCAGAGATTAGCACTACCACGAGAAAACAATCTGCTGTCATGGAGATCACCTTAATTCTTGTTTAATAGGGGAATAAACAGTTCACATCTGTATACCTTTATGAATTTTTCATACTGATTTGCTGATACAGATTTTGGGTATTTTTCTGGGGTTTGATGTAAATATGCAGCTCAAAGGACCAGCTTTTTATAATCATAAAAGAGAACAATTTCTGAATTCAGCAAGTTTATCCTTCCATTGGGAGCCACTCACCGTCAGTAAGGCACCGCACCTACACGGTCAGCATGTAGTGGGAAGTCACACTTATTCTTTGTAGCCCTGTTTCTCCCTCAGACATCTAATGGTCACCTAAGGGCAGCAAAGTGTGACCATGGAAAATCCAGGAAGGAGCTCGGACACCACACAACCAGAGAGCCGTGTTCCAGCTCAGATAGATGCTGAATTGTGTGGAACATGCTTTCTCAAATTATTGGGGTTTGTATTGTGGACCTAGGAGAATCTGGCGTCCAACAGGGGTTCCCCAAAATCCATGCCTTTCCTTCTACACCTCACATTCTGGGGCTTTTATCTATCCTCACAGTTCCCAGTCAAGAGCCAGATGTTGTGAAATGCTTAATATGCAGACCACACAAACCATTACATTGTACCACTTGTAAATGTTCTCAAAGGGGGCAGGCCATCAGACACCATGTGGCCTGCGGTCGACTTCTCTTATTTTAAGTTCAAGTCTTGGTGAGCTTGGGAAAAAAACTTCCTCATTGGCTGGTGAGAAAATCCAAAGCACATTGACCTACAAATTAGTCAAAAATGGTTAGACTTTTCTCAAAAGGAATCTGACGTGTGAATTATGTGCATCTAATTCTCAATCGTGTTATTTTCCCAAACCTCAGGGTTTTCATTTTCTGCAGCCCTGGACAACGAAGAGAAGCGGCTTGGGTTGTGCCTAGTGCCGTGAGTCCTCCCCCCTATCAGCCATCCACAGGCGCTAGACCACACTGTCGCCCTCATCAAATACTTACTCTTTCCTGGAACTGAAACAGAAGGAATTTCCCTATGACCCTATATGACGCCTCTATTTGCAACAAGGATAGGGGTAAATCCTGCAAACATCTTGTGTTAGCATAGCTGGGGCCGGATTTGTCGCGTGATGTCACAGTTTTAATGCTCGACGTAGAGAGCGAGAGAGGACCTTGACACCACTCCCTGAACACAGGATTAAAACCTTCAGTTTGCATCATTAGTATCTTCATGCAAGTTACAGGCACAATGATTGTAAACAAAAATAAATAAACAAAATGCAATTGAACTAAAAAGATCACATCTTTAAAGAAACAAAATTAAGAGTATATGTGCTAAAGACACAGTCAGAATACACCTGCCTACAAGGAATGCGTCTTAAGCAGATGTTGGGGCACTTTTAGGGCAGTGGCGCAAACTGAGAATGAGCAGGAGCATGCCTTTGTGAGGTGTCGAGGAGCTAGACACCGGGTACTCGGAAAAGCACATTCGGGAAGGGGTGGATAGCAGCAATGTAAGGGGGTTTGCCTTGGATAAAACTGCATGTTTTTTTTGGTTTGGTTTTCCTTTTCTGCAAGACTATGACATCTGGATGAGTTGAGCGTGCCTTTCTTTTCTTTCTGTTTGTCTTGATTGGTTTCGGTTTTGTTTTCCGGACTGTTTTGCATGTGTGCTCTGTTGTGCCTGGCACGGCCTCTGCTTGGATGGCCTCTAACCGCCCATGTCTTCTCTCACCTCCAGACTGCGCAGCGTGAAGATGGAGCAGAGGAAGCTCAACGACCAGGCCAACACCATGGTGGACTTAGCAAAGGTGAGCGTAGCACAACAGGGCATGAGCAGCACGTGTCATGCTGCTGCTCCCTGCAGCTGGCTGCACTAACGCCCTCAGTCCCACACAGAAGGGAATAGGATTTTACCTCCGTAATTGATGGATGTCATTACCACGCATGCTTTTACAACGCATGCCTTTACAACGCAACTTTCACAACGCAAGTCGTTACAACGACTTGCATTGGGGGGCGCTGGATAGTGAATAGTTTAATTTACTATTCCCACTCCAGTCCCCGTGGACAGTAGGGAAGGTTTTGGATAGTAAATTACCTATTCCCTATCCTAGAGCGCCCCCCAGCGCAAGTCGTTGTAATGACTTGCGTTGTAAAAGTTGCGTGGTAAAGGTACTGCGTTGTAAAAGTTGCGTTGTAAACGCTGTTCTCCCTCCGTAACACCTTATAGTGACTTGCCATTGCCTGTGTTCCAGAAGTTAACAGACAGAGACTAGGCCTGCAGCAACATCTAGTTGTCAGTTAGAGTACCACACTGGGTGGAGTCTTGGATGGGGTGGGCAAACACTTGACGTGTCCTGTCAACATAGGCTATCTTCGTGGATGGACTGTAAAACCTCTAATCCAGAAGCGAGAACAGAAAAGTGGAAATTCTAGAATTCCTCTCGTACCGTGGTAACTGGTCTTGCTGATTTTAACACCATCATTTTTGTAATGCTTCAATGGCATTGCAGACAGGGACCAAGCATATGCAGATCAGGAACAGATCAACCCAAGCTGGTAGGTCATGTCCATGCGAACAGGGAGTACACACAGCTTTAAAAGGGTTTTGGCCCATTGGTCTGAGCAACAAGGGTGCCTACATCACAGTGAGCTTTGGACCCACAGCAGGCCTAGCCGTGATAATTAGGGTGACATTTAGGAAGTAGAAAAGCAACAAACAGACATGCTTGAAACAGTCGGAATCACCAGTAATTACTCTTTGCATAGGTAATTTAGTAGTTTGTCGCCAAACCGCACAAGTTTAGAAATGGACCAGCCATATGCAGAATGAGCGTTGGCTCCATCATTAAAAGGAAACCCAACCAAACGGCATGACCACACTCCTTCTTCACAGGCGTGCAACAACCTCCGAGGTGTTGTGAGCTTATTGGGCTCAAGTAGTAGAGTCCCAGTGCTCAGGACCCTGGGTCCACCCGCGTCACACGGAGGGACTCACTTAGCAAGTATAATATTGATGAATGAAAATGCTGGAATCAGTTTGAAGCACTTGTAATGCATCTGGTTTCATCCCTCTATATCAATGTAGCTTGATTGTGCAAACTTCAGGCAAGGGGCAACCATATGCAAATTAGTCTTGTTTGCACCTGATAATGAAGGATGCAGAAACACCCCTCTATCTCTTGCAATCGGTCACTGCCCTGTTCCTTGCAATAAGAGACACACATTGGTGCCACAGAGATACCCAAAGAGATGTGGCACACACACACCTGTGCAGCAGGGTCACCTAGTAACCCGTCACTGGTAGGCATTGACAACACCAGTCGAGAGCCCACTGGAGCAAGAGTTAAAAAGATACACCACCCTTCAACTTTTAGTACTTCACAGGCTCATGTTTCAGAAAGGCAGCTTGCCTCTGAGCCACAGGCAGGGCACCCTTGCCCCAATACTTGGCTTCGGTGACCAAAGAACTCCAGGTGGCATGCCCCTTTGATTCCACCTTGTAAAGTAGGCGCTGCATAAGCCGGGCCTGTGTCAGCTCACAGCAGATGGGGTAGTGAAAAACCAACCTGCCTACCTGTGGACTCATTGCTTCACTCTAAAACCACTAGCAATATTACCATTGGATGTATGACGTTACAACGCATACTTTTACAACGCCTACCTTTACATCGCAAGTTTTACAACGCATACCATTACAACGCATAATGCTTTTAGGCGCTGGATAGTGAATAGTTTAATTTACTATTCCAACTCCAGTCCCCGTGGATAGTAGGGAAGGTGTTGGATAGTAAATTAAACTATTACCTATCCTAGAGCGCCCCCCAGCGCTATGCGTTGTAATGGTTTGCGTTGTAAAAGTTGGGTTGTAATGGTAGTTCTTTGTAAAAGTTTCGTTGTAAAGGTTGTATACCTTACCATTTTCATCCACTCTAATGGTGGCAGCATTAGAAATGTTCTATGAGTATTAAGCAAAAGACCCTATTCCAGTTCATTAATTCATTCTGCTACCAATGGCGCCCTAGGACTGCTCAGGAAGACAACATTTACTAAGAAATGATAAAGCCACCATGTATTCCTCAAGCGGCAACCCGGGTGATTATAAGTAGAAAGGGAACAACAGATACCTAGGAATTATTTGAAGTATAAATGTTTTCATTAGCATGGAATATTGCCAATGTCTAATACCTAACAACGACCTAACACAGTCACAACTCTCGTGCTACTCACACACTTACTGTGTGGAATGTTCAGCAAGTGAAATGTCAAAGAGCTACGAGTGACCAAAACAAGGTGATTTAATTATAAACATAGACCATCACCCTTAAATAAATCTAAGGCGTGCACCGGAGGATACCAACAGGAATTGTGCCTGGTGTAGGAGGCACAGCGACGCAAAAAACAACAAGCATTGGCATAGCCAATAGAGCTCGCATTTGGGGCCTTTTAAGTGTTTAACCATGCAACAGGTGATGTTGTTGCACCAAGGATGCCGTGCTGCATTACTAAATGCTTATAAGGTCCCAAAGGCGAGACCTATTGGCTATGCCAATGCTTGTTTATTTTAAATCTCCAACGTCCCTGTCCTAAAATGTTGGCATGTTTGCAAGACTGTGAGGTGTTCTTGGGATTTGTAAAGTCAGGATGCGAAAAAAAATCTGGTCCTGCCTGCTGCGTCCTGTAACAGAATGGAATAAGGCTCACAACTTTCCTGCCCCGCCTGCGCCGGATGATCCCGAAGCCTGCTTCGTCCGGCCCGGCTGCCTGAGAGAGTAGATGTGGCCGGCAGGCTAAATTGCCAGACAGGCAGCCAAGCAATGCAATGCACAGACACAGTGCCATGCATGGGGCTGCTTTTGGAGCCTCATAAGATCCTTGCAGTGGGTCAGGAAGCAGAATGCTTGACTAATGAATTTTAGTGCAGTGAAGCGTTAGTCTAATCCTGATGTGTGGTACTTGGCAGGGTTGGTTTAGCAAGAAAGAGAACATTCGTGTTCATGATTGCTGTGCAACTCGGGGCAAATCACTTAATCTGCCTGCGACTAAACAATTAAATAGTCTTAATAGGATCGATACAGTACCCTTTTACTACAAAGGAGTTATTAATATAAACAAAATAACACGTTTTCTAACCATTTCAGGGCATATTCAGTTGATAAGAATTCTGAAAAAAACACCTCAAACTCTGCAGTGGCATGGACACCGTCAGAAATATCAGTTGCAGATATGAGGTTTGTGCACAACGCACACGTTACTTACCTTCGGTAACAATATATCTGTAAGAAACATTAGTTAGTGTTAGATTGCTTACCTTAGAATATCCCCAGGCGTCAGACTGGATCCGAAAAGTTTTCGTCAGCAGAACCCCTGCGCGTCGCTAGGCGTTGTCTGCGGCTCCGCGTCCGTCGTCGGCGTCTTGATTGCCTGGATGACGTCGTCGGAGTACTTAGACGCCGCCCTCGCACGCTGAATCAGTTCTGTACATAGCTTTCCGCGCCAGTAACGCAGAGCCATGATAGAAACCGACACTAGTGCCATGAAACTAGGGCCCTGAAAGGGATGTCCTCAACCCTAGATATCAGTTCGCAGAACGGGGAGGATGGATGGGGCGGTAAGGAATCTAACACTAACTAATGTTTCTTACAGATATATCGTTACCGTAGGTAAGTAACTTGTGCATCTGAAAGAAACACGTTAGTGTTAGATTCCTTATCTTGGAATAGATACCCCAGCAATACCAACCCCGGTGGTGGGTCTGCGAACCAAGATCACACCAGAAAGTCCTGGAGAACAGAACGGCCAAAAAAGCCATCCCTCCGGACTTGGCTGTCCAAGCAGTAGTGCCTAGCAAACGTGTGCAGCGAGGCCCACGTAGCTGCCTGACAGATGTCCTGCAAGGGGACTCCCCAACCCAGGGCAGTAGTAGCCGCCGTGGCCCAAGTGGAATGGGCGCACAGCCCAACAGGAGGCTCCTTTTTCGCCAAGGAGTAGCAAACCTTGATGCACAAGACGACCCACCGACAGATGGTCCGCTTGTACACCGCCCGTCCCTTCTTAGTGCCCACGTAACCAACAAAGAGCTGGTCGTCCACCCGGAACTGGTGTGTGCAATATAGATAGAAGGAGAGCGCACATTTTGGGTCCAGACGGTGTAGCCTTTCTTCCTCCTTCGAAGGATGCAGAGGCGGAAAGAAGGTGGGCAAGGTGATGTACTGCCCGATGTGAATGGCTGTGACAACCTTGGGCAGGAAGGAAGGACGAGTCCTCAGAACAACTTTGTCCGGATGGACAGAGAGGAAAGGAGGTTTTGAAGATAGAGCCTGGAGCTCACTCACTCTCCTGGCAGAGGTGATGGCAACCAGGAATGCAGTTTTAAGAGCCAGAAGACGAAGAGGACAGTTATGAAGCGGCTCAAAGGGAGCGCACATCAGATAAATCAGAACAAGATTCAAATACCACTGAGGCACCACGAAGGGAACAGGAGGAAACATGTGTGTGATGCCTTTCAAGAATCTATTTACAATAGGGGACTTGAAAAGAGAAGGCTGATCAGGAAGCCTTAAGAAGGCTGAAATGGCCGAGAGGTAGCCCTTGAGAGTGCCCAGAGCAGAGCCCTGCTGGGCAAGAGTCAGAAGGAAGAGGAGAACCTCTGAAAGGGGGGCAGAGAGTGGATCCACAACCTTTGCTGTGCACCATGCCACAAAATTGTTCCACCTGCAGGTGTATACCGTTTTTGTGGAGGGACGCCTGGCTGCCAGAATCACATCACAGACTTCAGGAGGCAAGTCAAATGACCTCAACTGTCGCCGCTCAATCTCCACGCATGGAGGTGGAGACTGGACAGGTTCGGGTGGAGAACCGTCCCCTGTTGCTGTGACAGAAGGTCCTCCTGAAGAGGCAGACGAATCGGGGGATCGACTGACATGCCGAGTAGCTCGGGATACCAGTATCTTCGTGCCCAGCCTGGAGCCACAAGGATGACTAGGGCCCAGTCTTGCCTGATCTTCTTCAGCACTCTGGGCAGAAGTGGTATAGGTGGAAAGGCGTACAACAGACCGCAGCTCCACCCGCGGCGAAAAGCGTCTCCAAGCGAGTGCCGCCTTGGAAATTCCAACGCGCAGAACTGATGACATTGCGCGTTCTCTTCGATGGCAAATAGATCTAACCAAGGCTTTCCCCACTTCTGAAAGAGACCTTGTGCCACGTCCGAGTTCAGACGCCATTCGTGATCCATCATGCACCTGCGGCTGAGTTCGTCCACCCTGGCGTTCAGGGAACCTGCCAGGTGTTGAACCACCAGGGTGACGCCCTGGTTTTCCAGCCATGTCCAGAGGCGCAGAGCCTCCTGACAGAGGGTCCACGACCCCACCCGCCCTGTTTGTTGCAGTACAACATGGCGGTGGTGTTGTCTGTGAATACCTGCACTACACTTCCCCGGACAGAGGGAAGGAGTGCCTTCAGTGCAAGACGGATCGCCCGCAGCTCCAGAAGTTTGATTTGGAGCCGTGACTCCGCCGGAGACCAGAGGCCTCTGATCTCCGCCTCTCCCATGTGGCCCCATCCCAGGAGGGACGCATCTGTCACCACTTCGTGCTCCGGTTGGGGAAGGGAGAGAGATCTGCCGCTGACCCAATCGCGGTTCGTGAGCCACCACTGCAACTGGCTTGCAGTGCCCTCCGAGATCAGGACGTGGTCGGACAGGTTGCCCTGATGCTGTGCCCACTGAAACTTCAAGTCCCATTGCAGAGCCTGCATCCGCCACCTGGCGTGATGCACCAGAAGGATGCAGGAGGCCATCAGCCCCAGGAGCCGCAGCGTCAACCTGATCGAGACTCGGGATAAAGGCTGAAAGATCGGAATCAGAGCCTGAATATCCTGAATCCGCTGTTGGGGGGGGGATAAACCCGAAACGGCGCAGAGTTCATAACCTCTCCGATGAAAAGGAGCTTCTCAGAGCGGCAGAGGTGTGACTTCGGCATGTTGATGGAGAACCCCAGCGAATGCAGGAGGTTGGCCGTAGTCTGGAGGTGGGAGACGACTGTCTGGGGCGAGCCCGCCTTCAACAACCAATCGTCGAGATGGGGGAAGACTGAAACCCCTAATCTGTGCAGATGAGCTGCAATCACCACCATCACTTTCGTGAACACCCGTGGGGCGCTGGTAAGGCCGAAGGGGGGCACGGTAAACTGAAAGTGCTCGTGGCCTACCGTGAACTGCAGGTAACGCTGGTGGGCCAGAAGGACGGGGATGTGGAAATACGTGTCCTGCAAGTCCAACGCTACCATCCAGTCTTCTGGGTCCAGGGCAGCTAGGACCTGAACCAAAGTCAGCATCTTGAACCTCTCCTTCCGGAGGAAGCCGTTGACGCTCCGTAGGTCCAAGATAGGGCGTAGGCCTCATTTGCCCTTCTTGGGTACCAGAAAGTAGCGGAAATAGCAACCACGTCCTACTTCTGGCCCAGGAACGCGCTCAATGGCCCCCTTGGCCAAGAGAGCAGTAACTTCCTCCTGCAGAAATTGCAAGTGATCCCCCGACATGCGGTGGTACAGCGGTGGCATGGCTGGAGAGGTCACCTCGAAGGGGAGGGAGTAGCCCCTTCGGACAATTTTCAGCACCCACCTGTCCAACGGGATGGTACCCCAGTGGGGGAGGTGATGGCGGACCCTGCCCCCCACTGGCGACGAATGGGCCTGAAATGCCAGACTAGGAAGGCTTAGAGGCAGATGCTGCAGGGGCGGGAGTGGACTGACCCTGCCGGTGTCCCCTGGTACCGCCACGGCGATAACCACGCCCCAGACTGCGTTCAGCCTGGGTTTGCGGTCTGTGGCTGGCTGGACGTGTGGGGGTGCCCCTTCCTTGGCCACGAAAGGAGCGAAAAGCAGAGGTTTGCCTGGCGTTGGCCTAGGCCAAAGGACTTGGCCATAGCCCTGGAGTCCTTGAAACGCTCCAGCGCACTATCCGCCTTGTCGCAAAAGAGGCGACGGCAATCAAAGGGCATGCCCATGAGGATGGCCTGGACATCCCCCGAAAAGTTGGAGGACCTCAGCCAGGCGTGGTGACGAACTGCCACCGTCGTTGCAATCGCCCTACCCAGCGAGTCCATTGTGTCGAGTCCACACCGTATTGAGTAGCGTGCTGCATCCCGCCCTTCTGCCAGGGCTTGGGCAAGCTTTGCACGGGCCTCCTCCGGCCACTGTGGCAGCACCTCCGCAACCGTATCCCACAGAGAGTGGGTGTAACTGCCCAAAAGGAAGGCGGTGTTGACAGACCGCAGACCCAAACTCAAGGAGGAGAACAGTTTCTTTCCAAACTGATCGTACCTTTTGTATTCTCGATCCGGAGGAGCGGTCGGGAATGCGGTCTGGCATGTAGAGGGCTGGATCACTAGGCTCTCGGGGTGGGGTGAACAGACAGGAAGCTAGGGTCGCCCGGAGCCGGGTGGTGGTGCGGGCCACG
This sequence comes from Lissotriton helveticus, assembly GCF_964261635.1. Lineage (NCBI taxonomy): Eukaryota > Metazoa > Chordata > Amphibia > Caudata > Salamandridae > Lissotriton > Lissotriton helveticus. The sequence continues at coordinate 19,708,796 of NC_136073.1, forward strand.
TTCCGATCCACAGGGAGGCCTGTGGAGGGCTTGGACCAGGTGCCCAACAGAACGTCGGTAAGGGCTTTGTTGAACGGCAGTAGAGATGCCGAGGAGCTTGCCTGCGGTTTGAGCACCTCAGTGAGGAGGTTAGTGCTCACGGCCATGACATGGAGCTCAAGAGCCAAGGCCTTGGCAGCCCTGTTCAACACCACGCTGTAAGCAGCCCCCTCCTCCGTAGCCATGGAGGGAGGAGAGACGAATCCAGTGTCGGGCGAAGTGTCCAGACCACTGGCCTCCCCTAGCCCGCCTGCCCCGTCCTGGCTCAACTGGCACTGCAGTGCCAGAGGGTACTCCGACCCTTCCCAGTCTCCCTCGTCATCCATCTCCTGATAGTCAGGGAAAAATGATGGAGCCTGGTCGTAGGTGAATTGCTCACCCATCTCCGGCGCCAGACCCGGACCGGGGCTGGGACTGGGGACGATGTCGTCCGGGGACGGCGTTGTGTGCGACACCCTCGGAGTCGGCGCCAGCGGAGGAGTTGGAAGGTCGACTGCCGACGACCCGGATCCAGGCCTGGATCCTGCGGGGCCCTGCGGCGTCGGGACCGGAGTCGAAGACGGCGTCGAGGCCGAAGCACCCGACGGCACCAGGGCCCGAGCCGCCGGCCCGCTAGGGCTCCCAGACGGACCCGCAGGGCCCGAAGGCGCCTCGACAGGGTCCGACGGAGGGAAGTGAGTCCTCATGGCCACAAGGAAGTCACGTATCTCCTCCAGCGTCGCGTGCAGCTCCAGGGACCGGCGGGTGTGGAGCCGGACGCGGCGCTGCGGCTCCGATGGAGCCACGTGGGCAGTGTCGCCCGAACGCCCAGCCGCGTCGTGCGAGCATCGTGGGGAGTCGGAAGAGCGATGACGGCTCTTCGACTTCTTTTTCGAGTGCCTTGACTTACCTGAGGACTTGGAGCCCGACAAGTGGTGGTGACTCATCGAGAAGCGATGACTGCGGCTCCGAGACCGGTCCCTCAACTTCTTCCTGCCGGAGCTCGACCCGCTTACGAGACCGCTCCCCTCTAGCCTTCGAGGTCAAGGTCCGGCAGTCAGGGCACGACTAGTCATTGTGGTCGGGCGCGAGACAGTACGGGCACCGACGGTAGGGGTCGGTCACCGACATCAAGCGGTGACAGTCCTCGCAAGGTTTAAACCCAGGTATCCCAACCGGCACCGCGAGCCGAAGGTCGACTCGAGAAGTGATCAAAAATGTTCAAAAAAGTTAGTCAAAAAATGACTGAGTACTGCTCTTCCTGAATCTGCGCTTGCTGGCACGTAAAAAACAAGAACTGACGTCAGCTCGCGAGAGCGGCGTCTAAGTACTCCGACGACGTCATCCCGGCGATCACGACGCTGACGACGGACGCGGAGCCGCAGACGACGCCTAGTGACGCGCAGGGGTACTGCTGACGAAAACTTTCTGGATCCAGTCTGACGTCTGGGGATATTCTAAGGTAAGGAATCTAACACTAACTAATGTTTCTTACAGATATATCGTTACCGAAGGTAAGTAACTTGTGCGTTGTGCAGAAACCTCATATCTGCAACTGATATTTCTGACTGTGTCCATGCCACTGCAGAGTTTGAGGTGTTTTTTCAGAATTCTTATCAACTGAATATGCCCTGAAATGGTTAGAAAACGTGTTATTTTGTTTATATTAATAACTCCTTTGTAGTAAAAGGGTACTGTATCGATCCTATTAAGACTATTTAATTGAGAGTGGTTCAGGTCTCAGTGTGCGATGACCACAGCAGCCGAGCGGAGGATAAAACCTATTTCGGCTTTGAGAAAGTGTCAGAGGCTGTAAAGAGTGAACAAGGTGAATGCTGTATTATAGAGTGCATCAGAGGCTTTTTAACACAATGGCAGTCAGTGCAAATTACTAGCACATCTATAGATTTAGTGACACCGTGGAATAAGTATAAGTAGTGATGGAGATTGAAAAAGGCATAGGCCGCCGCAAAAGTGAAAGTGATCGCAATCAAGCACGGCAAGCGCTGTGCTTAAGGAGCATGACGAGGAAAGCCATATGGCGTCTCTGCTCCTAAGCGAGTGCCCGCGCACATGCACGCAAGCTGAAGGCCGGCCATGGAAACATTTTTTGAAGCACTTACTAAAAGTCTCATCAGACCAGCGCATGTGCTGGGTCAGGCGAGACCTAAAAACTAGACAAAACAAGCAGAGTATCTTTAAAGAAGAAAGGTCAAATATTTTATATCTGTTAAGAATGGCATCACTCTATAGATAAAAACCTTGTTTTCCTTAGACCTAGCTCTCTATTATTTCATTTACTGAAGAATATATATATATATTATATATATGTGCGTGTGTGTGTGTGTGTGTGTGTGTGTGTGTGTGTGTGTGTGAGCGCACATGCCACAAGGAAGTTGTTAGGTTGTCGAGGGATAAATGTTGATATAATTCATGGAAATATAGTTTTGGATGCTTCAAACAATTCCTAGGGAAACTGTTTTCTTTCTAAGAAAGATATAAAGCAAGCAAGCAAGAGGAGGACTGATCAACAATAGATGCTGGTTCACCTCGTAGAGCAGGAATAGGTGAACACAGGAATTTTGATGAATTCATGGAAGTGTCTGTTCTAGGAAAGAGGTTGGTACTCTTTGGAGAGGAAGAAGACAGTGAAAGATCTGTAAATTTGACCAGATATTAGGGCAGTGTAAATTAAATCAACCTACATAGTGCTGATCGCTTAAGATGGACTTGGCCCTAAAATAAACATTTCCAAGCAGACCCAGACCTGGAACTTGCAGAGAGTTGCTACATGAGCCTTTCAAAGGTTGTGTTTGATAAAACTATGGCAGTGATAGCACTTGAGAGTAACATCAGAGCCAAAGATCTTCGGTCATACCATGTTTGCAAAATGATTGACCTTTCAGACACTAAGCTGGGTAGAAGGAGGGGGGAGAGGCAGTATGTATATTCAAAATCTCTCTCTTGTGTTCTTCCAGACCCAGAACGTGATGTACGACATGGTCTCCGAGCTGCAAGAGAGGAACGAGGACCTGGAGAAGCGCATCGGCACACTGGAGACCAAGATAGACTCTTTGAGCGTGAGTCTCCAGGCACTGCCGGGGCTGATCACGCACGCCATAAGCCAGCAGCAGAGGGAGTTTGCCAGGAACCAATCACAGAGGTTCTACCCTGTGTCGAATAGTTCAGAGCGGTCATGGACTCCGACGCGGAGGCGGAAATCGCCCTCCACGGCGCCACACACCTCCTCGGACAGTGGATGAGCCTGGGAGCAGAGAAGGATCGTGGGGACCTGGGCACGGACAACATTCTGAAGAAGAACAAAACAGAAACAAACAACTTGCTTTTAGCCATTGTGTGGCTGAAATTGTTAGCTTTTTTTTGTAAAGCCCTGTATAGTTAACTCACTGGGTTCAAGATTCTGGAGTGAAGTTATACATAGAGATATATGTATTTTTTTATTTTATGGCTGGAGTACGGCAGCTGCCAGTATATTAGCTCTGGGCAACCCCCTTTTTTGGGGGGGTGGGGTGGGAGCCCGGGAAACAGTATATGTCTGACGGCATATGAACCATGGTGCAGCTGGTCGGTGGCGGAACCCTGCGGCTCCTTCTGTGGGAAGGCCAGTGCCGCGGGGCGCCAAGCCAGCCGCAGCGCGACGTGCATGGCGCCCAGAGTGCAGACCGTGAGGCTCCATGATGCCCCCTATGCTGGAGGGTTCGAGGAAGTGTTCTCCATCTTTGAGTTCAACTTTTTCCTCAATTTCAGTGTCGCCCCCTAATCTATTTTGTTAACAAATTTAGTTATGGTCCTTTCATGGGGGAGGACGTTTTCCTCCCTCCCCCAAAGAAAAAGATGTCTTCCTAAGACGTACTCTTGTTGACAAGGGATGCTGGTCTTTGTATGAGCGATCGCGATTGACCAGTGGTGGCTGACTTTATGTGTCATCCCGTCAGAGGAGGAAGAAGGCTACATGGGTTTCTATCAGGATGAAGGGTGATATTTTTGTCTCTTACTAGAAGCCATGGTCAGGCCTGGATGAGGTTTGTATAGGAAGCCACCAAATAGATACAGGCGGGTGGCATCACCCATGAACTGAGGAGAGATTTGGTTACCTTCGTAGGAGAAACCTTCAAGGTCAGAAATCTTAGTGGCCTTATGAGGAAGAGCCACCAGGGAGACAGGGTGGGTCGCCTTCAAGGGAAATACTATAAGAAACCAAAGGCTATGCAAATGTAATGGAAAGTTCCAGGAGATACATCAAAGTTAAGTTTTAGGACAAGTGAAGAGGTGGTCAGTTAAACAAAACATACCTGTCAATGAGTCTTAATGACGTAAATGTCAGGGAAGAAAGCAACAGAGAATTGTGTATTCCGACAAAGGCAACATAACTGTGTCCTTTGTACGCGTGGCCCTCAGAAGGGCAACGTGTCCCTTTCTGGAAAAGGTGAGTGATGGGAACCAGGGAAGGGAGTGATACCGGGAAAACTATGAAGGTCTAATAAATCCACACTTCTGGTGGGGGTCCTGTTTGCATGGCATGTGCCAAAGAATGGCCCAGGTGTTTAGAGTATGTGGTCGCATCTTGTAAGGTGGTTAGGAGGCAAACCTTTATAGCCTTATAGCTCCTCTGGGAGTAATCCGGGCGGCTAACCAACAAAGCAGCCAATGTATCAATCTCCAAAGCATATGGTGTCCTCCCACCAGAAATAATTGGTGAAAGAGTGACTACATCAATTAGTGGAAATTCATGATGTAAAACATGGAACTACCTAAACATCTACTCAGCCCGACTTGTGAATCGGTTATGCTACACATAAGCTGTCCCTGTGAGGAACAGGGAGGAGGCAGGCGCTTGCCTGTGCTTAGAATCAAAAACTCCCAGACACTGTGAAAACTGTGATGCAAACTAGACCAGTTCACTGAAACTATATGAGCTGTGTAATGATGGCCTTATGATATGGAACTGCACATTTGGAGGCAATGGGGAGGGGTGAGGCCGCAAGTCGCAGTAACTCCAAAATTAAATTCCAAATGCTTTTTTACAGAAACCCAAGATTCCTGGCTAAAAACCTTGACCTCTTAGGCCAGTCGAGTTGGTTTCTGCAGACAGACTCACAGAACATGGTATCTGTGTTATTGGGTGCATGCATTGTAAAATTGGTAGCCACACCAGGAATGGAGCATGGGACATTTTAGTTACATTGTAACTATTACGTAGCCAAGATGTATAGATTGTCATGACATCAACTCCAATTACCTCTATGCTATGCCATAAACAGCTCATGCCCTCCCTTATTTTATTTCCAAAGAGATCCCTCAAATGTCCTGTTGTCTATGGTGGGTGGAATGTTCTTTGAAGAAGTGTCACCTACTTACTTTGTTTGGCAACCATGGGCAGATTGAATATTGAATTGGCAAGTTAAAAAGTTCCACATATTTGTGACTACTAGTGAATCCAACTTGATGGCAGGGTCTACTTTATGGGTGACCCAAGATTTTCTCATCCTTGAGTATGCAATAAATCATAACATTTCTGGACATAATTAAACCAAATGCATACAAGTTGCTTTTTGTGACTAGGAAATGATTGTTTTCAAATGTGAATCAATACGATGCTGATTGTTAAAATGGAAAATGGTTTGACTTTGATTTGAACGGTCGCCCTAAAATATATATTTTTTAAAGAAATATGAACGGGAATGGTGCTCAACCAAATAAAATTCGCTTCTAGATCTTATGGCAAAGACATCTGGGATTTAAAGTCTGATAGTCTCAGAAACATCCCAAAGGCCTCTGATGTCTTTTATATTTTTTCTGGCTTCCAAGCCGCTCATGTCATGCACCCGGGACAACAGGTTTGAGGGTGAGGTCACCTTGTGATAATGTCATTGCTTTATAGTATTGCAGACTCAGGAAAGGACGAGGAGAATAGGAATTTGAGGTGGAGTCCAAATTCAAATTATCCAAATATTGTAGTTCATATTTTTGTTTGAATACATAATTATTAGATTTGGCTACTACAGAAGCACATTCATTGAATCAGGGCTCCTAGGAGAGCATCGATACAGACTAATAAATAATTAAAAACTCGTACAGCTGCTTGACGGATAGTGATTTATGAATGAGTCATTGGTCAGTCACAAACATTAAGATCACAGAGATTCTCTTTAGGAAGCAGGTCTTGAATTCAACCCCCCGTCCCCACTCATGTGCCTTTTGATAATTCTTCGTAATGATACATTTATCATCCGTAAAATGTATTTTAATTTATTTATTTTATTTAAGAAGTTTTCTATAGCGCTAGCCAGGGTATCAGAGCGCTTTACAGTAGGTACAGAATGAATAATCATCAGATATAGAATAGAGGGGAGACATATCCACAGAGGAGCGCAAAAATGAAAGAGCAACACAATGTAGTAAATGACATTTTGTCTTCAAGGATCTTCAGAGTCTTAGAGCTGGAGCGGAGCTCGATGATTGTTAATTGCTCCCCACTATCCATTTCCAAAGGAGTGGTTGAGGAACAGGGTTTTGAGTTGGCTTTTGAATTCTACAAAAGAGGGAATGGTTCTGATATGAGGGGAGATGGAATTCCAGATTTTGGGAGTGCTTCCGGTGAAAGATCGATCAGCAGTTTTTTTCTTTCTGGTCTTAGCTGGGATGAGTAGAAGGGAGTTTGAGCTTCTTAGGTTCCTGGGCTGACCTGCTTTTATGAGTTTTTTCGCCAGGTAATCTGGTTTGCCGGTGTGAAGAGCTTTATGGGTGAGGCAGGCTGTTCTGAAGTGTGAGAAGTTGGCCTGATGTGCAGTGCTCACTATTCTAGTGATCACTATATATCAGTCCAAACGACCCTTATTGATGATTGGTTGTAAGTCAACCTTATAGACCAGCTATCCTAGTAGCATGGATACGAGCAGTCTAAGGCTAAGACTCTAGAGGGCGTGTTAAGCCAGCTGTTTTACCATCACATTACCCCTTGAACACCCAGTGAAAGGACACCACACAAGTGTTATGAAAATAAACAGTGTATTTATTAGAATCACTACAACCCTGTACTCTTTATGAGGACAGGGTGCTAGGCACACAACAAAACTCTTACGAAAATACTTAAGTTAGCACGTTATACACAAATGCCCGAGGGGCACGAAAAACCATATAGTCTAAAAGTGGAATGCGAATTACTAGCAGGTAAGTAACAGTACTAATAGGCTTTGGAATCGCTAGGACTTGACTAGGGAATCGTTAGATTACTTCTAGGAGACCTAGGGGACTCGGGTGCAGAGTGTGCACTCTCACGCGGGATGCGGGACAAAGTCTATGGAGGCTAGTAAAGGCAAAGTTAGTGTTCACGGGCGAACCCGACCTGGTAGGAAGAAAACGACAGTGGATCCTGACCCTAGGATAGTGAGGCTATGCTGGGACACCGAAGTGCCGAAGTTACCTAGCCCAGGGGCTGCAGCTGCATAGGTCTGAAAAGACGTCGGGGATCTCGTTGCCGGACCAGGAGCCTGGAAGAAGGAAGTTGCTGGCAGGCGACCAGTGAAGGAAAGTTCGATGGATCCAAGCCTGGATCAAGGAAGAAGAAAACCTGAAAGCAGAGGGGACCAAGTTCTTGAATCACTAGCCAGTGATTAAGTGGGCACCAGGATGGCACCGGGCGAAGTCACCGCAGTCAGGTGAGTGGGCGCTGCTGGGCTCTGCAGTCTCTCGGACCAGGAGGCGTTGTCGGCGACCAGGATGGAGGTGCGAGCTGTCCCACGAAGGTTCTTGCTGTCGACGTCGCTGGACCCAGGATTGGGCAACAAGTCTTGGCAAATGCAAGGCCCACGCGGTGGACCTAAAATGGCGTCTTGGGTGGACCAGGAGGGTCCAGGGTACTTCTCCGATGGAGGGAAGCAAGGGCCAGTCTGGAGCAACCAGACCAGCAGCAGAAATGTCGTCGGGCGTCGTCGGGAAGGCCACAAGCCAGCGGGCTAGTAGCCAAACAACGCGGTGAGCAGCCAAAAGCAGAAGGGCCCCACGCAGATCGTGGAGATGCTGGGGGGCTGCACTTCGGTGCTGGAGCTGCTCAGGGTCGGGGCTTCTCGGACCCCAAAGCACTCACCAGGAATTCACTCGGCGGGCTTGCTGGAAAGAAGTCGTGCAGTCTTGAAGATGGCCGGTCCCTCGAGGTCTCGTCACACCCACGAATCTCAGCGTGACTGATGATGCAGGTAGAGGTCAGAGGTGCCAGGGAAGCCGGTTCTCGTCGAGCTGGGCAGTCTTGATCCGGAGGAGAGACTTGCAGCAGACCGCAGTGTTCTTAAGATGGTGCCTGCGGATGCAGGGTGACTACTCCTTAGTCACAAGGGAGAAATCTTAGGAAGAAGTCTTGAGTTCCTTTCGTGGAAAGTAGTTTCAGGATTCAAAGATGATCTGATTTGGAAGGGGGCCAGTTCCTACCTTTATCCTGTAAAAAGGGGCTGGCACGCGACTAAGTCCTGCCCTATGGGTGGGACTAGGAGGGGGGTGGTTACACCCACTTCCTTGGCGGGCTTTTCCCCAGCACAGGGTCTGGAGTGACCCTGGAACTGGTTCCAGCCAGCCTATGCACAGTGAGCACCGGGGTGCCACGTGCAGTCACCTTCCTCTAAAGCCCTGCCTACCTACAATACACAAAACCCTGTCTGGGACGGTGCTGGCACCGCCCCTGGCAGGAAACCCTTTGTCCTTATCTCCTGCTCTGGGAGGACTCCCAGCAGCAGGAGGGCAGACTTGTGTCTCGGTGGCAGCATCCATTTTGTGGATGCTAAGGCTCTGTCTGACTTTTAACCGGGTTATAGGTTACATGCATGTCGTGTCCCTCTAGAAGGGTGGAATGCTAACCCCGTCGCCAGAATTGGCGAGGGGTTAGTATTCCAATTCGTATGACACCTTACTCGACATGTTTTGATAAAGCGATACCAGAGTTGGCATTTAACCGCGAGGATTATAATGCACTTAAGAGTATATGGTATGCGATATCATGGAAACGGCTAAGGGATAGTTCCCGAAAGCCGCAGACAGGCTCAGCTCATGCCAGAGCACCATCTCACACGATTCCAAGCACTCTGCCTTCAGGATTGTTAAGGCCTGCCATAGGAGTGACTGATAGGAGATCTGTGTGTCCATTTTAGGGTTAGATATAGGTATACTATATCTAAAGCAAAGGGTGATTACACCACCTTGCCCCAGCTGTCAAGCAGCCAGTTGTGTCAGATTTGGATGGCCAGCCAGGGGTGGCATAATACATGCTGCAGCCCCTGGTAGGCCCTGGGTACACCTATGCCCTGGGTACCTAAGGTACACTGTACAGGGACTGATAAGGTGACTCAGTATCCAATTTAGATATGTACCTAAGGTACATGGAATCCATTTTACAGAGAGAGCAGTAGGCCTGGGGTCCTGAATAGCAGGGCCCCAGGTCAACTAAGTCAGAAAACCAGCAAAACACCAGGCAAAAAGTTGGGGGCAACCATAGTCAGGGATCTACCTTCCTACATAACCCCCCCCCCCCCCCAAACGAAAGGAGATAAGGCTAGCCTTGCCAGGTAAGCCTATATTGCCTGAGTGGCCATATAAGGAAGTACCAGCACTGGCATGGTTACCCCCTATCTCATGGTCCACTAAGCAATCCCTCACCCTAAGGGTGTCTGAGGGTCTCCACCATAGGGAATCTCTACCTGTGGTGTGTTTTGTCAAAGAGAAAGGCTGGTGCTGAGATGGAGTACTGAAGTGAGGCTCCACTAATTTTGGGCTCAGCTTCCTCCAATCATTTTCCACCATAGAGGCCTTTCTTTCCAAGACTGAGTTGTTTTGGGCTCTCAGGGTCAACCTCTGGCTACCTACAGCTGGAGGTTGGGTCCCTCTGTTTGGCTTACTGGAGGGACAGGTCAGGTCTGGGGCCCTCAGGTCCCAAGTGTGGCTGTGCCCAACAGTGTCCATCTGTGGGAGGTCCCTACCTAATTTTAAGGGGGATCCCTCAGGAGTATGTTTTATTTTCACTTGGCTAGGACTACTAGCTTCAGTGCCCTTAATCTGCTGATTGGGGAATTCTTTTGGACAGGGGGCCCTTTGGGGTCCACCACTGGCCTCCCTGACCTCTACAGCCCTGGGCTGACTGAGGCAGGGTAGAGAGGGGCAGGTTACCTGCTCCAGACTGGGTCCCACCTTGGAAGGGTCCACTGACATCAGGGGTTCTGCCAGGCTAGGCCTGACTACCTCTGTGGCAGTTTCTTCACAAGGGGTCAGATCAGTTCCCTGAGGAGGCTGATCCTTTCCTAAAGTCTGGTGGGAGGGAGATTTCTCTTCCTCCTCAATACTCTCTGTCTGAGTGGAGTGATCCATAGTTTCAGGCTTCACAACACTATCCTCTGTCTGAGTTTGAGCTGTGGCCATCACAACTCTCCCAACCTTTTCAGGAGGGGGCTCAGTTTGGGTGTGGGCTGTTACCATGACAGCCTTGACAACCTGTTCTGGGAAGGAAGTTGTCTGAGATTGGGTTGTGACTGGCACAACCCTCCTGACCTGTTCAGGGAGGACATCTTGGACTGGGGCTGTGGCTAACACTGCCCCACTAACCTTACCATGGGGGTTTACCATTCTAGAATGGGTTTCTTGCTCTACCTCAGCCCAGGCTGAGGTCTCTAAATCATTCCCCAGTAGGCAATCTACAGGCAAGTTGGATGTCACTGCCACTCTCTTGGGGCCAGTGACACTTCCCCAGCTGAGATTTACTACTGCCATGGGATGAGTTTTCTTCACTCCATCAATGTTTACCACCTGGTATGTGGCACCAGGTAAAAGTTGCCTTGAGGGGACTAGACTCTCAGTCACCATAGTGATGCTAGCCCCTGTATCTCTATAGGCCTCAACTTTTATACCATTGATGAGGGGCTCCTGTCTGTACTTGCCCAAAGTGTTGGGACAAGTTGTGAAGTTGGCAAACCCCATGCCAGTCTCACAGACAAGAGTATCTAAGTTTGGGGACCTGGTTAGGCCAGAGTCCCCAGGAACTCCCAAAGTAAATGCACCCAAATTCTTGGGGGCACTCCCACCACCTGGGGGATTACTACTAGTAGTAACAGGAGGTTTGGGAATGTTACTTGGGGGTATGTTTTCCTTATTGTTATTCTTTGGGCAACTGCTGTCAGTTTTTAAATGACCCACCTGTTTACAGGGATAACAATAAGGTTTCTTCTGGTTGTTGGAAGGATTCTGGGACCCACCCCCCTCAGAGGATTTTTGGGGCCCTGATGTGGTTTGATCTGTAGATTTATTCCCACCCTTCTCTTGAGGCTTGGTTGATTCCTTTTTCTGGTCACCACCTTGGTTCTTGGGCCTAATCCTGGTTCTGACCCATTTGTCTGCCCTCTTACCCAATTCTTGTGGAGAGGTCAGATCAGAGTCTACCAGGTGCTGGTGTAATAACTGGTTCTGACAATTATTTAAGACTTGCTCTCTCATAATAAGATTATATAATCCTTTGAAGTCAGTAACCTTGCTACCCAGTAGCCAGCCTTCCAAAGCCTTAGTGGCACAATCAACAAAGTCAGACCAGTCCTGAGACTGAGTTTTCTGGGTGTCTCTGAACAGCAACCTGTACTGCTCAGTGGTTAAGCCAAACCCATCAACCAGTGCATTTTTCAGGACCTGGTAATCATTAGCATCCTCCACTCTTGTAGTGAGGAGCTTATCTCTACCTTTACCATCAAAGGAGAGCCACAGTATAGCTGCCCACTGACTCTGGGGAATGCACTGCACAGTGCAGGCCCTCTCCAGAGCAGCCATCCATTTCTGGATATCATCCCCTTGCTTAAAGGGGGGCACTATTTTAGTCAGGTGTTTAGTATCTAAACCCTTCTCTCTATCTCTTGGGAGATTGCTGCCACCAGTGGGAGCTAACCCACTCATCTGCTGCTCTCTTGCCAGGGCAAGCTTCTCTTTGGCCAGGGCAATTTCTTCCCTTTCAATCCTCAGTTCAGCTTGTCTCATCCTAGCTTCATGCTCCCTTCTCTGAGGGGAAGTAAATCTCCTCTGTGGAGGATTCCTTCTCCCCTGAGAAGAGGCATTAGAGTGCAGAGATCTATTGGAGTCCCTAGAAAGAGATCTATCTCTCCTAACTCCAAGGTTAGGCCCACTTCGGGTTAGTACTGGGGGTCCCCCAGATCCTAGCCCAAGTAAGTCTAAGTTGGTCCTGGTTAGCCTTCTGACTACCTCAAGACCTTTGTCTACCTCATCCCCAGAGAGTTCCTCTTGATCCTCCTCCTCAACTGCAGTAGCAGTGTTGGGGAGGTCTGGATCCCCAGAGGTTCCCTCTAAGGCTGGCATGTTCTCATGTAACTGAGAAAGCTTTCTGGCATCATATGTCTCCAAGAGACCTATCAGAAAGGGAATGGTGGGGTTAGACCCCTGCTTCAGTTTTCTGGAGACACAGATCTGTCTCATCTCCTGGAAACTGAGAGCTGCATATCTTGAAGTGACCTGTGGAGGGTCAACACTGACCAGGGGAGTCTCAGTAGAATCTCCCTGGGTAGACATGCTTTTCTAGTGAGGTGTAAGTGGTGCACTTACCTACACTATATGTTTGCCTACTGATCCCTTGCTAGAGTTGTAGTGTAGGGTGTGCTAGGCCCTAGGAGCTACAACAGCTGGTTCAGTAGAACTCAGAGTATTCTAAGCTAAGTTATATGTACCTTTAGTACTTATGTGATCTTTCACAAGATATTCTTAGGGCATGTGTGGTAAAAACAACAGCAAGCTCAAATCCCAACCGCTGCTCACCAATGTGAGAAGTTGGCCTGATGTGCAGTGCTCACTATTCTAGTGATCACTATATATCAGTCCAAACGACCCTTATTGATGATTGGTTGTAAGTCAACCTTATAGACCAGCTATCCTAGTAGCATGGATACGAGCAGTCTAAGGCTAAGACTCTAGAGGGCGTGTTAAGCCAGCTGTTTTACCATCACATTACCCCTTGAACACCCAGTGAAAGGACACCACACAAGTGTTATGAAAATAAACAGTGTATTTATTAGAATCACTACAACCCTGTACTCTTTATGAGGACAGGGTGCTAGGCACACAACAAAACTCTTACGAAAATACTTAAGTTAGCACGTTATACACAAATGCCCGAGGGGCACGAAAAACCATATAGTCTAAAAGTGGAATGCGAATTACTAGCAGGTAAGTAACAGTACTAATAGGCTTTGGAATCGCTAGGACTTGACTAGGGAATCATTAGATTACTTCTAGGAGACCTAGGGGACTCGGGTGCAGAGTGTGCACTCTCACGCGGGATGCGGGACAAAGTCTATGGAGGCTAGTAAAGGCAAAGTTAGTGTTCACGGGCGAACCCGACCTGGTAGGAAGAAAACGACAGTGGATCCTGACCCTAGGATAGTGAGGCTATGCTGGGACACCGAAGTGCCGAAGTTACCTAGCCCAGGGGCTGCAGCTGCATAGGTCTGAAAAGACGTCGGGGATCTCGTTGCCGGACCAGGAGCCTGGAAGAAGGAAGTTGCTGGCAGGCGACCAGTGAAGGAAAGTTCGATGGATCCAAGCCTGGATCAAGGAAGAAGAAAACCTGAAAGCAGAGGGGACCAAGTTCTTGAATCACTAGCCAGTGATTAAGTGGGCACCAGGATGGCACCGGGCGAAGTCACCGCAGTCAGGTGAGTGGGCGCTGCTGGGCTCTGCAGTCTCTCGGACCAGGAGGCGTTGTCGGCGACCAGGATGGAGGTGCGAGCTGTCCCACGAAGGTTCTTGCTGTCGACGTCGCTGGACCCAGGATTGGGCAACAAGTCTTGGCAAATGCAAGGCCCACGCGGTGGACCTAAAATGGCGTCTTGGGTGGACCAGGAGGGTCCAGGGTACTTCTCCGATGGAGGGAAGCAAGGGCCAGTCTGGAGCAACCAGACCAGCAGCAGAAATGTCGTCGGGCGTCGTCGGGAAGGCCACAAGCCAGCGGGCTAGTAGCCAAACAACGCGGTGAGCAGCCAAAAGCAGAAGGGCCCCACGCAGATCGTGGAGATGCTGGGGGGCTGCACTTCGGTGCTGGAGCTGCTCAGGGTCGGGGCTTCTCGGACCCCAAAGCACTCACCAGGAATTCACTCGGCGGGCTTGCTGGAAAGAAGTCGTGCATTCTTGAAGATGGCCGGTCCCTCGAGGTCTCGTCACACCCACGAATCTCAGCGTGACTGATGATGCAGGTAGAGGTCAGAGGTGCCAGGGAAGCCGGTTCTCGTCGAGCTGGGCAGTCTTGATCCGGAGGAGAGACTTGCAGCAGACCGCAGTGTTCTTAAGATGGTGCCTGCGGATGCAGGGTGACTACTCCTTAGTCACAAGGGAGAAATCTTAGGAAGAAGTCTTGAGTTCCTTTCGTGGAAAGTAGTTTCAGGATTCAAAGATGATCTGATTTGGAAGGGGGCCAGTTCCTACCTTTATCCTGTAAAAAGGGGCTGGCACGCGACTAAGTCCTGCCCTATGGGTGGGACTAGGAGGGGGGTGGTTACACCCACTTCCTTGGCGGGCTTTTCCCCAGCACAGGGTCTGGAGTGACCCTGGAACTGGTTCCAGCCAGCCTATGCACAGTGAGCACCGGGGTGCCACGTGCAGTCACCTTCCTCTAAAGCCCTGCCTACCTACAATACACAAAACCCTGTCTGGGACGGTGCTGGCACCGCCCCTGGCAGGAAACCCTTTGTCCTTATCTCCTGCTCTGGGAGGACTCCCAGCAGCAGGAGGGCAGACTTGTGTCTCGGTGGCAGCATCCATTTTGTGGATGCTAAGGCTCTGTCTGACTTTTAACCGGGTTATAGGTTACATGCATGTCGTGTCCCTCTAGAAGGGTGGAATGCTAACCCCGTCGCCAGAATTGGCGAGGGGTTAGTATTCCAATTCGTATGACACCTTACTCGACATGTTTTGATAAAGCGATACCAGAGTTGGCATTTAACCGCGAGGATTCTAATGCACTTAAGAGTATATGGTATGCGATATCATGGAAACGGCTAAGGGATAGTTCCCGAAAGCCGCAGACAGGCTCAGCTCATGCCAGAGCACCATCTCACACGATTCCAAGCACTCTGCCTTCAGGATTGTTAAGGCCTGCCATAGGAGTGACTGATAGGAGATCTGTGTGTCCATTTTAGGGTTAGATATAGGTATACTATATCTAAAGCAAAGGGTGATTACACCACCTTGCCCCAGCTGTCAAGCAGCCAGTTGTGTCAGATTTGGATGGCCAGCCAGGGGTGGCATAATACATGCTGCAGCCCCTGGTAGGCCCTGGGTACACCTATGCCCTGGGTACCTAAGGTACACTGTACAGGGACTGATAAGGTGACTCAGTATCCAATTTAGATATGTACCTAAGGTACATGGAATCCATTTTACAGAGAGAGCAGTAGGCCTGGGGTCCTGAATAGCAGGGCCCCAGGTCAACTAAGTCAGAAAACCAGCAAAACACCAGGCAAAAAGTTGGGGGCAACCATAGTCAGGGATCTACCTTCCTACATGAAGCTAATCCGCATTTCTGCTGGGAGCCATTTGAGTTCCTTGAGTGCGGGGGAGATATGATCATATTTCTTGATACCGGTGATCATTCTGGCAGCCACATGTAGCGTTGTTTTGATGGGAGCCAGGTGTGATTTTGGAATTCCTGAGAGGACTGCGTTCCCATAGTCCAGTCTTGACAGAACCAGTGATTGGGTGGCCTGTTTGAGATCATTGGGCGGAATGTAGGGTTTTAATTTGTTCAGTAGTCTGAGGCTAAGGAACGCACTTTTGGCCGAACTTTTAATGTGTCTCGTCATATTCAGTTTTGGATCGAGAGTGATGCCTAAGGATTTGACGGAGTCCGCTAGAATCAGATTTCCATTAAGTGCATCAATGGCCTTTAACCACTCGGCAGCACTACCGATGAAGACCTACTCCACAGGGTAATTGTCACACATGGTCAAAAGGATAAGACATGAAAGGACGGCCTCTTGAACTGCTGATCTTCTGTCTTGAGTGATAATCAGGGCGATCGATAAGGGTGCCAGTCCTAAAATTATCTTCTGCTTTGAGATTGAGGGAAAAAATTGGCATGTGAAGCAAGTGAAAAAATTCAAAGATGATTCCTATATTCAAGTCATTAGGAAGAGATGATTAGATATCAGTGTGATATTCAGGCACCTGATAATCAGAAACGGATGAGATTCTACTTTCAATCTCCCTCTCCCAGAACTAGGCAAACTGATGAAAAGCTATTGGCTTATTTCCTGGCCATGAAAACTCAAGGTTTAAGGCTTTTTCCTGTCCTTTACCAGGTCAAACAATCAAGAGACTCCTATAGGCATCATTTGCCGAGACTATCAGAAAGAGGAGAGAAACCATTTAAGATCTACGGCTTCCCAGAACATGACAAAGAGGTAAAAAACTACTATTTCATTTCTCCAACTATAAAAAAACAGAAGATAAATTATTTAGGTTAACTCTAAGACCATGAGAATCAGGCGAGAAGCCAGAAAATGTATTTCATGTGTTACACTTCATTCACCAAATGACTAAGGTATTTAATGCCAGCAAACCTCCAGAAAAGGGGAATCAATTACAAACACATTATATGTCAGAAGAGTATGAGAAATGAGTGAACACCGGTTAAAGATACCATCAGTTCAAGACAGTGAAAACAAGATAAGAAACTAGTGTATCTGCTGTCCACACCATGATAAACACCGGAAGAACTACCAAGGGTAATTCCAACGATAGACCATAAAAATCAGGCAAGAAGCCTCTATCTCCAGTCACAGACCAAGAGAAACAGGTGAGAAACGAGTAATAGTATCTCCAGACCATAAGAAGCAAGAGAGAAAACAATAATGGTACCTCCAGTCCCAGACCAGAAGCAGCAGGAGGAACACTATAAGGTTGTCTACAGTTTCAGACCACGAGAAGCAAGAGAGAAAACATTATGGCATCGCCAGTACCAAACAATGAGAAACAGGTGAGAAACAACTGACACTGGTATCTCCAGACGATGAGAAGCAAGAAAGAAAATATTAATGCTATCTCCAGTACACCATAATGAGAAACAGGTGATAAACTGACACTGGTATCTCCAGACGATGAGAAGCAAGAGCGAAATCATTAATGGTATCTTCAGCACCAGACAATGAAAAACAAATAAGAAACAGGTGGGGAACTGTTACTGGTATCTCCAAAAGATGAGAAGCAAGAAGGAAAACATTAATGGTATCTCCAGTACAACACAATGAGAAACAGGTAAGAAACAGGTGATAAACTGACACTGGTATCTCATCGTCGCCCACTAGATAGGTAGTTTTAACTCACTTCTAAACCCACTCCACTTCACTACACTGATTGCACTACACATAGTCCATCACTTCAGTGCTCCTACGTAATTCCGCAAGTCGTAGCACGCCTCAGTCCGTAGAGGACTGTGATGGCCCCAATGATGAAGCATGTCACCGTGGGGAAACCCTGATGAGTTACGGGACTTAAGAAAGAAAACTTTTTCTTTCTGACACTTAACTATTCCAACTCCAGCGAGTGTTGTGAATACCAGTCATCCAAGGGCTAGGTTCTTGATCCCCAGATTCAGGGGTTTGCAGGTCTACATCTCCTCCCACATGCCATAGAAACCAACAACAAACTGTTGTGGTCTCCTGTGCTAGAAAATGAAAACCAGATGAGAAACGGCTGAAGATCATAAGAAACAGGCAATAAACTACCAAGGGTATCTCCTGGCCCAAACTATGAGAAACAGGCAAAAAAAAACACAATAAGGGGTTTTCTTGCCCCAAACAACAACCAAACAACAAATTACTAATGGTGTCACCAGTCCCAGACAATCAAAACTGGGTCGGGAACTACTAAAGATATATCCTGTCCCAGAACATGAGATAAAGGTGAGAAACTACTAATCATATTTCTAGTCCCAGACAATGAGAAACAACTAATGGCATCTCCTACTACAGTTCATAAGAAACAGGTGAAAAACTGCTAAGGGTTTCTCTGGACCCAGATATTGAAAACCAGGTGTGAATCATGGTCATCTTCTGTCCAGATCACAAAAAACATGTGAGAAACAAGGGGAACATCCTTTACAAACGCAACTTTTACAACGCACTACCATTACGACGCAACTTTTACAACACAAGTTATTACAACGCATTGCGCTGGGGGGCGCTCTAGGATAGGGAATAGTTTAATTACTATCCAACACCTTCCCTACTATCCACGAGGACTGGAGTTGGAATAGTAAATTAAACTATTCACTATCCAGCGCCCCCCAACGCAAGCCGTTGTACCGACTTGCATTGTAAAACTTGTGTCGTAAAGGCATGCGTTGTAATAGCATGCGTTGAAACGTCATACATCCGAGAAACAACAACCATTTCCCACTTAGAAACTAACAAGAAATGTCAAATGTTATATCCTATCTCGGACAATGCAAAACGGTTGCAAAACCGATTTTGAGAATTGGGGACAGAACAACTAAGGGCATCTACAGACCATGAGAAACGGATGAGAAACAACAATGAATTCCCCCAATCCAAGCGGAAAATCGGGTAAGAACCTAGTAATAGTATCATACCTCCAGACCATGAACAGCAGGTAAGAAGCGCTAACCGTTGACTCCTAATCCAAACCATTTTATTTGCGGGTTTGTATCGCGCTAGATTCGACTCCCGGAGGAGTATCTCTGCGCCTTTGGCAGCCACAACAACAAAGGGTGAGGAAAACCAGGTAGAATGTATGCTAAAATTGGAACAAAAAAGTTTTAAGTTGTTTCCTAAATGATAAATGTTCTGAGCATTGTCTGAGAGCTCTGGGGAGACTGTTCCATAAAGAAGGCCCAGCCACAGACAAAGCCCTGAGAAGCAAAGGAGAAACTGACAATACTATATCTAGTCCCCGACCATGAGAAACGTGAGAAACTTCTAAGGGTATCCCTGCCATATATCATGAAAAACATTCACTAGGGTATTTACTGTCCTGGGCATGAGAAATATCTGAGACAACTAGTAAGTTAGTCAATAAAAAAAACTGATGAGAAACCATTGAGGCCAACTCCTGTCTGCAGGCAACAGGCAAGACTTGAATAACAGATATGGATCTCTTACTATCCAAAGCCTTGAGTAACAGACAAGAAACTCTACCGATCTCTTCTATGTCCAGATTATGAGGCACAGGCGAGAAACAACAGATGTGAGAAACGCACACTATATGCGCTGTTTAAAAAAAATGACTTTCTTTAGTTTATTTTTCTCCTTTAGCTTTGGCCATGTGCTGTCCTATCCATATTATCCTAGCAGCAATTGAAAATGTTCAAGTTGCTCTAGCCAATGAGATGGAGAGAGTCATTGAACACCGTACATCTGCCTAGGACTTCTTTAGACTCATAAAGAGGGCCTAAGGGAAGCACATGGGGAGATTTGGGGATGGGGAGAATGTAGCTCATTTTCCAGGTCACTCCTCCTGGAAAAGATGCTGGATTTTCCCCACCCACAAAGTTACAGACACCAGGTGGTTGTGGGGGGGGGGTGCACTGCTAACTCTTGTATGGGGGAAACATGGCCCATTATTATTTGGCCAAATGGTCCTCTAAAAAGTGAGAATTTACACAGGCATCCTTTTTTCTGAGTCTGATTCCCCCTGTAATTCCTAATTTTTCCTAGGACTTTCACCCAGATAATTTGTCTCTTTTCAGTAGCCGAAAAATTAGTGTTAAAGTAAAATATTTGGAGAATTCCAATGTGGCTTCCAGTTAGTCTGATTTTTTAGACTGTTAAATTGCTGTCTGTAACCTTTTCAATCTATGAACTATTTACATATCTTATGTCGTGTTAATAGAAATTATTAAGCACAGAAGGTAGCAAGCAGTTTCATGGTCCTAGATCGAGGGTAGGGTGAGGTGATGACAATGCTGCTGAGTAAGGCACTAATGGTATACCTGTCTGAATAACCATGTTTTAAAGGATTGTCTAAATTTCATGTAGCTTGAGGTTGTTCTGATCTCAAAAGGAAAGAAGTTCCAGATGCAGGGGACAATGACTGAGAATCTGGACCCCCCCATTCTTTTCTTTTTGAACTTTCATACCGACAGTTCATGAGACAGGAACGCAATGTTTGTTTAGGAATGTATTTCTGGATTCGAGATGTAATGAAAGCAGGACTTTTTCCATAAAGAGTTTTAAAAATAATGCATCCTGTTTTAAAGATAGTTCTTTGATCCACAGGCAGCCAGTGAAGATCTTTCATCAGAAGGCTGTGCTTGAAATGGAAAAATAGAAGTGCAGGTACTTTGTAGCAGAGTACCTGCTTGTTTCCGAAAAGTGCCGGTACTCTGCAATTAAAAGTATAGCATTTCTGTTGAGAAGTGCCGGTACTCTCCCTCTCAAAATAAAAAAGTGTTGCTACTCCGTACCAGATAGTACCGGCCCATTTAAAGCACTGTCGGAAGGGTAATATGACAGTTTCTAGGTTGTCCAAATATTAATCGCTTAGGGAGGCCACATAGAGGCAGTTGGAGTAGTCTACTCTAAAAAGAACCAGAGCAATTACGATTTGAATGCAGGTCTCTAAAGTAAGGAACTTTGCAATTTTCCTAATACTACAGATTACTAAGAAGCGGGAAAAGATCACTGACCGAGTTGGAGTTTCATTGATAGTTCATCATCATTAAGGACTCCAAGACGTTTTACAGATTTCGCCGAGAGCTCCTATCTCCGGAGGCCAGAACGATACATTCTAATAGACAAGCCTACTCTTAGTGAGGACAATCTCCGTTTTGTCTGAGTTTAGTGTAAGATGGTTTCTATTCATCCAGTCATGGATGAAAAGCATTGTATTTTGAAACACTTCCTTTGACTCAGGTGAGTTGTCAATATTAAGGAGTAGTTGCATGTTTTCTGCATAATTGGAGATTGTACAGCTCATTAGGTCTCGCTGAGTCAGCGCGCATGCGCTGCTCGGAGAGACATTTAGTAGCTGCTTTGAGAAGTGCTACTTTGCAGGCGACCAGCTTGCTAGAATGCGCCCAAGAGCGCGCGCGACGTGCACGACTGGCGCGGCTTCTTTGATCAAGCGCACGTGAATGCTTTCCCATATCCCCAGCTGGCATGAGGCTTCTTTGATCAAGCGCGCGCATGCTTTCCCCTACCCCCTTCCTTTTCCGACTCCATTCTCTAGCGCAGCGATGCAAAGGTACTTGTTAAACTTTCTCATGCATTCTTCTCTCCTAGCCTGTGAGGCGCACACAGTCAGAACAAGCTTCATGCCCCAGGCGATTAAAAAAAAAAAAATCAGCCACACAGCAATACGGACCACTGATGACATGTATACACCCCACAAGCATCTATGATATGAGCTCTTGATGCCAACATAAAGAAGCGAACAAGAGGATGCAAAAGAGAAAGACAGGTTACTGTATCATAAATCTAGTTCTCGATCATGAGAATTGTTCCGTTATACATGAACATTAGTATCTCTCTGAACATGATTGAAACATCTTTTTTTATGCAGTATATTCTTCATAAGATGCCTTAAAGTGAGTGGTGCATTCACATCCAATGTTCAAAAGTTCCCCCTTCGTGGGGTGCCGACTCTTTCAAACAACAAGAAAACTGCCATGGCGTCGGATTTCATGGAGTGCAGAAGCACACTTCTCCCTTTGGGTAATGGCTCAGTCAACTGTTGGAAGCTCACACCTCATATCATCAACCCAACCCAACCCAACCCAACCCAACCCAACTCCCACCAGGTAAACTGTCACGTGGTGCCAACTTCACAGTCTTTAAAATGCCTGTCATATTTGCATGCTGAATTGTAACGGCCGTGACCGGAAACCCAACTCCTGTGCCATTAAGAGCATGCACGCCTACACAGGTCTGAAGGTGTTTACGTTTTTTTTTAAAAACTGGGATTACTTTAGTGTGCATCTCACCATCACCTTTAAAAATTGTGCAATCTGACTGCCTTCCCATTATGCAATATGTTGTCAATTCAAGGAGAGAACGTTTTTGATATCTATGAAAATACCCAACAATGATTTTGATAATCGTGAAGCGAGTTGGTTGTTTATAGATTCAGGGTGAATATGTATGAGTAATAACTCATTTTACAGTAAATCAACTTTACCTTCTTTGCATTTATAAGACAATTAAATGCAATGGCTATCAGGAAAAATAAATCCGGGTATCTCCTCTGGATTCTAAATCACTGCAACAGAATTTAGCAAATGCGCTGCTTGGATTACGTTTGATGTCTAGCTTGATGCCACGCCATGTCTAACTCATAAAATATATCTCTTCATGCCCACCTTGTCTTCCAGGACCTTCCTCTTCCCACCCAGGCCCTGCTAGCAGAGAGCGCTCTTAGGGGACACTTCTTTGCTGATGCCATCTTTTATTCCAGAGATGAGTGTTAAATCTTTACCGGAGTATGGAATGTAACACACAGCCTCTGGGCAGGGAGAAGTGGCAGTGGGGGTGGCGGCGATGGGCAAGTTGGTTGGGGGGCTGCAGCACTGACCTTGGGATGCTGCGGACTACCAGTAGAGTATGTGGAAGGAAGCAAAGAACAAGCATTGGCATAGCCAATAGGTCTAGCTTTTTTGACCCTATAAGTATTTAGTTATACAGCAGAATATCCTTGGTGCAACAACACCAACTGTTGCATGGCTAAACACTTATAAGGTCCCAAATGTGAGACCTATTGGCTATGCCAATGCTTGTGTTTTGAGGGCATGGACTTTGGGAACGTATGTATACATTGAAGAGTTATGGTGAAAAGGAGGGACCTTGCAGTACTCCACAGTCCAATTGGATTTGGGTGATTTGGGACTTTAGGTGATTTAAACAGGGTCAAACAGACTGAATTAGTTTGGCCCTTTAAAAGGGAGGTGATCCAATCAAGCCCTGGGCCCTGCAACCCTGTGACCTTGAGAAAGCCCTCCAGGAGATTTTGGTCCACCGTGACAGTGTCTGGATGTTGTTCCTGTCGCATTCTCCATGCAGGTCATCAATCACTAGGAGAATTACTGATTCTGTGGAATAAAGCGGACGGAAACCTGGCTGACAGTGATCTAGCCATTTGGAATCCTCCCAAAAACAACAAAGGCTTGGTGCCACATGTTTTTCCAGGACCTTTGCAAAGAAGGGAAACTGGGAGATGGGGGGTAATTTTTCAGTGTGATTGGATCTTTTCTTCTAGTCCCAATATACAAATGATTTTGGGCCTGAGGGAGAGTTTGGGGGGATGGGTACACAGTCACAAAGGTGATGGATACCCCGCCTCCCATTTTACAAGTGCACCTTATCCTGATGCACTTGTAATACGGCAGGCGAGATACCCGCCATAATTGTGGCGGAGTAACCATCTGCCAAACTCCAAAATAGGTCCCTAATTCCGTTTTAGAGGTTAACAATAATCCCACTTTGTCCATATTGGAGACATAGACAGAATCAGGATTAAGAGTTTAAGGGGAAAACCTGCATATATAGTACTTCTCCCTTCGAATCAGAAGGACTCTGGCGAAGCATATTAGTGAGCACGCCCCAGGATCATGGGAAAAGATTCTGAAATTGATGTGAAAATAAAATTAACTATTATTCTCGATTCTAAGATGAAAACTGGATAATTCCATGGGAATTCTGCCCCGGCAAAAAACTGATATCACAGTATCTGAATTTTCCATTAGGAAAATTGCAAGTTAGGTTTCCCAGCGCACCTGTAACGGTGGCGAATCACTTCGAAGCCTGCTCGGTAATGCAAATACTGTAAAACTACTGAACAGAATTTAGCAAAACTGTAAAAGATTTATTCTGAGTAAACTTCAATCTTAATGCCTAGTTTGGTATAATTCTATTCAACAGTTTTTACTGTCATGGAGACCAGGGTCTTAATTTAGAGTTCGGTGGTGAGGGTATTCCATCACAACTGTGATGGAAGACCATCTTAACCAATCTTGTGGTTCCTTAATTAGAAGGAGTAGGTTCTGTCACTGACATATACCTCCAACAGCCCGATGGAATAAGGGCCAACAGAGTTTTAGCCATCCCAACGCTCGCCCAATTTAGATTGCGCGATCCAATGGGCAGTTTTCACTCCACCTTACCCCCATGAAAAACCTTACAGTAAGGGACAGTGAAAATATTTAAATGGCCCCACACCAAGAGAGGCAACTCCAATGGTGTGGGGGTCATTTTTGTTTAATAAAACAAAACCCTGCTGTGGGAATTTGTTTTTGAAGAAAAAAAAACAAGTTAAAGTGTTGACAGGGGCCTGTCTTGTTTGATGGAGCCATCCATCAAACTTTTAATACATTGACAGGAACCGCCTGACAGATGGTGAGGTTGTCTGCAAGATAAGTGCGGATGCTGGTCGGGATGGCTTTGAAAGTGAAAATAAATAGAAAACATCCCACAGAAAGTACCACCACTTGAATAGAAAAAAATGATATATCTAGTCAGCAGTTACATATTGCGATTACTATTCAAAATAATAGAAGCCTTGAAAAAAATACGTGTCTAAGCCATTTTAGCTAAAACTAGTATCTAGTTATGTCGTGCATGATTTTCATTAAACGGCCCATCTGGTGAATGACGTCAGAATACATCTCAAAAAACATTGTCAAACACAGGAACACTCTAGAATGCCTATTGCTGGTGACAGCGATACTGGACTGGGTAAAGAAAACTGTTGGAAGCTGGTTCTTCATGTGATATATCAGTAATATGATACACCGTGTAAAGAGCCCAGGGGTTCCCTTACTAGGGACAGGGGCTTCTTATGCAACCCCAAAGTGCTCTATTCGGGGTTAGTGTGGTCGAGCAGCCTTAGGCTTAACACAGAGGAATATAAGACATTTCCAAATTGACACACGACTCAAGAAGGAGATCCACACCAATTTATAAAATTAGCAAGTCCCTTTATATATGTTTAGGCATCGGAGAAAAATCACTCAGATAAGTAATTTTTTTAATTTAAATTCGTTTCACTTTAAAAAGTGGGCACAGTGCAATTTCTGAGTTCTGCAATGTCATCCTTTGAAGGAAGAACAAGTCCCGCAAAGAGGTACAGTACAACGTCTTACTGGACCAATCTCCAGGAGTTAAGGTCCAAGGCAGCAAAAGCAGCACACCACCAGCAGCACAGGGTCGTCCGGGTGAAGGCTGTAAAACAGTTTGGGAGCCCAATGCATTTCCAGGCAGATTAGTCACTGCCGAAAGAGGCTGCAGGCTCTGGCCAGGAGGTCAGTCCGTCTGAACCAGCAAGTGGACTCAGGCCTGGTGATGTTCGGGGATGGTGAGACACCTTTGGTCCTCTTCTTCAAGGCATAGGGGCAACTGGTGCAGTGGTGTCCTTGGGCGTCAGGTTTTCTCTTACCGGAGCAGTCATAGTTGAGGGGACCTGTGTGCAGAGGCTGCATGCGCAGTTGGGGAGTCCAGAAGGGGTGAAACCACAATGGACTCAAGCTCTGAAGGGCTGGAGGACCTTGTTGACACGGTTGGCCCACTTCAACTTGGGCCGGAAGCAACGAGTGCAGTGGTGGCTTCAGGTGCCGGGTTTTGGCAGTTCCGGAGGCCTCAGTCTCCTCTTTTGGAGTTTCTTCACAGGTCTGCTGTTCACAAGACGTCTTGAGTCTTTTTTAAAGGCAGGCAGTCCTGCCAGGTTTATGGAGTTAACAGCTGCAGTAAGAGTTGACTTTGGCACGGTTTTCAAAGAGGAGCACTGACAGTCCAGTAGGGTTGGTACCAGGTCAGCTGCTTCTTCTCTCTTCTCTGCTTTTGTGGCTTTTTGATGTCCTCTCTCTTCTTAGATCCTCAGGATCTCCTTCTCTGGTGCCAGGGGCTCCCTTAATACTGAATGTAGGGGTGTTAGGGGAGTGTAGGGTAGTAGCCAATGGGTTAATGACTCTTGGGGTCACTACGCTCGCCATATGATGACTTCCTATGGGAAATGGGCATAACCCTGTCCCAGATTTCCTATGCATGCCATCTCAAAGATGGCTACATCTGAAACACCATGTCCACCTCACTGTAGCCCACTTTAGGGGTGGTACTAGCCTGGAAGTGGCACGCCTACCTGAATAGCTAAATGTCCCACCTGTCCAGGTGCCAAGGGGACATTAGACTGGGGGGGCTTCCTCTCTTGTGAGAGGAGCCAGACTCAGATTCCAAAGGCGGCAGCTTCTTTGAAGCTCGCTGGCCCAAGGAGACTAATCAGCAGGTCGTCCTGAGGGAGGGGGAGTTACACCCTCTTCCCGGACAGGCTTTAGTTTTGGGTCTCCTGAGAGCAAAAGGCTCTCACCCTAGTAGGTCAGACCAGCGTCTCGGGTAGCAGGCTGGCAGTAACCAGTCAGCAAGTACACTAGAGGCTGGTAGGTTTTTAGGGGGCACCTCTAAGATGCCCTCTGGGTGCATGTATTGGTAAATCCACTACTGGGTCAGTGTGGGTTTAACAACACAAGATGTTTGATATCAAACATCCCCATCTTCAGTGAAGCCATCATGTAGCTGGGGAACTCATTTTCACCAGTGACCAGCACATGTCTCAAGATGGCTTTCCTGGTCACTTGTACTGGCAGTAATAGGACTGACCAGCACATGGACATAGCTGCTCATGCAGGTATGACCTAACATGCAATATTCTGCACCCTGCCTTAGGGCTGTTAGGCCTGCTGTAGGAGTGACTTACAAATATTTCATGCAGTGTTAGAAACATGGCACACAGGGGTGTGTGGCATGTCGTGTTTTCAGTAAGACACGCAGCTTGCAATGGCAGTTGTGGATGTGCTAGGTGAGTGGTACTTAGGGGTGGCACAATTCATGCTGCACTCCTTGGGGTCCCTCTTTAGTACCTCAGGCCCTAGGTACGGGGGGTACCATTTACTTGGGACACCTAGAAGGTGCTAAAGGTTTTGCCAAATGGGGGAACAATTGTACAGTTTTTAGGGAAAGAACACTGGTACTGGGGACCTGGTTAGCAGGAACCCAGTGAACTTCCTGTCAATATCGCATCAAATACCAGGTGGGGTAGTGGGGGGGGAAGTACTGAAGCAACCCAGTTTCGTATAATTTACAATTCTGTTGGCCACCCCCTGAGGTGAGTGTCCTTTGTTGGCTGCCTTGCCATGAATGTTGTTCATTGGCACTCTGCCCTTGGTCGTGGTGGTGTTACACAAGTGCTCCGTGAGGCGTATTGCATCGCAGTCTGCTCATAGGTTATTCTCTTCAAACTGGGGGAGGGGTCTTAACTGACCCGGTGGGTGAGGGGGGGCACCAGGCTCCTGGTCAAAAGAAGCATCATGCTGATAGCAGTGCTTCGTTTTAAGCTAAAAACAAATGATCAGCAGTCAGTAACTTTGTAATGGCCTATTCTTAGAAGGTTTAACATAACTCTAATGTTTAAATAAGACTAAACACACTTAAACATTGCAAATTGAATAGAATAATTGTGAAAGATTCTGCAGGGCGGGGAACAATGATTTTTTTTAATACTGGGGGGCGTGGCATTAGAAAGTTTGAAGACCACTGTGTTAGGTGATATTTTGCAATATACTAACACGGATCGCCATTGTGTGTAGTGCAATAGCAGAGCTGCAGTCAGTAAAGCCATGTGATCTCATTGGCAGTGGAGCAGGCTAGCAAACCATGCAGGGGAAACATTTCTGTCCTGCCACTTTCAAATGCACCAAAATACCCAGACTTGTGTTGCGACACACATGTGTTAGCACAGACAGAGGCAGGCCATTACACACACAGTACCACATGCTGACTGACAGATGCTCAAAGATGACCCGGAATTTGAAGCCAAATGCAGGCATTCACAGACTTGCCAAATTCCAAAAAAACAATTCCCATGTGACACTAACGAACTTGGCCACTCCAGCTGTTAGACTGCTTCTGAGTGGACAGAGCCATTGAGAGGTGGTAAGGCTTCGTGCAGGTCGAGTGTGGCTCTAACCTTTCCTAAAAAACACAAGCGTAGCCTTATGGCTAGAGCGGTCAACCTCGAAGCTGGGGAACCGGGTTCGACTTTCGGCAACGACGCTCAACATCCTGTGATTCTGGGCAAATCACTTAATCTCCCTGTGCCTAACAAAAATTAATGTGTCCATCAGTAACTAAACTGGTGCTCATGTAAAGCGCTCTGACACCTGATATCTTCAGGTCTGGTTCGCACTATATAAAAACTAAAAAAAAATAAAAAAAAGAAATGCAATAGGTCTTGCATTTGCGGGACTTTGAGCTATTGGCATTGTAAATGATAATGCCTTTTATTTATGCATTTTGAAAACCTGCAAGCAGTGCGTAAGAAAACGAGTTACTTACCTGTAACTTCAGTTATCCAGTATTGGTTTCTTTCATAGATTCACATGCTTAGAATCATCCCCGCCGACGAGGTGGAAGTCTCGCGGTATAATAAAACATATACATAATAGTCATAACAAACATTATACAATAGGCTAGTATGGACAGCAAAGTCACTACATTAGCCTATCTTAGTGCTTTTGCAAAAAGAACCAAACTTGGAACACAGCCAATCAGGCTGCAGCACCCTCTTAGAACCTTCCACAGAGAGGCAAACCCTCAAATTTTCGTCGTAGCACAAGTTACAGTAAGAATGCAATAGCGATAAGGTAAGCCTCTCCGGGGAGGAGGGTGGGTCGCATGTGAATCTATGAAAGATACCAATACTGGATAATCGAAGTTACAGGTACGTAACTAGTTTTTTTATCCAGTATTGGGGTATCTTTCATAGATTCACATGCTTAGAATCAGAATAGCTAGCAGTAAACAATCCTTAGTTGTATAGTGGATGGTGAGTATCATAGGAAAAAACAATAGATACCTCGTAAAAAACAATACAGTAATGCAGTACCACATTTGAACCCCAATAAGGGAAAGCATTATATACATATGCATCAAAATAAACATATATATATATATATATAAATCGTAGCGTTCGCTTAAGACCCCTGCCACTCCACTGACAGCGGCGGGCCCGGACGGGATAGCGAGTCTCTTGCGAGTGGAGCAATTTATTAAAAACACGCTTTCTTGAATTGGTGGCCTGGACAGTCCTTACTTTCACCGGTGGAGGCGAAGCGTTGGATATATATATATATATATATATATATATATATATATATATATATATATATGAGAGACAGTTTGAAAACCAGAAAGCAACCATAAATATGTCAACATGTAATGATATAATCAACTCTTTACAGAGGCTTACCTTATTTAAAAAGGTTTCGTAACACTGCTTGGCCCACTGCTGATTCAGCCTCTGTTGCCAGATCAAGGCAGTAATGCTGTGTAAATGTGTGCACATTCTTCCAAGTTGCAGCATGGAAAATCTTCTCCAAAGGTACTCCAGCAAAAAGAGCAGTAGATGAGGACACTGCCCTTGTAGAGTGAGCCTTGGGTTTCATGGATAAAGGATGTCCAGCCTTAGTTGGGTACAATTGGATAGTAGATGCAATCCACCTTGCGATAGTGGATTTTGTCACAGCTGTTCCTGGCTTTTGACCACCATAGGAAATAAATAATTGATCAGACTTTCTGATGGACACAGTACGTGAAATGTAGAATTTCAGACACCTTTTAACATCCAAGTTATGCAAAGATTTCTCAGCAGAGAAAGACAGATTGGGAAAGAAAGAACGCAGTATAACAGGCTCATTAAGATGACATGTAGAGGGTACAGATAATTGATCATAGAGCGTACATGCAGCGAAAACACTCAGAAGTGGACAGAACAGGAACGTTGTTAGCTCGCCTGGTACGAGATAGGCCAGACCCACTGGCAATAACACAGATTTGCAAGCCTGATGGCACTATTGCCTTTACACAACAGGAGATAAATCTAGCCTTCTACACTCACCTTAGCACACTCCATGCGACACCCACAATAGCTGAGGGCGCCTCTATTGCAGATTTCTTACAGGACCTTACCTTCCCGGTACTCATCGATACTATATAAAAGGAAATAGACGGCCCTATTACGCAACAAGAAATCCGACTGGCGATTAAAGGACGGAATCGTAATAAAGCTCCCGGGCTTGACGGGTTACCTATCAAATTCTATCATATGTACTCAGATACATTGGTGCCCACCCTAGAGACAGTATACAGGACCGCTCTGGAAACCGACCACCTACCACAGTCTACCTTGCAAGATATAGTTACCTCGATACCCAAGCCGGGAAGGGACTGCACTGATATGTCTAATTAGAGACCCCTCTCCCTACTGGCGACATAATACAAAATCCTGAGTAAGGCCCTTGCTAAGCGCATACAACCCTACCACAATACACTCATCCATAGAGATCAATGTGGGTTCCTGCAGAACCGCAGCACATCCCTTAACACGAGACGGCAGCATTATGTTATGAAGGCTACCCCCCTCATATACCAGTCCGCGGGATGCGTGGCATTAGACCTCCGTCAGGCCTTCAATTCCCTCTCCTGGGATTTCATGTTTGCGACACTCCAACGTTTTGGATTTCCAGACACCTATCTTAAATGGGTGCGTCTACTATATACTCTCCCCACGGCGCGTGCCCGTACTGGCAGACATATTTCGACCCAGTATACAATACATAGGGGCACCAGACAAGGGTGCCCGCTGTCCCCCAAACTGTTTGTTCTTGCACTAGAGCCCCTGGCAATATCGCTCAGGCGGTCGGCAGACCAGCTTGGGATTCCCATTGATGGCACGACCCATCTCCTCTCAATCTATACGGATGACATCCTACTATACTTACGGAATCTGACGGCCTACAATGCTCCCCTTCCAGATATCTTTGCCCAGTTTGAAAGGGTCTCGGGCCTAGCTATAAATCCAAGAAAATCTGTGGCCTACTTCTTCCAGGAAATACCTTACCCTGAAGACATACAGTTTGGCGCTTATACCTTGCCAGTAGCCCCCGCCACCTTTAAATATTTAGGTATCCAGGTCTACCATATGCAGACTGATCAACTTGATGGCAATCTAGGAAAGGCCATAACGGCCCTTCGGAATAGTGTGTTTTTCTGGACCTCGCTGCCCTTATCGGTCATGAGACGCATCGCCATCTCGAAGATGGTGATGCTTCCACGCCTTCTATATTACTCTGTGAATTTGCCCATTGTGGTCCCTCAGCCTATTTTTAACACTCAGAATACTATACTAGTGGAGCTTATCAGGGGGAAAGGTCGTAGGAGAGTCAGTTTACAAAAACTCCAGTTAGAACCTCGCTGTGGAGGATTAGGGGTTCCCGACCTCAGAGCCTACTACTATGCCAGCCAACTGCAATGGTTATCCTACTAGACCGCTGGTAGAAATTTGCAGGAAATTGGCTACTCACCTAGGGACCTGAACCGGGGTAAGCTCAATGTCCTGCTCCTATCCAAAGCTAAGATTCCAGCGGACAGTCCGCCCCTCCTGAGGACTCCGTTAGCATGCTGGAAGAAGGCATTATCATATACCTCTACAGCGACCCCATACTCTCCGAACATTCCTTTACTGGGTATTCCCACACCACAAGGCACACTCACAAGCAACAGGATCCGCTTTTTTCGGAGACGGGCTCTGCTGGATCACAAATCCTTCTTACAGGCCACAGGTGCACCCGCACACCTATACCTATTACATGCTGCGGTCTCCCATTACATTAAAAATGTGGGCCCGCTGCATACTGAACCCCCACAGCATACCCTGATCCACCTCTTACATTATATGGGGAATGGAGGACACTTAGTCAGATGGCTATATACGGGTATAAGAACACATGCCACTGTTCCACTTGTTTCCCTTAGAACAAAATGGTCTGAGGACTCCGCTACTGAAATCTCAGATAAAGCGTGGAAGAGTATACTTGAACATCCCAAAAGAGTGTCTCGCAACGCCAAATTGAAATACATCCAAACAATGGTTCTTCACAGGTCATATCTCACCCCTCATAGGATACAACGTATGTTCCCTGAGGCTTCCCACAGCTGCCCTCGTTGTAAAGGAGACAAGGCGGACTTCCTTCACATGCTGTGGTCATGCCCCCGCCTCCAGGACTACTGGAAGGAAGTCCGTAGACACCTAGATGAGGTCACACACATTCCCATTGCAGATAACGTTCTGGACTGCCTCATGGGCCTTCGCAGAAGCACAAGTACGCTGAAGGTACGATTGAGATTTATAGACTTGGCCCTCATCCTGGCAGTTAGAGCTCTTATCATGAGATGGAAGTCCCCCAGGTGCCCAACGCTGTCCAGCTGGCACGATGACATGAAGCAGTGGGGAAAAGCAGAGAGCGTAGCCCTCTGCATGGATGAAGAGACAAGACTAAATTAAACAACCCATTTCAATGGAATGGGATGTCATGCTACACGACTTTGGACTACTGGACCCCCTGCCCTTACCGGGTACCCCAACACCATAGTTTAGTATTCTACTTCTCAACCACCTGATTGGAAGCTCTTGAACCACAGGCCCCCTCCACTCGGTACTTTTAGCAACGTATCGACTCCCTCTGGTATATCCAGTTCAGACCTCCCCTTAGATACCAATGGCAATATCATAACACAGACCAGGAGTATGGGGTGGGAGGGTTAGGGTGGGAGGAAGTTGTTAGGATAGTTTATTTCAGTAAAAGAGGAAATTTATGCTTTATGATATGGATGCACAACGACCAAAGATGCGTTGTATCCGGACACTGTTATCTTCATTTAGAAGTAATTTCTGTTCTTCTTCAGATACATCCTCTGTATCACTGTATAATGGTTTAATGCACTGTAATGTCTATGCTCGCCTCCAAACAGGTGTAAAAGAACAACAAGCATTGGAAATGCAATAGGTCTCGCACCATTAGAGTTAGTGCTTTTAGAATTGTTTATGGGTTTTTTTTGTAAATGTTTAGCATTTTTGTTTCCTGTAGCCAATGCTAAAGAATTACAAATAAAAAAAGCCATAAACATTTCTTAAAGCTCTAACTGAAATGGTCTGAGACCTATTGCACTGTGTGAGGGTGAGGGGTTGAGGATGAGTGAGGGTGAGGGTGAGAGTGGGTGAGGGTGAGTGAGGGTGAGGGGTTGAGGGTGAGTGAGGGTGAGGGGTTGAGGGTGAGTGAGAGTGAGGGTGAGTGAGGGTGAGTGAGGGTGAGTGAGGGTGAGGGGTTGAGGGTGAGTGAGAGTGAGGGTGAGTGAGGGTGAGGGGTTGAGGTTGAGGGTGAGGTGTTGAGGGTGAGTGAGGGTGAGGGTGAGTGAGGGTGAGGGTGAGTGAGGTGTTGAGGGTGAGTGAGGGTGAGGGTGAGTTAGGGTGAGGGGTTGAGGGTGAGTGAGAGTAGTTGAGGCTGAGTGAGGGTGAGTGAGAGTGAGGGTGAGTGAGGGGTTGAGGGTGAAGGTTTGAGGGTGAGGGTGAGCACACAAGCTTAGGAGTATGTCTTAGCACAACTTGCCCTCACCAATCACCTTTCACTTCTCAGGGCCTATGGACTTTCAAGGCTACAGATAGCATCTGCCATGTGCCTTAGAGGAACATTTATGTTTTAAAAATGTATTTGACAAATAATTATCGATCCATAGTTCAGCGCCGGCGAGATTATGCATTTTTGATATTTTTTGTTGCTGCACAGGCACTCGTGAGCATCATCTTTACCAGACTATACTATGGGTGGGCCGAGAGTTAGGCAGTCCAGGATCTGGGTGTTGCCATTTTAGAATGGCCCCTTACTTGCCAACTGATGGAGAATTGTTGGGTGGTCTCACTACTACTCGCTGATCTTGTAATTCATGCTCTAATACAAATGAACACTAAATAGCTTTTTATTCACCATCTCAGCAAGAGGCCAACAATTGAATAAGCAGAGTGTGAACCCTTCAGTGAACAGCACCAGTGTAAGTTGTGGATGACTTGAGGATTGTCGCTCATATTTTAACAGATTCGTAACTATTTCACATACATCTTTTTAGTACGAAAGATTCGCTGTTTTTTATTTTCTCATCTCTGATGCATTTTACTTGTTTCTTTTCATTCCTGCATAAACCATAGAGCCAACTCGGCACAAACGTGTTATAATGTGGTCAGAGGGAGGGGCACTAGATGACGAGATGTGGACTACCGCCACATTATGCAAGCTTGCCAGAGCCTCTGTGCCTTGTGGTAAACTACAGCTGTTCTTGAAGTGCTCAGAGCTGCTTCTTCATTCAACGTAAGCCATCGCTTCACTCCAATGAGAGCATCTGAGCATCCTAAAATTGACGTCCTTTGCATAATAAAAGTGTTTACATACCTCAAGCTTCTTTCTCTAGGATTCTTTCTGTAGGATTTCCTTCTGTTTCCTGCTCAATGGTTTCTTCAATGAAATGTTCTTAATTGCTTGTTTCTTTGCTGATTTTTTGGAGAGCAGAACTAGAGCACAGCTTGTAGCTACTCCTTTCAGTCTTTCGTCATATTTCAGTTACTGGTGCGTGTACTGCATCATTGAGGCACACGGCCCTGGTGCTGGGTGTGCAGGGTCGATTTTTACATTGACACAAACATGGGAAATAAGTGGTGCAAATTGAAATTATACTGTTTTCGTGCATGCTATTTAAAAAACAAAAATACGCTATTCCCTCAAAGTTATTACCAGCAAAATAACGAGAGTGTAGTTTGCACAAAGCTCTAAAATAGCACTGGAAACAAAGACAACAAGTGAAAGCAAGTTGCGGTAAAGCGGGTTTGGGCTTTCATTTAATGTTATTCCCGAAATGTGCTCCAGGCAACACGTTAATCTCTTTGTACGTCGTGTTTGTGCTGCATATTTGGAGGCTTGACAATAACATGCTAGTTGGGGCTGAGCAACACCAAAATGGTTAAAGGGACTGTAAGAAGGGACGGTGCAAGGAAAACAAACTGCGAGGGGCGGAAGGAAGGAGACAATGTAAAAAAAATTCAAATGAAAAGAAGCGAGACGGGTCAATTACATGTTCCCTCCAAGCGCAATGCCGCTGCCAGCAGCGGCAGAGCAAGAAAGTCAGCACAAACAAACGGTGCGAAGAGGTGGCTCAACATATAACGATGCCGACTTTGGAGAAGGAGAACAGGGTTCGAGCCTCAGCGTGGGCGGCATCATTAATTATAAATTAAATAAACTGAGATCTCCTGCATATTAAATATAAATAAATAAACAGCGTGCGTGGGGTGAGGGCAGGAAGCTGCCAGCTATTTAAAAAACAAAAATACGCTATTCCCTCAAAGTTATTACCAGCAAAATAACGAGAGTGTAGTTTGCAAAAAGCTCTAAAATAGCACTGGAAACAAAGACAACAAGTGAAAGCAAGTTGCGGTAAAGCGGGTTTGGGCTTTCATTTAATGTTATTCCCGAAATGTGCTCCAGGCAACACGTTAATCTCTTTGTACGTCGTGTTTGTGCTGCATATTTGGAGGCTTGACAATAACATGCTAGTTGGGGCTGAGCAACACCAAAATGGTTAAAGGGACTGTAAGAAGGGACGGTGCAAGGAAAACAAACTGCGAGGGGCGGAAGGAAGGAGACAATGTAAAAAAAATTCAAATGAAAAGAAGCGAGACGGGTCAATTACATGTTCCCTCCAAGCGCAATGCCGCTGCCAGCAGCGGCAGAGCAAGAAAGTCAGCACAAACAAACGGTGCGAAGAGGTGGCTCAACATATAACGATGCCGACTTTGGAGAAGGAGAACAGGGTTCGAGCCTCAGCGTGGGCGGCATCATTAATTATAAATTAAATAAACTGAGATCTCCTGCATATTAAATATAAATAAATAAACAGCGTGCGTGGGGTGAGGGCAGGAAGCTGCCAGATATGGAAATACCAGCATCAAAGAAAACAAGACGGAGGGAAGAGAGGGGAGAGGGGAGGGGGGAGGAGAAATGCGACACGGCGGGAAGGGGCAGGCAGGATGACTCAGGGGAGGGGGCGGAGCGGGGCAGAGCGGCATGTGGGTGTGAAGAAGCCGGGCCTTTGAAGTGAAGCTAAGCTTCACTTCAAAGGTGTCGGAGGAATGCGGGCGGCTGTGCACGCGCTTTTAAGCTCAATGCACATGCGCATTGAGCTTAAAAGTCACGGGCACTGCAAGGAATCGCCACGATTCCTTGCAAGTTAGATAAAGAGTAGATGAGCCCCTATAGTCTCGCTTGCTCGATGCGCATGCACATCGACAGGCGAGACCTAAAAAGGACCTTCTTGTAACAATTTATATGCTGCTACGGTGTAAAGGTTCCTCAATAAAGTTTGTTTAAAAAAAAAGATGGAATGTAGAGGGAACCTTTGGAATAAACGTTGGATTAGTTCTGAGAAGGACATAGTCATTGGTAAATTTCAAGTAAGGTTGCTTGATAGTGAAGGCCTGGTTTTACTGACTCTCCGAGCAGAGGTGAGTGCCACTAAAAGCGCTGTTTTCCAGGAGAGGTACTTAAGGTCAGCTTTATGAACAGGCTCAAATGGATGCTTCATGAGCTGCTGCAACACCAGATTAAGCCTCCATTCTGGAGGAAGAGCTCTGACGGGTGGAAAAGTTCTGAAAAGCCTCTTTAGAAATTGTTTAATCAAGCGATTAGAGCAAAGGGATACAGCTCATGTCGAACGTCTGTAGGTAGAGATGGCCGCTAAATGCAACTTAACCGACGTAAACATAAGACCAGACTTAGATAATGATAGGAGATAAGGCAGAACTTTATCTGGAGAACATCTTAAAGGATGTATATTCTTGTCACTGCACCAAGAACAAAATTGTTTCCATTTCAGAGCATACATTTTTAAGGTAGAAGGAGCCCTTGCTCTAGCAAGAATATCTCTGCAATCCTAAGGTAAATGTATCTCCTTAAATTCCGTGAATCCAGAAACCATACATGAAGATGCATTTGGACTGGACGAGGATGAAGAATCTGGCCCTTGCTCATTGATAACAGGGTCGGAACTGCTGGAAGATGGTAAGGTCTGCGTTTGGACAGTAGCAGAAGCTTCTTAAACCAATGCTGACGTGGCCACCGCGGAGCAATGAGAATCATACAACATGGTTCCATCTTGAGCTTGAGTAGAAGACTATGGATCAATGGAAAGGGGGGAAATGCATACACAAAGATCCCTGTCCATCTCATCATGAAGGCATTCCCCCACGAGCCATTCTCTGGTTCCCAACTGGCAAAGAATGGGCACTTCCGATTGTTCTTGGAGGCAATGAGATCCAGATTTGTTTTGCCCCACATCTGAAATATGTGTTGCACGACTGTTTGATCCAACTTCCATTCGTGACAGGACTTCGAGGACCTGCTCAGAGTGTCCGCTAAAGTGTTGTGAATACCCGCTCCACCTTGATCGTGATATTGTGAGAAAGCAGCCATTCCTAGATGCTTTGAGCTTCTTGAGACAGAATGTGAGAACAGGTACCTCCTTGCTTGTTTAGGTAATGCATGCAGGTGGTGTTGTTGGTTCTGATAAGAACAGTTGACCCTTGAAGCCTTGGAAGAACGGACTGCAACACCAGGAAAATGGCTCGAAGCTCCTGAAAATTGATATGCATTTTCGCCATAGCAGTGGACCATCTTTCTCTCATGCAAAGATCTTGAAAGTGTGCACCCCACCCTTCTAGGGCGGCATCTGTTGTGAGGATGAAGTCCGGCATGGAAAGCAGAAAAGTGAGCCAGATTGAGAGATTCTTGGAGCGCAGCCACCAGGCCAGCGCTTCTCGCATAACTGGAGTTATTTCCACTAGGTCGTCGAACAGACCCCGAGATCTGCTGCCACTGACTGTCTGGTTCCTCTTGAATCGGCCGCATCCTTAGACGGGTGTGAGGTACTAACAGAATTGCTGATGATAGTATTCCCAGGAATGATTTGATGATTCTCACAGAAGCGAACCTTCTTTTTTAGGAGATCTGATGCCAGAGAAATGTGACGTGACTGCCTTTCTGTGGACAAGAATGCCTTGTCTCTGGTAGTATCCAACACTGCCCTTAGAAATTGAGTTCTTTGAGAAGGACAAAGAGCTGATTTTTGAATGTTCATAGACAGTCCCAGGGATTGAAAAAGCTGTAGGCATATGGACCTCGCTCGAGAAGCCTGCTGAAAGGAAGGAGCCTTTATTAGCCAATCGTCCAGATAAGGGAATAATTGTATGCCTTGAAGTCTGATGTGAGCCGCCACAGGAGCCAGGAATTTTGTAAAGACTCTCAGGGCTGAGCGTAGGTCGAAGGGGAGGACCTTGAATTGAAAATGTGAACCTGCCACAGTGAAACGAAGGAATTTCTGATGTTTGGGATGAATGGGGACGTGGAAGTATGCATCCTGGAGATCCAATGTTGTCATGAAATCTGCATGTTACAGAAGCTGAAGAATTTCTTGAAGCGTGACCATGCGAAAGGATTTCTTTTGAAGATATTTGTTTTCTTAAATCCAGGATAGGTCTCCTTTCCCCTGACTTTTTCTTTATTAGAAAAAGCGGGAATAAAACTCTTTTCCCACCTGAGAGAGAGGCACTCTTTCTATCGCTCCTTTTGAGAGCATGGTTTTTGCTTCCTTCAAGAGAAGAGCAAGATGTGGACGATGTTTCTTTAAAGGTGGATGGGGGGGGGGGGGGGGGGGGGACAGACAATTCTAGGGTATGCCCAAAATTGAGAATATCCAACACCCACTTGTCTGTGGTTAATCTTTTCCAATTGTTGAGATGTCAGGATATATTCGGAATCCTGTAAACAAGGTGTAGTAGATCTGCTGCAGGGGCTCAAAAGTCATCACTGTTTTCTAGGAGAGTCCCTGCCTTGAGGTTGACGTCTTCTATTCTGCTGTCTATAAGCAACTGCTGGAGGGTTTCTTAACACCTTCGCTGCGGCGGCTATTCCTCCGCAGCGCTAAGGGGGCGGGGGGGGCCGCGTGGCGCGCTCATGCTGGTGACGGAACCGCTCCGTCACCAGCCTCGGTTGAGCTGTGCTCATGATGGAGCGGTTCCGTCATGACCCCACCCGCTCGTTAGAACGCGCCGCGCAGGCGCAAAATCAGCGCTGTAGAGGCTCGTCGAGCGGGCCATTATGAAACCGCTCCGTCATCAGCACAGCCCTACCGCTGCTGATGACGGAGCGTTTCCGTCATCAGCGCGGAAGGGGTTAAAAACGGCTGCTGTTGCTGTTGTTGATAACCATATCTTCCTTGATTGCCCTGTTCTGGTATCTTTGATAGGCACCACAAAAGGAATACAATCCTCTGCCTCTAGCTCTCCGAAAAGGAGTCTTCCAATATTATAAGGTGCCAAGGGCTCTGGCAGTATCAGAATCTTTTTTGATCACTTGCAAAGCTTCATCTATATGTTTCCCGAATAACATATCACCATCAAATGGCATGTCCAAAATCTTCGTTTGGACCTCAGGGCGAAAGGTGGTAGATTTCAACCATCCCTGACATCTAAGGATTGCTGCTCCGGCAAGTTGACGGAAACCCAAGGAGGCTAGGTCCATAGAAATATTTATAATTTCTGATGCAGCCCTTTCTCCTTCAAAAAGAATTGTCATTGCCTCCTGCTTCTTGTCATCAGATAGGCAATCAAGGTATGGAGAAATGTCCGACCATAGTTGAGGGGTCATATCTCCCTAGAATTGCCAACGAGTTTGTAGGACGAACTGAAGCTCCCGCCATGGTGTTGAAGCGCTTACGAATGTTATCCAGGCGCCTCTCATCTTTATCCGGCGGTGCTGTTACAGGAATGGATGGATTCCGAGACTTACGCTGGGCCGCCTGTGAAATAACGGAATCTGGTCTAGGGTGTCCGGACAGCCAAGCAGAAGCATTATCCCGTGCTTTGTACTTTTTATCAATTCTAGGGAGAATCGCGGGCACTGAAAATTGAGTTTTTATTATCTTAGTTTCTTCTTCCCAGATTTGATCGATTATCAGGATAGAACGGACTTCCTACTCTGGTCCTTAAAATCGTAAAGGAAACTATCTGTTTGCTTCACAGATACAGGAAGATGAAACCTGGTTGCTGCCCTTTCCATAATTGAGTGAAAACTTCCAATATCTTCAGGAGAAGAATCTACTGCCGGAGGAACTGGTGAGGATGGCGTAGGAATCAAGTATTCATCCCATTCATCCACAGTTGTGGGTGGGTTTGTGTAGGAGAGTAGGGTCTGCAATCCTATGATCACCCAGATTTTTGCTTTTTGCTGCACTGGTTTACGACTTTCCCTGGCTGTGGGCCTGCGAATCAGACCCACAGCCTAGCTGTTCTCCCTATCCAAATTGTACTCAGGTACTGAATTGGCACTGGGCCCTCTCCAAGTCCCTGTACCCAGGGCTGAGGTGCACCCAGAAGTCTCCCAGGGGCTGAAGCATGTATTGTGCCACCCCTGGATTGACTAACTAAAACTGACACAACTGGCTGCACGACAGCTGGGGCAAGGTGGTGTACTCACCCTTTGCTTTAGATATAGTATACCTATATCTAACCCTAAAATGGACACACAGATCTCCTATCAGTCACTCCTATGGCAGGCCTTAACAATCCTGAAGGCAGAGTGCTTGGGATCGTGTGAGATGGTGCTCTGGCATGAGCTGAGCCTGTCTGCGGCTTTCGGGATCTATCCCTTAGCCGTTTCCATGATATCGCATACCATATACTCTTAAGTGCATTATAATCCTCGCGGTTAAATGCCAACTCTGGTAT
Organism: Lissotriton helveticus; assembly: GCF_964261635.1. Taxonomy (NCBI): domain Eukaryota; kingdom Metazoa; phylum Chordata; class Amphibia; order Caudata; family Salamandridae; genus Lissotriton; species Lissotriton helveticus. Next base: position 19,749,512 of record NC_136073.1, read on the forward strand.
CGCTTTATCAAAACATGTCGAGTAAGGTGTCATACGAATTGGAATACTAACCCCTCGCCAATTCTGGCGACGGGGTTAGCATTCCACCCTTCTAGAGGGACACGACATGCATGTAACCTATAACCCGGTTAAAAGTCAGACAGAGCCTTAGCATCCACAAAATGGATGCTGCCACCGAGACACAAGTCTGCCCTCCTGCTGCTGGGAGTCCTCCCAGAGCAGGAGATAAGGACAAAGGGTTTCCTGCCAGGGGCGGTGCCAGCACCGTCCCAGACAGGGTTTTGTGTATTGTAGGTAGGCAGGGCTTTAGAGGAAGGTGACTGCACGTGGCACCCCGGTGCTCACTGTGCATAGGCTGGCTGGAACCAGTTCCAGGGTCACTCCAGACCCTGTGCTGGGGAAAAGCCCGCCAAGGAAGTGGGTGTAACCACCCCCCTCCTGGTCCCACCCATAGGGCAGGACCTAGTCGCGTGCCAGCCCCCTTTTCCCAGATAAAGGTAGAGACTGGCCCCCTTCCAAATCAGATCATCTTTGAATCCTGAAACTACTTTCTGCGAAAGGAACTCAAGACTTCTTCCTAAGATTTCTCCCTTGTGACTAAGGAGTAGTCACCCTGCATCCGCAGGCACCATCTAAGAACACTGCGGTCTGCTGCAAGTCCTTCCTCCGGAATCCGACTGCCCAGCTCGACGAGAACCGGCTTCCCTGGCACCTCTGACCTCTACCCACCTCTACAGCCCAGCTGAGAACCGTGGGTGCGACGAGACCTCAAGGGACCGGCCATCTGCAAGACTGCACGACTTCTTTCCAGCAAGCCCGCCGAGTGAATTCCTGGTGAGTGCTTTGGGGTCCGAGAAGCCCCGACTCTGAGCAGCTCCAGCTCCGAAGTGCAGCCCCCCAGCATCTCCACGATCTGCGTGGGGCCCTTCTGCTTTCCGCTGCTCACCGCGTTGTTTGGCTACTAGCCCGTTGGCTTGTGGCCTTCCTGACGACGCCCGACGACATTTCTGCTGCTGGTCTGGTTGCTCCAGACTGGCCCTTGCTCCCTTCCAGAAGAGGAGCACCCCGGACCCTCCTGGTCCACTCCAGACGCCATTTTGAGTCCACCGCGTGGGCTTGAATTAGCCAAGGCTTGTTGCCCAATCCTGGGTAACTTCGACGCCAACGACTTCATCCATCGTGGGACAGCTCGCACCTCCATCCTGGTCGCCGACAACGCCTCCTGGTCCGAGAGACTGCAGAGCCCAGCAGCGCCCACTCACCTGACTGCGGTGACTTCGCCCGGTGCCATCCTGGTGCCCACTTAATCACTGGCTAGTGATTCAAGAACTTGGTCCCCTCTGCTTTCAGGTTTTCTTCTTCCTTGATCCAGGCTTGGATCCATCGAACTTTTCTTCACTGGTCGCCTGCCAGCAACTTCTTCCTTCCAGGCTCCTGGTCCGGCAACGAGATCCCCGACGTCTTTTCAGACCTATGCAGCTGCAGCCCCTGGGCTAGGTAACTTCGGCACTCCGGTGTCCCAGCATAGCCTCACTATCCAAGGGTCAGGATCCACTGTCGTTTTCTCCCTACCAGGTCGGGTTCGCCCGTGAACACTAACTTTGTGAATTCTAGCTTCCATAGACTTTGTCCCGCATCCCGCGTGAGAGTGCACACTCTGCACCCGAGTCCCCTGGGCCTCCTAGTAGTAATCTAACGATTCCCTAGTCCCGTCCTAGCGATTCCAAAGCCTATTAGAACTGTTACTTACCTGCTAGTAATTCGCATTCCACTTTTTAAGTATATGGTTTTTCGTGCCCCTTGGGCATTTGTGTATAGCGTGCTAACTTAAAGTATTTTCGTAAGAGTTTTGTTGTGTGCTTAGCTCCCTGTCTCATAAAGAGCCAGGGTAGTCTTGTTATAAATAAATACACTGTTTATTTTCATAACAACTTGTGTGGTGTCCTTTCACTGGGTGTTCAAGGGGTAATGTGATGGTAAAACAGCTGGCTTAACACGCCCTCTAGAGTCTTAGCCTTAGACTGCTCGTATCCATGCTACTAGGATAGCTGGTCTATAAGGTTGACTTACAACCAATCATCAATAAGGGTTGTTTGGACTGATATATAGTGATCACTAGAATAGTGAGCACTGCACATCAGGCCAACTTCTCACAGTTTGGTAAATCCCCATCTTCCGCCTCAGTATCTCCATCATCATCTTGAACTAAGTGTTGCGCAGGTACAACCTCCTGAGGTACAATAATAGGGGCAGAAGGACCAGCAGTCTGCAATACCGTAGGTGTAGTAGATTTCGTTGGAACAGGTGCTGTTGGTGGAAAGCTTGTATGATAATCCCTCAATGTAGCAGTCAGATCTTGTATCAAAGCCATAGGCATTTGCACCATAGGTTCCTGCTGAAATTAAGTCTTTTTTTTTCAGAACAAAAGAAATTAAGTCTTTTGAGGACCTCGCAGAGACTCACAAGGCTCATAGTACTCTTCCTCATCGTCCTCCTCCTGATATTTAATCCAGAGTTGAGAAGGGTTACGTGCTGGGCTAAAACGTCCATCATCATCTGACTCCTCCAGATAGTGACTAGGAGGTAAGAGTGAAATATGAGAAAAGTCCTGGTAATAGTTTCTTGAAGATGGGAACGACGACGATAATTTTGAAGTCAAAACTGGCGTAACCTGTAAAGATGTAGGCCTTTCGCGCTTCAACGTTGACGAAATGTACATAGACAGTGAGCCAGTATAAGCAGAAATAGCCATAACAGAAGTTACCGTCGACGTTGTAATCATTGACGTCGTCAACGGAAAATCCATTGTCGACGATGTTGTCGTCATCGTCGAAGCCACCGACAGGAGTAGAATCGTCGTCGATGGTGAGTTGTATTGTCATCGACGTTGAAAGCATCGACGGCATGTGTCCAATTGACGACGAAGTAGGCGTCGACGAGATTGGCATCGTCGACGGCGATGAAATACTCGTTGACGGTGCCGTCGTTGACAAAGCGATCGTCAACGACGGGATTTTCTCCGAATTAGTTTTCTGCTGTTTTGAGGCAGTTTTCAGTGAAATCTTCATTTGTCACCAGATTTCACTTCTGAAGGTAATGAAAGCTTCTCTTTTCTAGAGAAAGAGTGACCAGTCTCAGAGTGAGGCTTCTTTAAGGTCTTACTCTGTCGCTCAGGGGGATCACCAGATCTATCCCTCTTCTTAGCCAGGGGGTGGACGCCTGAAGACTTACACTGCCATCATCTCCTGAAACAACATCAGATGTAGCCTTCAATTTTTCCAGCCAAACCAGCAGTCTTCCTTCTCCGTCCTTAAGAGTCTTGGCAAGGAAGGTACTACACATCCTGAAGTCTTTAACCTTGTGTGCTGGATAAAGAGAATAAATACATTCTTTGTGGGGATTCTCAAAATGTAATCGCTTCTTCCCACACAAAGAACAAGGCAAAAACAAGCTTTTCTTTGAAGAGTCAGACATACCTACTCACAAAGGTCAGCCAAAGGTAAAGAAAAACTAAGCGGAGCTCAGGGAGACTCCCTGTCACACGACGTGCAGTAGAAAATCTGAGGGGCTGCCTATCTGTGGAAGGTTCTAAGAGAGTGCTGTAGCTTGATTGGCTGTGTTCAAGTTTGGTTCTTTATGCAAAAGGACAAAGATAAGCTAATGTAGTTACTTTGCTGTCCATAGTAGCCTATTGTATAATGTTTGTTATGGCTATTATGTATATGTTTTATTATACCGCGAGACTCCCACCTTGTCGGCGGGGATGATTCTAAGCATGTGAATCTATGAAAGCTACCCCAATACTGGATAAACACGCAATTTGTACTTATAGTCCTTGCTTACGAGAAGCAAAGCTGGCAGTAACTGTTTACGCATCGCATGCATGTTTTCAAAACACAAATAATAATAGTCATTGTCATTTACAATGCCAATAGCTCAAACTCTGGCAAATGAGAGACTTATTCCATGTCAAATGCTTTTTATGGATGTGGTAAGACTATAAAGAGCAAAATAAGTTTGTGAAGCATATGGGACAATTGGCAACAGGGTGCGGGAGAGTTAATATCACTAACGGAGCATTGATTCTTGTTCAGGGTGATAACTTACACTTCAAGCTTTTCAACATGTGACTGACAATTACACAATTCCTCATTGTAGTAAGGAGAGTACATTAAGGAATAAAAATAGCCTTTTCACTCACTCCAAGTGGAGCTATTAGTTTCAGTAACTTAACAAGTCACATGTTGAGGTTTTCATCACCCAAAAATACACGCCACTTCGTTGAAGTTAGGGGATAACTAATAACCTAATAAGCAACTAAACTGGTTTTGGATTTATTTCTTGCAACAAGACTGTGTCTGACAGGGAGCACAGATGATTAACTGAGAGACACAATGCAAACTGAAAATCATTAAGTTCACTTTATTACGCAGCAAGTACAAACCCCAGCAAACAAATATTAAAAGCAGCGGCCCATTCTGTGAGTGGTACGGGTGGCCCCATTGTGAAAGTGAAAGCTTAAGCAAACAAAAAGTAGCCGTCATTGTTAAAGCTGGAGTCCCGTGAGTGCTGTTTACATTAATTAAACAAAGAGTTCTCGCCAACAGCTAATGCAAGCACAAGCTGTAGAGTAAGAACACACGTAAAAGGTCCAGTCCTTATGGGAGGTTACAAAAGGAGAACAAGGGGATACCAAGCAACGCCGGGCGGCGAACTCTGCTCCGCCAGTGGAGTTTGCAGAGTTTTGCCAGCTCTGCGCTTCATTAGAAATGCGGAGTTCAGGCAAAACTCCGACTCCGTGGTGGAGTGGAGTTAGCCCCTGCGCCACAGCCCAAAAAAAAAGGAAAAAACCACTTACCTGTTTTCTGGCATCTCCGGGCAGCCCTCCTCCTTGCAGTGGTCTCTCCTCCTCGCCGCCATCCTCGTCCTTACTGCAAACCCCTACGTTGTACGTCTTGCGTGGACTGTGCATGCGCAGTCCAGGCAAGACGTAAAACATAGGAGTTTGCGACCGGCAACGCGGACGGTGGCAAGGAGGAGACACCACGGTGAGGAGGAGGGCAGCCGAGATATGCCAGAGAGAAGATAAGTGGGTTTCTTTTCCTTTTTTTTAAATTGGGAGTGGGACTTGGAAGGGCGGAGCGGAGCAGAGTGATTTTTTTTTTTAACTCAGTGGAACTCTGCGGAGTGCCACTCTGCGTACTCCGCCCACCCTTAGTACCAAGGAGGGACTACTAAGCCTATTCACGAATCAAATGCAACCATGAGAAAGGACAGCAACAGGAGCCAATTAAAAAGATGGGCGGAACATGGGCAGAGCTTCAAGTCCACTCCTCAATACAGCATGTCTGGAAGAGACATAAAAACAGAAGTTCCCAAGGATGCTGCCCACATCCTATTGAAGGTTGAATACCCAGAGGACATCAACTGTGCTCAGGGTGCACACAATGAGCTGGGAACCTGCTCTCTGCAGAGGTTTCCAGCTCCCCTTACCTGTCACCCTGTGATGTCAGCTTCTCACCAGGTGACCTGTGAAAGGAGATCTTATTGTATGACACACTGTGGCACCGTGTGAGCGGGCAGATCTGCATTCACATGCACGCACGTAAACACACGCAAATACACACTCAAGTACACACACACCTTCCTTGACAGCAACGGCGTGAGGTTTCACACACACACACAAAAACAGGAGCCTCAAAGTGCAGGCTTTCCTCTCTCGCACAGCCCATTAAGCACATGTGCTCGGCTGCCCCCGGAGGGGGTGGAAAGACTTATGGAGCAGAGAGGCGGGAGAGGCCCCGGGCTGGTGGCCCCTCCATCTCGGGGAGGCCGGCGCCTCATCCATCAGAGAGCCGTGCTTCCTGGGTAACGCCTCGCTGCGCCGACCGGGCCCGGGTCCATCGCTGCTGAGCGGCAGGGACCGGGCTGCGTGCGACTGCGACAGTCTCAAGCCCGACACACAAACACACAGCGGAGCCAGGCCTCGGCGCTCCTCGGTCAACACACAACCCTCTCTGCAGGGGCACCCGCCTCGGGGAAACCCTGCACAGCCAGGGGCTGCAAGGACAGCCAGCCACACACTGTTTTCTACCTCTTACATTTGTTTATTTTCGATACCTGTACTAGTGCCACCATGGCCTTCGTAACGCTTGTTCTTGTGCTTGAGTGCTTTCCATATATTGCAGTATTATACCTTTATGTTTACTTTGTACGCTTTTGTAACCTGCACACGTCACTTTTTCCTCCTGTAATGCACCGTTTGCTACCTCGTGTATTTTGTTGGTTCACGATTGTCACTTTTGTAATGCACCGTTGCTACCTCTTGTATTTTGTTGGCTCACGATTGTCATTATTGCTTCATTTAATGTGACGTTTGCTTTTGTATTGTGTTCACTTGTAATGTTCTCAGGTATCAGTTCTGTTCATACTGTGAAGCGCTCTGACACCTTCGGGTAAAGTCCGCGCGAGAGAAAAACGCACAAATACATAAATAAATAAATAAATGAATAGCCAGAAAGGGTGCTGCTCCTAAAGCAAAGCAGCCTGGAACTACCATTAGGTAAACTAAAAGAGGGCTTTTCGGCCGCACGTCTACGTTTATTCATGAAAATATATCTGTTTAAGCGTGTCCGTGGTCCGTGAGAGGCAGGCGTAAATGGATTTACTACGCAGGTTTGTCCGTTACGCGTGCAGCGAGGTTTGAAGTATTAATTCCCATGACAAGAAGGCGTCATAAGGCTGGGCTTGACTTATACATTTCTGAACAGACCAAAATGTGTGTTTGTGGGAGTTTACAAACTCCAAGGGCATCTAACCTTGAAAAATGCCGAATATTTACTCCCCTGTCAGGAAGGGAAGAGGAACAGATCACCTTAAATTTGGTGAAGGTATAGGCGAACGTATTTCTCCTTAGGGAAAATGATTACACAGCAGAGAAAAAACAGAAACAGATGTGAGTTTGTACATGCAGCGACCTTTCTTTTGTCTCTCCTGTTGCCTCTGACACACTCCTCACTGTCTTACTCATTACTATCTGCTTCCCTCTCTGGTTTGTCTCACTTTCCTGCCCTTCTCTGTCCCTCCCTTGGTGCTGTGACTGCATCCCCCCTCCGACCCCACTTAATGGAACTCTGCTTTTCTGTATATAGAGATATCTCTAATCACTAGTATATGCGTAGACCTTTGTACTCTCTACCATTCCTATGTGACTCTTAGAGTATATCCATTCGTATCCCTTCCCTATGTATATAGAGATAACTCTAATCACTAGTATATGCAGTAGACCTTTGTACTCTCTACCATTCCTATGTGACTCTTAGAGTATATCCATTTGTATCCCTTCCCTATGTATATAGAGATAACTCTAATCACTAGTATATGCGTAGACCTTTGTACTCTCTACCATTCCTATGTGACTCTTAGAGTATATCCATTCGTATCCCTTCCCTATGTATATAGAGATAACTCTAATCACTAGTATATGCGTAGACCTTTGTACTCTCTACCATTCCTATGTGACTCTTAGAGTATATCCTTTCATATCCCTTCCCTATGTATATAGAGATAACTCGAATCACTAGTATATGCGTAGACCTTTGTACTCTACCATTCCTATGTGACTCTTCGAGTATATCCACTCGTATCCCTTCCCTATGTATATGGAGATAACTCTAATCACTAGTATATGCGGTAGACCTTTGTACTCTCTACCGTTCCTATGTGACTCTTAGAGTATATCCATTCGTATCCCTTCCCTATGTATATAGAGATAACTCTAATCACTAGTATATGCAGTAGACCTTTGTACTCTCTACCATTCCTATTTGACTCTTAGAGTATATCCATCCGTATCCCTTCCCTATGTATATAGACATAACTCTAATCACTAGTATATGCGGTAGACCTTTGTACTCTCTACCATTCCTATGTGACTCTTAGAGTATATCCATTCGTATCCCTTCCCTATGTATATAGAGATAACTCTAATCACTAGTATATGCAGTAGACCTTTGTACTCTCTACCATTCCTATGTGACTCTTAGAGTATATCCATTCATATCCCTTCCCTATGTATATAGAGATAACTCTAATCACTAGTATATGCGGTAGACCTTTGTACTCTCTGCCATTCCTATGTGACTCTTAGAGTATATCCATTCATATCCCTTCCCTATGTATATAGAGATAACTCTAATCACTAGTATATGCGGTAGACCTTTGTACTCTCTGCCATTCCTATGTGACTCTTAGAGTATATCCATTCATATCCGTTCCCTATGTATATAGCGATAACTCTAATCACTAGTATATGCAGTAGACCTTTGTACTCTCTACCATTCCTATGTGACTCTTAGAGTATATCCATTCATATCCGTTCCCTATGTATATAGAGATAATTATAATCACCAGTCTCTTCTTTGTGTGAGACTTTACATCTTGTACATTTGCAATTTTTTTCTGTGTGTATCTTTTATGTAACACATGTAATCCTAAGTCCTTATGTTTTGCAACTGGTTCTTATGTAAAGCACTCTGACACCTTCGGGTAAAGTTTGCGGTAGATAAAATCGCCGTAAATAAATAAAATAAAAAAATTAATGCAGCTGCCCTTCCCATTAAGCTGAAATGGAGTACTGGAATGCTCAGCACTCCCTCAGCCACAATGGACGGCTCGGGCCAATAATTGCTGCTAGAGGCCTCTGCTCCAACATTCCAATGTTTGCCTTCTGTTTCTCCATTTTTAATTTACAACATTCTGCACTCAGCGAGTGAAATGTTCAACACTATAGTGCTACCTTCTACACTAGACACAGTTCCGCACAGGTGGGAATAAGCAGCCTGAGAAGTCACACGCCAAGTCCAGTAACATCCCTGGACACCTGCACTTGGTGTGGCTTTCCAAGCAGTCACTCACACCTGATTTGTAAATTTCAAATATAAATTGCAAAGGCAGATTCTGGGTGACTTGCAGCGCCCCACCCGTACCTTTACAATTTTATACATGAATTGGGCCTATTGTTTTGTTTTTAGAATTGCATTTATAACACCTTTTATGTTCCTTCTGTAGGTATACCCAGGGCCACTGGAATTATGCGACAGGTGAGGACCAAATTATACAGCAGGGTTTAATAAATTATGCAGCAAGAAAAGTCGAATTATGCAGCATAATGCGGCACATTTTGTAATAGTATTACTTCATTACTTTGTCATTTTTAAATGTGTTAACACTGTGCAAGCAAAGGTTTCACCTACTTAGGACCATCCAACACTCAAACGTAGGAATCAACAACAGAAAGGTGACCACTCTACCTTTGCTAAGGGCCCTTACTGTACAGCAGTAAGGGCCCTTAGCAAAGGTTGAGTTTTTTTTGCAACTTTAGATTTTTGGGAGATAGAAACATTTCTTTGTTAAAATCTGCAGATTATGGGGCGTGGCCTGAGGCGTCAAGATGGCGGTCACACTCTAAGAGTGCTCCAGGACCCCTCTGTCATCCGCCTTGCATCCTGCTGTCTGCGGCACCCATCTGCATTGCAAACCTGCTTTCTGCGGTTCCTTGTGTGCGGAGCTCTGCCTGGAACCATCTAACTGCTGAATTGGAGCCCTGAGCGCCCGGCTGGGCTCCAGATTTGCCGGGGCCCAGAGTCGCAAGATGGCGGCCTCCCTCGCGTCCAGTCGGTGATCCCGGCCCTCCGGCCCTGTGAGTGCCGAATGGAACCCCAGCTCCTGCCCTTCTCCGCGGCAGACCTTGGCTTCTGGGACCTGCTCTGGCCTCCACTTGCCCGCTCCGGTGAGTATATCCATTCGTATCCCTTCCCTATGTATATAGAGATAACTCTAATCACTAGTATATGCAGTAGACCTTTGTACTCTCTACCATTCCTATGTGACTCTTAGAGTATATCCATTTGTATCCCTTCCCTATGTATATAGAGATAACTCTAATCACTAGTATATGCGTAGACCTTTGTACTCTCTACCATTCCTATGTGACTCTTAGAGTATATCCATTCGTATCCCTTCCCTATGTATATAGAGATAACTCTAATCACTAGTATATGCGTAGACCTTTGTACTCTCTACCATTCCTATGTGACTCTTAGAGTATATCCTTTCATATCCCTTCCCTATGTATATAGAGATAACTCGAATCACTAGTATATGCGTAGACCTTTGTACTCTACCATTCCTATGTGACTCTTTGAGTATATCCACTCGTATCCCTTCCCTATGTATATGGAGATAACTCTAATCACTAGTATATGCGGTAGACCTTTGTACTCTCTACCGTTCCTATGTGACTCTTAGAGTATATCCATTCGTATCCCTTCCCTATGTATATAGAGATAACTCTAATCACTAGTATATGCAGTAGACCTTTGTACTCTCTACCATTCCTATGTGACTCTTAGAGTATATCCATCCGTATCCCTTCCCTATGTATATAGACATAACTCTAATCACTAGTATATGCGGTAGACCTTTGTACTCTCTACCATTCCTATGTGACTCTTAGAGTATATCCATTCGTATCCCTTCCCTATGTATATAGAGATAACTCTAATCACTAGTATATGCAGTAGACCTTTGTACTCTCTACCATTCCTATGTGACTCTTAGAGTATATCCATTTAACTAGAGTCGCAAGATGGCGGCCTCCCTCGCGTCCAGTCGGTGATCCCGGCCCTCCGGCCCTGTGAGTGCCGAATGGAACCCCAGCTCCTGCCCTTCTCCGCGGCAGACCTTGGCTTCTGGGACCTGCTCTGGCCTCCACTTGCCCGCTCCGGTGAGGGGACCTCTTTGCGCTCCTTGAGCGCGAAATGGCGGTGCCCGGCGCCCACAGCCGCTGAGCCTCCGGAGCTCACCCCCGCCTGTGTGTCCGGGCCTGGCGCCTGGGAGGTGGCCAAAGAGTAAATTGGGACATATTGGGCAACCTTACGCCAGATTTGAGGACGGGGTGGTCATCACCTCAGCTCAGAGGACTGCCCCGGAGCTCCGGGAGAAGAGATTACTGATGCGGAGGAGGTGGTCAGGGATCGGCTGTCATATCGGGCAGCGGTGCAGGAGGTTGGCGCTCGGCACCCCAGCCCCACCCCCATCCTCTCAGTCATCCCCAGTGCTGGGGCGCTCCAGAGACTCCCAGATCTGCTGCCGCTGCATCCCTCTCTGCCCCCGGGACTCGCCATCTGGGGTGGTGGCGAGGAGGCCCACCGGCTGCGCAATCCGGGCAGCAGGTGCTCCCCCACCCCCCCGGGCCAAGTCCTACCGGCCCTCGCCGCCGCCCGGGCCTGGCCCTCATCGCTCCTTCCCGCTGGATGTCCCCGGGACCTGGCGGCCTGCGGCAGTCTTCGGTGGTCTTGCCTGGGAGGCTGGTATCCCTGAAGGGTCTATACTACACCTTCACCCCGGTCCTGAACCATGAGGAAACGGCTGACCGGGAGAGGTGATGCTTTGAGGGCCTCAAACCCTGAACCACGAGTGAGGTGCCGGGGGGACACCGCTTCACCTCACTGGCAGCGACTGGCCCAGAGCCCAGGGAGAAGACACTGACCGGTGAGTTGGGAGCGAACCGGGGGTTCGGCTGCCGTATCAGGCAGCAGGACAGGAGGTCGGTGTTGGGCTTTACACACCCCCCCTACCCTCCTTGTCCTCAACGGCATTGTGGTGTCCCGGGAGACACTCGACCTGCTGTCCCTGCCTCCTGGTTTGGCCTCTGAGACTTGCCTGGTGGGCGCTGGGGGGGGCCTATTGGCTGTGCATTTCCGGCAGCCGGGATCCCCCTGTGAGGAGGCGGCCTCGGTAGACTCCTTGCCCCTCCTCCCGTCATGCCTGAACCTGAGCAGTCCCGTTTCTCAGAGGCCGGTAGAGAAAGAGTTAATCTCTTCCACTGACTCTTACACACAGGGAGGAGTCCAGTCTGAGGAAGGCGGGAGCCAATGGGCGAACAGATAGGCGGGACCCGCGGAGTACGAAAGGATCTCGGGAGAACTTCTCGGCGTTCTCGGACCGAAGGAGAAGTACAGAGCAGCGTGGAGAAGGACCTGACGGAAGGCGAGAGCGACCAAGAAAGCAGTGGGAAGGAAGACGCGAGGACCAGCCCCGACGCCTTACACGAACCAGAGGAGGAAGCAGAGGTCTCAGCAGAGGCACCCCCCACATGGTCGCACCACCCGAAACCCAATAAATTCAAACCACACAAGTTTCTGTTTATGGAAGAATTGAGGCCGCAGTTTATTAGGTATTTCCAACTTACAAGCGATCCTTTACACACCATTATTTTTGTCTGGCAAACCTTTGTCCTTACACCATCCGCTCTGCACTGCGCCCTACATTCAGTGCAGCTATCTTTCCCAAGGGGACCTATCACCGTCCTTAACCACATTTGCTCGGCACTGTGCCCTACATTCAGTGCAGCTATCTTTGCCAAGGTGACCTATCACCGTCCTTAACCACATTTGCTCTGCACTGTGCCCTACATTCAGTGCAGCTATCTTTGCCAAGGTAAACCCATCACCTGGGGACGCACCCTTTCCTTTCTCTCCGGGCAAGCTTCTGCTTCCAGCCCGACCGGGTAACCTTTTACCTTCGGTTGCCACGCACTCCTTGGGTAAGCGTCTGCTTCAACCCAACCGGATGACCGTTTCGCTTCCAGTGCCCACTCACTCCCGGGTAACCATCGGGTCCCCACCCGGCCGGGTGACCTTTTCACTTCCGGTGTCCACACATTTCCTTCCGGGTAAGCGTCTGTTCCTACCCCAGCCCGGGGCCTCTTCTCTTCCGGTGCGTACCCTCTTGTTACCTGGGCAAGCCGATGTGCTTCCTGCCCGCCAAACCTGTTTGGCTGTTCCCCCACCCATCTCTGCGAGGTGCCCCGGTACCCCAACTTTCTCCATGTCACAGGCTCTGCCCTCTTGTGTAATTGTTTACTTCCGGTTCACCTGAACACAGAGAGCTCGGGGAGCTTGCCAGTGACCCCCTGGGTCATGACTGCCCGTTTGCGGTCTGTGCCCGCTTCGCAACCTGCTTTTTGTACTATTCTTGGCTCACTTTGTAAGTACCACCTGCTGTCCCTTCTTCCGAACCAAAGGACCTCTTGCAAGTCCACTATGCCTCTGCGACAAATCTCACCTCCTTCTCCAGGCCCCTCCCCCTGAAATCTTGTTCCTCAGCGGGTGGGTGGGCGGGTCTTCTCCTGACAAAATTCCCCGGAGAAAGAGGGCCTTGTGCCCGGTGCCCACCTTTAAATACCCCTATCTCCCACCCACATTCCTAACCCTAGATTTACGACTACACTGGCCCAGCCCTATTATCTGGTGGGCCCGCTCTTTCTCCTTCCTTGTCTCCCTTCCCTTATCTCCCGCCAATCCTCTCCATTGGTGTTCGGGCTCTGCTTCCCTGGGGTGGCCTCCACTGAGACCCCCGGTCCAGCCACTATCCCCCTCCCTCTGGGGAGTGGGGGGCCGAACCAAGGGGCAGGACCGAGGAGTGGTGGACGCCCCCGGTGGACGCTGACAAGCAGGGTTGCGGCTGACGCGGTACGTGACTCGGGAGGGAGGGACAAGTAAGGGTGGGAGTTGAGGGTGGTTAGAAATCGGGGCAATGTACATATTGCCAACACAACCTTTTTCACGTGCACTGTACATAGTGCCAGCACAACCGTTTTTCTCATGTGTCACTCCTTTTCTGTGAACCTCCCCACACTTGTGAGCACTTGTGTCCCACATAATAATCCCTCGCAGATTCCGTATTCCTCCGTTATCTGGAATCTCCTCCCTTTGAATCTCTATTAGTTTAACCTTTCCCCTTTTAGAACTCTCCTCAGAGTCTAACCATCACCAACCAACCCATAGAAACCCACGAAGGGTGCACTCTATCTCGGTGAAGGGTTCTCTTGAGGCTGAGGCCAGTTGATTTACCGCCACTTCTCTCTGTATTTTTTTCTGAGGCTGCCAGGGTGCGTGACCACATCGAAATCACCGGTTACAAGGGGACCGTTCCTGAGAACATCACAAGAACCTGCAAGGAAGAAATCCTCGGTGTTGTCATCCAGTGCACTATTGTTCAGGACATTCAGAGGCAGTCAGAAATCAGACTTGTTCTATGTAAATAAATCCTGACACCATTGATCCACGAATTCGGCCCTCCCTCTCACACTTGGTGTCAGAAGTGGGATCCGAAAGATTGGAGGCCATATTGCAGAAGATATTATTGTAAACAGGGAGTTAGGTCCTGGGACGTACGGGCAGCTGGACCATGTGTAAATCTTAGAAAAAACGTAGTGCTGGCCGTACAAATACTTTGCAACGTCTCCTTAATTAGAGTAACAAATCACCTATTAATTGAGGATTTGTGTGGTATTTTTATTTATACCGTATGAATTATTTATTTTCAAACAGAACAATAATTTGACGAAAAAGACATCCCATATATACACAATTATTCAAAAACTCAACTGTACAAAATTATGACACTACTACATAAAACATGAAGCAAAACATTTCATATGTACATTTCATATGTACATTTGCACAATATTCAAATTTGGTCAATATCATATATACATTACCAAAGTATCCACATTATTGATACAATTCCAATCAAGGAATGGTGAAAACAATTAAGAAAAAATCAAGAAAAATTCAAATGGAGAACAGATGAATCAGTTACATGCACAATATTAATCAGTGAAAGAAAAGAATAAACTGAATCAATGTTTCAGTCATTCAAGAATGCTATTCTCCAATAGGCCGACGCGTTTCGAACTCGAGATATGAATTAACGTGTTCTCATCAGGGCTGTGTGATTTTCCTGTGTGGTTTTGTGCAAAAAAATAAAGAGAAAAGAAATATATACATAAGTTCCTGAATTAAAAAGGCCTCTATAAAATGCTCCAATGTGAACTATAATTGCAAGGGGGTTACCTTACAAAAGGCCGTCGCACTTTTTATAGGGTTTCAGTTGACGGGATTCAGTTACTTGTTGTGGTCCCTGCCGGGGTTTCTGAAAGAGGGACATCAGATCAATGATTTGTACCAGGATAAGGTCAGTTTGTGATGCCAACAGCGTGCACCATTTTATGGACATTTATAACATTTATTACCTGAAGATGATTGCGTGAGGCATCCCAGGTAATTACTCAGGGGACTTGTAGCGTACCGACCGGTACCAATTGTGAGCCTGAAAAGTTAAAATGAGGTGGAATGTAAAAGACACTCGTTTCTTACTGAACCAGGTATGCAAAGTTGTAACTAAGCTACGCATGTACCTGCGCTTGGGTTCGCGTGTTTCCAGAACCTCCGTTGGTTATACCGGTGTTTCAAAAATGAAAACAATTTTCGGACAGAACAGCGTGGTTTAATGCAGTGCGGGACCTGCAAGGGGCAACATAAGATGTTTAAACCATCATTTCCCAATGAGCGCTGGCTTTTTAACTCACATTATCCTAATGCAAGGCAACAATTATTCTCAACAGGCAGACGCTTGTACCTTGAATTCAGGTCACGTATTTTGAACTGCTTGTTGCGAGTTTAAGGCTGCCTCACTGAGGACCAAATCAGGGCGTGTTTGAATCTGCAGGGAAAAACGGGCGCTCAGTCACTAACTGGTTTGTTTGTTAGACATACCTGATTCTAAGCGGTAGCGGTTACTAGAGTTAACTTACCTTTTAGCTTTGTATTAAGGGCTCTCCTTCCAAGTGCTGGCGACAAAACATCAATGCGCCATGTTGGGAGGGGGGTGGGTACTATATTAAGTCACCTGACCTCAGGAATTGTGGGACATGTAGTCCGTGGAGGTGTCCTTATGTTTCTGCAGTGGAGATTTACATTTATAATCTTGAAATTTCAGACATAGAGTTTAGCCCAGTCTGGTGGCTATTAAATCGTAATATCAGGTAAGCTTCCTTTTTAAGTAGAGCATCATCAACATCAAGGACTCTTCTATTGTGCCCAATTGTGTGCAGGACTGTCCATTTAAAGTCCATTTCTGAGTGCCCATGATCCATAAAATGTTGTACCATGGGAGCAGATGTGACTTTATTCTTAATGCGCGATCTATGTTGGGTGACTCGGGCATTAATTTGCTGGTTCGTTTTGCCTATGTACAGTTTGTTGCACATGCAAATGATTGCGTAAACCACATTTTTGGTTTTGCAATTGCTGAAGTTTTCATTTTTCCATTTTATATTTCTGTGGGTGAATTCACTGCCCTCGATCGTTGTGTCACACGACACGCAGGTGCCACATCTATGGTGGCCCGTGATCTGTTTCAGACCCCATGCTGATAGCAAGTCATGTTTAGGTTTATCCACCCTTATATCAGCACGGACAATCTGTTGTCCGATGCTTTTGTTTTTTTTAAAAGCAAAGATGGGCTTCGGAAATGGGCATTCCAACTCTTCAAGCAAATGCCAGTTCTTAAGTATAGTCTGTCTTATTTGGTGGGCATGGGGGCCAAACGTTGTCACACACACCATTTTGTCTAGTTCTGGTTTGGTTTTGCGTTCGAGTAAGCACTCTCGTGGAGTGTAACGTGCCCTCTTGCATGCGTGTTTGAGCAGTTTTTTAGGGTATCCCCTCGTCACCAGCTCTTCACAAACATTCTTGGAGTGTGAATCAAAATCTGTAATCTCTGAGCAGTTCCTCCTTATGCGGAGAAGCTGCCCATAGGGCAAATTGGTCCTCAAATTCCTTGGATGTGCACTCTGATATATAGATATATTGACGACATGTGGCTCCTGTGGCAGGGGAGTCACACCGAATTGACTGAATTCCATCAGTGGCTCAATAATAAGCATCCGGACATTAAGTTTTCAATGGAACAGAGCAATGCTACGATGACGTTCCTAGATGTTGAAATAAAATGTAAGGAAGGACGTCTCAAATCATCTCTTTTTAAGAAAGAGACTGACAGAAATACCATCCTCCACCATCAGAGTGCACATCCAAGGAATTTGAGGACCAATTTTCCCTATGGGCAGCTTCTCCGCATAAGGAGGACCTGCTCAGAGATTACAGATTTTGATTCACACTCCAAGAATTTTTGTGAAGAGCTGGTGACGAGGGGATACCCTAAAAAACTGCTCAAACACGCATGCAAGAGGGCACGTTACACTCCACGAGAGTGCTTACTCGAACGCAAAACCAAACCGGAACTAGACAAAATGGTGTGTGTGACAACGTTTGGCCCCCATGCCCACCAAATAAGACAGACTATACTTAAGAACTGGCATTTGCTTGAAGAGTTGGAATGCCCATTTCCGAAGCCCATCTTTGCTTTTAAAAAAAACAAAAGCATCGGACAACAGATTGTCCGTGCTGATATAAGGGTGGATAAACCTAAACATGACTTGCTATCAGCATGGGGTCTGAAACAGATCACGGGCCACCATAGATGTGGCACCTGCGTGTCGTGTGACACAACGATCGAGGGCAGTGAATTCGCCCACAGAAATATAAAATGGAAAAATGAAAACTTCAGCAATTGCAAAACCAAAAATGTGGTTTACGCAATCATTTGCATGTGCAACAAACTGTACATAGGCAAAACGAACCAGCAAATTAATGCCCGAGTCACCCAACATAGATCGCGCATTAAGAATAAAGTCACATCTGCTCCCATGGTACAACATTTTATGGATCATGGGCACTCAGAAATGGACTTTAAATGGACAGTCCTGCACACAATTGGGCACAATAGAAGAGTCCTTGATGTTGATGATGCTCTACTTAAAAAGGAAGCTTACCTGATATTACGATTTAATAGCCACCAGACTGGGCTAAACTCTATGTCTGAAATGTCAAGATTATAAATGTAAATCTCCACTGCAGAAACATAAGGACACCTCCACGGACTACATGTCCCACAATTCCTGAGGTCAGGTGACTTAATATAGTACCCACCCCCCTCCCAACATGGCGCATTGATGTTTTGTCGCCAGCACTTGGAAGGAGAGCCCTTAATACAAAGCTAAAAGGTAAGTTAACTCTAGTAACCGCTACCGCTTAGAATCAGGTATGTCTAACAAACAAACCAGTTAGTGACTGAGCGCCCGTTTTTCCCTGCAGATTCAAACACGCCCTGATTTGGTCCTCAGTGAGGCAGCCTTAAACTCGCAACAAGCAGTTCAAAATACGTGACCTGAATTCAAGGTACAAGCGTCTGCCTGTTGAGAATAATTGTTGCCTTGCATTAGGATAATGTGAGTGAAAAAGCCAGCGCTCATTGGGAAATGATGGTTTAAACATCTTATGTTGCCCCTTGCAGGTCCCGCACTGCATTAAACCACGCTGTTCTGTCCGAAAATTGTTTTCATTTTTGAAACACCGGTATAACCAACGGAGGTTCTGGAAACACTCGAACCCAAGCGCAGGTACATGCGTAGCTTAGTTACAACTTTGCATACCTGGTTCAGTAAGAAACGAGTGTCTTTTACATTCCACCTCATTTTAACTTTTCAGGCTCACAATTGGTACCGGTCGGTACGCTACAAGTCCCCTGAGTAATTACCTGGGATGCCTCACGCAATCATCTTCAGGTAGTAAATGTTATAAATGTCCATAAAATGGTGCACGCTGTTGGCATCACAAACTGACCTTATCCTGGTACAAATCATTGATCTGATGTCCCTCTTTCAGAAACCACAACAAGTAACTGAATCCCGTCAACTGAAACCCTATAAAAAGTGCGACGGCCTTTTGTAAGGTAACCCCCTTGCAATTATAGTTCACATTGGAGCATTTTATAGAGGCCTTTTTAATTCAGGAACTTATGTATATATTTCTTTTCTCTTTATTTTTTTGCACAAAACCACACAGGAAAATCACACAGCCCTGATGAGAACACGTTAATTCATATCTCGAGTTCGAAACGCGTCGGCCTATTGGAGAATAGCACTCTTGAATGACTGAAACATTGATTCAGTTTATTCTTTTCTTTCACTGATTAATATTGTGCATGTAACTGATTCATCTGTTCTCCATTTGAATTTTTCTTGATTTTTTCTTAATTGTTTTCACCATTCCTTGATTGGAATTGTATCAATAATGTGGATACTTTGGTAATGTATATATGATATTGACCAAATTTGAATATTGTGCAAATGTACATATGAAATGTACATATGAAATGTTTTGCTTCATGTTTTATGTAGTAGTGTCATCATTTAGTACAGTTGAGTTTTTGAATAATTGTGTATATATGGGATGTCTTTTTCGTCAAATTATTGTTCTGTTTGAAAATAAATAATTCATAAGGTATAAATAAAAATACCACACAAATCCTCAATTAATAGGTGATTTGTTACTCTAATAAGGAGACGTTGCAAAGTATTTGTACGGCCAGCACTACGTTTTTTCTAAGCATTGCAGAAGATGGCAGAAGGACTGGAGAAGCTGGGACGTGTGATGGAGAAATTCCTGTCCGTAGCTGAGGAGGAGAGGGAGAAGCTCCACAAGTACCTATCAGAACAGAACCAATCCCAAGAGGCCATCTTTAATAGACTTGCCGACACATTGGGACCATAAAGAAGTCACGCAACTTTGCCCTCAGTGATCCTTCAAAAGTATGTTAGTGGTGAGGATCCTGAGTTTTTCTTTGCTAAATTCGAAAGGATGGCTAGAGCAGCGGGATGGGCGGCCGATAAATGGGGCCAGTATTTAGGACCACTG
This sequence comes from Lissotriton helveticus, assembly GCF_964261635.1. Classification (NCBI taxonomy): domain Eukaryota; kingdom Metazoa; phylum Chordata; class Amphibia; order Caudata; family Salamandridae; genus Lissotriton; species Lissotriton helveticus. The sequence continues at coordinate 19,769,179 of NC_136073.1, forward strand.
TTAACAGGCGACCTACAGGCTGCCTATCAAGCTGCCAATCCTCTAGGGCTCACGCCCTATGATGATCTCAAGAAGACAATGTTGGAAAGGCTCGGGATAGAGGATGAGACCTACCGCATCCGGCTCCGGCAGGTGAAGGAAAGCCCCCAAGAGACCCCCCAGAACCCTATCATATCGGATACGGGATCTTGCTGATCGATGGCTCAAACCTCTAACAGCCACTAAAGAGAACATTATGGAAAAGATTTATTTAGAACAATTCTTGTTCTCCTTACACCAACCCGTACAGAAATGGGTGCGACAGCACACCAACTTGACTTTCGACAGGGCAGTAGAGGGAGCAGGGGCATATAGTAGGAACCAGAAAACTCCAACGAGGTACAGATGATCTTTCATGGAAACATCCCAGCGGGGGTCCCTCCAAAGTCACCAAGGCAGTAGCCCCCGAAGACAGGGTACTGTTACTCTCCTACCAGGCCCAGTTCCTTCTCCAGTGCCAGCGTACACACCCTCTATTAGGCACTCCCAACCAGGACCACAATGTTTCTCATGTGGAGGGTTCAGTCATATAGCAAGGGTGTGTCTCCAAAAGGAAGAACCCATGGACATCGGTCTCACACGCTCCTTCTATTGTAACCCCGCCAAAAAAAAACACCTTTTATGACACCGTAAGGATCAACGGAGAACCTCGAAGAGCTCTGATGGACACAGGTTGTTTACAGAGTGTGATCCAACCTACCGCTGTTCCAGGAGGAGTAACGCATACCAAGGGTATGATAAACATACAATGTGTGCATGGGGATAAAAAGCGTTATCCCACCACGGAAGTACGGATACATCACGGACCGGAGTACACCCCAGTTCCATTGAAAGTAGGATTAATACCCCGATTACCGGAGTCCTTGGTGTTAGGTTCTGATTATCCCTATCTGTCTAAAGTTGTACCAGAACCACCCCCAGAGCAGGAAGAATGGTGTAGGAATGCACCTTTCGCTACAGTGGCCAGGTTGGCGTCCAACCAAGAGAAACCCAGGAAGAGTGGAAAGCAAAAGAAGCGAGAGAAAAGAAAATGGAACAGAGTCGCAGTTGCCCAGACCAAAGAGGAATCCATGTGGCAGTATGACCGTGGATTTTTTTCAGCACAAAGAGAGGACTCTACCTTGAGAGAAGCCTGGAATAAGGTCACAGATGACGAAGACCCTGAGCATGTAGGTCTTCAATTCATAGTGAAAAAGGGACTGTTATATAGGAAGGGAGGAAAGAACCAACCACTACAGCTACTAGTCCCCCTATCTTATAGGGAAAAAGTATTGCTTCTGGCCCATAGCCATCTCCTAGGAGTGTGGCTCACTGGTTAGAGGCGGCAGACACTGAAGCAGAGGTCAGACCCGGGACCAGGGTTCAATTCCCGACGCGGCAGGGTCTTGACCCCAAATATCCACGGACTCGATAATTCTCGTTTCGGTGCCTCCTCGAGTCACAGGTTCACACTCTGCAGCTCTGGGCATTAGCTTGCTTAATCTCCACTACGCCCCCCCCCCGCGGCAGGATGCCTGGCTTTCACCTTGGGGATGCCCAGTACGGGTATCTCACATGGAAAAACCAGGACGGGTTCCCAAGGCAAGCGCCGAGATGCCTACGGGTAATCGAGCGCTATATAAGAACGCATAATAATAATAATAATAATTTTGGCGAGGAGAAGACTGAGAAAACAATTTTGGATAAATTCTTCTGGCCTGGTGTCTACCAGCAAGTCCGAAGGTATTGTAAGGAATGCCCAATTTGCCAGAAAAACAGCAGGCATGTGTCCCCTAGAGTACCCCTACGGCCTTTACCCATAATCAGCAAACCCTTCTCTCGTGGGGGTATGGATATCAAAGGGCTCCTCCTTCCCTCCAAAAGCGGTTGTAGTTATGTATTGGTACTGGTAGATTATGCCACACGTTTTCCCGAGACATTCGCTCTACGCCATCCCAATACCGTACACATCGCCAAAGCTAAGGTCAACATCTTCTCCAGAGTAGGCTTTCCAAAAGAAATTATAACAAACCAGGAAACCCCTTTTACGTCCAACTTAATGAAACAGGTCTGTAAGCATCTAAACATTAAGCAAATACGCACAGCTGCCTATCAACCCAAACAAACGGGTTGGTAGAGAGGTATAATGCCACCCTCAAAACAACACAAAAAAAACTATTGGAATTGGAGACCCGAAGGTGGAAAGAGATGTTACCCCTGGCCCTCTTTGCAATCAGGTACAAGCCACAGAAAAGTACGGGATACTCCCCGTTTGAGTTGTTGTATGGACGTCCTCCCCGTACCTTATTAGACATGGCCCGAGAAGAATGGGAAGAAATCCCAGAGGGGACTAAACCCCTTCATGAATATATACTAAACCTAAAAACCCACTTACAGGAAATCCGTTCCATATGTAAAATCCATATGGAACAAGCCCAAGAAACCCAGAAACATCACTATGACAAGAGTACCAGAGAAAGATCCTTGAAGGTTGGTGAATATGCCTTACTTATGATGCCATCTTGAGATCACAAACTCTTAGGGCAGTGGCAAGGACCGTATCGAGTGATGGAGGTGGTTACCCCTGCGACCTATCATCTTGAAATGGACCCCCACCAAAATACCAATACTCAGGTCTTCCACATAAATTTATTCACGAAATGGGAGGGAGACATACCTCACACAGTAAGCCTAGTTAGGAACACTCCCCCTTCCTATTCTGAAAGTTTGGATCCCAAACTCACTGAACCCCAGACAAATGAACTCCATGCGAAGTTAGAGTCATTACAAGGGGTGTTCACTACAGTTCCAGGACACACCACCTTAATTGAACACTCCATTAACACCATACCCGGGAAGAAGGTAAAACTACACCCCTATCGGTTACCCGAATCCCGCAGACAGGCAGTTGAAAAGGAAGTACAGCAGATGCTCCAGATGGGAGTAATAGAGCCATCAAGCAGCGAGTGGAACTCACCCATCGTACTAGTGCCAAAGCGGGATGGATCCATCCGCTTTTGCATTGATTTCAGGGAGGTTAACAAGATATCGCACTTTGACTCCTACCCAATACCACGGGTGGACGAAATGATAGAGAGGTTGGGCCAAGCACTCTACATCAATATGCTAGACCTTAGTAAAGGGTATTGGCAGGTGCCTCTAAGAAAACAAGATAGAGAGAAAACAGCCTTCTCCAAGCCCAGTGGTTTGTATCACTTTACTGTCCTGCCCTTCGGGTTGCACGGGGCCCCAGCTACTTTCCAACGTTTAATGAACATGGTGTTAAGGCCCTGTTCTGACTACGCTGCAGCTTACATTGACGATATCGTCATACACAATACAACCTGGGAACAACATTTACACCATCTTGCCACTGTCATTCAAACCCTGAAGGACAGCGGTCTAACTATCAATCCTGCCAAAAGCAAACTAGCGGCCCGGTCAGAGAAGTACTTAGGATAGCTCCTTGGGGAAGGCCTCATAAAACCCCAAAACGAGAAGGTAAACGCCATTGCCAATATCCCATTTCCCAAAACAAAGAAAGATCTCAGAACGTTCCTAGGTAAATTGGGTTATTATAGACGGTTTATCCCTGATTTCTCCCAAAAAGCATCCCTCTTGACAGACCTCTTACAGAAGAACATAAACACTTAGAAGGTGTTACGTCAACCTCTAAGCTGTCATTTGTCGGCTTTTCATTCTTTGAAAACAGCTTTTACTTCTAAACCAGTTTTGCTGAGTCCAGACAATAACAAACCCTTTATTTTACAAACCGATGCATCGGATCAGGGATTAGGAGCTGTATTATACCAGACCGACGACCAGGGCCAGGAAAAGCCTATACTCTATATTAGTAGAAAACTGTTTCCCAGGGAAACTAGGTATGCAGTAATAGAGAAAGAAGCCCTAGCCATAAAGTGGGCCATTGATACCCTTCGTTACTATCTAGAAGGTAGGGAATTCTCACTCTATACAGACCACGCTCTCCTAGAAGGGTTGTCCCGCAACAAAGGCCATTGCGACAGGATTATGAGATGGTTCTTAGCTTTACAGCCTTTCCAGTTTACAACTCTACATCGAAATGGGAAGGAACAATCCAATGCGGACTTTCTATACCGTTACCCCCTTGAGTCTTTTCTTGCTAGCAAGAAAGTTAGGGAAGGGGAATGTGAGGAGACAGCCTCGGTAGACTCCTTGCCCCTCCTCCCATCATACCTGAACCTGAGCAGTCCCGTTTCTCGGAGGCCGGGAGAGAAAGAGTTAATCTCTTCTGACTGCCTCTTACACAAAGGGAGGAGTCCCGTCTGAGGAAGGCGGGAGCCAATGGGCGAACAAAGAGGCGGGACCCGCGGAGTACGAAAGGATCTCGGGAGAACTTCTCGGCGTTCTCGGACCGGAATTAGAAGTACAGAATAGCGTGGAGAAGGACCTGACGGAAGGCGAGAGAGACCAGGAAAGCAGTGGGACGGAAGACGCGAGGACCAGCCCCGACGCCTTACACGAACCGGAGGAGGAAGCAGAGGTCTGGACCGAGGAGTGGTGGACACACCCGGTGGACGCTGACAAGCCGCCGCAACCCAGGAGGGTTGCGGCTGAAGCGGTACGTGACTCTGGAGGGAGGGGCGAGTAAGAGTGGGGGTTGAGGGTGGTTAGAAAACGGGGCACTGTACATATTGCCAACACAACTGTTTTTCACGTGCACTGTACATAGTGCCAGCACAATCGTTTTTCTCACGTGTCACTCCTTTTCTGTGAACCTCCCCACACTCGTGAGCACTTGTGTCCCGCATAATAATCCCTCGCAGATTCCGCATTCCTCCGTTATCTGGAATCTCCTCCCTTTGAATCTCTATTAGTTTAACCTTTTCCCTTTTAGAACTCCCCTCAGAGTCTAACCATCACCAACCAACCCATAGAAACCCACGAAGGGTGCACTCTATCTCGGTGAAGGGTTCTCTTGAGGCTGAGGCCAGTTGATTTACCGCCACTTCTCTCTGTATTTTTTTCTGAGGCTGCCGGGGTGCGTGACTACATGAAATCACCGGTTACAAGGGGTCCGTCCCTGAGAACATCACAAGAACCTGTAAGGAAGAAATCCTCGGTGTTGCCTTCTAGTGCACTATTGTTCAGGACATTCAGAGGCAGTCAGAAATCAGACTTGTTCCATGTAAATAAATCCTGACACCATTGATCCACGAAATCGGCCTCCTCGTTTCTTCCTTTGCCCGTCCCTCTCACACCCTCCCTCCCTAACAGACTCCTGCGGGCCTTCTGCCCCCCCCTGACCTGGTTCTCAACGATTCTCAGGCTGGAGATACGAGGAACCGGATAACACACCGTTGCATAGGGCCGGGGCATCCCTGGGCCCACCATGAACACCAGGGCTCGGGAGGGCCTATTCCGACACGCCCAGCCTGCCTCCCATGGAGGGTGGTGCCCCTTCTTCCTACCCGGCTGTCACTTTGGGCAGCGGTGCGCTGGTTGGCTATTGCCCTTTTGGGGGTCCCCAACTCCTTCCTCACCGGGCACTAACCGCCGGGGGGTCCATCACAGGGGATGCCGGGGGCCTCGTTCATCGCTCAACTCATCTCCAACTGCACTACAGGGCTCTGCCAGCGTATGGGATTGGAGAAGCTGCGGCCCACTCCCCTATTGATCTCCTGAACAGCCTTGTCCGTCCTGGTCCCGTGGCGCTGGATCCTGAAGAGCTGTGCGACCACAGCCGAGGCGTGTGCTCCAGGCTGCTCTCCCTTGTCTGGGCCCTGCAGCCCACGTGCATCCTTGACTGGTCACCGACCATGGGACGAGATAAGTCCTCTAAGTCCGCAGCTGCCCCCACACAAACAAAGATGGACCAGGTCACCACTTCGGAGCACGAGCTGCCTGGGCAGGTCGATGGGGCTCCCCCCGTCCTGGGCAAAGAATTGGCAGCCATCCTCCAGGCAATCAGCGCCTTGCAGGCGTCGGTGGCGGAGAAGATCGGTGAGGTTGAGCTAGATGTGTCCCTCCTCCGGCAAGACCTCCGTAATGCTACGGCTCGAATAACAGAAGCCGAATACCGAATTTCAACAGCGGAGGACGATATCCATCAACTAAAAGAGCAGGTGGCCAATCTATGATCACACACCAAGGAACTCCGACGGGCGGTAGACGCTGAAAACTGCGCACGCCGCAACAACCATGCCATTCTCCACGAGGCGTGATCTCAGGGACCCCTCAAATTCCGCCTCCAAGCCGCAAGCTCCGCCTCCGGGCCGGAAGCTCCGCCCCCAAGCCGGAAGCTCCGCCTCCGGGCCGGAATTTACTCCCCGATTTCAGACTTAGAGTTAGTAGTCTTAAATCTATTCTGTGAATACCGAAAGTAGTACGTTTATTCTGTGAATCCCGAAAGTAGTAAGTCCACTCTGTGAATCCCGAAAGTAGTAAGTGCATTCTATGAATACCAAATAGTAGTAAGTTTAGGATTTAGTCTTAAGTTCATTCTGTGAATCGGGCCCCTTGTTTATTAACATCACTCCAAATTAAACACTGCAAACATTGCAATCAAATACACTGACTGAAAGTCACACATCTATTATGTATAATAAATTACAATCCAGAAAATACACTGTGCCACCACTCAAGTGCGGATATATCTTCTATAACAGTTAGACTCCCAGCGCCCCACCTGTTTTATATTTTCCACTGGCAAACCTGCCTGTAATGCTGTGGTTGCAGCTCCTATCCTAAAAGAGTGGGTACAAAACCTTTTCCCTTGTTTTTTGTTGCCAGATAAGTCTAAACAAGTGTCCATAAAGCGCTGTAGTTGGGACTTGGTCAGGGGGGTTTCATCTGCATGGATCAGCAGGTAGCCTTCCACAGGGGGCCGCTGTGCAAGGTAAGTCTCGACCAGCCGCACGGGGCAGTACCTGGCAATCTCCAACCTGTTCAGCACTATTAGCCTGCCCGCCCCTTCTTGGTCTGTCTTGGATTGTCTCAACCTTATAGACAAACAGTCCCCCCTTAAAGTGGCATCCTGTCTACACAAGGCTGCGCCTGATTTGTCATTCTTCGAGGTGGCCACAATCTCCCCTATTCTGAACGCGCCAAAGAAGGCTAGTGCAAATGTTGCAGAAAAAAGAGCTGCCTCAAATGCTGAACTGGTGGCCCTATCTGTGTAATCCAGCATGCCTTTCAAAGTTGCAAAATCAATCGCTGCTCTATTATCAGGAATGCGGGGCTCGCTTCTAGACCAACCCTTCAGTGCTGACTTTATTAAAAAGGAGTTGGTTGGGTCAGGCTGTCCCCCTAGTCTAGCGCGGTGACTAATGGCCGACAAATGCCCGCCACCCAAGATTGTGACTTGCCCTCATCCTTCGCCCACAAGATAAAATCATGAGTCCTGGACTCTAAGGAAGGCTGCTCTTGTTCCCACTCCCCGGTGACAGCACAGAATGTCTGCACTCCTGCCCGGTAACGCTTGACTGTTCGAGGAGCCAACGCCAGCTCGCCTAGACATCTCAATCGCTTCTCAGATTCAGAATGAACCACAGGTGCTCTGGGAATCTTGTCATTTCTTCCTTTGTTCTCGGCCACGCCTCCCGAAACCTGTGCCACTGGAACGAGAAAGAGCGTCAGCAGCTGTGTTTTGAATCCCTTGTATATGCCGCGCTCTACATTCTACATTGCAAACCAGACACACCCTCATCAACTCTCTGAGTAGGCAAAGAACTAAAGGGCAAGAAGCAGACTGCGAATTGATGGCCTGTACTACAGCCAGATTATCTGACCACATCAAGACCCTACGCGCCGCTAGCTTCGCTGGCCAAAGGTGAAAAGCTACCACGATAGGAAACAATTCTAGCACAGTGATGTTAGAAGTCACCCTCTTCTTCCTCCACACATTAGGCCATTTTTGGGCGCACCAGTCAGTGTCAAGGATAACACCGAATCCTTCCCTACCGGATGCATCTGTGAACATAGCCAGATCCGGGGATCCTGCCCAAGGTGCCCTCCAAACTACAGAGCCGTTGAAATCTGCCAGGAAAGTTGCCCACATCTTAAGATCCTCTTTCATGCCTTTACTAAGTCTCACCAAATGATAACTTTTCCGGACTTTCGCGGTTGCCCTCGGCAACCTGCGTGCAAAGACCCTTCCCGCCGGGATGATTCTGGCGGCAAAGTTGAGTTTCCCCAGCAGACCTTGTAAGAAACCTAGAGTCACCTTGTCCTGGCCAAGAGCCAACACGATGGACTGCCCCAGATCCCGAACCTTGTCTGCTGGTAATCTGCACTCCCCCTTCACCGTGTCAATCTCAATCCCTAGAAAGGTCAAAACCTGCGCAGGCCCAACCGTTTTACCAGGCGCTAAAGGGACCCCTAAAGTGGTGGTGAGTTCTTGAAAATTCTGCAGAGACTCGCTACACTCCATAGTTCCATGTCTCCCTACAAAAAGGAAGTCATCAAGGTAATGAGATACTCCGCTGGTCCCATAGCTGAGCTGCAACGCCCATTGGAGGAAGCTGCTGAATGCTTCAAAGTATGCGCAAGACACTGAGCAACCCATCGGCATGCAGCGATCGTAATAATACTCTCCATCCACTTTGAAACCAAGCAGGTGTTGACTACTGGGATGCACCGGCAACAACCTAAAGGCTGATTCTATGTCGGCCTTGGCCAACCAAGCACCTACACCTGCTCTTCTCACCAAATCCAAAGCCACATCCAGCGTGCAGTATGAGACAGAGCAAGACCCTTCCTCCAACCCATCGTTAACAGACGCTTCTTCCGGGTGAGAGAGATTGTGAATCAGCCTGAAGGCCCCTGGCTCCTTCTTAGGGACAACCCCCAGTGGTGACACCACAACATTTTCTAAAGGTGGGCTGGAAAAGGGGCCAGCTACTCTACCTAGCAGTCTCTTCTTAGCTACTTTGGACTTGAGCACAAGTGGCAACTCCCTTGCAGATCTTAAATTCTCGGCCTCTCTGGGGGCCTCACAGCCCACATAGGGTAACTTGAAGCCTTCGCTAAAACCATCTAGCAGCAGTCGCCTGTCGCGTGAGTGCGGATATTCTTTCAGGAGGGGTAACATCCTATTCAAGATCACGGGCGAGGGCCCCTTAGTAACGCTTGCTGTAAGGCCTGCAACTACGCCAGGGAGCAACTCAGGGGGGGGGTGGGTAAAGGGAGGCTGGATGGCGAAGATGTTATTGCTTGCTGCCTGAATCTTTTGAGGGCTTGGAAGCTCCCCCTGACTGATTGGTGCATGATCCTGCTGCATGGGAGCCCCCACACTTGTTGCAGGAATGGGCAAATTTACAAGTCTTCCCCCATGGGCAATGACCGGAGTTAAAGGAGCGGCAAATCGCTGAGGAAGACCTCTTGAAAGACCCTCTGTTGCCCCCTCTATTCCTGTAGTCCCCCGAAAGGACTGTTTATCCTGCTGCTGGTCACTACGCTGCGTGGAGTTGCTGAAGTCCTTACTTCCATGTTTTTTGTCCAAGGCCCCCCCATTGCGAAGCAGATTAGAACCCATGTGGTCTAGCCACAGCTGGACCTCTTTCTGGTCCCATCTCATTTCAGGACACAAGGACATCCTTCTCCGGAACTCTAAGTCTTATGACACCCAGCCCTGACCGCCCCAACGTGCGGCTTCTTTTCTTATCAAAGTACTGTACTGGACGAGCGCCTTCGCCTGTTCTGGGTGTTTCTCTAATATCACCCCCTGTAGGATAGAAAATGCATCAAGCCAATTTTCTATGGTCTTTTCCGGCCATTGGTCTTTTTATCCTCCTCTTTCACCCCCGCCTTCCTGACATCAGTCCCATCCTGACCTAACATCAGTAGCGAGAATATATCAATCAATTCCCGCCTCCATATCATTTCTTTGGCCGCTAAAGGGACTTGCCATGCCAAGTCGCAGTGACCTGACAACAGTGGTGCAGCCTTCACTAAGGGCTCGGGGGTGGGAGGTGATGCTGCCAAGGCGACTAAGCCAGCAGCGCTTCCTGCAGATGAAATGTTATTCTATGCCAAAGATGCTACTACCGCCCCACTATCCAATGCTTGAGCCACAGACGTACCAGAGTTCTGAGCGGGAGTGACCACCCCCGTGGCCACGGGGATCGCCGTCACGCTGGCGATGGCTGGTGCCGGAGGTGCAGGAAGAGCAGGCGCCTGAAGAAGGGAGGATGACACCAAGCTTCCGCTCGACAGCGGCGTAGGAGGGCTCGGCACGACAGCCGGGGTGTTGTGTCCTTGTAGGAGCGATGAAGTGGAAGGCAGGGAAACCGCTGGCGAAGCGCCCCAGACTGCGGCCGCTGCCTTTGCTCCCCCACCATTGAAATCTGGTATACATGCCGACCTGGCGATCGGTGCGGGAGGGACCTTGGCTCCAATGAGCTCTCTCATGAATTCTTTCAGGGAATCCGACAAAGAACCAATGTCCTCCCGAGTGGCATATACGGGCGGGGCCGGGACAAGGTCCACTGTAGCGGGAGATGACACAAAAGGCAAAGTGTGTCTGGGCGGGGGCTCTATTTGGGCGATCACTGTTCTGCTGTTGGCTGATGGAGCGACTGGTGACACACAAGGCAAAACGTGTGAGGGCGGGGGCTCGATGTGTGCGGTCGCCGTTTTGCTCTTGACTGCTGGCGGGACCGGTGGGAACTCTTTGGACGTTTGCTTCTTCGCCCTCTTGGACGATCTAGTCGGCGCAACCTCCTGCAAGTCGGAATCGGACAGAGGTGCGTCGCAGATGACCCCCGAGTCGACTCCTTCGACCTCGTTCATCAGCCCATTAGCCCAGGACAGGGCCATCCGCATGAAGGCCGCCCACTGTGCTGCTTGGCTCGCATCGGGCAGTGAGTCATCCACCTGCGACATCTGGGAGAATAGCGATGGGGATCCCTGGCTTTCCATAGTCGATGGCGGATTGGTTCAAAATCTAAGGACGGGAAGGAAGAGAAAATGAGAACACGACCAAGCACTAGGGAGGTACGGTCGGACTTCCTGAGGCCCAACAACGACCCAGACCCTTGACCTGCCTACTTACTCCATTCGAGGGACTTAGGCTTGAGGCACCCCGGACCCGCCAAACTCCACTCCTGCGCTGCTGTTCTCACTCTTGTTCGCGTGCTCCTTCAGAGAGTATGTTTTCTGGGACTTCTCTCTGAAATTAGAAATTAAAATTAGACCGGCCCCACCATGATTAACCTCCTAGGCCGCCTACTGACCACAGTAAGCCAAGCCTGCTTACCCATGCTCCGTCCTTAATGTCCCATTCGGCCATCCTCTCTTGGATGTGACCTGAATCAAAAGATCAAGACCATTAATTCCTCACCCCCCCCTACCCCCATACGCCGTGCCCCGAAAAACCTACCCAATCCCACATCTCCCACAGGTTGGCCTAAACTCCTTCCTAGGTACTTCCCCCATGCGAGAAAACAGCCCCTATGAGCCCTGAAGGCCCCTTATACCTGTGCCACTTGTGCGTGAAGATGTTGACCGAACGAGTACAAGGGGGATCTCCTGCAAAAGAGAAAACAACACATAAATTCCCCCTCCCCCTCTCATAGGCCACCCACTGCTCCCCTCCCTATGGCACTAGGTCATCCTGGTCAAGAAGCGTGTCTAAAGACAGTCACTGCCGTAATTATAATGAAAATGCACGCAAAATACACGAAGGAAGAAATCTAATTCATGTAAACACAGAGAAACTAACCCCCCCCTGCATCCCCCACATGGACCACCCACTATTCTATTCCTTGTGACAAAACTTCCCGCAAATTTTTTTTTAAACAGAATGCACATAATTTACAATTTGCGACAAAACAAATATCTATAAATTACAGCTGCAAATCGCCCCCACCCCCGAGCCGCGAAGGTGCGAGGGGGAGAGGAGGGAGGGAAGGCCGGGGGGGGGGGGGGGTGGAGGGGGGGCGATGTGGCGTTCAGCGAGTCGCGCATGCGGCAGGAAGCGCATGCGCGACTCAGAGGAGCAAGATGACGGCAAGGGGCGTGCCCGAACGGGGCCCAGGGCGAGAGAAAGGGGCTGGGCAGGCCAGGCGAGAGAAGCATGCAGCAAGGTGCGCATGCGCAAGCCGCTACCGCGGCGGCGGCCAGGCATCCCGAGGAGGGGGTGACTGGGGCCCACAAGCGACGAGCATGGCCCGGCCATGGGGCACGAGGCCCCGGAAAGAGGACACCCGGAGGAGCCCGGCCACTGGGAAGGGAGTCCGCTCCCCAGGAACCAGGCGCGAGGTGACTGGCGCAGGGATGGGCCCACACCTGGAGGGAGCCGGGGCATTCCGCGTGGGCCACCACCGCCGGCGGGACTGACTGAAGCCTCCACGCGCAGGAAGGCCGCCGCCCCTACCCCCGCCCAGCCCAGGGGCAGCAAGGGCAGAAGGCGGCCAGGAGACAGGGCGCCGGGCCACCGGGGAGCGGCACCGGGCGCACAGGAGCAGGTAAGGTACCCCTTGCCCCCCTCCCCCCCCCCCCGCATTGCGCGAACGTAGCCCGCCAACCGGGGCAAAAGGGGGCAGGGGATGGAAGGCTGAGCGGAGCGAGATTGGGGGGGGGGGAGGCATGCACGCAGAAGATGAACTGCCAGTTGGAGACCCCCCCCCCCGCAGCAGGGCATCCCTCCGCCCCTACCTCTCCGGAGCTACCCGTCCAGCCCACACACCGGGAGAGGGGGACCCACCCAGAACATCCCGCGACCCCGATCCAGAGGCCCTCTACTCACCGGTGGGGGAAAAGAGCCCTCAAGACAAACCACCCCCCTCCAACCCATCTTTCCCGGGCAGGCACGAGGCGAGCCCCAGGCTCCGACCACGCACCCTGACCCGTGGACCCCCAGCCTCAGGACCATACCAAACGGGGAGCTGCAAAACACGCTCAAGAAGCGGGCAAGCAGGGGGCACTGACCTTAACGAAAAACGCTGGGCAGTTCTTCGTCCCGCGATTCCGGGTCAGCCTGGGGGTAGGGGGCGAGGGTCAACTCGCCGCTGCACAAGAACAAAGAGGGCGCTTGACCCTCGCCCCCTGGGCTATATAGCCCATCCCCTCCCCCCTCCTAACAGGAAGTGACATCACGGGGGGACCACTGGTCCCCCCCAACCACTAGACTGCTCAGGGTGTTTGCCATCCTTGGCACTAAGGTTGGCCGCCCTCGTAGGTGGCCACCTTTGGTGTCCCGGGGCAGCCTGGCAATCTCACAGCATTCCGGCACATTTCTTCATGGGATACGTACGGCCTCACACAGGCAACCAGGCACACACTCACGCGATCCCTCTCACGGCCACGACTCTTTGTATGGCTTTGTTCCTCCACTACGAACACCTGCCACCATGACTGACACGCCCATCCCAGGGGCTTCCCTTCACGTTCTGTCTTGGAACGTCAACGGCCTCCTGAACCGTTTCAAACGTATAGCTGTACTACGATACGCACAACGCCTCGGGTAGAGGTTCTCCTACTTCAGGAGACACACCTGCTAGGTAATCATTGCCCCTTCCTTCCTGGCACGCTATGGGTATGACAGGGTATGCATTCGGGCTTCTCCCAGAGCTCCCGCGGGATGGCGGTCCCGTTGAAGCGTTCCCTTCCCTTTGTGACTACACGGGTCAACCACGGCTCTCAAGGCACCTCGTGGCCCTTTGTGGTTTGTTGAATGGCAACACCCTTAACTTAATATCCATATACTCACACCCATCGATGCACAAGGCGACCCTGGAAAAATCCACAGAGCTATTGACCTCTATGCCCCTGGGTTCCACTTTCTTCGGGGGTGAATTTAATGTGGTTTCCCTCCTTGACCTGGACACAGCAGGCCCTCCATCCCACAGTAGACTCACGCAGGCAAAACAATTAATGAACTGGTCCGAGTCACTGGGCCTCTGTGACGCATGGCGTACCTGGCACCCCCATAGTCAACATTTCACCCACACCTCTGCAGCCCACCACACGCAGGCGCGCATCGATGCGATCTTTTTCCCCTCAACGGACTGCACCGCAATCCAGGATGTCTATATCCTCCCTATGGGTACATCCGATCTCTCTCCAGGTGCTACTTAGCACAGCCCCCCCACAGTGCATCCGATGTGGAGGATGAATGCTTGGTTTCTCCAGGATAAGGAGTTCTGGAAGGTAGTGGGGAAGGAGCTTAAGCAGTTTTTCCTGGCCAATGACGGGTCGGTGTCCTCTCCGGGCACCCTCTGGGAAGCAGGCAAGGCCATGATCAGGGGCGTCGCTAATGGCCAGCTCAAGCACCAGTGGCAAGCGCAGCTGCAGCAGATCACGTCGTGAGAAGCACAAGCGATGCATCTCAAACAGTCCTCATCTGCGGTTGCTGGCGCTTCCAAAGAGAGACTTCTCGCTCACCTCCGCGCTGAGATTAAGCAGCTTTCCTTAGAATCAGCTAACCTCCTCTGGAGATCATCGGTGGCCAGAGTATATAGCTGGGGTGACAAGAACGGCTCAATTCTCCATAGATTGGGTGAAAAGCATTATCCCCGAAATAATAGACCTGGATGGATCGGTGCTCCGATCCCCAATGGATATGGCTCACACCTTCGACTCCTACTACCACCAACTCTACACTGCTACATCCCCGACGCTTTCAGCCTCAGGCTTGCTGGGGGCCGGGGGCGCTCGCCTTCCCCACCTGGTCCCCACTGTCCAGGCAGACCTGGACCGCCCAATCACCCAGAAAGCGATTGATGGAGCAATAACCCTTACTTCCTCGGGCAAGACCGCTGGTCCGGATGGCCTTCCTCAGGAATACTATGCTTGTTCCGCACCTCGCTAACCTGTTTGAGGAGGCGGCTGAAAAGGGTTCCTTCCCTCCTGAGACAGACATGGCCACCATTGTGGCTCTTCCCAAGTCTCAGCCACCCTGCCCACGGTGTGGGGACTACCGTCCCATCTCCCTTATCAACACAGAGATGAAACTTTTCACCATGATTTTTGCCCAGTGGCTCAAACCCTACTTGTCCGTGTTGGTTCACCCAGATCAGTGCGGGTTTATGCCCTCGCGCGGCACCCGGCATTGTCTCTGAAGGTTGCTTCTGGCCCTGGCCCACCACCACTTGCTCACCCCCTATTTGGCGGTCCTTCTTGTGGACTTCGAGATAGCCTTTGATTCAGTGGACTGGAGGTTTTTAGATGCTGTCCTAGTGTTTTGGTCCCCACTTCTGGGGTCTGGTTTGTGTCCAGTACGCCCGCCTGATGGCACGTGTTCTGGTCAATGGAGTCTTGTCGGAGTCCTTCTCTGTCCACAGGGGAACAAGGCAGGGATGTCCCCTTTCCCCGCTGCTCTTGGCCTTAGCGATGGAGCCCTGGTGGCCCTGATATTGTCTGAAGGGTGTGTGCAAGGATGGGCTTGGCCCAACGCAGAGGCTGATAAAATCACTCTCTATGCGGATGACGTCCCTATTTATCTAGTAGATCCCGCCTGGTCCAGCCCTCAATGCCCTCCAGATTCTACACTCCTTTGAGCGGGCCTCCGGCTGAATCCCGTCAAGTCGGCCCTGGTCCCTCTCTACCTGTCTAGAGAATGCCATGACTGGCAGTCCATATGGGTGACTCTGTTCCCTGAGCTAGGCTGGGCCCTCAACGTTACCCCTCCAGTGAAAAGAGCCAAGGCAGATCTCCAGAAATGGCAAATGTTGCCTCTGAACCCCACGGGGAGAGTCACCCTGCTTGAAATGATGATTCTCCTCAGGTTCCTTTATGCTCTTCAAAACACCCCATCCTGCTTTCTGGGGCCCTGGTTACGAGAGTTGGATGGCCTGGCCTCCAAGTACCTCTGAGGGAGGAGGGTCTGCTTGGCCCTGAGCATATATAGGATTCCCTCATTTGATGGGGGTCTGGGGATGACCCATTTGTACCTGTATTATCTAGCCATGTGCTCTATTCCCATACACAACTGGTTTAACGGGGCTGGCCCGACCCGGCCTACAGGCTTGGCCTGAGCGAGTTAGGCCTGACCCAAATCCACTCTATGTTATACAGGGAACCCATTCCGTCCAGGCTACCGGAGGTGACGCGCTCCGAGCTGTTGGCCTGGCGGACAGCGCTGCGACACACTCAGTGGACACAAAAGCTGACCCAGTGCACGCCCCTCTGGCAAGGCACCTGGCTTCAAGAGGTTAGTGGGTTACAGGGTTTTAGATCTTGGGACCTTATAGGGATCTCACAGTTGGGTGACGTGTGGGCAAGCGGTCACATGCGCTCCTTCAAAGACCTCTGCACCCGGTACTCCCTGCGTCAGACACAATTTTATAAATATCTACAGCTGCGTTATGCCCTCCACGTACACCTCAAGGAGGACACGCGGATTCCCGAATACAGCCCTCCAGAGGCGCAGATTATGTTTGGGGACCTGGGGAGGGGGGGTAACTCCTGCATCTTCCGGATACTGGTCAATAACACCCTGATCTCGCTAGATCGACTCCGAAACCAATGGGAGGAGTGGGTGGGCACACTAGAGGAGGAAGGCTGGCGTGATGTTCTTATGGCTCCCAGGACGGTCACCATGCTGCCAGGCTCCGTATGGTCCAGCTATACTATCTATATGCAGCTTACCTGACCCTGACATGCCTTCACATGGCAGGTTTTTGCCCGACCCCCGCCTGCACCAGATGCGCCCATGAACCGGCTGATTTCTCTCACATGGTATGGGCATGCCCCTGCTTGACACGGTTCTGGGGTGACATTGAGGAAGAACTCATCGAAATACTGGGGTGGGAAGTTCCTCACGATCCACGGCACGCACTCCTGGGTATCACAGATGGGTTGGATGGATCCAGAAGTGAAAAGTTGTTTCGTCTTACGGCGATGGTGGTGGCTAAGAGGGACATAGCTGCATCCTGGAAATGCCCAGGCGCGGTGCGTCCATTGGGGCGTAGGGGCGAAGCCCCACTAAGCCCCATGGACCCACCACGTCGTCACTAGAAGCCAAACACAATTATTTTAAAAAATCGCGCTATCTGCCGGCCGGGAAACCGGGAGACACCCGACCTTCCCGGAGTGCGCAAGGGGGGGGGGGGGAAGGATCGGGCTGCTGCAGCTGCGCAAGTGTATTTTTGGGCACAAACATGCCCGCGCATGCGCAGATCGTTTTCTTGTGAATTCCCCCTTGGAGAGAGGACCAGGGGGCGGGCCGCAGCCCCCGGGGTTACACAGGGCGACTGGGCGAGGAGTCATGGTGCCCCCCCAGCCAATCCTGGCGCAGGATTGGCTGGTCACTACATAGCCCGGTTACATAACCCCTGACGGATAGCACGGCCGACTTTGGTGCTGGGAAACCAGGTTCGAGCCTCTTATCGAACCATAAAAATGTATACATGACTTACTTTGGTGTTAAATAAATAGATATTTAAAAAAACAAATAAAAATGATGTTCCGACTAAGGTGTGAAATTGGTGTTGAATAAATACATGTTTTTAAAAACAATTAATATTAATCATGTATCATTGGTGCTGGACTGGTATTAAACACTGACAAGCTGTGTGCTAAGTTATATGGTCATAAAAATACATGAATGATGGATGCAGGATGGGTGGATGCATGAATGGATGCAGGATGAATGATGGGTGAATGGATGGGTGGATGCATGAATGAATGATGGATGCAGGATGGATGCAGGATGGGTGGATGGGTAGATGAATGAATGATGGATGCAGGATGGATGCAGGGTGGATGGATGGGTGCATGAATGAATGATGGATGCAGGATGGGTGGATGGATGCAGGATGGATGCAGGATGGATGGATGGGTGCATGAATGAATGATGGATGGATGGGTGGATGCAGGATGGATGATGGATGGGTGGATGGATGGATGCATGAATGAATGAATGATGGATGCTGGATGGGTGGATGGATGGGTGGATGAATGAATGAATGATGGATGGGTGGATGGATGGGTGCATGAATGTGATGGATGCAGGGTGGATGGGTGCATGAATGAATGATGGATGCAGGATGGGTGGGTGGATGGGTGGACACATGAATGGATGCAGGATGAATGATGGGTGGATGAATGGATGGGTGGATGCATGAATGGATGCAGGATGGGTGGCTGAATGAATAATGGATGCAGGATGGATGCAGGGTGGATGGATGGGTGCATGAATGAATGATGGATGCAGGATGGATGGATGGGTGGATGCATGAATGGTTGCAGGAATGGATGCAGGAATGGATGATGGATGGGTGGGTGGATGGATGGATGCATGAATGAATGATGGGTGGGTGGGTGGATGGATGGGTGGGTGGATGCAGGGTGGATGGATGGGTGCATGAATGAATGATGGATGCAGGATGGGTGGATGGATGGGTGGACACATGAATGGATGCAGGAATGGATGCAGGATGGATGATGGATGGGTGGATGGATGCATGAATGAAGGATGGATGGATGCAGGATGGATGGATGGGTGGATGGGTGGATGGATGGGTGGATGCATGAATGAAAGATGGATGCAGGATGGATGGGTGGGTGGATGGATGGGTGGATGCATGAATGAATGATGGATGGATGGGTGAATGCATGAATGAATGATGGATGCTGGATGGATGGGTGGATGCATGAATGAATGATGGATGCAGGATGAATGCAGAATTGGTGGGTGGATGGGTGGGTGGGTGGGTGGATGGATGGATGGGTGAATGCATGAATGATGTATGGATGGATGCAAGGTGGTTCGGGCTACGCTCGCTGCAATATGCAAATTAGTTTACGCCTCACCACTTTCAAATGTCACCAGCCGCCCCTGCCCTGATCCCCCGTGCGCTGGGAAATGGCGGAGAGGTGTTGACTGGTGTTCCACACAAGAGAAAACCATGTATGAGGCACGCGGTTGTCCTAAAAAGTATCGTTTGGGATGGGGGAAGTGGGTGGGGGAAATGTTCAATTGCTTTATTTTGTGCCTTACCGGCTCCGAGCTGAGAAAGAGTCGAGCCGCTGATTGTAACCTTTTATTCTCACTGTACACTGATGATTGGCTGGCATTATTTGTTGAAAACAATAAAAATTTGTTCATCAAAAAAAATCTGCAGATTATGCATCAGAAGATGGATTATGTGGCAACTGAGGCAAATCCATAATCATGAAGAAAACGCTGCAAAATCGCATAATTTCAGTGGCCCCGGGGGATACCTGAACTCCGTCCACCCTTCCCTCATCGTAACCACATATTCCATTTCAGCCACTTCTTGTTAGGTGCTCACTCAGTCACTTGCCTGCAGCGAGGCTATTGTTGGCCTCTCGCACATCCGTATGTAATTGCGATACAAATAATGTGCTACTGCGTTAAGAGCTGCGCCAACTGCGTTGCTTTCACAGCACTTTTGGAACCCTGCGGCATGCAGAGCTTGGCACAGGTTTGACCTGTAGCATCGTGTTAGCACAATTGTTAGGCGCATACATAATCTATCCATTTAGCATTAATTGAAACGTATTTGAATTTTCTGCAAGGTCTTTGCAGAATTATCTTCTATGAAAAAATATGATACATCTTTTTACAATTAGGTCATTTCAAAACTGAAGGAGCCTAGGGTGCAATTTTGGGGCATTAATGACATGTCAATTTGTAAATAATAATAATAATGTCAGGGCTCAATATTTTGTTCAGAAGCCAGTGACTGGCTACATTATATTACGTTTCTAGTAATAACTTAATAATGGTTGTGTTCTTACGTCACAGTGTCTTTTGCTAAAGTCATCACAGTGTCAAATGCGCTTTCCTGAGCACACTAGAACTCTCTTTAAACATATATTTAAAGAGATTCCTCTTTTCAGATTTCCTCCGCCGTCTTTCCTAATAATGAGTCTACAAGGACATGTTTATGGACCTCTGCTCGTGCAGTTTTCGGATAAAGTTCAAAACCGAAGAGTAGGGGTGTTTGTGACTAGAAGCCCCTCGAATGGAAGGCATTGTACATCCGAGCTGACGACAGAGTCAAGAAGTTACTGAAGACTCTGGGATTTCAAAAATGGAAGAACTACTCCTCGTGCTTCCGGCCACAAGCTCCAACCACTGTACCCTGTGCATGGCTGTCTGTCTGTGCATTTTGGACATCCCTGGGGTCTAGATGCTCATGGACACCTGTTTCAACGGAACTCATGAGTCCAGCACGCAAAGGAGGATGTCAAACTTGGGCATCTTCTTCATTACCAAACTAAAGCCATTTCTTTCGGAGATGGCTTGTAGACAAGCCTTAGCCTGCTCTTCCTAGGATGGTAGTCTCTCCATAGTATGTCATTCAAGGTCCCCAGTCTAAGATGAAGTGATGTCCTTCCTGTGTTTTTAGGTTTCGCCTGGCCGTAGCACTGCGCAGCAGTGCTCGCGCAGGCGAAATGTAATGTTATCTCAGTATTGGGGACTTGAACCCGCCCCTTGTTCCATTGGCTAGCTCCATAAATGGAAGCTAGCCATTGGAAGACATGGTTGTCAATCACTCTTTCCCCTGTCACGACGCGATTCGGGGGCGTTTCCATGTCTTTTTTTAAGTCCCGCCCCTTTTGTCGTCATGCCTTTCTGGGCGTTTTTTGTTGCAGGATTGTTTTTTTCTGTTTGTATCTTTTATGTAATCCTAAGTACTTATGTATCGCAACTGGTTCTTTTGTAAAGCGCTCGGATACCTTCGGGTAATGTTCGCGCTACATAAAATCGCATTAAATAAATAAAATGAACCGGCGATCCTCTGTGAGGCGCTGTCCCGCCTCCCCAACCCAGGGCCGCGCTGCTATTGGCCGCAGCCGCGACCCCGGAAGTCAGGCAGGCCGGGGGCGGGACGACAAGACACCCGGAAGTGACCTCCCTTCCCCGGGGCAGACGAGAGGAGAGCCCCGGGGTGCAGTAGCAGAGTCCTCCAGCCGGCGTCTTCCACTGGGCTTCCAGGAGTGAGGGAGAGCCCCGCGCTGCAGAGAGGTGAGCCAGCGCCGTTTCTGCTTCCCCCAGGCGGGAGGAAGCTGTCTCCAATCTCGCCGTCAGCCCTAGCCGGCTCCGGTCCCAGGAGAGGGACGGACAAGAGGCCTGCACCAAGCGGGGGCTCTCCTGTGTGAAGAAGAGTCCCGCTCCATGCCGCAGCACCAGAAAAGAGCCCCGACACAGAAGACCCGGTGAGTGTGGGCGTCTTGGTTTTTTTTGTGTCGCACTGTTCCAAGATATGAAAGGTTTAGCCAGAGTCGGGCAGGGCATGAGCAATGCTCACACATGCAATATTTAAATGCTGGGCATAAAAATATAACTAAGAGGCTGGACGTGGAGAAGTGGATCGACGACCGGCTGGACGAGCTGTACCTGGGCAGGGTGAGTGATGGGCTGTGCTGCTACCACCCCTATTCACCGGGCTATTATTGTGGATTATCAGTACGTCCAACTGTCAGGGGTTGGGGTAACAAAAATGACAACCGGGACCATCGGACAGCCGATTGCGTCACCGGCTTGACCCTTTGACCCACCCTTATCCCTTCCCTTGAATAGTCTCCTGTTTACGGTTGAGGGGCCAAGCAACCGGATGGGCAAGGACTGGAAGTCCTAGAATCTACAGAGGGATCCGAGAACCGCATTCACTTCATGATTGCGCTGCCTTAATCATCCCTGGCACCCGAGATAGGAAGGTCTGTACCAGGGGTGCTTTAGGACAAATCCGGGGTCGCTGATTGATCAAGGGAAACAAAAAAGTGACGGGTGGAAGTGGACTGCCTGAATTAATCTCAGCCGCTAGTAATTCGTCGCGGCTGCATTACATTCCATCGTTTTGTGCCCACCATTGCTGCCTGAGACATGGAACCAAATCCATGACATCTGTGCCTAGCACACGTGTTGACTTACCTCGGTATGGCTCTACCTACCTTGGTCCACGTGAGCTAGTGTGGGTAGCATGGAGGAAGTGGCTGTGTTGGGGGCGTGGGGGTTCCAGTGATGGTGGTGGGTGTGAGTGTGGGAGTAAGTTTGTCTAGGGGACTGGAAAAGGCCTGTCTTTGTGGGTGTCTCTGGGTAGGTGCGCTCTCATGGAGAGTCAGGGGATATGGCTGTTTGGTGAGTGGGAACTGGATATGTTTGTGAGTGTGTGTGTGTGTGTGCGTGTGCATGTTCATCTCCAACAATGGTGCAGACTTCGGAAGAGACACAGGGGGGCGCTGCTTTCCCCAACCCGACTCAGGCTGAGGCCCTTACCAGGCATCAGACGCAGTCACATTTTACTTCACCACCAGTTATCATATCTGCAGTGTTTGCTGTCGAGTCCTCCAAGCGGGCATTCACACGGTGCTTTTTATTGTTGCCTCTGCTTCCCGCCCACAGGTCGAGCCTGAGGGGACCTGGGTGTCACTTTTTCTCTGAACAAGAAACTTCTCACAATTTCACCTTTTTGTTGTGGTCGGGGTTCAAAGGAAATAATGACGCGAATGGTTAGCCTATGTGCTTTGAGGAAAAGAAAAACTGTCAAAAGTATTCTGCCTTCTCAGCTAATGATTGAGGGCATTTTCTAATTCGTTCTGTAGCGATTTATCTGTAGCCCTTTACTTGGAACTTTATTTGTGTGAAACTAGCACTGGTTAATGTTTGTTATTCATCGAGTTCGTAAGAAAGGCTGAGTTGACCTTGCCGGGATCTAAACCCCTGCTGCAGGGCTTTAAGTGGGATGAAAAAACTGCGGGGTCTCTCAAAGGGGCGTGGCTTTAAAGCACCTACACTAAAAATCTGTGCTTAGCATAGTGTGCCGCCCGACTTGTATTTTGCCGTTTCTGTCTGTCATTGCATCCAGATATGTGATATAACAAGTAACATCATACCTACAGCAAGTAAGGGCTGTGTGTGTGTGGATGTGTGTGTGTGGGGGGTGCTCTGTGTGTGGGTCCCTGTGTGTGTGTGTGTGGGGGGGCTCTCTGTGTGTGTGTGTGTGGGGCTCTCTGTGTGTGTTTGTGTGTGTGGGTGATCTGTGTGTTTGTGTGTGGCATTTGCGAGGGATTAAGCTATTGGCATTGTAAATGACAATGCCATTTATTTAGCTGTTTTCAAAACCAACACATAAATAAAAATTTTGTCATTTACCATGCCAATAGCTCTAACTTTTTCAAAGGCGAGACCGTTGCATTGTAAATGCTTGTTTTCTGTATTTGTAGGCTGGATTCCAATTGTTGTCGACAATTCTGCATCCAAAAGGGCTGACGCCTCAGAGGAAGCTCTGGCCACGTGCAGCCTCATTTTTGTATAGTATTGTAGGACCCCTTAGTGACTTGCAATATTCAAAGGTGGGGCTTTGTCCTGAGTGGCACAGTGGGCGAAAAAACGATGGGTTGGAATGCAATTCTGAGTGTTTGCCAGTGGTTTAGACTATTTTAAAGCATTCCTCCAAACACCGTTGGCGTGCTCAATATTCTGGGAGCAATTTCTCTCATATAATACCTGAATGTCCATAATGTATTTGCAATTATTGTGGCGAATATTAGGTTTTGCAGTAGTTTGTACATCATCTATGTAGTGTGTGTGTGCTAAATGTGTGTGTAGTGGGCATATGTGTAAATGTAAGCGGTATGTACTAAGTATGACGTAGTTCTTACCAAATTAGAGAGCATTGGAGACTGCTTCACACCCCCTCCACATCCCTCCAGATGTCACACAACTGAGCCAAACCTGCTACGACTTCATTCACTGCCGATGCTGCTCAGTCATCCACAGATGAAAGTTGAAGGGCAAGGAGGCTTCCTCTAGGCGACCGGTGCTTCGTAAGGGATTTTAGTAGGTCTATGTGTGGGGTAATCTGTGTGGGTGCATCTGTGTCTGTGTTTCGTTTCTGTTTGCACATGTGTCAGTGTTTGCCTGCTTCCATGTGTATGTGTATGTGTTTACATTAGCGTGTGTATATTTCCATGTGTACATACCTATGTATGTGTGGGCATGAGCAGCCTTAAAGACACTGCCTATCGCTCACTAGCACACACCTCACACATACACAAAACCAGAGCAGGGGGCCACGTCCTCTCGTACCCGCCCCCTAAAGCCTGGAATGACCTCCCATGACACATCAGAGCCTTTTCCTCTCTTCTTGACTTTCACAAGAAGCTGAAACCCTGACTTTTCGAGTGAGCTCCTAGGGCCGGCCTCACACATCGCTACTAGCACCCGGATACCCTGACAGGTGATTAGAGCGCTATAAAAACACTGATAGCATAACACACGGTATGCAGATGTGTGGGTGCGTGTGCACGCGTGTGTGTGTCCATCTATGTGCCTCTGTGAGTGCACACATATGAGTGCTTGTAAGTGTGCAGTTTCGCGTTGCCTGATGTGAGACGACGTACCGGCAACCCCAACCTGAACACAGCCCTTCCCCGAACCCACCTCCTTCGCTACCACCGGGACTGTATCCCCGACACCAAAACGCCATCACACGGACAAGACTCGAAGCACCAGCCATAACCCGGAGAAACCCGCCCTTCTTTTTTCCACAGGGACCAACCAGAGCACCGAGTCTGAGGGACTCAAATCTCGCGGACCTCGGAAGCTCCGCCCCTGTGGCAGCGACAGAACAGGATAAAACAGGGAACCAGGAAGAGAACGCCGTCGGAGATTCGTGGCAGGACCCTCGGACTGGAGGTGGTGAAGGAGAAGAAGCTGGAGACGGAGAGCAGACGGCCGAAACAGACGTGTGGACCGAAGAGTGGTGGAGTCCACAGGAGGTGGCTGAAGAGCGGCCGTAACTCACCAGGAGAGTTACGGCGGACCGCGTGAGTGCCTTACCCCTTCCTATTTTCTGCTCGCTAAGAGACCCTGTAAAGTCCCTGTACAGTATTTCCCATCTCTTTAGAGTCACGTCCCCCACATTGTAGTATAGTTGTATAGCACCCCACTGCATGCCCAGCCATTCCCTTCACGTCCCGACTGAGCACCCTTTCTTCTTACCGACCTGTGTTCCTACCTCCCGATACCCTCCTTCCCTCACTGTCTCTTTCCGTCCCTCCCACAACACGCCCCGGGCGACGGTGAGCGGTACAGAGTGTCCTGAGACTAGGATAGGACTAACGGTCCCTTGTTTTCTCTTTTTCTTCCTGCCCTCCGTGGATCCTCCGCATCACCGGAGCCGCCGTTGGAACCCCTGAAGACAGCGAGCTGTATTCAAGACCCGGAGCAGATCCCGTACCCTGAAGCCTTCTTTGTTTTCCCTGTGTCTTACACTGTGACTATCTGCAATAAACAGCCAGTATAGCACACTATATACGGCCTCCTCGCCTGCTTTTCCGGCCCGCTGCACCCCCTTCCTCACACCTGGTTCATACCGCCGTTGCGTCCCCAGCTCGGCAGGCCTCGGCGACACCTATTACAAACCCTCCAGTTTCATTCAAGACATATCGAGGTATCGCACGGCTATGTCTGCCCACGAAGGCCCTGGGGTCCTTTCCACCCGGCTGCATAACTGTGAGGACGGGATTGCATTCACCGATTACTGCGCACAGGTGATGAGGCGGAGACGTGGTGGATAGGTGGGCTGGAGGGTTGGGGGGCGCCTGTGTTGTGTCTTGACATGTCTCTCTATCTCGTCAGAACTGACACATCGCGGATCAGCGGCCTGCTGCAGTGTCAGGGAGCTGTCAATACAGTGTGTCAGCTGGACTCCATGAGCAGGCTTCCGCTGCTGGTGAGGGGTGCGCTTCTGAAGAGGCTGTGGAATTCTCTTCCGGCTACACTGAAACAAGAACCATCTCTGTTAAAATTCGGCAAAGGCCTTAAAACCTGGCTTTTCTCCCAATAACAACTGTGAGGCGTAATCATTACTCTACTGGCGCCGGGAGACCCCTTGCGGGTAGCTGCGCGCCCTAAAAATTCAATTATAAAAAATAAATAAAAAAGAGATGTGTGTGAGATCTATAGCGTTCACCCCCTCCTCCTGGCAGGATGTGAGCTTCAGCTGCCCTTGCTGTACCTCTTCTGTGTGTCAGGGGATGTCATGAACACTCAAGAATTAACCAACAGCTAAACATAAACATGTTTATAACAGTGTCCTGAAGGTTAAATATCAATGGTAGACCAGATACTAACGGGGGAGATCAGAATCCTGTCAGCTTTGGTACAAGTTACTGCAAAAAGAGCAGCTGTCCACCCAGGAGCACCTAAGAGCTGGAATAACTGGATGGTGGAGAACCGGAGAGTTTGCACTTGAATGTACCAGCAGAAACAGTGGCAGAGAAGCGGTGGCCCGCTCCTCATCCCTGCTTCGGCCTGCTATCCCTGAAGAATGTGTGACTACAGGTCCAGCCCCCTCACGGGATTCATGTTGCTCGCAATGACATTTTCATCGCTTTGAGCATTTTAAGGAGGACACACCCTACCCCTAGTATCGCACCTTAGTGAGTGCAAAATTTCTGTTGGTCATACAAATTACGCCTGTCCATCACGTGTTCACATTGCTCATAGGTCCTGACGAAAGCCAGCCATGTAGCTGCCTGGCTGAAACATGTAGACTTGACCTTTATAAACAGGATATAGGAGACACACTTACATCTCCTCATATATCCGCCTTGTTGTTTTTAATATTGCCGAGGGCCCACCATTAAATTCTGAGGTCAGAAGGGACCCATTGGACAGCCTTTTAATTCTCACTTTTTCACATCACTACGCACTCACCACAAAAAACAGCTCTGCTGTAATCAGGCGTTGTAGCACATCCGAGGTGCACTCGTATCTTGGGTGGGACCCGGTGATGAAGCATGCCACCAACTAGGTTGGTGGGTGAGGGTTTTCAATAAAAACAAATGGTTTTTCTGACATAGACATCTAGCTTCTATATCCGTAAGCTAGTTCTCATTGATACTTACTATAATTTTCAGGGGAAGTGAACTAGCCTACGCTTTTCCTCCCTCTCTCATCTGAATAAGACTATGATAATTATCTACAGCCCTCATTTTCTGATGATTTTTCAGTTTTACACCAACGGAAGGTAAACAATTCATCCTTATTTATAACTAAATTATGAAAACATTATTTAATAAAAATCCACATGTCACCAACTCAGACTGGGTTCTGAACAGAGACTAGGGCAAAATGACGTTCTGACTCTGCCAGGTACTTACCTGAGGGACGGTGTCAGACAATGAATGGGGGGCAATATTCCTATTCTAACTCCACTGGGTACTTACCTTAGGAAAGGTGCTAGACAATGACTGGGGGTCAAAATTACTATTCTAACACCAACTGCCACTTACCTCAGGAAGGTGGTGGACAGTGTCTGTGGGGCAAAATTTATTTTTAAACTTTGCCGGAAACTTATGTCACGGAAGGTGCTAGACAATGACTATTCTAACTCATTTTACTAAACTGGTAACAGTTATAATGGAGCGCACTGCGTGTATAAGTAAACGTAAATGCAATTAGTGTATAACTGGTGCTCAAAGTGGAAAAAGTAGGTTACCACTACTTAATACAGCGTCATTGACTAAACATTAACAATTATCCACCAAGCACTCTTGATTAGTTCAAATAACACAGAATAAATGTTCATGTATCTTTAATTTCATCTGTTCATCAGATTCGTGATCAATTTTCTCCAACAGCCAACACGTGTTTCGTCTAGTCAGTCTATGACATACAGACTTCTTCAGGGCTGTAATTAATACAGTAACCAAAATTACATAACATAAATCATATGTGATATTCACAATTATAAACACCGAGTAAGTGTATCCAGAAAAGTACAACAAGAAAGTACTAATCACCAAGAGAAAAGCGAGAAATACCCAGAAGTGAAACACTGATACGTTTAATGCCCAAAGAAAAGAGCCCTCATTCAAACTAGATTGAAGTATAAGTAAAAAAGTAACATACCCAACTTCAATCCAGATTTTGGCAAAAGTAATGGTTTCTAACCTGAAAAACCAAATTAGACCCAGTCACCAACTGTACCTACAGATGGGTCATCATAATCAAATCAAAAATGCCCTAGCAAACTCACCCAAAATATGGGGGCAAAACCATGTAGTAGGTAAACTTCAACGTTCAGTATTTCTCCTCAGTCCAATCCACAATTATCTATTCAAATATAAGGTAACTGTCATTTCACGTGAACCATATCTTATCCAAAATTGATCTATCACTACTCACATATGCAATATATTATTGACGGAAGAGCTAAACCACTTAACATGTACCATCAACACATACATGCTCTCATAAAGCAAATCCTCAAATCGTAATAATGTATAAATGCACATAGTGCAACAGTATTCCACTGTGCTCAAATTCTCAACCCTACATAGTTCTTGATAGTCGGCGCTTAGTACTATAATTACCATATAAGTACCTTTTAGCAGTATGTAGTGGTCCAAATAATGTTATCCATGTCAATATCAGCTCCAATTCGTAAATCAGCAATACTCAAAATCCGAGTATATATTAGATCAGTATTAGCAACTCTGTAGTCTCAAAATGGTAGGCTGCAATCAAATAAACCAATATTGTAATAAACACTAATTTAACCCGCAATTTGATTATATACACTATTGTGGCACCCGGCTCACCTTATCTTTGCTCCCTTCGTGTTCAAAAGCGGTCGCGTTCTACACGCGCGCCATCTTTGAATGGCAATTTATAGCCTAGAACTACGGGCGCCATCTTGGAGTGGTAGTTCTTACTCTCGCTATCGCTCTGATAACGTTGGACAGTATGCATGGACTACATAGCCTCGCAGCTAATTCGTTAGTCGCGTCTTAGATTACTATTATCTCCGCTCCCTTAGCATTCCAAGCGGTCGCGTGAATCACGCACATCATTTGTAAATGGCATTGTATAGCCAGAATTTGCGGGCGCCATCTTTAAATACATTACGGAGTCTGTATAGCCTTCATATCCTCGTAACTCTCTCTACATATCGTATCTAGTAACCACTCATGCCCATGAAGTAGTGGAATATGAAAATATAAAAAGCTAATATTGTGTAACATACAATAACAGTACATAGGCTGTGTGGTACGTGAAATTAATTACTAGTAATCGAAATTATACCGTAATTTTATAATCTTCCGGCTTTCTCATCATTATTGGAATATGATTGCAAACCAACCGAATTTATTCTAAACCATATCAATAAGTGGTTTAATCAACCTACACACGTAATCATTACCTATTAAATACTGTGTAGTCTTTACATGATAGTAAATCAACTCAATCAATACTACTTATCCTCATATCACATAGGAGAAAAGGCAACACGGCCTTCATCTGACGATACAACCCAGCAAACTGGGGCCACATGGTCTTTCAGTTCTGCATGAGTATAAGCAGAAAATCTAATCACACATTCAGGATTGCGAGGGAGAAGGGAAGGAGGACAGGGCACCAGATATAGTTTTAACAGATAATTCAGTATCATTCTCGACATAAGTCTTATGTTTAGCATATTATTATAAAACAGTGAATATAGTACATTGTTATACAGTACATCGCTTCATGACACCAGAGCAATACCAAATTGTATACAGTAACATCAGGCTATTCTTGTCCTAAGTAATATTCATATTCATGGTCTATGTTCAGACCACGCTCAACTGCCTTAAGTTTCAATAGCCACATCACTTCTCTGCGCCTTAGCTGTAATTGTCTATTCCCACCTCTTGCATCATATTTAATATGATCAATTCCATGATATGTAAACGTGTGTTTATCTTTTTCTTCAAAGTTTCTGACAATGTGGGAGGCAATGGGATAACGAGTATCCCCTGTTTTCAAAGCTCTGAAGTGCTCAACCATTCTCTCCTTAAGTTTCCTAATGGTACTACCCACATAAATCTGTCTACAAGAACAAACTATAACATAAACAACAAAAGTAGTATCACAATTAATGAACATGTTAATTAGGTGTTCACCTGTATTGTTGTAGTTAAAAGTCTTGATCTTATTCACTGCCCATCTACAGGAGCTGCACCTTCCACACTTATGGAAACCTGTGGATCGCCCAGTAAGCCAATCCGGAACAGTTAACTTCAACGGGTAACTGGGACTGATGAAATTAGAGAGGGTACGACCCCTTCTAAAAGTCAGTCCTGGTTTATCTCCAATAAAAGGTCTTAGATCTTCATCCATCTGAAGTAGATGCCAGTGTTTATTCAGGATTTTGAACAGTTGTGCACTATCAGAACCATAATTAGTTACTAGGCGAATCTGATTTTCTTTCAGTACAACAGATTTATCTTTAAGAGTACTAGGCCTTTTAAGTTTCTTTGCTCTTGTTATGTAATTTTGGTTACTGTATTAATTACAGCCCTGAAGAAGTCTGTATGTCATAGACTGACTAGACGAAACACGTGTTGGCTGTTGGAGAAAATTGATCACGAATCTGATGAACAGATGAAATTAAAGATACATGAACATTTATTCTGTGTTATTTGAACTAATCAAGAGTGCTTGGTGGATAATTGTTAATGACTATTCTAACTCCATTGAGTACTTACCTAAGGTGGAGTGCTGTACAGTGAATTGGGGGCAAAATTACTATTCTACCTCAACCAGGTACTTACCTCAGGGAATGTGCTGGACAGTAAGGGTTAGTTACTTACCTGTAATCCTAGTTCTCTTCCAGGGGTATCCTCATCAAAGTCATAAGCATTAGAATATTAACGCCCATGCGCGGGACCCCGGAAACACCATATTATATGTGCCTCACATATATATAACCATATATATATATATATATATATATATATATATATATACCCAAAACTGCAAAAGTATGGCAACAATGTATAAATATGGTGGATATGCTTTATAGTACATAAAGGGATTTAACCCAGAATTGTTTAGGAATATTTAGGGATTTATCCCAAACATCGAAAGAGAGTGGACAGCTAATAATTGTAAATATGCATTGTAAATACGTGTACATATCGTAATAATGTGATGTGTAAGTCCATCAACTGTGTTTACCCAAAGGTGGTGACAATTCAAACGAACCAATCACTAATGAGCACTGTGCACTTTAAATACGCCAAAAAAACAAGGTTACGCTGTCATGTGATCAAGGCTTTTCAGCCGAAACGTTATGGCGACAGCTGAATAAACGAAACTAACCAGCATCCAAGTGTGGTCCGTGTCTGTTTCCAGCGCGATCAGGTCAGAGGTGATTGTGGCAGGAGAACGGAGGTTTTTACATATATATATATATATATATATATATATAAATATATATAAAAATAAGCAATTGCAGCCCAATAAACACTAGAGCTGAATCATGCTGTAAAGAATTTCCACCATACATAAATAACATGCATTAGAAACATGAGAAACAACACAAAGTTTGTTTAGAAACTGTTTTAATGCTCAGAAAGCAGTAGAAATTCTCATAAAACACTGAAAGCATAGAAAGCTCCCAGGCTGCATTGTAAATACACAGTCTAAAAAGACTGAAAAGCTAACCTGTAGCTGCATAGCAATAAACTGACACTGTGCCTTTAAGGCACTCCTGACCCCCAGCTTCCCATCATGCCTCAGTGGTGACAGTTAGGTCAGTTGTTCTTTGCGGAGACTGAATAAACCATAGAACAAAGAGGTTAACAATATCTCCAAAGTATAGTAGACCTTCGTCCGGGGAGGCAGGAGGGTTGCTTATGACTTTGATGAGGATACCCCTGGAAGAGAACTAGGATTACAGGTAAGTAACTAATCCTTCTCTTCCAGGGGATCCTCATCAATAGTCATAAGCATTAGAATAGAATAGCGAGCCTCACCTCGTCTCCCTGCGGGCAAAGGAGAACACAGAAATGTGATCAGTAAGCTTAGAAAAAAACAAGCTAGGATAGAACAAAAAACTATCCAAACAGATTCCTCAAGGAGGCTTGGCCTACTTGAGCATCAGCCCTGGAATCAGATTCTAGGCAGTAGTGCCTCGTAAAGGTATGAACTGATTTCCAGGTGGCAGCCTTGCAAATCTCTGACATTGGGATATCATGTAAGAAAGCAACTGTGGCTGTTTTCCCCCTAGTGGGATGTGCCTTAGGGGGTAAAGGTAAAGGCCTTTTTGCCAGCTGGTAAACTAAGGTAATGCAGGACACAATCCATCTTGAAATGGATCTCTTAGCGGCTGGGAAGCCTGTTTTCATGGCGCCATAATTGACAAATAATTTATCTGTCTTCCTAATGCCCTTGGTACTTTCCATATATAACTTAAGCACCCTCTTAAGGTCTAAGGAATGAAGCGACCGCTCAGCCGGGGTCGCTGGATTAGGGAAAAAAGATGGCAGGGAAATGGACTGATCGATATGGAAATCAGACACCACCTTAGGGAGAAAAGAAGGATGCGCCCTCAAAACTACTCTGTTATGGTGGAAAACAGTGTAAGGCTCATTGGTACACAGCGCTTGGATCTCGCTTACTCTGCGCGCAGATGTAATGGCTACTAGAAAAGCGGCCTTCCAAGACAAAAGCTGCAAGGAAGCTCTGTGGATTAGCTCAAAAGGAGGGCCTATCAACTTTGATAACACCAGGTTCAACTCCCAGGGAGGAGAAGGGTTTCGAACAGGGGGATAGACTTTCTTCAACCCCTGTAAGAAGTCCTTGATCACCTGCATCTGAAAAAACGAGGGCTGACTAGGTGACTACCTGTAAGCTGTAATGGCAGATAAATGCACTCTGATAGAAGCATACTTTAAACCAGATCTTACTAAGTACAGAAGGTAAGGGAGAATGACATCCTCCTGCCCCTTCGTAGGATCAAATTGATGCTCTCTACACCACAGGAAAAAACCTCTTCCATTTAAACGCGTAAGACGTTCTTGTGGGGGGTCTCTTGGCTTCTTTTAAAATGTGCATGCAATCAGGAGGCAGTTTTAAATGTCCGTATTGCAGGACCTCAGGGGCCATGCTGTCAAGTTCAGTGAGGGAAGGTTGGGGTGAAGAATCCTCCCTCCCATCTTGGTCAGCAGGTCCGGCCTGCAAGGTAGTCTCCTGTGTGGAAGTACCGACAGATGAAGAAGGTCCGGGTACCACCACTGCCGTGGCCCGTCCGGGGCTATCAGAATCATGGACATGCTGGATCTGAGTAGCTTGGACACCACCTTCGGGATCAGGGGCAGAGGAGGAAAGGCGTAGGCAAATGTCCCTGACCAGTCCATCAAAAGAGCATTCCCCCTTGTCCCTGGACGGTGGAATCTGGACGCGAAGGCGTGGCATTTCGTGTTTTCTTCATCCGCGAATAAATCTATATCCGGACGACCCCAACGATGGAAAAGATCTGCCACCACGTCGTCGTGTAGCACCCAGTCTGGCTGATCTTCGAAGTACCTGCTGAGTGTGTCTGCCTTGACATTGAGCTCTCCCGGAAGATGCACCGCCATCACCGAGAGGTTCCGGGCGTTTAGCCAGTGCCAGATCGCTTGTGACTCCAGGGAGAGAGGACGCGACCGAGTCCCACCATGCTTGTTCAGGTAAAACATGGTCGTCATATTGTCGGTTTGGACCAGGACCGAATCGGACTCAATTGCTGGTAGGAAAGCCTTCAGAGCTAGATGGACTGCTCGTAGCTCCAGCATGTTGATGTGGTAGGTCCGTTCTTTTGCTGACCACCGCCCTTGTATATGAAGGCACCCCATGTGTGCCCCCCAGCCTTGCAGAGACGCGTCTGTCATCACTGATTGTGCTGGTAGTGGCTGGTGAAAAGGGACTCCCACCATCAGATTCCGCTGCTGAGTCCACCTCTGGACAGACAGTCTCTCCTCCGAAGGATATGCTCTTCCCACGCTTGTGTCCAGAACGGAGCCAAGGTAGTGGATAGACTGGGTGGCTGCTGCACTGACTTCTCCATGTTGACATGCAGCCCGAGGTCGTGCAGCGGTCGCAGACAAAACTGGAAGTCGCTTCTCACTTGCAGTGGGGTTGGACCTTTCAGCAGCCAGTCGTCCAGGTATGGATAGACGAAGAGACCTTTTCTGTGAAGAAAAGCTGCCACCACCGCCATGCATTTGGGGAAGACTCGAGGAGCTGACTTCAGCCCGAAGGGCAGGACCTTGTATTGATGATGTTTGTGACCGACCACAAACCGCAAGTACTTCCGATGACGTTTTGCAATGGAGATGTGGAAGTACGCATCTTGGAGGTCCACCGAACACATCCAATCGCCTGCTTGCAGATGTGAACATATTTGGTGAAGGGCCAACATGCGAAACTTCTCCCTGATTATGGCTTTGTTCAGAAGTCGAAGGTCCAGGATTGGTTGAAACTTGCCCTCTGATCTTTCTTGGGGACAAGACAATATCTGGAGTAAACTCCTTTTCCTCTTTGAGAGGGTGGAACCTCCTCTATTGCCTGCTTTTGAAGAAGAGCTCTCACCTCTTTTCGAAGCAGCTTTAACTGATGAGGACAAGACTTCTATGATGGAATGTCCTTTGGCAGCGTACGGAAACGTAGCGTATATCCATTGCGTAGTATATTCAGCACCCAGCGATCTCCTGTGATGCTGGCCCACTCTGCTAGATGTTGAGAAGCACTTCCTCCCACTGGAGTGGGCAACGGAGACGGAGGAAGCCACTGTTCAGGACTTTCCACCTCTCGCCGTGGTAGAGGACTGCTGTTGGTGACCACCTCTACCCCTGTTGGACTTCCCTTCTTGAAACTGGGTTTTCCCCTGGTTCTTGTTCTGGGACCACTGAGGGGTTTGAACCCTCTGTTGAGGCCTCTTGCGTTGGTTGGATTTGTAGCGGTGCTTAAATTCTTTCTTCTTCTCCAACCCAACCGCCTTGAAAGTGTCCAACTCGGTTTTCACCCTAGTCATCTCTTCGTCAGCGTGCGTGCCGAAGAGAGAGGAACCAGAGAATGGAAGATTCAAAATGCGTTGCTGAGCATCGGGTTTAAGTCCTGTCAATCGTAACCAAGACGACCTTCTAGCACATATTCCATGCGCATACGAATGCGCCGACAGCACTGCGCCGTCTGCCGCCGTGCTAATCATCTGGTTCGCTACCAGACAGCCCTCTGTCAGTGTCTCTTCAAAGTCTTTCTGGTCTTCTTTTGGCAGTTTAGATTTGAAGCGCTCCATGGAATCCCATAAGGCTCTATCATATCTGCCTAAAAGTGCATCCGCACTGGAGACCTTCAGTGTAGAAGCGACAGAGTTGCAGACCTTGCGACCCCACGAGCCCGGGGATCTGCTGTCTTTATCTGGAGGAACTGAAGAGGTAGCAGTGACCGCATGTGTCTTACGTGCTGCTGCTACGATCACCGAGTCTTCAAGGGGATCAGACTTAACAAAGACCGGGTCCGAGGTAGCTGACTTGTATTTCTTTTGGATGCGAGCTGGCACCGCCTTAATCGTCGCTGGAGACAGGAATACGCCCATGACAGGTTCCACAATCCCTGGAACCAATGGAAGCAGTGGACGAGACGCAGACTTCTGGTGAAGCGTCTCAAAAATCACTGTCGTTGTGACCTGGGGAACAGACATTGCAATGTTGAGTTTCTGAGCACCCCTCTGCAGGACATCATGGTATGTATTAATGTCATCAATCGGCGAGACCCTAGAGATAGGGCTATCCGAAAGTGTGGGGGAATAATCTCTCTTTGAAGAGTGGTCAGAGGAGGTAGAAGAAGTAGACAGTGTTTCCCTACTTCTGCGATGAGCACTGTGCCTCCTCCCCCGTGATCTGCTTGGGTGGTCCTCCCTTCTGGGGGAACGGGACCTAGCAGGCCTCCTCACAGGTGATCTCTCAGCTTGGACTCTGTGCCTGGGAGGGCTGTGTCTATCCGCTTCTTCAACCAGTCTTTGAAGAGAAGACCTGTGCAGAGGACTGGCATATTCCTGCATCCGCTTCGTAGCCCCTGAATCCTGCCAGTGATGTAATGGCTGATTCCATCTCGGGGACAACCGCACCTCAGTAGAAGAATGCTCCGTCCGTCGCGAAGGTGACTTGCGGACAGGGTTTCTAGCCTCCGAAGAGGCTGACTTTGAAGAAGCTCACCTGGACGAACATGTCGCTGGGACGACGGCGGAGCAGCCAATCTCGACGTCGAGGGTTTACTCGACGACGGCGGAGGGGTATTGGGCACCCTCGACGCCGAACGCCGACGAGATGATGATGGAGATCTCATCCTCGACGCCAATCAACGTTTAGTTGTCGACGGCGTAGGACTCTGGGCTCTCGACGTCGATCGCTGTATCTGCGACGACGGAGGTGAGCCTGCCCTCGACGCCGAACGTCGTGTCGACGACGGCGGTAGGTCTCTGCTCCTCGACGCCGATCGTCGCTGAGTTGACGACGGCGGAGGTGTCACACTTCTCGACGCCGATCGTCGCCTGGTTGACGACGGCAGAGGTGTGATGCTCCTCGACGCCGATCTTCGCCAGGTTGACGATGGCGGAGGGTCTTGAATTCTCGACGTCGACGACGTACCTGAATCTCTTCTTCTCGACGGCGAGCCCGCTAGCAAAGGTCGTTTTTTAGATAAATGACCCACCGGTAGTTCTTTTCTCAGCACCGAGCCCGACGCTGAAGCTGAAGGGTGTGAAGTCTTGTCCTTAGAAGGTGTTCTAGACCTCTTGGAGCCCTTCTTTACCGGAGACCTTCCTCTGGATGACCTGTGAGCTAGGCCATAGATGCGAATTCTATCCCTGTCCTTCAGAGTTCTTCCTGACAGGGTTTTGCAGTGAGGACAGGTCCTTGGATCATGTTCTTCAGGTAAGCAAAGTATACAGACTTCATGGCTGTCTGTCTTGGCCTTCTTGTTACCACAAGAAGGGCAGGTATCAAAAAGAGAAGGCATTGTGAGGTAGAAAATGCAAAAAAAACTGTCAATAAAGACAGATTCTTACTTGACAAGCTGTAAAACGTCGAAGTAAGACAAAAAAGTTGTGGAAAATGAAGTGAATTTCTGACAGAAATCAGAAATGAGTGGAGCTGTGTTACCAGGATCCTTCCTGCAGGAGCCGGAAAGAACAACTGACCTAACTGTCACCCCTGAGGCATGATGGGAAGCTGGGGGTCAGGAGTGCCTTAAAGGCACGGTGTCAGTTTATTGCTATGCAGCTACAGGTTAGCTTTTCAGTCTTTTTAGACTGTGTATTTGCAAAACTAGTTTTGCTTGGTGTCCTTCTAAAATTAAATACCTTGGCATTTGGTTTTCGTCTTCCCTTCATGACACACTTAAGTTCACTCTTGATTCATTAATAAATAAAATTAATTCACTCTTCCTTATTTGGTCTCCCCTATATCTCTCCTGGTGGGGTAGATTAGATACTATTAAAATGATGGTTGTGCCTCATGGTTTATATACATTATCTATGCTTCCTATTAAAATTCCTAATTCATATTTTTCTAAAATAAATTCTACATGCATAACATTTTTATGGAATAATAAACACCCACGAATTGCCTTACACAAACTTATACGTCCTAAAAATGAGGGTGGTGTGCGTTTTCCAAATTTTACTGCTTACCACTCTGCTTTTCTGATTAAACAATCTTTTTCATTAGCATATGATTTTGTGGTTAGCCCAGTTCCCAAATGGGTTCATTTTGAACGCTCCCTCATGAAAGATTTTTCCTTTCAACAAGTACTTTTTATGTCAAATTGTACCTTTTTGTCTACAAATCCCATTTTAAAATACTCCCGAGCTTTGCTCTATAATACTTTCTCTAAGGACTTTACTCCTCTCCATTGTTTTATGTCTTCCAGTGTATGGTACAATAAATTTCTCAAGTATAAAGGTAAATCATTTTACTACAAATACTGGAAAGAAAAGGGTATTTTCTATGTTCACCAATTATTAAATGACTTTTCTATTATCCCCTTCAATACCCTACAGACACAATATCAATTGTCAGATTCCTCTCTTATTGAGTACAATATTATTGTTAATGCCATACAATCTCATCTAATTTCTTTTTCTCTTCCACCACATGTACCGCCTCTATCTCCTTCCACACCTTTATATTCTTTACTATCTATTCACAGACCTAAAGCCGCTATTGTATATAAGTTATTAATGTCAATTGCTATTCAACGTCCTAAGTCTCCAATTGAGATTGCTTGGGAAACAGACTTATCCATTTCTCTATCTGTTACCACCTGGGATAAAATTTGGTCTAAATTGTTTAAAACTTCTGCTACTGCTCGTATAACCCAGTTCTTATATTTTCTCTATCAAAGAGCATTTATTACTCCCATTAGCATTTGTAAATTCTTGCCTTCCTCATCTCCATTAGGTTGGTCATGTTCCACTGAAAGAGGTTCGTTGATACATTTACTTTATGAATGTTCTAATGTTTTATCCTTTTGGGATTCTGTTTGGAATATTTGCATGTTAGTGTTTAACTTTACTACTGTTTTAACTTTACAAAATGTTTTCCTTGGATCATTATCTCCTGACATAGATGTTATGCTTTGTTCTCCTAGATTATTTGATCTTTTTATTGCATTAGCTTTTAAAGTTATTTTGTCATCCTGGAAGGATAACTCAAAGATTTCTTTACTCACTTGGTGGAATTTTATTTGTGATGAACATCGAATTGCCTCTGTTTCATCTTCTTCTGTTTCCCAAAAAATTAAATCAGATCTTCTTTGGCTTCCTTTCACTACTTATCTTTCTACACACCCTCCTGCCTGTTAACTCTCTCTCTCTTTCCCCTGTCTCTTTTCTGCTCTTTCTTTTTCTCCTTTTTCTCCCCCTCTTTTAATTCTCATGTTCTTATTTTGGTGATTTGCTATTTTGCCTGCTTTTTAAAAAAAAAAATTGTAATCTTATTTATTTTTTATATGGTATTCGATGGTTTTTATATGTATTTGAAAACTAATAAAAATTTCTTAAACAAAAAAAAAGACTGTGTATTTGCAATGCAGCCTGGGAGCTTTCTATTCTTTCAGTGTTTTATGAGAATTTCTACTGCTTTCTGAGCATTAAAACAGTTTCTAAACAAACTTTGTGTTGTTTCTCATGTTTCTAATGCATGTTATTCATGTATGGTGGAAATTCTTTACAGCATGATTCAGCTCTAGTGTTTATTGGGCTGCAATTGCTTAAATATATATATATATATATATATATATATATATATATATATATATATATATATATATATATATATATATATATATATATATATATATATATATATATATATATATATATATATATATATATATACATACATATATGGTTATATATATGTGGAACACATATAATATGGTGTTTCCGGGGGTTCCACGCATGGGCGGGAATATTCTAATGCTTATGACTTTGATGAGGATCCCCTGGAAGAGAACTGGGGGCAAAATTATTATTCTAACTCCACCTAGTACTTACCTCAGGGAAGGTGCTAGACAATGACTTGGGGGCAAAATTACTATTCTAACTCTGCTGGGTACTTACCTCAGGGAAGGTGCTGGACTGTGACTAGGGAGAAAAATTACTATTCTAAGTCTGACGGATACTCCCCTCAGGGAAGGTGTTAGACAATAACTGGGGGCAAAACTAATATTATAACTCTGCCAGATATTTACCTTAGAGAAGGTGCTAGACAGTGACTGAGGGCAAAATTACAATTCTAACTCCACCAGGTACTTACGTCACGGAAGGTGCTGGACAGTGACTGTGGGCAAAATTACTATTCTACCTCTTCTAAGTACTTACCTCAAGGAAGGCAATAGATAGTGACTGTGGGCAAAATTATTATTCTAACTCCGCAGGGTACTTACCTCAGGGAAGGTGCAAGACAGTGACTGGGGTGCACAATTACTATTCTAACTCCGCGAGGTACCTACCAGAAGAATGGTGCTGGACATCAGCCGGGTACTTACCCCAGGGACGGTAGTGGACAGTGCCTAGAGGCAAAATTACTATTCAAACTCCGCTGGATACTTGTCTCAGGGGAGCTGCTGGACAGTGACTGGGGAGCAAAATTACTATTCAAAACCTGCTGGGTTATTACCTCAGGGAAGGTGCTAGACAATGACTGGAGGGATAAAATTACAATTCCAACTGTGTTGGGTACTTACCTCAGGGAAGGTGCTATACAGTGTCTGGGGAGCAAAATTACTACTCTAACTCCAACAGGTACTTACTGCAAGGAAGTTGCTTGACAGTGCCTGGGGAGCAAATTTACTATTTTAACTCTGCCTGGTACTTAACTCGGGGAAGGAGCTGAACGCTGACAGGGGGAAAATTACTATTCTAACACCATCAGGTACTTACCTCAGGGAAGGTGGTGGACAGTGATGGGGCAAAATCACGATTCTAACTCCGCCAACTACTTACCTCAGGGATGGTGCTGGACAGTGTCTTTGGGGGCAAAGTTACTATTCTTACTCCGCTAAGAACTTACCTCAGGGAAGGTGCTGGACTATGACTGGGGGCAAAACTATTATTCTAAGTCTGCTGGATACTTACCTCAGGGATTGTGCTAGACAATGACGGGGCAAAATTATTATTCTAACCTCGCTGGGTACTTACCTCAGGGAAGGTGCTAGACAGTGACTGAGGGTAAACTTACTATTCTAACCCCACCTGGTTCTTACCTCAGGGAATGTGCTGGAAAGAGTTGGGGGGCTGAATTACTATTCTAACTCTGCCAGGTACTTACTTCAGGGAAGGTGCTGGACAATGCCAGGGGGCAATATTACTATTCTAACTCTGCCGGGTACTTACCTAAGGAAAGGTGCTTGATAGTGTATGGGGGGGGCAAGAATACTATTCTAACTCCTCCAGGTACATACCTCAGGGAAGTTGCAAGGCAGTGACTGGGGAGAAATTACTATTCTAATTCCACTGGGTAATTACCGCAGGAAAAGTGCTGGGCAGGGTTGGAGGCAGAATTACTATTCGAACTCTGTCAGGTACTTACCTCAGGGAAGGTGCTGGACAGTGACTGGGTAGCAGAATTTCAATTCTAACGCTGCCAATTACTCACATCAGGGAAGGTGCTGGACAATGGCTGGGGAGTAATATTACAATTCTAAGTCTGCCGGGTACATACCTCGGGGAAAGTGCTGGACAGTAACTGGGGCAAAATTATTATTATAACGCTGCTTGGTACTTACCTCAGGGAAGATGCGGGACAGTGACTGAAGAACAAAATTAATATTCTAAGTCTGCTGGGTACTTACCTCAGGGAAGGTGCTACACAATGACGGGGGGGCAAAATTACTATTCTA
The DNA here is from genome assembly GCF_964261635.1 of Lissotriton helveticus. NCBI lineage: Eukaryota > Metazoa > Chordata > Amphibia > Caudata > Salamandridae > Lissotriton > Lissotriton helveticus. Next base: position 19,810,313 of record NC_136073.1, read on the forward strand.
ACTCCACCAGGTACTTAACTCAGGGAAAGTGCCGGACAGTGACTGGGGAGTAAAATTACACTTCTAAGTCTGCTGGGTAGTTATCTCAGGGACAAACTTACTATTGTAGCTATGCCGGGTACTTACTTCAGGGAAGGTGTTGGACTATGACTGGGGACTAATTTACTATTATAACTCCACAAGGTACTTACCTCAGGAAAGGTGCTGGACAGTGAATGGGGGGCAAAATTACTATTCTAACCCTACCGGCTACTTATCTCATGGAAGGTGATGGACAGTGACTGGGGGGCAAATTACTATTTTAACTCTTCTAGGTACTTACCTCAGAGAAAGTAATGGGTAGTGACTGACGGTAAAATTACTATTCTAACTCCGCTGGGTACTTACCTCAGGGATGGTGCTGGACATGGACGGGGCAAACAACTTTCTCCTCACAGAATAACCAATAGCAATTAACTTTCGCTCTTTCTTCTACAAGAAAACAAACTTTCTTTTAATCCTTTAAACAACTGTCTACAATAACCATGCAAATCTTTTTTCCATATCAAACAGATTGTTCACAACCAAAATGAATCACAGTTTTAGACCATTGCATTCACAAACATTTTGTTTTCTTTTTTGTCTGCAGATCACTGAAACATGTGAAACCCAAAGCAGGCTAACTATGTCCAGTCACATCAGGGAAACAGATTATTGGAATATAGAGGTGAAGAACCGGGTTTTCTTAGAACCCATCGGTGCCAGGGACACACCCGAAGTCTTCGAGTTCACCAGTCTTGCCAAACAGAGACACGGAATACTTCTAGGTGGCGTCAGAGATCAAATTTATTAGCTGCAGCTAGTAACAGTAAACCAAGCAATACAACACGGTGTACAACTCAGGAAACTGCTCAAATTTTGTAGAGCAAGACATCACCTTATATTCACAATTTTAAGTCATTACGAATGCACACCCACTGCGGCAAATTCTGACGAATCAGGTACATTTTACACACATTATTACATTCCAAGAAGCTCACTTTACATTGTACCAACCCACAAGTTAATTATTAGGACTGTCCCAAATTCGTTTACCAAAAGCCGGACAAACCCATAATTGAAAGCACTACCCATGTAATGAAAAGACATAAAAAAAAGGAGCAATTCAGATGTTGAGTAGGATAAGATATGTGCAAGAAACTAAAAGTTAACGATATCATGAACATTGATTGACAATTTGAGACAACGATTAGCTAGAGAAATTGGCTTCATGAAAGGGTCAGTTTCAGGTGACGGGGTCAGCATCTTGCAGTTCACTCACAAGTCGAAAAGGCCATGTTAATATGTACATGAACAACGAAGCCCATGCAACTTTGTTCGTTCGTTTACTTCCACGGCCTACGTGAGGGCAACACAAAATGGTGTCTCGTACAACGCAAACAAAATGGAGTCCGGTCCCGAAAACCACGGAACCTCAGACCCTCCTTTTGCCATTACGTAGGCAATGACCTAAACTCACGTCAATCTGAATCCAGGTCTATATCTATTCTCATCTGATCATCAAGGTGTTGCTGTAACATCATCTTATTATCTTTCACTTCTCTCGGGACAGGTATCTTCACACAGATCATAGCACAAAGGCCACAAATGGCGGGACCACACTGGATGCATAAGCAACACGAGAAAAGGATCGCTAAAGCCATACCAAGAAACATCAGAATCTTCCATCCCCATTTGGACAGCAGTTCCCAAAACCATCCTATCAACGACCAGTTCCCTTCGTCTACATGTATAGACTCAGCAAACTTATGCAACTTCAAGATGGCTTGGTACACTGTCGGGGCGTTATCTGGTAAGAAAACGCAGCAACTAGATCCGATCAATTTACATACTCCACCTCTATCTGCAAGTATAATATCTAAAACAAAAGGGTTCTGTAATGTCATAAGGCGAGCCGCTTGAAGCTCAGCTGTAATATTACTAAGGGCACCTGCAGTCTCATTTATATTGGCCTCAACCACTCTCGTAAGCTGACAAATATTCCTACTATTAGCCATAGGACCCTAAAAGGGTAGGAAACCCTTAAAGAAGTCTCCAACTTCTTGTGCGACAGTATCTTTCGCATTGATAATACCTCTACCAAATCTTGTCTTATGGTAATCGAAAGCAGCTGTGTACGTAGGGGGAAGCAAAAATGCCACATAACATGTGCCTGAAAAATCAGATGGCAACCATGTATATGCTCTGTCGTAACAAACAAAATACGTGCCTTTGGCTGGCACGAACGGTGGAGATTTCTGGGACGTATAGACATAGGTGTGAACACACACACTCTTACCAAGCTGAGCTCTCGGATTCTGACCATTACCTTGCAGACAAAAATGACCTCGATGGGGTACAATCCAAATAGGAGGAGACCTTTTCTGTCTTTCCTTTTCAGTCAAACTAATGCTATATCTCGTCTTGTTCCAACCAACATATGCTCGTACCTCATCTTTAGGGATAGCATTATACGCATCGATATCTCTGATCATATCGACTATTCCCCGTATCAAGGCATTATTACTCACAATATCTTTGACGGAACGTACAGGAGATGCTTCATTCGCATAGATAAACATCGCTTGAAGGGCCCATACTGACCCATTAGGCGAAAAAGGCAAAACCAAATATGGCATTCCCTTATCTGTCGTATGTGGCATAAGACCACAAACCCAACAATTCGTAGAATTTATGACTAGCTGATGCTGATGCAACATCTGTATAAACGAGTTGTTCACAAATTCTGTTCTTCGTGTCTGTTCATGTTCAGGTAACGTATGAAACTCATGTGAAGAAACAGTAGGAAAAGAAAGAGTAGGTTGGGACGTAGATGCAAGCGTCTGTTGTGTGACATAGAAAATCCAACCCACACAAGCTAACGTAATATTCAGAAGCATTAGAAAACACAGTATTAAAAAACATTTGCTACGAACCAATATACATATTCTCACTTTAGCATTAACTTTTCCAACACTCTTATCAGACTCAAAAAACTCCATCCTCTAACGTGCTGCTCACGGCTATTACCTTCTTCAATTAAGTGTGCGCCAAGATCGTACTAACGACCCTGAACCACAGACCTTGTGTCAATACGCGGTTCACCCCTTAAGGCTGTACCGCGACCCTGCAGCGGAGTCCGGATGGTGACTCGGAAAAGAAAAAAGCAAAAAAAAGTTTCTTATATAAAAAAAAATCCAATTCAAACTTTATTTGTCCATTAGTCAGTCTTTCGCGGTCTTAGATCGTAGCGTTCTTTACCAGGCACAGTCTGATCTTGAAAAAGGAGTTCTGGATTCGTCGTATCGATTCTCATGTGCGGCGGCACAGCAGCTTGAAGAATGTCGTCATCTGCACGTTCTGACTGAGTCCATATCAAATAAGCATCGCTAAATGGTACGAATCTAGGAACTCTTTCACAATCAGAATCAGCTATTCCCTCCCTTACCCACTGATCATACGGTAAGGGCAAAGGAACTCTTTTACAGTGGGTGGCATGCACCCAGTTCTTTTTGCAAGCTACTCTAACTGCAGTCCGAGTCACTAATAGAACTAGGTGTGGGCCGGTCCACCTTGGCTCTAGATTCTTGGTTCGTTAAAAATTCTTTGTCAGCACGTAATTTCCAGGTTGAATCGTGTGGCCTGGATCTGCAGTAGCTGTCGGCAAACTGTCATAGACCTGTTGGTGGAGAACACGCAATTTAGCAGTCAAGTTATGTAAATAATCCACCAACATAGGGTACTCAATGTCGCTGTATTTCTTGGGACGAGGCACACTCCAAACATTCGCCGGAAGACCAAAAACTATTTCGTATGGGCTAAATCCCACACGAGAATGCACAGTCGTCCTCGTTGACAAAAGAGCCAACGGCAAGGCATCTGGCCATGTAAGACCAGTGCTCGCTTGAATCTTAGCTAACTTCAACTTCAACGTGCCATTATAGCACTCAACAAGTCCAGCTGACTGGGGGTGATTCGCTGCATGGAATTTCTGACTTATTCCCAAACCAACACACACTTTCTTCATGATTTGACCCACAAATTCACTCCCATTGTCCGACCATACAATTCTCGGCAAACCAAATCTGGGGAAATACTCTTTGAGCAAAACCTTGGCTGTAGACAAGGCGATATTATACTTTAGGGGGTAAGCCTCTATCCATCTGGAAATGGCGCAAACAACCACAAGGACATACTTCAAGTTATTGCATCTCTCCATGTGAATATAATCTAACTGTATCACCTCAAACGGATACGTCGGAGGAGCAAAATGACCAGCTGGAGTTGGAGTTCCCTTTCCAGGATTGTATTTCAAACAAATCATACAATGCTTCACCACATTCTCAGCACATTTCGGAATTCCAGCATTCTGCCATACTGGAGCCAACAACTTGCATATTCCTTTCGAACTAATGTGAGCCATTCCATGAACCATAGTAACCACTGGGAGCACATACGCATCTGGCAACAACCATCGCTGGTGCTCCGACAACTCAACCCAACAACCTGTCGAATCCAACATACCTGTACTTTCTCTCCACCTACTCACTTCTTTCTCAGTCGCTTCCGCCTGAATCATCTTCACACTTTCTATTGTGTCTTCACACATTCCACCTGCCATGACCCATCTTGTAGGGCCTGCAACATACATACGGCTCATCATGTCTTTCGCCGTTTCCTTCGCAACTTCATCTGCAAATGCATTTCCTCGACCTACATCATCCACAACTTTCCTATGCGCACTACACTTCACAATTGCAATCTGCTTTGGGAGAGTAAGTGATTCCAGAAGTTCATTCACCAATTACCCATGCTGTATTTTCGTGCCATGGGAAGTAAGGAATCCCCTTTCTCTCCACAAACGTCCAAAACTATGGGCAACACCAAACGCATACTGGCTATCAGTATAGACATGAATGAAAAACAATGAAAGAGCGACAATTACTAAGGTGTACAGCCAAAGACAGTAAGGTAATTCCTACCACCTACAGCAAAGAAAGAATAAGTAGAAAACAAGAAGGCAATAAGTAGTGCAGTTAAAGGGTGATAAAAAAGAACCCTCAGGCATCAAATCAGAGTCCGATGCCAGTTGTCTTCATTGGGTTCTTACAAAGAAAAAGTGATATGATAACCACAAGTGCTAGAGGAAGTGAATCTAAAAGGAGTGTGGACTACTCCCAGAATCAGAAGATTATTTTAATAGAGGGGTAGTTCTAAATCCGTTAAAAACAATTAGTGAGGGCGGACATACATTTGGTCAAGTTAATTCAAACCAAGAAGTCCTATACATATAAAAACAACAATGGTCGACATGTAAAAACAAGTATAGACATTCACTCGCTTTCCTTCTGACAATATACACGCTCCAGTCAGTGCAATCATCTCTTCTGCTTGCGCAGAATTCTGTGCTATACGTGCTGTTTCAACAACTGTATGCAAAGTTGTAACCGCATACGCTGCAGTCGTTTCACCATTCGGAAGCTTAAAGCACAAACCATCTACCCATAGGGTGCCATCAACATTCGTAAGAGGAGTATCTTTTAGATCAACTCTAGCCTTCGTTTCTTCCTCTGTCCTAAGAAAGCTATCATGCTGTTCTTGAACATCTGTCTCTACAGAAATCGGCAACAACGTAGCTGGATTCAGCACATTACATCTCTTAATGTGCACATGGCTAGCCAACAATGTCAACTCATAACCTGACAGACGTACACTAGTAAGGTGCTGTGTCTTGGTCCTATTCAACAACGTATCCACTGCATGTGGGACCATCACAATCAACGTATTATCCAATACCAAACCAGCAGACTGTCGGATAGAAACAGCAGCTGCCGCTGTAGCTCTCAGACAACTCGGCAACGCTTTAGCTACCGGATCTAACGTCGCTGAAAAATACGCACATGGACGTTGCTTGTCCCCAAAACACTGTGTCAATACTGATAATGCACAACCTTCTCTCTCGTGCACATACAACGTAAAAGGCTTGCTGTAGTCTGGAGTACCCAACACCGGAGCCGAACACAATGCATCACGTAATTCAGAAAAACTTTTCTGACATTCGTCAGACCAAGGAAGAGGATGCGGAGTATCTTTAAGAGTCAATGCCAACAGAGGTTTCGCTAGAAGGGAGAAATTCGGAATCCATTGTCTACAATACGAAGTAATACCTAAGAACGCACGCACTTCTCTCTGTGTGGATGGCACACTCATTTGCGCAATCACTTGAATTCGTTCTGGGGTCAATCGTCGTCCCTCCTTCAACAAGAGATGACCTAAGTAGGTCACTTCTTGGCGGCAATACCGTAACTTCGAAGGTGACACTTTATGATGAAGGTCAGACAAATATCGCAACAAAGAAAGAGTAGCCTCTTTACAAATCTCTTCATCATCAGCAGCAACCAGAAGATCGCACAAGTTACTACTTGTGTAACGATATATCTGTAAGAGACATTAGTTAGTGATAGATTCCTTACCTTAGAATATCCCCAGGCGTCAGACTGGATCCGGAATTTTTTTGCCTAGCAGTACCCTTGCGCGTCGGTAGGCGTCGTCTGCGGCTCCGCGTCCGTTTTCGGCGTCGTGGGCGCCGTGATGACGTCGTCGGAGTACTTAGACGCCGCCTCCGCGTGCTGACGTCAGTTCTTAGACACAGCTTTTTGCGCGCCAGAAGCGCTGAGCCATGTTAAAAACCAACACTGGTGCCATTGAAACTAGGGCCCTGAAAGGGGATAACCCTACCCTAGATATCGGTTCGCAGAAGGGGGAGGATGGGTGGGTCGGTAAGGAATCTATCACTAACTAATGTCTCTTACAGATATATCGTTACACAAGTAGTAACTTGTGCATCTGAAAGAGACACGTTAGTGATAGATTCCTTACCTTAGAATAGATACCCCAGCAATACCAACCCTGGTGGTGGGTCTGCGAACCAATAATCACACCAGAAAGTCCTGGAGGAGAGAACGGCCAAAGAAGCCATCCCTCCGGACTTGGCTGTCCAGGCAGTAGTGTCTTGCAAACGTGTGCAGCGAGGCCCACGTAGCTGCCTGACAGATGTCTTGTAAGGGCCCCCCCCGGCCCAGGGCAGTTGTAGTCGCCGTGGCACGGGTGGAATGAGCCCGCAATCCAACAGGGGGCTCCTTTTTAGCCAAGGAGTAACATGCCTGGATACACAAGATGATCCACCGGGAGATGGTCCTCTTGTATACCGCTTTCCCCTTCTTAGCGCCCACGTAACCAACAAAGAGTTGGTCATCCACCCGGAACTGGCGTGTGCGATCCAAATAGAATGAGAGCGCACGTTTTGGGTCCAGACGGTGAAGTCGCTCTTCCTCTTTAGAGGGATGCGGTGGCGGAAAGAAGGTGGGCAAGGTGATAGACTGCCCGATGTGGAAGGCCGTGACAACCTTGGGCAGGAAAGATGGCTTAGTACGCAACACAACCTTGTCCGGATGGACAGAAAGGAAAGGAGGAGTACAAGAAAGAGCCTGGAGCTCACTCACTCTCCTGGCAGAGGTGATGGCAACCAGGAAGGCAGTCTTCAATTTAAGAAGACGGAGAGGACAGTTGTGAAGTGGCTCAAAGGGAGAGCACATCAGAAACGTTAGAACAAGGTTCAAGTCCCACTGAGGCATCACAAACGGAACAGGAGGGAATGTGTGTGTGATGCCCTTCAGAAACCGATTTACAATAGGGGACTTGAACAAAGAAGGTTGATCAGGCAGCCTCAGAAAGGCTGAAAGGGCAGAAAGATAGCCCTTGATAGTGCCCAGAGCAGAGCCCTGCTGGGCAAGAGAAAGAAGGAAGAGAAGAACCTCAGAAAGAGGGGCAGCAAGAGGATCCACAGCCTTTGCTGTGCACCATGCCACAAATCTGTTCCACCTGCAGGCGTATACCGACTTAGTGGAGGGACGCCTGACTGCCAGAATGACATTACAGACTTCAGGAGGCAAGTCAAATGGCCTCAACTATCGCCGCTCAACTCCACGCATGGAGGTGGAGACTGGACAGGTTCGGGTGGAGGACCGTCCCCTGCTGCTGCGACAGAAGGTCCTACTGAAGAGGCAGACAAATCGGGGGATCGACTGACATGCCGAGTAGCTCGGGATACCAGTATCTTCGTGCCCAGCCTGGAGCCACAAGGATGACTCGGGCCCAGTCTCGCCTGATCTCCTTCAGCACTCTGGGCAGAAGAGGTATAGGCGGAAAGGCGTATAACAGACCGCAACTCCACAGCGTCGCCGAGCGAGTGCCGCCTTGGAAATTCCAACGCGCAGAACTGATGACATTGCGCGTTCTCTTCGGTGGCGAATAGATCTAACCAAGGCTCTCCCCATTGCTGAAAGAGGCCTTGCGCCACGTCCGAGTTCAGACGCCATTCGTGATCCATCATGCGCCGACGGCTGAGTTTGTCCGCCCTGGCGTTCAGAGAACCTGCCAGGTGTTGAACCACCAGGGTCACGCCCTGCTGTTCCAGCCACTGCCAGAGGCGCAGAGCCTCCTGGCAAAGGGTCCACGACTTCACCCCGCCCTGTTTGTTACAGTACCACATGGCGGTGGTGTTGTCCGTGAACACCTGCACTACTCTCCCCCGGACAGAGGGGAGGAATGCCTTCAGTGCTAGACGAATCGCCCGCAGCTCCAAAAGGATGATAAGGAGCCCTCTGATCTCCGCCTCTCCCATGTGGCCTCCCCAGCCCTGGAGGGACGCGTCCGTCACAACTACGTGCTCCGGCTGGGGAAGGGAAAGGGATCTGCCACTGACCCAATCGCGGTCCGTGACCCACCACTGCAGCTGTCTCGCAGTGCCCTCCGAGATCAGGACGTGGTCGGACAGGTTGCCCTGATGCTGGGCCCACTGAAACTTCAGGTCCCACTGCAGAGCCCGCATCCGCCACCTGGCGTGATGCACCAGTAGGATGCAGGAGGCCATCAGCCCCAGAAGCCGCAGCGTCAACCTGACCGAGACCCGGGATAAAGGCTGAAAGATCGGAATCAGAGCCTGAATATCCCGGACCCGCTGTTCGGGTAGATAAACCCGAAACTGGGCCGAGTCGAGAACCGCTCCGATGAAGAGGAGCTTCTGAGAGGGGCACAGGTGTGACTTTGGCACATTGATGGAGAACCCCAGCTGGTGCAGGAGATCTGCCATAGTCTGGAGGTGGCTGACGACTGTCTGGGGCGAGCCCGCCTTCAACAGCCAGTCGTCGACTTAGGGGAAGACTGAAACCCCTTGTGAGAAGTTGGCCTGATGTGCAGTGCTCACTATTCTAGTGATCACTATATATCAGTCCAAACAACCCTTATTGATGATTGGTTGTAAGTCAACCTTATAGACCAGCTATCCTAGTAGCATGGATACGAGCAGTCTAAGGCTAAGACTCTAGAGGGCGTGTTAAGCCAGCTGTTTTACCATCACATTACCCCTTGAACACCCAGTGAAAGGACACCACACAAGTGTTATGAAAATAAACAATGTATTTATTAGAATCACAACAACCCTGTACTCTTTATGAGGACAGGGTGCTAAGCACACAACAAAACTCTTACGAAAATACTTTTAAGTTAGCACGTTACACAAATGCCCGAGGGGCACGAAAAACCATATACGCTAAAAGTGGAATGCGAATTACTAGCAGGTAAGTAACAGTTCTAATAGGCTTTGGAATCGCTAGGACTGGACTAGGGAATCGTTAGATTACTACTAGGAGGCCTAGGGGACTCGGGTGCAGAGTGTGCACTCTCACGCGGGATGCGGGACAAAGTCTATGGAAGCTAGAATTCACAAAGTTAGTGTTCACGGGCGAACCCGACCTGGTAGGGAGAAAATGACAGTGGATCCTGACCCTTGGATAGTGAGGCTATGCTGGGACACCGGAGTGCCGAAGTTACCTAGCCCAGGGGCTGCAGCTGCATAGGTCTGAAAAGACGTCGGGGATCTCGTTGCCGGACCAGGAGCCTGGAAGGAAGAAGTTGCTGGCAGGCGACCAGTGAAGGAAAGTTCGATGGATCCAAGCCTGGATCAAGGAAGAAGAAAACCTGAAAGCAGAGGGGACCAAGTTCTTGAATCACTAGCCAGTGATTAAGTGGGCACCAGGATGGCACCGGGCGAAGTCACCGCAGTCAGGTGAGTGGGCGCTGCTGGGCTCTGCAGTCTCTCGGACCAGGAGGCGTTGTCGGCGACCAGGATGGAGGTGCGAGCTGTCCCACGAAGGATGAAGTCGTTGGCGTCGAAGTTACCCAGGATTGGGCAACAAGCCTTGGCTAATTCAAGCCCACGCGGTGGACTCAAAATGGCGTCTTGAGTGGACCAGGAGGGTCCAGGGTGCTCCTCTTCTGGGAGGGAGCAAGGGCCAGTCTGGAGCAACCAGACCAGCAGCAGAAATGTCGTCGGGCGTCGTCAGGAAGGCCACAAGCCAACGGGCTAGTAGCCAAACAACGCGGTGAGCAGCGGAAAGCAGAAGGGCCCCACGCAGATCGTGGAGATGCTGGGGGGCTGCACTTCGGAGCTGGAGCTGCTCAGAGTCGGGGCTTCTCGGACCCCAAAGCACTCACCAGTAGATTACTCGGCGGGCTTGCTGGAAAGAAGTCGTGCAGTCTTGCAGATGGCCGGTCCCTTGAGGTCTCGTCGCACCCACGGTTCTCAGCTGGGCTGTAGAGGTGGGTAGAGGTCAGAGGTGCCAAGGAAGCCGGTTCTCGTCGAGCTGGGCAGTCGGATTCCGGAGGAAGGACTTACAGCAGACCGCAGTGTTCTTAGATGGTGCCTGCGGATGCAGGGTGACTACTCCTTAGTCACAAGGGAGAAATCTTAGGAAGAAGTCTTGAGTTCCTTTCGCAGAAAGTAGTTTCAGGATTCAAAGATGATCTGCTTTGGAAGGGGGCCAGTTCCTACCTTTATCCTGTAAAAAGGGGCTGGCACGCGACTATGTCCTGCCCTAGGGGTGGGACTAGGAGGGAGGTGGTTACACCCACTTCCTTGGCGGGCTTTTCCCCAGCACAGGGTCTGGAGTGACCCTGGAACTGGTTCCAGCCAGCCTATGCACAGTGAGCACCGGGGTGCCACGTGCAGTCACCTTCCTCTAAAGCCCTGCCTACCTACAATACACAAAACCCTGTCTGGGACGGTGCTGGCACCGCCCCTGGCAGGAAACCCTTTGTCCTTATCTCCTGCTCTGGGAGGACTCCCAGCAGCAGGAGGGCAGACTTGTGTCTCGGTGGCAGCATCCATTTTGTGGATGCTAAGGCTCTGTCTGACTTTTAACCGGGTTATAGGTTACAGGCATGTCGTGTCCCTCTAGAAGGGTGGAATGCTAACCCCGTCGCCAGAATTGGCGAGGGGTTAGTATTCCAATTCGTATGACACCTTACTCGACATGTTTTGATAAAGCGATACCAGAGTTGGCACATAACCGCGAGGATTATAATGCACTTAAGAGTATATGGTATGCGATATCATGGAAACGGCTAAGGGATGGATCCCGAAAGCCGCAGACAGGCTCAGCTCATGCCAGAGCACCATCTCACACGATTCCAAGCACTCTGCCTTCAGGATTGTTAAGGCCTGCCATAGGAGTGACTGATAGGAGATCTGTGTGTCCATTTTTAGGGTTAGATATAGGTATACTATATCTAAAGCAAAGGGTGATTACACCACCTTGCCCCAGCTGTCGTGCAGCCAGTTGTGTCAGATTTGGATGGCCAGCCAGGGGTGGCATAATACATGCTGCAGCCCCTGGTAGGCCCTGGGTACACCTATGCCCTGGGTACCTAAGGTACACTGTAAAGGGACTGATAAGGTGACTCAGTATCCAATTTAGATATGTACCTAAGGTACATGGAACCCATTTTACAGAGAGAGCAGTAGGCCTGGGGCCCTGAATAGCAGGGTCCCAGGTCAACTAAGTCAGAAAACCAGCAAAACACCAGGCAAAAAGTTGGGGGCAACCATAGTCAGGGATCTACCTTCCTACATAACCCCCCCCCCCAAACGAAAGGAGATAAGGCTAGCCTTGCCAGGTAAGCCTATATTGCCTGAGTGGCCATATAAGGAAGTACCATCACTGGCATGGTTACCCCCTATCTCATGGTCCACTAAGCAATCCCTCACCCTAAGGGTGTCTGAGGGTCTCCACCATAGGGAATCTCTACCTGTGGTGTGTTTTGGCAAAGTAAAAGGCTGGTGCTGAAATGGAGTACTGAAGTGAGACTCCACTAATTTTGGGCTCAGCTTCCTCCAATCATTTTCCACCATAGAGGCCTTTCTTTCCAAGACTGAGTTGTTTTGGGCTCTCAGGGTCAACCTCTGGCTACCTACAGCTGGAGGTTGGGTCCCTCTGTTTGGCTTACTGGAGGGACAGGTCAGGTTTGGGGCCCTCAGGTCCCAGGTGTGGCTGTGCCCAACAGTGTCCATCTGTGGGAGGTCCCTAACTAAATTTAAGGGGGATCCCTCAGGAGTTGATTTTATTTTCACTTGGCTAGTACTACTAGCTTCAGTGCCCTTAATCTGTTGATTGGGAAGTTCTTTTGGACAGGGGGCCCTTTGGGGTCCACCACTGGCCTCCCTGACCTCTACAGCCCTGGGCTGACTGAGGCAGGGTAGAGAGGGGCAGGTTACCTGCTCCAGACTGGGTCCCACCTTGGAAGGGTCCACTGACATCAGGGGTTCTGCCAGGCTAGGCCTGACTACCTCTGTGGCAGTTTCTTCACAAGGGGTCAGATCAGTTCCCTGAGGAGGCTGATCCTGTCCTAAAGTCTGGTGGAAGGGAGATTTCTCTTCCTCCTCAATACTCTCTGTCTGAGTGGAGTGATCCATAGTTTCAGGCTTCACAACACTGTCATCTGTCTGAGTTTGAGCTGTGGCCATCACAACTCTCCCAACCTTTTCAGGAGGGGGCTCAGTTTGGGTGTGGGCTGTTACCATTACAGCCTTGACAACCTGTTCTGGGAAGGAAGTTGTCTGAGATGGGGTTGTGACTGGCACAACCCTCCTGACCTGTTCAGGGAGGACATCTTGGACTGGGGCTGTGGCTACCACTGCCCCACTAACCTTACCATGGATGTTTACCATTTTAGAATGGGTTTCTTGCTCTACTTCAGCCCAGGCTGAGAGCTCTAAATCATTCCCCAGTAGGCAATCTACAGGCAAGTTTGGTGACACTGCCACTCTCTTGTGGCCAGTGACACCTCCCCAGCTGAGATTGACCACTGCCATGGGATGATCTCTCTGTACTCCATCAATATTGGTCACCTGGTATGTGGCACCAGGTAAAAGTTGCCTTGAGGGGACGAGACTCTCAGTCACCATAGTGATGCTAGCCCCTGTATCTCTATAGGCCTCAACTTTTATGCCATTGATGAGGGGCTCCTGTCTGTACTTGCCCAAAGTGTTGGGACAAGTTGTGAAGTTGGCAAACCCCATGCCAGTCTCACAGACAAGAGTATCTAAGTCAGGGGACCTGGTTAGGCCAGAGTCCCCAGGAACTCCCAAAGTAAATGCACCCAAATTCTTGGGGGCACTCCCACCACCTGGGGGATTACTACTAGTAGTAACAGGAGGTTTGGGAATGTTACTTGGGGGTATGTTTTCCTTATTGTTATTCTTTGGGCAACTGCTGTCAGTTTTTAAATGACCCACCTGTTTACAGGGATAACAATAAGGTTTCTTCTGGTTGTTGGAAGGATTCTGGGACCCACCCCCCTCAGAGGATTTTTGGGGCCCTGGTGTGGTTTGATCTGTAGATTTATTCCCACCCTTCTCTTGAGGCTTGGTTGATTCCTTTTTCTGGTCACCACCTTGGTTCTTGGGCCTAATCCTGGTTCTGACCCATTTGTCTGCCCTCTTACCCAATTCTTGTGGAGAGGTCAGATCAGAGTCTACCAGGTGCTGGTGTAATAACTGGTTCTGACAATTATTTAAGACTTGCTCTCTCATAATAAGATTATATAATCCTGTGAAGTCAGTAACCTTGCTACCCAGTAGCCAGCCTTCCAAAGCCTTAGTGGCACAATCAACAAAGTCAGACCAGTCCTGAGACTGAGTTTTCTGGGTGTCTCTGAACAGCAACCTGTACTGCTCAGTGGTTAAGCCAAACCCATCAACCAGTGCATTTTTCAGGACCTGGTAATTGTTAGCATCCTCCACTCTTGTAGTGAGGAGCTTATCTCTACCTTTACCATCAAAGGAGAGCCACAGTATAGCTGCCCACTGACTCTGGGGAATGTTCTGCACAGTGCAGGCCCTCTCCAGAGCAGCCATCCATTTCTGGATGTCATCCCCTTGCTTAAAGGGGGGCACTATTTTAGTCAGGTGTTTAGTATCTAAACCCTTCTCTCTATCTCTTGGGAGATTGCTGCCACCAGTGGGAGCTAGCCCACTCATCTGCTGCTCTCTTGCCAGGGCAAGCTTCTCTTTGGCCAGGGCAATTTCTTCCCTTTCAATCCTCAGTTCAGCTTGTCTCATCCTAGCCTCATGCTCCCTTCTCTGAGGGGAAGTAAATCTCCTCTGTGGAGGATTCCTTCTCCCCTGAGAAGAGGCATTAGAGTGCAGAGATCTATTGGAGTCCCTAGAAAGAGATCTATCTCTCCTAACTCCAAGGTTAGGCCCACTTCGGGTTAGTACTGGGGGGCCCCCAGATCCTAGCCCAAGTAAGTCTAAGTTGGTCCTAGTTAGCCTTCTGACTACCTCAAGACCCTTGTCTACCTCATCCCCAGAGAGTACCTCCTCATCCTCCTCCTCAACTGCTGAATCAGTGTTGGGGAGGTCTGGATCCCCAGAGGTTCCCTCTAAGGCTGGCATGCTCTCATGTAACTGAGAGAGCTTTCTGGCATCATATGTCTCTAAGAGACCTATCAGAAAGGGAAGGGTGGGGTTAGACCCCTGCTTCAGTTTCCTGGAGACACAGAGTTGTCTCATCTCCTGAAAATTGAGAGCTGCATATCTTGAAGTGACCTGTGGAGGGTCAACACTGACCAGGGGAGTCTCAGTAGAGTCCCCCTGAGTCGACATGCTTTTCTAGTGAGGTGTAAGTGGTGCACTTACCTACACTATATGTTTGCCTACTGATCCCTTGCTAGAGTTGTAGTTTAGGGTGTGCTAGGCCCTAGGAGCTACAACAGCTGGTTCAGTAGAACTCAGAGTATTCTAAGCTAAGTTATATGTACCTTTAGTACTTATGTGATCTTTCACAAGATATTCTTAGGGCATGTGTGGTAAAACAACAGCAAGCTCAAATCCCAACCGCTGCTCACCAATGTGAGAAGTTGGCCTGATGTGCAGTGCTCACTATTCTAGTGATCACTATATATCAGTCCAAACAACCCTTATTGATGATTGGTTGTAAGTCAACCTTATAGACCAGCTATCCTAGTAGCATGGATACGAGCAGTCTAAGGCTAAGACTCTAGAGGGCGTGTTAAGCCAGCTGTTTTACCATCACATTACCCCTTGAACACCCAGTGAAAGGACACCACACAAGTGTTATGAAAATAAACAATGTATTTATTAGAATCACAACAACCCTGTACTCTTTATGAGGACAGGGTGCTAAGCACACAACAAAACTCTTACGAAAATACTTTTAAGTTAGCACGTTACACAAATGCCCGAGGGGCACGAAAAACCATATACGCTAAAAGTGGAATGCGAATTACTAGCAGGTAAGTAACAGTTCTAATAGGCTTTGGAATCGCTAGGACTGGACTAGGGAATCGTTAGATTACTACTAGGAGGCCTAGGGGACTCGGGTGCAGAGTGTGCACTCTCACGCGGGATGCGGGACAAAGTCTATGGAAGCTAGAATTCACAAAGTTAGTGTTCACGGGCGAACCCGACCTGGTAGGGAGAAAATGACAGTGGATCCTGACCCTTGGATAGTGAGGCTATGCTGGGACACCGGAGTGCCGAAGTTACCTAGCCCAGGGGCTGCAGCTGCATAGGTCTGAAAAGACGTCGGGGATCTCGTTGCCGGACCAGGAGCCTGGAAGGAAGAAGTTGCTGGCAGGCGACCAGTGAAGGAAAGTTCGATGGATCCAAGCCTGGATCAAGGAAGAAGAAAACCTGAAAGCAGAGGGGACCAAGTTCTTGAATCACTAGCCAGTGATTAAGTGGGCACCAGGATGGCACCGGGCGAAGTCACCGCAGTCAGGTGAGTGGGCGCTGCTGGGCTCTGCAGTCTCTCGGACCAGGAGGCGTTGTCGGCGACCAGGATGGAGGTGCGAGCTGTCCCACGAAGGATGAAGTCGTTGGCGTCGAAGTTACCCAGGATTGGGCAACAAGCCTTGGCTAATTCAAGCCCACGCGGTGGACTCAAAATGGCGTCTTGAGTGGACCAGGAGGGTCCAGGGTGCTCCTCTTCTGGGAGGGAGCAAGGGCCAGTCTGGAGCAACCAGACCAGCAGCAGAAATGTCGTCGGGCGTCGTCAGGAAGGCCACAAGCCAACGGGCTAGTAGCCAAACAACGCGGTGAGCAGCGGAAAGCAGAAGGGCCCCACGCAGATCGTGGAGATGCTGGGGGGCTGCACTTCGGAGCTGGAGCTGCTCAGAGTCGGGGCTTCTCGGACCCCAAAGCACTCACCAGTAGATTACTCGGCGGGCTTGCTGGAAAGAAGTCGTGCAGTCTTGCAGATGGCCGGTCCCTTGAGGTCTCGTCGCACCCACGGTTCTCAGCTGGGCTGTAGAGGTGGGTAGAGGTCAGAGGTGCCAGGGAAGCCGGTTCTCGTCGAGCTGGGCAGTCGGATTCCGGAGGAAGGACTTACAGCAGACCGCAGTGTTCTTAGATGGTGCCTGCGGATGCAGGGTGACTACTCCTTAGTCACAAGGGAGAAATCTTAGGAAGAAGTCTTGAGTTCCTTTCGCAGAAAGTAGTTTCAGGATTCAAAGATGATCTGCTTTGGAAGGGGGCCAGTTCCTACCTTTATCCTGTAAAAAGGGGCTGGCACGCGACTATGTCCTGCCCTAGGGGTGGGACTAGGAGGGGGGTGGTTACACCCACTTCCTTGGCGGGCTTTTCCCCAGCACAGGGTCTGGAGTGACCCTGGAACTGGTTCCAGCCAGCCTATGCACAGTGAGCACCGGGGTGCCACGTGCAGTCACCTTCCTCTAAAGCCCTGCCTACCTACAATACACAAAACCCTGTCTGGGACGGTGCTGGCACCGCCCCTGGCAGGAAACCCTTTGTCCTTATCTCCTGCTCTGGGAGGACTCCCAGCAGCAGGAGGGCAGACTTGTGTCTCGGTGGCAGCATCCATTTTGTGGATGCTAAGGCTCTGTCTGACTTTTAACCGGGTTATAGGTTACAGGCATGTCGTGTCCCTCTAGAAGGGTGGAATGCTAACCCCGTCGCCAGAATTGGCGAGGGGTTAGTATTCCAATTCGTATGACACCTTACTCGACATGTTTTGATAAAGCGATACCAGAGTTGGCACATAACCGCGAGGATTATAATGCACTTAAGAGTATATGGTATGCGATATCATGGAAACGGCTAAGGGATGGATCCCGAAAGCCGCAGACAGGCTCAGCTCATGCCAGAGCACCATCTCACACGATTCCAAGCACTCTGCCTTCAGGATTGTTAAGGCCTGCCATAGGAGTGACTGATAGGAGATCTGTGTGTCCATTTTTAGGGTTAGATATAGGTATACTATATCTAAAGCAAAGGGTGATTACACCACCTTGCCCCAGCTGTCGTGCAGCCAGTTGTGTCAGATTTGGATGGCCAGCCAGGGGTGGCATAATACATGCTGCAGCCCCTGGTAGGCCCTGGGTACACCTATGCCCTGGGTACCTAAGGTACACTGTAAAGGGACTGATAAGGTGACTCAGTATCCAATTTAGATATGTACCTAAGGTACATGGAACCCATTTTACAGAGAGAGCAGTAGGCCTGGGGCCCTGAATAGCAGGGTCCCAGGTCAACTAAGTCAGAAAACCAGCAAAACACCAGGCAAAAAGTTGGGGGCAACCATAGTCAGGGATCTACCTTCCTACACCCCTAACCTGCGCAAATGAGCTGCGACCACCGTCATCACCTTTGTGAACACCCGTGGGGCGCTGGTAAGGCCGAAGGGGAGCATGGTATACTGAAAGTGCTCGTGGCCAACCGTGAACCGCAGGTAGCGCCGGTGGGCCGGCAGGACGGGGATGTGGAAATAAGCGTCCTGCAAGTCCAACGCTACCATCCAGTCTCCTGGGTCCACGGCAGCTAAGACCTGAGCCAGAGTCAGCATTTTGAACTTCTCCTTCCGGAGGAAGCCGTTGACGTTCCGTAGGTCCAAGATAGGGCACAGGCCCCCTTTGCCCTTCTTGGGTACCAGAAAGTAGTGGGAGTAGCAACCACACCCTACTTCTGGCCCAGGAACGCGCTTGATGGCCTCCTTGGCCAAGAGGGCTGTAACTTCCTCCTGCAGAAGTCGCAAATGATCCCCCGATACACGGTGGGTCTGTGGTGGCATGGATGGAGGAGTCGCCTCGAAAGGGAGGGAGTAGCCCCTTCGGATGATCTGCAGCACCCACCTGTCCGACGTGACAGTGCGCCAGTGGAGGTGGTGATGGCGAACCCTGCCCCCCACTGGCGTCACATGGGCCTGAAAGCACGGACTAGGAGGGTTTTGAGACGGATGCTGCGGGGGAAGGTGTGGACTGACCTCGCCGTTGACCCCGACCGCCGCCACGGCGGTTTCCACGGCCGCCACCGCGTTGGGTATTACCCTGCGGAGCGTAGCTGGCAGCACGTGTGGGTACACCCCTTCCGTGGCTACGAAAGGAGTGAAAGGCAGCCGATTGCTGGCGCGGGGCCGAGAGGCCCAAGGACTTGGCCGTAGCCCTGGAGTCCTTAAAGCGCTCAAGCGCATGGTCTGCCTTGTCGCCAAAAAGGCGACGGCCATCAAACGGCATGTCCATCAGTGTGTTTTGGACATCGGCCGAAAAGTTGGCGGACCTCAACTAGGCGTGACGTCTGACCGCCACTGTCGTTGCCATCGCTCTACCTAGTGAGTCGGTGGTATCCAGCCCACACCGGATAGAATATTTGGCTGCATCCCGGCCCTCCACAAGGGCTTGGCCGAGTTTGGCCCGTACCTCCAACAGACACTCTAGCAGCACTTCTGCAACCGTATCCCACAGAGAGTGGGTGTGGCGGCCCAAGAGGCAGGCGGTGTTTTTAGACTGCAGTCCCAGACTAAGGGAGGAGAAGATCTTTTTACCGTACTGCTCGTACCTCTTGGATTCCCTGTCCGGCGGAGCCGACGGGAATGCGGTCTGGGAATTGGAGGCCTGGATGACCAGGCTCTCGGGGGTGGGGTGGGTGGACAGGAAACATGGGTCGCCCGGTGCCGGGCGGTGGCGTCTGGCCACGTTCCTATCTACGGGCGAACCCGTAGCGGGCTTGGGCCAAGTGCCCAAAAGAACGTCGGACAAGGCCTCGTTAAACGGCAGCAGAGGCTCGGCTGAGCATGACTGCAGCTTAAGGACCTCAGTGAGGAGGTTAGTCCTCACGGCCGCGACGGGGAGCTCAAGGCCCACGGCCTTGGCCGCCCTCATCAACACCACACTATAGGTTGCTCCCTCCTCCGTAGCCACGGTAGGAGGTGAGACAAAGCCAGTGTCGGGCGAAGTGTCCAGACCACTGGCATCCCCAAGTTCACCTGTCCAGTCCTCTTGGGACTGACATTCACGTGTCAGAGGGTCCTCAGACCCCTCCCAATACTCCTCATCACCCATCTCCTGATACTCAGGGTTAGAAAAAGATGGGTCCGGTTCATGGAAAGTAAACTCTCCGAACGGCGTCTGAAGCGGCACCCAGCGGCGCCGCAACGGCGCCGGAACCGGGTCGGGGGAGGCATCGGGCCCGGCGCCGCCCGAGGACGGCGCCGGGGGTGACACCTGGGGGGTCAGCGTCGGGGAGGTCGTCAAGTTCACCGGCGGCGACCCGGATCCGGAACCGGATCCAGTGGGGCCCTGCGGCGCCGGGCCTGAAAGCGCCGGCGGCGTCGGAGCCGAAGCACCCGACGGCATCGGGGCCGAAGCCCCCGACCCGCTAGGCCCCCCCAGATGGGTCCGCTGAGCCCGAAGGTGCCGCGGAGCCCGTCGGAGGAGAGAGAGACCTCATGGCCATGAGGAACCGCTCGATCTCCCCCGGCGTCGCGTTAGGCCCAGGGACCGGAGGATATGAGGCCGGACGCGGCGCCTGCGACTCCGACGGAGCCGCGTGGGCGGTGCCACTGAACCCCCGGCCGCATCGCGCGAGCGTCGGGGGGAGTCGGAAGAGCGATGACGTCTCTTCGACTTCTTGTGCTTACCTGACGACTTCGATCCTGAGGAGTGATGTCGACTCCCGGAGCTATGATGGCTCCGCTCCCTCTACCGGTCCCGCGACCTCCGTCCGGACCGGGACCTCTCTTGACGCGGGGCCGACTGCCGGAGTTCGAGCTGCTCACGGGACCGCTCCCGTCTAGCCTTCGAAGTCAGGGCTGGGCAGTCGGAACAGGTCTTGTCGTCGTGATCGACAGTGGAAACACCGGCGGTGAGGGTCGGTGACCGACATCAGCCGGTCGCAATCCTCACAGGGCTTAAAACCTGGCATCCCTACGGGCACCGTTCGGAGTCGAAGACTCGAAAAAGAATGATCAAAAGATCGAAAAAGATTTAGTCAAAAAGTGACTAAGGTACCACTTTTTCTGGATCTGCGCTGCTGGCGCGGAAAAAAGAAGAACTGGCGTCAGCATGCGGAGGCGGCGTCTAAGTACTCCGACGACGTCATCACGGCGCCCACGACGCCGACGGCGGACGCGGAGCCACAGACGACGCCTACCGATGCGCAAGGGTACTGCTACGCAAAAAAAATCCGGATCCAGTGTGACGCCTGGGGATATTCTAAGGTAAGGAATCTATCACTAACGTGTCTCTTTCAGATGTCAACATACTGAATAAGAGTCGCACCAGAAGGCAACACAAAACCATCAAGCTGAGTTTTCAACGCCTGACTATAGATTGAGGGACTTTCACAATAACCTTGGGGAGCTCTCTTAAACCGGAGGCTTCGTCCTCCTAAAAAGAATCCAAAAATATCTCTACTCTCCTCGGCAATCGGAATGCTGAAGAAAGCATTCTTCAAGTCAATGACAGAAAACCAAGCTGCCGAAGCAGGAATCAGAGTCAATAAAGCAGTGATATCCGGAACAACGGGAAACTGTGGCACCACAATCTTGTTAACCTCTCGAAGGTCGATCACAAACCGATTCACAGGTGGCTTAGAAGCATCAGTACGCTTAAGGACAGGCAAGACAGGACTATTGCACACATTTCCTTTCGTTTCTTCAACTACACCCTTCTCAACTAGATCATAGACAATCGCCAAAAGAGCTCTTTCGCCATCGCTCGATATTTTATATTGTGGAATAAGAGGTAGGCTAGCATTCGACTTGAGGGTAACAACATACGGTGGAATCTGCAAAAGGCCAACATCATTTGGACCTGTAGCCCAAAGCGTATCAGGAAGCGAACGTAATTCCAGTGGAAGACAATCTTTAGGCAAATACATTGGAGAAATCACTCTCTTACCTAAAGTAAGGTGTACTCCCGAAGGAGAGCAATGTAATGTCGCATACAATCTTTTCAGCAAGTCCAAACCCAACAGATTCTCACCACAACCAGTCGTTAAAATAAGTGGAGCTTCCAATTCACAAGGACCAATAGAAAGGGACAAAGGACTAGAAACCGGATTACGAACTGGGGCGCCTGAAAATCCTACTGAAACATTGGTCAAGCCAGACAAAGGTGCGCCAGGAAGTTTAGAGTGCATAATAGAACTCTTCATCGCACCAGTATCCAAAAGAAAAGGTTCTACCACACCTGATGTACTCACCGCAACATAAGGTCCACTCTGGTCTACTGGAACTGACACTACTCCCTCACTTTGTCCTTGGCTATCCTAGTTATCATTATAACCAACACTCTCACTTTCAACACAGTAATCCTCAACATAGTACTGGGCAGACTGACCACTCGGAACATTCTGTCTGTCAAAATAATTCGCAGAATTCTGAGGGGGAGAGGAACGCTCATTTTGGGGAAACACACCACGTCCCCTACCCCTAGGAGCTTGCTGAAAACCTCCACGACCTCTCTGACCAGATACACCATTCGCACGCTGTAGCAAAGCCGGGCAATTATTCTTAAAACGACCTACCTCTCTGCAATAAGCACACTGATTAGGACCAGGAAAGAATCGCGGAGCATAGGGCTCAGGCTTCTGTAACAATCTCTGAAACTGTGGAGGTTGCTGAAACTGAGGCTGATTCGTACGTGGCGGATAAGCTTGCTGCAAAAGAACTTTCGTCTTTAAATCTTTATTTTTCTTCTCCGCTTTATCCTTCTCGTCTTTATCCCTATTCTCGTAATATTGTGCAGTAGCCAATATCTGGGCTGACGAAGAAACAGCCCATGAACTCTCAGAGTCATTCAACTTATTAGAAAGTTCGGGAAGCAAGTTAAAGACAAATTTGTCCACAAATAATCTTTGGCCACCTTCTGTACTCATATCCTGTCCACTATGGTCGATAAACGTCTCTTCAAACCTAGTGAAGAAATCAGATACACTCTCGTCTTTCTTCTGCTTACATGCTGCTAACTTATCCCAATTCACTCGTAAAGCGGGCATCATCGTTTTCATCAAATTAATAATTCTACCTGGTAATTCTGAAACTAATGGTTCAGGTTTAGCACCTCCTACCTGTCGACCATCTGTGGCAACAATATTCGCCCACGTATCTCCTAATTCTGCTGCATGATTCTCATGACGAATCTTCGCCCACAAAGGTTGAGGGACTACATTACCCATCAACATATCAATGTCGGCTAAATTCATAATACACGCATCAACTGTCTGGGACAACTCTTTGTAATAACCAGCAGGATTCTTACGAGGGTCAGGTAAGGTCTGCTTAAGAGCCAAGACCTCTGCTCTCTTCCAAGGGACATGTACCCATACTCGCTGAAAATGAGCCGGTGCGGCCTGAATACCCTGATTTACATTAGCCTGAACTGCTTCTCTCCATACAGGAGGAACTTCTCTCATGGGATACTGCTTCACTTTTCTCCTACTGGAGGAATCAGGTTTGTACAATGTCTGAGGCGGAAGTCTAGATCTGAAAGCAAGTATCGTCTCTACAGCATCTGTAACATCAGATTCTACTATTGTCCCTTTAGCAAACTCTGACTGTACATCGAGCACATCCTGCTGAATCGGACCCAACTCATTATCTTCCCATTCCTGACGCAGAAAAGTACACATTACATCAAAAACATACCTCTGTTTAGGCGGTTCCCATTGAAAGAAAACATCCATAACCGCTGGCAAATCATAGCTCGAAGCATTTAAAATCCACCTACGAGCCAACAAATCCAACACTGTCCGTTCCTCGGAACTAGGAAGCTGACTCTGCTTACGTTCCGAAACAGGGGTCATATTCAATGACCCAAACAATGGAGACAATAGATTAACAACAGTTTCAGTCATTCGTTTTCGAGCAGAAGGCGAAGATGTAGACATAAGAACAGGAGAATAAGTATCCTGAGGCAAAAGAGGTGTAGGGACAAGAACAGTAGAAGTCGAAGATTCAGAAGTGGAAGGCAAAGGAGTTTGAGGCAAAGCTGGTAGCAAAGCTGGCGACCCTAGAGTGGGTTGCACAGTAGAAGGGAGAACCATCTGGGGAACAACGGGTGGCTGAACAACAGCAGGAGGTTGAACAACAAAGGGTGGAACAACCGGGGGCAATGGAGGCGCAGTAGCACCCTGCACATATGGAGGTGGCAAACTCAGTAAATGAGAGATCAAAGGATCTTTTTCAAGGTCTTCAATCACTTTTGGAGGAGAAGACGGCAAGGCCGGATAACATTTATCTATGGCCATGCAACGTTGTCTATCTAAAACTTCATTCGAACGCTCTTCTCCATCTTCCTTAAACTGCCTAGCAGCTTGTAGTACTGACATATTCTTATCTTTCCTATCTCTTTTTTCTTGCTTAATTTCTCGCTGTTTGGCTTCCTTTCGCCAAAAGCGGAAAGAGTCAAACATTGCCGGCCGGGCTTTCTTCTTAAATAGCGCAACTTCCAGATTATCTAAAATATTTAATTCGAAACTACCATGTTGGGGCCATCGTAAAACACCATCTTTCCTTGTGTAGCGGACCCACACTTCATTATAAGTAATAGGACCCACTCCGTGTTTCGAATAAAGCTTATAAATTGGAGTTCCAACCGGAGGTATCGGACACGAATCCTCTAGTCGGGAATCCCTGTTGCAACCACAACTAAACCTTTTCCTAATTTTGCTAAGACCAGGCATCTTATAGCTCACTAATCTAGCTTCAAACTTCAAGGGGTTATTAACTATAGATACACCCGCAAATATACGAGCCCCTCGGCTTCGATTGCTGCAGTAACCGAATCAAACCAAACCAAGAACCAAAACAAAGTCGTGGGAGCGACCCACTTATACTTAACCAAAATATCTGTCACGCCACCAGAAGACCGTCTATCGTCTCGCTCTACAAAGAATCAATCGAGGGTCCAAGACAGGGCAACAGTCAGGGCAGCAGTCCTTCGTAGCCGTCGGAAAGCGGGAAGCCTTGCAGCATAAAACCTTTGGTCCACGTCGACATACAGGGGTTGATGAAGTGGCGGCCTTCCTCCAGAATTTTCTCACGTGGCTCCTCACGATCCTCAGACTTGGACCAGTACCGCTTGATGTCGCCCCGCGTTGGGCGCCAACTGAAGAACCGGGTTTTCTTAGAACCCAGCGGTGCCAGGGACACACCCGAAGTCTTCGAGTTCACCTGTCTTGGCAAACAGAGACACGGAATACTTCTAGGTGACGTCAGAGATCAAATTTATTAGCTGCAGCTAGTAACAGTAAACCAAGCAATACAACACGGTGTACAACTCAGGAAACTGCTTGATTTTTGTAGAGCAAGACATCACCTTATATTCCCAATTTCAAGTCATTACGAATGCACACCCACTGCGGAAAATTCTGACGAATCAAGTACATTTTACACACATTATTACATTCCAAGAAGCTCACTTTACATCGTACCAACCCCCAAGTTAATTATTAGGACTGTCCCAAATTCGTTTACCAAAAGCCGGACAAACTCATAATTGAAAGCACTACCCATGTAATGAAAAGACATAAAAAAAAGGAGCAATTCAGATGTTGAGTAGGATAAGATATGTGCAAGAAACTAAAAGTTAACTATATCCTGAACATTGATTGCCAATTTGAGACAACGATCAGCTAGAGAAATTGGCTTCATGAAAGGGTCAGTTTCAGGTGACAGGGTCAGCATCTTGCAGTTCACTCACAAGTCGAAAAGACCATGTTAATATGTACATGAACAACGAAACCCATGCAACTTTGTTCGTTCGTTTACTTCCACGGCCTACGTGAGGGCAACACAAAATGGCGTCTCGAACAACGCAAACAAAATGGAGTCCGGTCCCGAAAACCACGGAACCTCAGAGGCTATTTTCATTGCAAAGACAGAATAACTGAGCTCATGAGTCATTGGAGGTGTGTGCAGGATTTTTCATTGCACTACAAAGGCAGAACAGTTACTCTGGATGACACTATTGAAAGGACCACAGAGCACAACCGTTCTGCCTCTGCAATAGAGATCGCAGTGAGGGAGAACATAAAGCAAATAAAAATTCTAGTATCCACTTCCAATGAACCCTGTGGCTCAGTTTTGAGAGACGTAGCCCAATCCACCCCATGCACGTTGATAGTAGAATGCCCATAATACCCAGTTTAAGGAGAATGGTCCAGAGGCAAAAACAGGTGAGTGACCCCCAAAGAATAACAACACAATCCTACTCTGACATTAAAATCCCCCCTGAACACACAGTTTCTTATACTAATGAACCTTTCCTACTATATGACAATGAAAACCCCATCAAAAGAATGATAATCTTCAGCACACCCATAAGCTAGTGACCCTCGAGAATTCTGACATTTGGATGATGGTTGGAACTTTTAAGTCAACACCCCATCCATTCACACTAACTTAACCCCTTGCCTGCTGGGGTTATTCCCCTGCTGTGCTGGGGGGAGTGGGGGGCGCGCACAGTGCCCCCCTCGTCATGAGGCACAGTGCTCCTGTGCTCATGACGAGCTGAGCTCGTCATGACCACACCCGTTTTTGTGGAGCGTTCAGAACAGTAGGGGAATTAGCCCAGCGTGCGAGCGTTCCACGGCTCATGACGAGCTCAGCTCGTCATGAGGCACAGTGCTCCTGTGCTCATGACGAGCTGAGCTCGTCATGACCACACCCGTTTTCGTGGAACGTTCAGAACAGTAGGGGAATTAGCCCAGCGTGCGAGCGTTCCACGGCTCATGACGAGCTCAGCTCGTCATGAGCACATGGGAGCAGTGGCTCATGACGAGCTGAGCTCGTCATAAGCATGCAAGGGGTTAAACAACATAACAATCCCATTATTGGACAGCTTGACAAGCAATCCTCAACTTACAATGAATTTGTATCAGTAATAAAAAAAACTGAATAAAAGTGTTAGGAAAATTATAATCGATTTTGACCTACAAAGTATTAATACTACTACATACATTTACCCTCACACCCAAATTCAAGTCTTTTTTCACTTTTCCCAGTTACATTGGCATAACAATCAAAAAGAAATGCGTTACTTACCTGTAACAGCAGTTATCCAGTATTGGTGTCTTTCATAGATTCACATGCCTGAATCATTCCCCGTCGTCGAGACGGGAGCCTCCGGTAATATATATATATAAGTAATGTCCTATAGACATACATAGAGAAAAATAGGCCTAAGGGCCTCACCTTAGTAGCCTATCCTTGTCCTTATGCAAAAAGGACCAAACTCTTAGAGCCAGCCAATCAGCTAGCACCTCCCTCTAGAACCTTCCCTGCTGGAGCCTCAGTCTCTCAGATTTTCGTACGCACCATGATAGGTAGGCACACAGCAGGTAGAGAGAACGTGAGTCCTTCCAGGGGAGGCGGGAGGGTTGCATGTGAATCTATGAAAGACACCAATACTGGATAACTGCTGTTACAGGTAAGTAACGCATTTCTTATCCAGTATTAGGGGTGTCTTTCATAGATTCACATGCCTGAATCAGAGTAGTTAGCAATACATTATGCACATGTCCGATGCAATGATGCCACCTAGGCAGTTAGATAATAAACTTAGAATCATGCGATTGTAAGCATTAGCATACCTCAACACAACCAAATATAAGAGATGTGCATACCAGGATGGCGGGATGTAGGAAGGCTCACCTCACTGGAATAGATGTCGAAGCACCGCCTGGCCCACTGCTGTGTCCTGCAGAAGTTCAACATCCAGGCAATAGTGTCTGGCGAACGTATGCGGTGACTTCCACGTCGCTGCTCTGCATATGTCCAGAATCGGCACTCCAGCGAACAGCGCTGCTGACGTGGACATTGCTCTTGTGGAGTGTGCATGCACCGCGGCATTCAACGGCCGGCCGGCCTTTTCATGGCAGAATGCTATCGCTGAAGAGATCCACCTTGAGATGCTCTGTTTCGTGAGAGGAAGACCAAGCCTTGGTCTACTGTAGGCCACAAAAAGTTGCGACGACTTTCTGAAGTCTTTTGTCTTGTCCAAGTAAAACTTTATACACCTTTTGAGGTCTAAGAAGTGTAACGTCCTCTCTGCTGCAGTGGTAGGGTTTGCAAAGAAGGAACGTAGAACCACCGGTTCATTAAGGTGAAAGTCCGAAGGCACTTTTGGTATGAATTTGGGATTCATCCTCAGCACCACTCTGTCCTGTTTAAATTGCAGAAATGGTTCCTGTATGGACAGGGGGTTGCAACTCGCTGACTCTCCTGGCAGATGTTAGAGCGAGCAGAAGAGCTACCTTCCATGAGATGTACTTGATGGGTGCTCGATGAATGGGCTCAAAAGGATGGCGCATAAGCTGGGCGAGCACCAAGTTTAGATGCCAAGTGGGCGGAATCCTTCGAGGTCTTGGGTACGATCTGTACAAGCCTTTGAGGAACTGTTTAATCAGTCTGCTGGACCAAAGCGAAGGAGCCTTTGAGGATCTGGTGTAGCGTGAAATTGAAGCCAGATGAACCTTTATAGAGGCATGCGCCAGACCTGACTCTGCCAAGTGGAGAAGGTATGGTAATATCTGCACAGGGGTAATCTGGAGAGGTGACAACTGGTGTTCCACGCACCATAGGCAAAACCGTTTCCACTTGAGGGAGTACGTCCTGTTGGTACTGTCCGCTCGCGCTTTTGCTAGGACCTCCCTACATTTTTGTGGGATGTCTAGATGACAGAATTATCTGTGCTCAGGAGCCAGGCTGATAATCTGAGCGATGGTAGGTTCGGGTGTTGGATCTGTCCGTTGGACATAGTCAGCAGGTTTGGGTGCTGGTTCAGACGAATCGGAGGTCTGATGGAGAGGCGATGAAGGTCCGAGAACCAGTGCTGCCTCGGCCAGAACGGGGCAATTAGGATCAGGGTACAAGGCTCCGCTTTCATCTTCCTGAGGACTCTGGGAATCATCGGGAAGGGGGGAAAAGCGTACGCAAAGACGGCGAACCAACTGATGGAAAGGGCATTTCCGAGTGACCTTGGCTGGGGACGCCAACTTGCGTAGTGTGGGCATTTGGCGTTCTCCCTGGTGGCAAAGAGGTAGATCCGCGGGATTCCCCATTCTGAGAACACTTGATCCAGAATACCTTGGTTGAGCTCCCATTCGTGAGTGAGAGACGTCCGCCTGCTGAGCGCGTCTGCGATGGTATTGTCCTTGCCCGGGACATATTCCGCTTTGAGCGTGATCCCTTGGAGCACTAGCCAGTTCCAGATTTCTTGCGATTCGTGCGATAGAGTAAGCGAACGCGTCCCTCCCTGCTTGTTCAGGTAGTGCATCGTCGTGGTGTTGTCCGTCCTGACGAGCACCTGGGATTTCTGGATGCGCGGTAAAAAGGCCTTCAGTGCCAGGAAGACCGCTCGCAGTTCTAGAAAGTTTATGTGGCATTTCTTCTCCTGTTCCGTCCATTTGCCGCTGACCTGGAGGTCCTGGAGGACCGCTCCCCAACCTTCCAGGGAGGCATCCGTGGTGATCACCAAAGGCGCCGCCGGAAGGAGGAAGGGTAGGCCTATCGACAGATTCCTGTGGTTCATCCACCATTGCAGGGTCTTGGCAATTTGAGGTGTGATTCTCACTATGTCGTTGAACAAGCCCGTACTTTGAGTCCATTGGTATGCTAGGGCTTCTTGCAATGGGCGCATCCTGAGGCGGCAGTGCGGGATGAGGAGGATACAGGACGACATCATGCCCAGCAGAGATTTGAAAGTCCGAACTCTTATGGTCTTTCTCGTAGCCACAGCCGTGGCCAGAGATACGATCTTGTGTTTCCTCTCCTGTGAAGGAAATGCTTTTACGCATTACGTGTTCAATGTTGCCCCCAGGAAGGAGATGCTTCTGGTTGGGGTCATACAGGATTTGTCGAGATTGAGAGTTAGTCCCAGGTGCAGAAAGAGATTGGTGCAGGCGTTGGAGGATGAGGTCGCGCCTGCCGCTGAGGGAGCTTTCACCAGCCAGTCGTCTAGATAAGGGAAGACCTGGTGACCCATTTGACGTAGGAAGGCTGCCACCGGGGAAAGGCACTTCGTGAAGATCCGTGGCGCGGATTTGAGGCCGAACGGCAGCACTTTGAATTGGTAGTGGCGTCCTGCCACCTCGAATCTTAGGAATTTTCTGTGCCCCTTGAGTATTGGGATGTGGTAGTAGGCATCCTGGAGATCTAGGGATGTCATGAAATCTCCTCTTTCTAGAATGCCTAGTATTTCTTGGATCGTCACCATCCTGAACGACTGAGTCTTCATGAAGGAGTTGAGGGCTCTGAGATCCAGTATTGGTCTCCACTTTTTCCCCTTTTTGCGGATGAGAAAGAAGCGGGAATAGAATCCCTGTCCTCTTTGAGATGATGGTACCATCTCGATCGCTCCTTTGTGCAACATAGCAGATATTTCCAGGAGCAAGGGCCACAGATGTTTGTGCGGCCGTTTGCGTGGCGGCGTTGGAGGTGGGATGGTGATGAATTCCAGGGAATGGCCGAATCTTATTAGTTGTAGCACCCAACGGTCTGTGGTTATGAGATGCCAATTGTGTAGGAAATGGGTCAACTTTCCTCCAATTTTGAATGAGGTAGATTGTGGTGGGACTGGCTGGAGTAATTGGTCACTGGCGTCCGCCAGCGCCCCTCCTCTGGTTCTTTCCACGGAAGTTCGATCTTCCGTACGAAGTATGGCGACTCTGCTGTTGTTTCTGCGGATACTGTGATTTATTTTGGTAGGTATATGAGGATCTACTCTGGAAGGATCCCCTGTAGGAGGGTTGACCTCTTGATCTGTTGCCCCGAAAGGACTGGTTTCTCGCCTGCAGCGTACCCAGTGCTCTAGCCGTGTCGGTGTCTTTTTTGATGTTCTGGAGCGCTTCATCAATTGTGGTCCAAAAAAGATGTTGGCCGTCGAAGGGCATGTCTAGCACTTTTGTTTGAACTTCTTGTCTAAATGAAGTAGCCTTAAGCCAGCCCTGGCGCCGCAGGACCGCTGCCCCAGCTAATTGGCGAAAGCCGGTCATGGCCCCATCAATGGCACAGTCAATGATTTCCGCTGCCGAGGCTTGTCCTTCTGAGAGCAGTGCCTTGACCTCTTCTTGCATCGTATCTGGCAGCTCCGCTAGATAAGGGACTATGTCCTCCCACAGTTGGCGATTATAACGTCCCAACAGTGCTATAGAGTTGGCGACTTTGATAGTCATGGCTGACGTGGTGGTGAAACGTTTCCCGATGGTATCCAACTTTCTTCCCTCTTTGTCCGGTGGTGCTGACAAGGGAGCGGAAGGGTTGCGGGAATTCTTCTGAGCTGCCTGGGTCACTACTGAGTCAGGTTTCGGGTGCCCATTGAAACAGACTGCCGCCTTGGTGGGTGCTTTGTATTTTTTGTCTAGGCGTGGGATCACCGCCGGTATGGAGGCTGGCGTAGCCATCAGTTTCTTTCCCTGGTCCCAGAGAAATTCTATAACAGGGATTGATTTGGAGGACTTCTTCGTTTGCTCTTTAAAATCGTATAGGAAACATTCTGTTTCCGTTGTTTCCATTTCCATGTGGAAACGCTTTGCTGCCCGTTCCACTAACTTATGGAACCCCCCAATGTCCACTGGCGGAGAGTCCGACTGGCGTGGTTGGGGTGAAGCAGGGGAGGGCGCGACATACTCGTCGTCTTCGTCCTGATCCGTTTTATCCTCGGGGACTTCGCCCTCTTCCATCTCTTCAGCTTCCTCATCTGAGGATTCCACTACTTGTGGCGAGACTGCCTCATGGGAGGCCTGTGGAGGTGGTCGTGTTGTCCGTGGGGCTGCCGGTGGGGCAGATGCAGTTGGCGTTGGGCCCCTATCCTCAGCGGCCTGAGCCTCCGGGAAGCGCTGCTTATAGTCCTGGATGAGATGTTTAAGGTCATCCACGATGGACGCAGGAAGGCACACCATTGGGGTCACCTCCGTCCGTACCTCCGCCTGGAAAGTGTGTTCCTGGTAGGTAAATTCCTCCTGTTCCTCGTCAGTGCTTTGGCATTTGACGTGGAGGTCCGAGATGGACATAGCCTGAGTCGTCGCTTCCTCCTCCGATTCTTCACTCTGGAGAAAATCAGAAGGTAAGTTGCTTTGTACTTTGCTTGGTGATGTGGTTTCAGGCGTGATCAGCTTCTTCGTCAATTTGCGCGGTGGCGTCGGCGGCGGCAGCGTCCATGACGACGTTTCCACTAGCTTGGACTTCTTCCATGGTTCCTCGGTGTCCTTGGTCGTAGACGACCCTCCCGTCGACGGTTTTGTTGTCGACGGCATGTCCTCCGTCGTCGGTGTGTGAAGCGACGAGATTTTAGTCGTCGTCGATGTTTTCGATGACGACGCGGTCGTCGACGACGTCCTCGTCGACGACGCACTCGTCGACGACTCGTTTCTCGTCGACGATTCATTCGTCGTCGACGTCTTCTTCGTCGACGGTCTCGGCGACGAGTCTTGCGTCGACGGCGGGCTTCTCGTCGTCGACGTCCCTGGCCTCGTCGACGATGGGGTCCTCGTCGACGGTGTCGTCGTCGTCGACGATGGGTTCCTCGTCGACGGTGGCATTGCCGATGGCCCCGATTTTGACGTCGACGAGCTCTTCGTCGATGGGGTCGTCGTCGACGGCCCCAATTTCGTCGTCGGTGTGGTTTTAGTCGACGACTGTTTTGGCAGTATGACCGATGGGATGGGCCTACCTGCCGACGACGATGATGGAGTGGTCGTCGTCGATGCGAGGACTGACGACGCCGTCGTCGTCGACACCGTCGTCGTCGTTGTGGAGACGGCGAGTGGCGTCACAGCTCTCTTTTGCGCCGAAGATGGCGTAGGCTTGGTGGAAGAGTGCGCAGGCTTCTTGAAGGCGTGAGAGCCTGAGTCAGACACTGAGGAGGTCGTAGATTTTGCCTCTGAAGATTTCTTTAGCATCTTCATAGGAGGAGCGTCTGAAGGTCCAGGGGGGTCCCCCCTTGGCCTTTTGAGGGAGGCGTCCGAAGCCATGGAGAAGCTGCCCTCTGAGGACTCCACATTATCCCTTTGCTTAAGCCTGTCCAGCCAAATTAGAAGTCGACCTTCTCTGTCCCTTAGAGTCTTGTTAGGGAAAGAGCGACAGATTTTACAGTCCTTGGGGACATGGTCCGGGTAAAGGCAATATAAGCACAGGTCGTGCTTGTCTTCCACATGGAGCCTTTTCTTCCCACATGAAGAGCAGGCCCTGAAAAGGGCTTTCTTCTGGGATCCAGACATTTCCTTAAAAGTGGTAAGGAAAGACAGCACTTACTGCAAGAGATGTGTCTGAAGTATCTCTGATGAAGAATTTGAGAAGATAATCCTTTTCCAAAGTGATAAAAGTAGTTTTTGAAGATATCCTGAGGAGAGCTCAGGCTGGAGACTCCCTAGCACAACGTGCGGTAGAAAATCTGAGAGACTGAGGCTCCAGCAGGGAAGGTTCTAGAGGGAGGTGCTAGCTGATTGGCTGGCTCTAAGAGTTTGGTCCTTTTTGCATAAGGACAAGGATAGGCTACTAAGGTGAGGCCCTTAGGCCTATTTTTCTCTATGTATGTCTATAGGACATTACTTATATATATATATTACCGGAGGCTCCCGTCTCGACGACGGGGAATGATTCAGGCATGTGAATCTATGAAAGACACCCCTAATACTGGATAAACCTCCTTAGCTCACGATTGCATGTCAATCAGTAACCTACAGTATGAATTGAGAAAACTAACAGTTTTGTGTGTTGTACCTCCTGGGTGTGTGGATGAGTTCTACACATCAATTACAGAAACCGAATATTTTACACAAAATGGGGAATAATTGGCCAATTAAAGATTTGCGCTGAAAAGTAAATCCCAGATCATGACTTTGCACCAGTTTGCGTCACTTGTTTGACTCAACATTGGCGCAAAGCCTTGATAAATCTGTCCCTTAGAGCTTTTACTAGAAAGGAGGGTTCAATCTGGTGAGGGCACAAACAGCGATTTGACAAGGCTCTATCAACCTAACGCCTCTTAGTCAATGCAGCTGGATGTGGTGTGTGGGAAGCACAGGGTGAGTGTGCGTGCGTGCGTTTGTACATGCGTGTCTGCGTGTACACGTGTGGAAGAAGTTTCCGATACCTCTGTATCTGCTGTCACTATTTTCTGTGTGGTGGGAGGACTGCATATAATTTTATATGCATATATTTTACAGGGAAATCTTGCACTGCTACCCCCTGCGCATACCTGTTCCGTGTGTGAGATAGGGTGACCAACCGTCCGTAAATTTCACGGACTGCCCATAATTTGGGCCTCTTGTCCGTTGTCCGTAAGGGTTTCTTCCAAGGACACCTTTTGTCCGTAATTCAGACATTGGCATGAGCTGCCCCCTGCAAGCAGCCTGTAACTCTCACTGCAGGGGCCAGCTCACGCTCCTGCTGTGATCTGTGGCCTGCAGCAGCCCCTCCCTGACCTGGCACAGGCTACTATCAGGCCCAGTATCATTCTGTATGTTGGCCTAATTATCACATATAGAATGATAATGGGCCTCTCTGCCCAGTGACAACATTTTGGATCGGGTGTTTTTTTCCAGTAGGGGTGAGGGGGAATCGAAATGTCCTGATAAAATAAATAAATAAAACCCTTTCAGCATCCCCGAGGTGTTAACTATTACATGCCTGCTGGAAACAACGTACATGCTTTAATAGGGCTTCTGAACAGGTTTGCCATGAGTCCTTGAAAATGGTAGACATCTAAAGTGTGACGGACATCTCTGTATGGAGTGGGCTAGAGTATAATACGCAATGTGGCTTTGGCATGATAAGAACGCGAAATGTTGGTAAAGCAATAACGTAGAAGGGGCCAAGGTCTCTCCAAAAAAAGAACAGACTGTGTGTCAAAGGATCCGTGCAAAGGCACTGTCACAGGGGACTCTGCAAAGTGGGAGAGGCAAGGCGGGTGTCCTTGGAAGTCTTGCTTTTAGGGCTACAATGTTAAAAGCATGAGGTAGGTGAATGGACGCTGTACATGTTTCAAGGCCCTCTCTGGCAAATACGTTGAACCAAAGAGAAATTAACTGCTTTATTCAGTACATTATATAAAGTGTCCCTTAAAGTGTCACAAATAATGTATTTAAAAGTCACACACAAGCAAGCTGCAGAAATGGAAATGTTACTCATAACGAAACTGAAAACTTGGCAGATATGTGAGTAAAACACTTAAAAACAAGCTAAAATAAGGGTGTTAGCTTTTTGTTTAGTGTTTTTTTTCATTGACTGTCGAGTTTCTTCATGAAAGTGTCTTTGGGGGGACATGTGAATGGTGCAAGAATGGAATAATGAGCTAGGATAGAGAGATGAACAAGTTTATTGGTGGGTGAATAGATGAATGCAAGAGGAGATGAGGTACGTCGGTGAGCGTACAGATGAATGACATGGTGGCTGAGTCAATGGATGAGTGAGTGCATGTATGAATGAATGCTACTTGGATAGATTAGTGAATGAATAGTAGAATACATGGATCAAGGAATAACTGTGTGCATGCGGTGATTACTGAGAGCATGAACAGATCGCTGGATGAATAGATTAAGAGATTGTATTGATGGACAAATGAGTGTTAAAGCAGATGAGAGAATGGACAAGTTAAGTAAGTGCCTGAGCTAAGCTCTGCACTTCAGACACAATCTGCACAAAGTTGAGTTCAGCGTCAGTGAGGCTGGTTCAGGCTCGACGCGGGGGCCTCTCACACATCCTACTGCCCTTCCATTTCTGGTGCTGGGTGTAATTTCTGATATTTATATGTTTCCCTCGTCTTCATTGCTTGATTTTGCTCCTCGTGAGAAAGTGTCACTCATAGTCATTGAATGTCACTCATAATTACACTGAAATTATGAAAATGTCACAAGTAAGCAATCTGAAACCTTGGCAGCTATGGGAATGTAAGATCTGAGAAGTCTTCAGCTGTGATCTTTTTCTTCACTTTTTTTTTTATATGCAAACGCAGGTGTGTTTCACTCGCATACACAACAGATTCAGTGAGTGCAAGGTTCTCTCAACCTAAAATAATCTTATTTTGACTTGTGCTTGTGTTGGTTGTCTATTTACTTATGCACTATTGTGGGACTTCCTCTGATGTGTATGCAAAACACACCCTTTGTCCGGAATTTTTGTCCTGAATTCTGACCTTCTGTCCTGAATTTTTGTCCTGAATTTTGACCCTTTGTCCTGAATTTTTGCACTCACTGTCCTGAATTTGCACCCATGCCAGTTGGTCACCCTAGTGTGAGAAGCTTGCCCTGCTACCCCCTTTGTTACACCTGCTGCCTCCTATCCAGCCCGTGGTATGTGTGAGGGAAGCCTGCAGCACTGTTCGCCGTACGTACCTGTTCCCAATCACTTCCAATGTGTGCAGCTCCCAAAGCCCGCCCCTTTCACACTTGAACACAGATACAAAGCGAGCTGCCTCCAGGCGCTATGCCTACGCCTGGTCGAGCCGCTCGAGCCATCCTCTGCCTCAGTAACCCAGTGCCCTTCGCGCTTGATTTTCTGCTCCTACAAAACGCTGTGAAGGGTATGGTTTAAAATAAATGTTCTCCCGTCACGCCTCGGAGCCCGCAGCCTGGCTCCCCCCAGGAGGGTTCCGGCCGCCAGGCCCAGCTCCAGAGGCCTGGAGTGGAGTGATGGGAAGAACCAGGTGCACACGGGCAGTGAGCTGTGGAGAACGGCTGCCCCCTGGCGGAGGACGTGCGTCCTGCAGACAATAAAAGCTGCTTCGAGCACTTCACTTTTCAAGATAGACGCGCGTTAAGGGATAGTCAGTAATGAACAGGCTGACATTGACACGTGGTTTAAAAAAAATTTGCTTTAATAATGTGTGCTTTTTGCCTGTTTTCCCTGGACTGAATAATTCGTATCCAAAAAGCTCCAATCCCACTCAGACCCCTCTAAGACCCTAAGATCCACCAGACTATCCAAAGGGGACGGGAGCAAGCGACAAAGGAGCTCGAGGTGGGGAGATATTAAAAAACAAGCATTTACAATGCAATGGTCTATTATTATAGGTAGAGCTATTGGTATTGCTCATTATTTTTTTATCTTGTTTGTATCCCTAAATAAATGGCATTGTCATTTCTATGGGCATTAGCTTTTTTTTTGCATATGCGATACCTATTGCATTAGCAGAGAGAGAGTGAGGTAGTGAGATAGAGAGAGAGTGAGGTTTTGAAATAATAGAGAGTGAGGTATTGAAATAGAGAGAGAGTGAGGTAGAAAGAGAGTGAGGTAGTGAGATAGAGAGAGTGAGGTAGTGAAAGAGTGAGGTAGTGAGGGAGAGGGATGTTGTGAGGTAGTGAGATATAAGCATAGAGTAATGTTGTGATGTAGTGAGATAGAGAGAGAGGTAGTGAAAGAGAGAGTGAAAGTGAGTTAGTGAAATAGAAAGTGAGGTAGTGAGAGAGTGATTGAGGTAGTGAGTTAGAGAGAGAGGGAAGTTGTGAGCTTGTGAGCTAGAGAGTGAGGTAGTGAGAGAGTGAGGTAGTGATGTTTTGAGAGAGAGAAGTTGTGAGATAGTGAGGTAGTGAGATAGATAGAGTGGAGTAGTGAGCTAGAGAGAGTTATGTAGTGAGAGAGAGAGAGAGTGAGGTAGATAGAGAGTGAGGTAGTGAGAGACAGAGAGAGTGGGGTAGTGAAAGAGTGAGGTAGTGAGGGAGACACAATAAGACAGTCTACTGTTCCTCCTGCATTATCCGAGGATAAGGTTTTGGTGACTAAGAAACCTTTCATACACAATTTTAAATAAAGTGGGGTTACATCAAATAAATACCACTGGTTTAAAAAAAAAAGTATATAGATTTTTTACGCAAACTTAAAAAAGATTAAATAAACTAAGGTTTGCATAATTGACCTGCCAATTAAAAAAGTAGTACAATGCTTCTATTCCGACACTTTCCCAGGATTGCGAAGTGGAGCAACAGTGGGTATTACAGGAAAAGAGCTACCAGATTACATGCTTTTTCAGTAAAAGCTGAGATATGATATCCTAGTGAGCGTGTGTCCTCAATCTCTGGGGCTTAATACCTTTACTTCAGCTAGTCCACAGCAGTCCACATGCTGTTTGCAAGCCATGCGGACCGATTGGTAACAACTGCGGTTAGCACAAATGGCTGATGCATTAAATGAGTGCATTTGGCAGGTGGGCTGACAGAGACTAAGATGCCTGCTTTGCGACAGAGCTCCCACTCATAGTCCCATATCCCTGCCCGCCCTGGTGATCCAGGTGCATGGAGACCTGTGAGGGAAAGAAGCCCTGAACCACAAATCCACCTTCCAAGAATGGAAAGAAAGGTACTGAGGTAACTGAGGCGCCGTCCTACAGCCCTACACCAGACCACTATCATTTCAATAGCTGTGTCACCAGGGGTGGCAGCCACGGACATTAAACAATCCATCTACGCAAATGTGAATTTACATTTAATTCTGGATGAGCCCACCGCACTTTTATATAAGGTAGAGGGTTGTTTCTGTCACTGCATCTGCGAGTAGCCCCCCACCCGTCCGACATGTATTTTGCTGTTTCTGTAGGCTTACTAAAACAGCTCGCCAGCCCCCGGCTATGGCGGGTCGGTGGGCCACTTCCTCGTTCGAGACACGGACGGGGGGGGGAAAGGAGACACGGACAGCATTGAGGGGGTCTCTCTAAGCATGGCCCATAGGTGAGCCCGAGCAGTGACTCTACATTGTAGGCTTACTAAAACAGCTCGCCAGCCCCCGGCTATGGCGGGTCGCTTCCTCGCTCTCTGGTACTTTCCCAGCGCCTGGCAGCCTCGGGCTGCTGCAGGCACAGCAAGCTAAAAATCTGTGCTAAGCATAGTGTGCCGTCCGACATGTATTTTGCTATTTCTGTTATTGCATCCAGAGGGTGGGTGGGGGAGGTGGTGAATCTCTCAAACGTCCGTGGGCAACTTAATTAAGGGTGTGGCTTAAAAACACAAACGCTAAAAATCTGTGCTAAGCATAGTGTGCCGTCCGACATGTATTTTGCTGTTTCTGTCACTGCATCTGCGAGTAGCCCCCCACCCGTCCGACATGTATTTTGCTGTTTCTGTCACTGCATCTGCGAGTAGCCCCCCACCCGTCCGACATGTATTTTGCTGTTTCTGTAGGCTTACTAAAGCAGCTCGTCAGCCCCCGGCTATGGCGGGTCGGTGGGCCGCTTCCTCGTTCGAGACACGGACGGGAGGGGGCGGAAAAGGAGACAGCGGGAGGGAGGGTGGGGGGAAAAAGGAGACACGGACAGCGTTGAGGGGGTCTCTCTAAGCATGGCCCATAGGTGAGCCTGAGCAGTGACTCTACATTGTAGGCTTACTAAAACAGCTCGCCAGCCCCCGGCTATGGCGGGTCGCTTCCTCGCTCTCGGGCACCTTCCCAGCGCCTGGCAGCCTCGGGCTGCTGCAGGCACAGCACACTGCCGCACCCGCATGCAAGATAACTCAAGCAAGCAAGTTAATGGGTACCCCTGCCCCCCAACACCCACTCACACTCACCGCTGGGATCCAGCAACGGATGCAGCCGCAGCAGGGCCTCCTGCCAGTGACGACACTCCGAACTCGGCCCAGGGAACAGCGCACACGGCAGGCTCCACCCAAAGCCGCACGCTCCGCGCTGCAAACGAGTGAAGAGCCGAGAGTGCCCAGGCAGGGGAGGGCTTGTCACAGGGCAGTAAGAGGGCAGAAGTAAGGGCGGCATAACCGGGTGTCTGTGGATTGCAGAGGAAGGGCTAAATGAAAGATCGATCCTCACTGCAGACAACAACAAAAATGGCGGCCTCAAGGTTCCGATTTTTTTCGGATTCGGGGGCGTGGTTTTGCTGATTTGAGTGACAGACAGCGTCACTGTCTAAAGAACAGCAAAATTTACGCCCCCGAATCCGAAAAAGACGGGGCTTGTTTGGAGTGACGCATCTCTCCTCCAATGGCTGGCCTCCTTTTAGGAAGCCAGCCAATGAAGGAGAGACAGGGCAGGGAGGCGGGACCTTCTGCGCTACTAAGAGTCATTAAATCTCCGGCCTAAGACTGCGCAAGCGCAGCCTTTTAGGCCTTCGACCTAAAAAAGGGAAAAAGGCAAGGGAGGATTCAGGGAAGCCACGGATGAGTTGTGGGGTGGAGGAGGGCGGAACATGGTCGCCGAAAGGAGCGAGTATTCGGGGGCGTAGGGGAGGAAGTAGGGAGACAGCACACGAGGAAGAGCAGGATCCCCCTACATTGTCATCAAGTGCACTGTGACGTCTCCTCCCCTAACGTGGGAGGAAGCACTCAATACAAGATCTGCCCTTTAAAGTGTGCACACGTCAGTGTCCCGTGGGGTGATGTAGGGCCAGGGACGGGTCATTAGGGGCACCTACAAGCTGCTGTCACTCAACCAGTGCATCATGGGAGCCAGTGCACACCAGAGTGCCAAGCACGGGCCACCCTCGAACTGTTCCAGCAAGGGCTTGTCTGACCCTCCACTGCAACACTGGTGTCGACGGACACTCACAGCCTGCAGGCGCACAGTTCCCACCGCACCTTCATAATCGTCATTCTGCAGCTCTTAAATAGTGCAAATCGACGTCTAGGTTATTTGGAAGCTAGGTGACGAGGAACCGAATAGGCAAACATTATGGAGAGGAGTAAAAGAATCAGCCCATGGCAGAGCTCACTTCAGAGAAATGCTGCCCACTGGTGGTATTTTAGGTGTTGTGCGTGACTAGGGTTTTTCAGAGAGTCTTGGTCCTGTTTATGTCTAAGCCTACCAGACAGGGCAGCTGTCTGGCTACTAAAGACTTCTCGGGGACATACTGAAAGTTGATCTAAAGAATGCATTGCTTGCCATTGGCTTTGAGGTTTCCCTTTCTTTGCTTTATTTGTTTTAGGCTGTCCAGTGTGTCTTTGTCCCTCTCTTGGAGGGAGCATACCCTGTTTACTGTATTCTACCACAAGTGCTCACTTTCTGTACACAGGTTTTTAGGTCTCGTGACCTATCGATGCGCGCATGCGCATCGAGCGGAGCGAGAATTCAAGCGGCGAAAACATCATGAAACCACCAGCTTTTTGCTGGTGTTTTCATGGTGTTTTCTTGCAGTGCATGTGAACCACGTGAGCAACATGCACGCGCATTCACGGCCAGGGCTTCTCCTCCCCTAATTATTCATGGCCGGCCGCAGGCCGGCCGTACTTTCACTTTCCCGCTTCTCCTCCCCTAATCATTCATTCCCGGCCGCTCACAGCACATCAAAGGGCTTCGCCCAGCGTGCGCTCTGCATTCTCTCCCCAGCCAGCTTCCCCCATCCCTCGCACCCCCTCCTCCTTCAGGCCCCCACCATTTGCTTCCATAGCTTGCAAAGACCTCACAGAGAGCCTTTGACGGTATTGTCCTTGCTGTTTGCAAACATCGCATGTCTGTTTTCTGCCTCAGCAGTCGGTAAGCCAGCTGGCAGCTCGGTGTCACGTCTGCTTCAGCTCACCCAGTTTTCTCTTTCTTCACCATCACTCTCCCACCACCTTTGCCTCTGCCAAAGTTGATTCTTTTTAAATTGCGCTAGTACAGCACATGAAAAACAATAATTTTTTTAATCTATAAAATTGCGCTCGTACTTCTGTTTGCTGAACCCCCAGGTGAGCAGTTCTGCTCCCCGCTGCCTGCTTAACAATACTCCCCGTCAGTACTGCGAGGCATTTTCCTTGGGAAACAGAAACCCGT
This sequence comes from Lissotriton helveticus, assembly GCF_964261635.1. Taxonomy (NCBI): domain Eukaryota; kingdom Metazoa; phylum Chordata; class Amphibia; order Caudata; family Salamandridae; genus Lissotriton; species Lissotriton helveticus. The sequence goes on from NC_136073.1 coordinate 19,851,673, forward strand.
CCAGCTTATCCCTGACACGCCGAGATGAGCAGTTGCACCACGTAAAAATGCTGAAAACCACATTCTCAGCTTTTTTCCAGGTGCAGAATATTAACAGTGACCCCCGAGCCCTTTCCGAGGCATTTTATTCATTAGCTGCAGAGAAGGGTGAAAAGTTAACATGCTTCCCCTCCTGCTTCATTTCACAGAAATGCCTCCTCGCTTAGCATTTTTTTTATTAATACATTTGGCCGTCCTGAATAATGGGGGGACGGCGCCCCATCAGTGGCTGCCCCATCCACAGGCATCTCCGGGAACAGCAGAAACAGGAGTAAAATGGAGCGAGTGTGCTGCAGCTGTGAGGCGAAACCTGGCCATTTTACAAGGCATATTAAGGAAACTGTGCCAAGGTGGGAGCACACGTGTCTTGGTAAAAGTTTGCAGGCTTCTAAAGTGTAGACAAATTACATATTTTTTTTGTTGTTTTTTACTGTTATTGATTTCGGTTTTAAGAAAATCTGAGCATTTGTTTGTCTAGTAATTTTACGCCATCTTAATCTCCATTTCCTAGAGACAGTTTTGTGTTTTTAATACCAGAGTTTAAAAAAAAAATCTATTTCACTTTATAGTGCTAACATAGCATATTGACTGCTTCGGTGTGCATTGCATTTATGAAGTGCGCAACAACAAACTGGTATTTGACAGAGAGTTGTTTCCAGCCAACTGACATGTACTCGGTTTACCGACATCGTAAAAAGGGCCACCAGGTCCTACGAATCTGAATTTGTGCCCTTCAAGTTGCACCCGGGTCTTGGCAGTAGACGCTCAACCCACTGAGCCATTTAGTTTATGCTGAAAGGTAAAGAAAAAAATGCCAGAAAGCAAAGAAGCCACGACTTTGTCCCGATGATCTTAGGACATATAAAATGCTCTCATGAAAAAACGACAAAACAAAAAGAAATAACCCGTTATATAGGTATTTTGGGTTGAGAGCGGACATTTTCCCACCCCTAGTTGACCGACTCTTTTCATTTAATAAACAATTCTTCAAAAATTTTGACAAATATTGTTTTTCAATGTTCTCTTTCACAGAGTTTATTTTAATGCAGGCCAGTTTTAAAACATGGAGTTATTTAAAAGTATGGCTCTCTGCCAAATCCCCAAAAGTAATGCAGGAACAAAGCAAGGAATGGGGGAAAAATACGTGTCCATTTCCCACTCCACACACACTATCCACTAAATTGGAGGGAAGTGGCGACATCGGTTTGGCCTCCTCCTTATTTAAAAAACAAGCATTGGCATAGCCAATAGGTCTCGCTTGTGGGACCTTATAAGTATTTTGTTTTGCAGCACAATATCCTTGTAACTAAATACTTATAAGGTCCCACAAGCGAGACCTATTGGCTATGCCAATGCTTGTTAAATGTTGTTATTATCTTGACACATTTGCCACACATTCAAAGACAGAAGCCAAAAGGCCAGGCTCTGTTTTCTGATGGAATTTGTTTACTTTACTTTGTCTGACTCAGCGGTGGCCGGCACAGGTAAACGCGGCGGGGACGGGGCAGGTGGGGTGGTGGGAGTTGACAGACGATGGAATGTCTATAAATAAATAAATAATACCTATCTTGACGTCTATCGGCGTCCCACCTGCTACGCCCTGACCCTCTCACCATGCCTACCTGAGTCGCTAGCCGCTGCTCTGACTACAAAGTGAGAGGATTTATCTGACAATATGGGAGTGTGAAAGGAAAGCCTTTTTTACTAGCACACAACAAAACTTAAATGTCTCTAAATGAACTGAGCAAATATTTCAGAATATCTCAGAATAAGGAAAGCACAAATGAAGCACATTTTTCTGTATTTCTGAAGTGTGCTGGAAACAAATATTTTAAAACAATCAAAACAAAGCACTCTACTGCACTCAACACCACTCTACTCCAGTCTATTCCACTCCACTCTACGGCACTCTACTCCACTTCACTTCACTTCAAGCTGCTCTACTCCACTCCACCCTATGACACATTACTCTACTCTGCTCCAGTCTATGACACTCTACAACACTCTACTTCACTCTATGTCACTCCACTCTACGCCATTCTACTCCACTGTACACCACTCTACTCCAGTCTATGACACTCCACTCTACGGCACTCAACTCCACTCTGAGCTGCTCTACTGCACTCAACACCACTCTACTCCAGTCTATTCCACTCCACTCTACGGCACTCCACTTCACTTCACTCTAAGCTGCTCTACTCCACTCCACCCTATGACACATTACTCTACTCTGCTCCAGTCTATGACACTCTACAACACTCTACTCCACTCTATGTCACTCCACTCTACGCCATTCTACTCCACTGTACACCACTCTACTCCAGTCTATGCCACTCCACTCTACGGCTCTCAACTCCACTCTGAGCTGCTCTACTGCACTCAACACCACTCTACTCCAGTCTATTCCACACCACTCTACGGCACTCCACCTCACTTCACTCTAAGCTGCTCTACTCCACTCCACCCTATGACACATTACTCTACTCTACTCCAGTCTATGCCACCGCACTCTACGGCTCTCAACTCCACTCTGAGCAGCTCTACTACACTCAACACCACTCTACTCTAATCACTTCCACTCCACTCTATGGCACTCTACTCCACTCTAAGCTACTCTACTCCACTCCACTCTCTGACACATTACTCTACTCTGCTCCACTCTATGGTACTGCACAACACTCTACTCAAATCTATGGCACTCCACTCTACGCCAATCTACTCCACTGTGCACCACTCTACTCCAGTCTATGCCACTCCACTCTACAGCACTCTGCTCCAGGTGACCGTTGTCGACTTGATCTTAATTTTTGGGACAGTGCAAAATTCTATTGTCCTTTGACTATGAAAGTGCCTTCCCAGTGTGTTCTTGCGGTTTGAGCGTCTGCCATTTATTGCAGTATTATCCTTCTACCTGTGTTTGGTACTCTTTTGTAACATGCACACGTCACTTTTCTCTTGTAACATACTGGTTGCTACCTCTTACATTTTGTTTTATTTAGACACTTGCACAAGTGCCACCATTGCCTACGTAACGTTTGTTCTTCTATTCTTGAGTGTCTGCCATTTATTGCAGTATTATACCTCTACTTGTACTTTGTACGCCTTTGTAACTTGCACACATGCCACTTTTTCCTCCTGTATTGTACCGTTTGCTACCTCTTGTATTTTGTTTGCTCATAATTGTCACTTTTGCCTCATGTAACTTAACGTTTGCTTTTGTGTAATCTGTTCTCATGTAATTTTCTCCTCATGTATCATTACTGTTCCTATTGTGAAGCGCTCTGACACCTTCGGGTAAAGTCTGCGCTATATAAAAACGCATAAAATAAATGAATAAATAAAGTGAGTCACTATGGCCTAGTGGTTAAGGTCTCTTACTCTTACTCCAAAGGTTATGTGTTCAAATCCTGGAGTTTCAATGATTGTGGTTTCTGTGGTAAAATTATCACTGTTTGTTCTTTCTGTAAATTGAGTTGTGCATGCAGCGTAGGTTTCCCCTGCCCGCACAGTCGACCGATGCAAGTCTTGACAAACCGGTTACAAGTTTAAGAAATTGGGGGCCAATTCCTCTTCACGTTTGGGCACTGCCATAAAACTGGGCCAAAGCAGAGTTGTGATGGTGTGTTACAAGGTATGAGCTCAGAACCTTACTTTACAGGATACCTTATGAAGAAACAGTGGAGCCATTTCCAATTATGTTTAAGGGCAAATCTTGCACCCGTCTTCCTAGTTTCCCCTCAGAATCAAGTGGTTTTTTAACTGATATCAGTTCAGGTGTCTAGGTCATGATCTTAACATCTACAAATGGCTGTGGGAAAAAATAAACTTGGTAAATACACTGCAAACGTGTATTCTTTAGAAGTCATCCCCTGTAAGCAGTTGGGGATTATTAGGGAGGAGCAGGGTGAAGGGAATAAGAATAACATGCATTTCGCTATTAAAAAAAGACGGCTGCAACGCACTGAGTTGTGTTGGCCATAGGTTACCTTAAGCATACATACCCTGTGCAGTTTGGGAGGGATGTACAACATTACAACGCATGCTTTTACATCGCATGCTTTTACAACGCGAGTTTTACAACGCATACCATTACAACGCATAATGCTTTTAGGCGCTGGATAGTGAATTGTTTTAATTTACTATTCCAACTCCAGTCCCCGTGGAAAGTAGGGAAGGTGCTGGATAGTACATTAAACACATTCCCTATCCTAGAGCGCCCTCCTTCGCAATGCGTTGTAATGGTTTGCGCTGTAAAAGTTGCGTCGTAAAGGCACTGCCTGGTAAAAGTTGCGTTGTAAGTGATGTTTCCCGTTTGGGAGGCCTGGGGGGTTGTTGAGGGCATTATTCATGGGTGGACAGTTCCCGTATTAATGGCTCCTTGGGCACCAAAGGCTTGGGTCCGATATCTCATACTGAACAGTGAATGTGTGTTTATTGCCATATTATCTCAGCTGCCATTGATGTTATGGGTTGCCCCGTTTCAACGGCAGATGCCAGTGGCTCATCTTAGAACGTAGTAACAGGGAATTGATGTAGCCAGCATGCAGCTAAATTGGTGTTCCTCTCCTTAGGTACGTGCCAACTGTTGGAAGCCAGTCACTTGGGCCAGCTGGAGGACAGGTACATCACGGGTTCGTTCAGGTTGGTTGAAACTTTGCCGTATTTGAATTTAGGAATTGAGGGCCAGATGTAGGTGTCAAAATACCAGTTGGAATCGGCCAAAAATACCGATTTTCAGCCGTTTCCGACCGGTATTTTGACATTGGTATGTAGGGGCACTGAAAACATACAGATTCTGTAATTTTACTAAAATTACAGAATCAGTAAATTTTACCGATTCGGTAAAATTACCAGACGGAAAAATTACCGTATCTGTATTTTCCTATGTAGGTAGCACTTCTAACAGTGCTACAGGGCCTTTAGAATTCGTTATTTACCATGCAATACAATTGCATGGTAAATTACGAATTCCTGTGTACATGCACATCTGTGCATGTACACCTGTGCCATGTGGCACACAGACATGCCCTAAGGGCATGTCTGTGTGCCACATGGCGCACAAGCCAGTTACAGGGGTGCAACAGGGTGTCAAAGTGACACCCTGTCCCCCTTTGCAATTCGGTATTTTTACCAATTCGGTAAATACCGATTCGGTATTTGCTATTGAATCCTATGGGCTTCAAGGCCCATAGGATTCAATAGCAAATACCGATTCGGTAGTTACCGAATTGGTAAATACCGAATCTTACCGATTCGGTAAAAAATACCGAATTATTACCCACATCAGATTTACCGATTCTAAAATACCGAATCGGTAAAATTCGGTATTTTAGAATCGGTAAATCTAAATTACCTACATCTAGCCCTAAGCCTCTAACACATATTGGCCTATAGAAGTTCCAACTCAAACTCTTGGGGAATGGGCGTCTATTCAAGTGGTCGGAAAGCAGAGTTGGTCTCCGACGCAGTCGCATTTGCGGAGTCTGAATAGGGCAGTGCTGCCACCATTAGGAGGGACCGTTGCAGCAAATGTAACTAGGCTTTGCGGCACGCATGATGCTGCTGTACGGTCATTATGGCCAAGGTCATCCATTTTGGCTTAGCTTTGCAAAACTGGATTGCAATGCCTCCCAGGTGCTCATGCGAAGGTCGTAATAGCCCGGTTGGGGGACCCCTGGCACTGAATAAACTCGGGGTCCAGGGACATTTGGGGGACATTGAATGGAACTAGCGGGGGCATCTTGGGGATCCTAAAGTGGGCAGCCCTTGTTTGCTTTTCGCTGCCACTGACAGACTGCCTGAGATCCAGGACGGTGAAGCAGTCAAATCCTACTATTCGTATCAATTCCCGGGCCAGGTCTGGGTGCATAGTGAGGCGCCGCATGTTAGAACCCACACTCTTGGCCAGGGCCGCCACAGAGGCTGCAAGGAAGGGCCAGGTGTGCGGGTGGTGCTAAAAGGGAACTTGTGGCGAGGAATAAGCAAGACTGGCACGGGAGGTTTCTATTCGTCCATGTTCAAATACAGGGGGGCTCGCTGTTTTATGTATTCCTAGGACAAAGACTGACCACAACAGCGGGCGAGACCAAGTTATATTGCAAACTGCACAGGGATGCATTTTGAGGTCTCAGTAGCAATGTTGAATCTTCCCTCACATGCAGACCATGGAGCATGGGGGGTCCCCTGCTAATTCATGATGAAGGGGCGCCGCTTACCAAAGGTCAGTTTCACAGGATGCTGGGTTTAGCATTCGAGGCAGCTGTTTTGAATCCAGCAATACTTGGTACACATTCTGTTAGGATAGGGGCCACCACTGAGCCATGGCAGGAGGCCTGGCGGGGCGTGCAGTCCAGAGGATTGGTCGTTGGTCTTTCTGATTGTTACAAGCGCTACACATGCTTCTGATGCTGCCAAGTTTAATGACGATGTTTGGTTTTGGTTTCTCACAGTTTTCATGTCCTGTGCCGCAGGAGAGAAGCTCGCCAACGTTGGCGGATCGCTGGATTATCACCCAGTCCAGGTACCCGCCTGGTGGCCAGGTGAGGCAGAACTATGGATAGTGGTCATTCATAGTTGAACAGATGGAAGCAATATTTGTTCACAGGCAAGAATGCAGCGAGGACCCTTCGGGCTGGTTGCAATGTTTCTTTGTAGGGGAAAGGACGTTGCGCCTGGGGCAATGAAGAGGGTGTTGGAGGATCTGCTGGATAAAATGTGCATGCTCCCCCCACAGCTGTAATGGTGCATATGGGGGAGGGGTAAAGAATAGGTGCACTTCAGTAGGGAGAGCGTGTTTGAGGCTCTGATCATCGAGATTGGATGGTTGGCAAGGAGTTGCCCACAGGCAGTGTCGGCATGGTACTACATTCATCCCCAGGTCCAAAGGTGGGGAGTGAGTCGGCCTGGGCGCTGAACCACTCAGTGAAGAGATTTACTAAACGAAAGGACAAGTTGCTTGGATCCACAAAATTCCGGACCATTTTGCAGGGGTGAATCAGGGGGGAGAGGTTTTGTCCACAAGATGGTGTTCATGTCTCAAGATTGGTAGTATCATTTTTCAGGAAAACTTGCTAGCCCGGTTGGAGGGGGCAGGAAGCAGGACATGACCTTTGGAATGTGAGGGGGGCCAGATAGTTGGTCAACTATACTGGCCTGTGGCGGTAAGGTCATGATTGGTGTGAATTTTTACGGTCCTTAGCAGGCATCACCATCGTCAATGGGGATGCCTGGGGTGGGGACAGTGGTCTCCCATGGAACTCCAGGGGGCGGTTACAGTCGGTAGGCTGGAGGGTGCGGGAAAGTTCCCATTCCGGTAGGCTTTTGGGCCAACCCCCACACACAGACGCATGGCCGCAAAAAATTGGCATAACAGCACAGCCTCTGGGAGATATTATTAAGGGGGTAGGGTGTGCCTGGGGTCTATAACCTTCTGGGAAACTGGGCCACCAGCGCAAGGTCACTTCGGTAAGAGGGGTTGGACCTAGCACGTAGTTGGGCCAGTCATGACCTTGCCCGTATGCAGAAAAAAAAAAAATGTATACAAGTTAGTTTTATGTCAGGAATGGCTATGTATTAGACAACATGTTAAGATTAGCCATCTGAAATAATCTAAATACATTTGTACACAAATTTTGGTGTACTAATATGATGAATTGATGGGCGGGTTTTCTGCATATTTGTAAATATGGTAAATATGAAATCTTTAATTTGTTTGTATGTTTTGAATAAAAAACGGCCGGAGTTTTACGACCCCTAACCCAAGACATTATGTTGATGTTCACCTATGCCGCGGGGAAGAACGGAAGGGGTTTGGATACCCATGGGGTCATGGTTGGGAAGAGATGTCAGTACTGGGGAGGGGACTCGGCAATACCTGGCCTTATGCTAAGTTGCCAACCGGGACTCGGGCACGCCGCACTTATGGCGGTTGTGCTGGTACCGATGCCATGGGTGGGGTGGGTAACATGCGGACAGTGACGCAGCAGACAACTGCACAGACAGTCAATACTGAATGGCAAGCTGTAGGCTTGCCCCAGAAGCACTCAAGTACTTCCTGGGCATGTGGGAGGGGGGGGGGGGGCGAGTCTGAACCGGATATTGCCAGTTATGATTGGGGCAATAAAAGGGGCTGTGGGGTGGCAGGATGGTCTCTTTCCTTCGCCGCTTCACAGCTGATTTGAAACAAAGCCATCTATGTGACGGAGCGATCCTGTTTTTTCCCCACCAAACATCCGCTGAGGCAGCAGACTTAATGTGTGCTTGTTCTCGTGTGTTTCCATTGCAAGTTGTCTGAATTTTCTTTTCTAGATAATATTTTTCGAGTGTAAAATCTGTTTTCAGGTATTTGTTGATACAGTCATTTTTATGGTCCACCTGGGGGTGGGGGGGGGCAGTGGTCTTGCATCTAACTCCAGGGGGCAGTTACAGCTGATAGGCTGGAGGGTGCGGGTGGAGAAGAAAACAAGTTACTTACCTGTAACTACAGTTATCCACTATTGGGGTATCTTTCATAGATTCACATGCCTGAATCATTCCCCGTCGCCGAGGCGGGAGTCCCACGGTAAATACAAAAGTAGTGCCAAGAGTAAATAATAGTAGTAGGCTAAAAGAAAAAACCTACGGCCTAAGTCTTAGTAGCCTATCTACATCATTATAATAAAAAGAACCAAAGATTGGTCCCAGCCAATCAGCTACTAGCACCCTCTAGAACCTTCCCAGCAGAGGCAGTTCTCCTCAGATTTTCCTAGCACAAGTGAGAAGTAAGTATCCCAGATATAGAGAACTGACTAGCCGGGGAGGAGGGTGGGTGCATGTGAATCTATGAAAGATACCAATACTGGATAACTGTAGTTACAGGTAAGTAACTTGTTTTCTTATCCAGTATTGGGGTATCTTTCATAGATTCACATGCCTGAATCAGAGTAGCAAGCAGTATAACCATATACTGTCGTTTGAGGATGGTGGGAGACATTGGTTCATAAACTCCCAAATAGCATCCTCAGTGTTGGAAAAACATCTCTCTTTTTTTCATTTTTTTTTTCAAATGGAGTAGTCTTAAAGAAAGCAAAGCTATATCCAAGTATTACAGATATATATATATATATATATATATATATATATATATATACACACACAAATATTTGAAATCTTGCAGCCATATAAATCTGTACATTTGCATGAATGTTAAAGAATGGAACAATCCATAAAAGGGCAAAAGCACTCGAGTCTGATCTTAATGAAAGAGATGACGTAGAACAGCCTGTTGCATCTTCTTGATGCATAGATTGAAGACAGTAATGCTTAGTGAACGTGTGGAAATTTTTCCATGTCACAGCACAACATATTTTATGGAGTTACTCCAGCAAAAAAAGCTGTCGACGTTGGTACTGTTCTTATCGAATGAGCTTTGACTTTCCTCTGCAAAGGTTTGTAAGCCTTGTCATGGCAGAAATGAATAGCAGATGCCAGCCATCTGGCTATTGTTGCCTTTGTTACAGCATTTTCCAAGAGTTGCTTGACCATAAGCCACGAACAGCTGGTTGGATCGTCTAGTATCCTTAGTTTTCTGTAGGTAGAATTTTAAACAGCATTTAACATCCAGCGAGTGTAATGCTCTTTCAGCTGGAGTGGATAGATCCGGAAAGAATGTTTTTAATCTTACCGGTTCGTTCAAGTGAAATTGTTTTGGTACCCTAGGAATGAACCAGGGATTTGCTCAAAGGTTTACGCAGTCCCGGACAAAATGTAAAAAGGGTTCCTTATAGTGAAAGCTTGGATTTCACTAACCCCTTTTTTTGGGGAGGTAAGAGCCAGTAAATGAGCAACCTTCCAAGTGAGGAATTTGAGATCAGCTTTATGGATCGGCTCAAATGGATGATTCATTAACTGCGCTAGCACGGTGTTCAGTTCCCACTCTGGAGGGGTGCTCGCACTAGAGTGAAGGCTCGGAAAAGTCCTTTCATAAATTGTTTGACAAGTGAAGAAGAGCAGAGAAAAAGAAATTGTGAGCATTCCCTGAATCTGGAAAGAGCAGCAAGATGTACTTTGACCGATGAAAAAGTAAGCCCAGACTTGGCTAGAGAAAGCAGATAATGGAGAACTTGTTCTGCAGGAGCTTGAATTGAGTGAATATTATACGTCTCACACCAACAGCAAATTTGCTTCCATTTGAGGCGATAAGTCTTGATTGTGCTTTGGGCACGAGAGTTGTCCAATATTTCACGACAGTCCTGTGAAATGCTGAGGTCCTTGAACTCTAAGAAATGAGGAGCCATCCGTGCAAGTGCAAAAACTGTGGCTCCGGATGAACCACTTGGCCTCCGTCCCTTGACAACATCGTAGGCGTCGACAGTAGGCGAATGGGCTTGTCTTGAGACAATAGTAGAAGTTCCTGGAGCCAATATTGTCTTGGCCAACAGGGTGCAATCAGAATAAGATGGCAACCTTCCAGCTTCATCTTGCGGAGCTTCGGAATCAATGGTATTGGGGGAAAAGCGTACGCAGAAATCCTTGACCATCGCATCCCTCTTGATCCCTGTTGAGGGAACCTGCTGGCATAATATTGGCATTCCTTGTCCTTGCTGGTTGCGAATACATCCAGTGCTGGTTTGACCCAAGCTTGGAACACTGGGTTAGCCTGTTCCTTTTCCAGCTTCCACTCGTGACAGTCCGACTGAGACGTGCTCAGCGTGTCCGCCAGGGTATTGTGGAGACCCCTGACGTGTTCGGCTCTCAGGGCATCTTGTGGAATGTGACCCCTTCCCACAATTCCTGATCCTCTTGCGAAAGCATAGCTGATTTAGTTCCTCCTTGTTTGTTGATATAATACATGCTGATGGTATGGTCGGTCCGGACTAGCACAGAAGAACCCGCAATCCTCGGGAGTAATGCTTGGAGAGACAGAAAAACGGCGCGGAGCTCCAGCCTGTTGATCTGCTGTTTTTGTCTTTGAGATCAGCTTCCTTGAATCTGCAAGTCCTGCAGATGACCTCCCCATCCTTCCATGGAGGCATCAGTCCTTAAAACGAAATCTGGAATTGTATGTAGGAATGTGAGACCCTGGGTTAGATTCTCTGCCTGCGACCACTAATGCAGAGAATTTATCATGCGCGGCTTGACCTTGATGGCATTGTCGAACGAACCCATGGCTTGTTGCCATCGAAGTTGCAGTTTCTCCTGAAGAGGTCTCATTTTGAGCCGTGCCAAGGGTATGAGATATATCGCTGAAGAGCACATCCTCAGGAACGAAGCAAACATTCAGACTGAGACTGACCTTCTTTTTTAAATTAACCTTGCCAATTTTTGAAGACATAGCTAGCGGCCGTGTGACCAGAATGCGTTGCACTGGACTGTGTCTAACCTTGCTCCGAGAAAAAACATGACTTGGAGAGGACGTAACTGATTTGCTGTCGTTGAGAATCAGCCCCAGAGAAGAGAAGAGATGGGTACATTCTGCTGTGGCAATCTTGGTTTTGTGTTCCGAAGGACCTTTGAGCAGCCAATCGGCTAGATAAGGGAATACTTGTATTGCTCAAGATCTCAATGCTGCTGCCACTGGTGCCAAGCACTTCGTGAAGGTTCTTGGTGCTGATTTCAGCCAAAACTGGAGCACTTTGAACTTCTAATGGGCGCCAGCCACTTGAAAGCGAAGATATTTGCACTTTTTGGGGTGGATAGGCATGTGAAAATATGCCTCTTCCATATCCAGAGAAACCATAAAATCTCCTTTGTTTAAACAACTCAAAATCTTGTGAAGACGAGGGGGAGGGGGACCCCTGGGCGGAGTAGTAGATGGCTGTTTGATGAATTCCAGGGTGTGACCGTTGGTCACTAGGTCTAGAACCCATTGGTCTGATGTAATTTCCTGCCACTTGTGAACAAAAGCTGAGGGGAAAATGGTTGGCGCCCTGTGGAGATCACTGCTTCTGGTTAGTGTCTCGGCCTTGATACTGTGATCTCTTTCGACCACCCTGACGGGAGATACTAGTCGTAGACTATTGACGGTATGATGTATGGCTGTAAGGCTGTACTGGGATTGATACTGCTTATTCTTTTGGTTTTGGTATCCTCTTGATGAAAAAACACGTCCTCTCGCTCCTCTGAAAGATCCGCGCCCGTATTGAAGGGTGCCTAATGATCGTGCAGTATCCGTGTCAGTTCTTATAGCTCAGCGGGCTTCATAAATATGTTTACCAAACCAAAAACTCTCCCTCATAGGCCATGTCTAGAATCTTTGTTTGCCTCTCAGGTCTGAAAGTAGTGGCTTTAAGCCATCTCTGGCGTCTAAGCACTGCAGCCCCTGCTAGCTGACGTAAGTTGGTGTTCACGATGTGCAAGGCACAATCTATAGTTTCCGATGCGGCACGTTCTCTTTCCAACAGAATCTTTCTTGCTTCCTGCCTTCAGTCCTCAGGAATGAGGTCAATGAGACTCGCCATGTCTGACCACATTTGACGGTCATAACAGCCGATTATGGCTAGAGGATTGGCAGCTCTAATAGAGGCCGCTGCCGAAGTAGAGAATGTATTTATTTATCTATAAGGTCCAGACGACGTCCTTCCTTGTCAGGCGGTGTGGTGATAGGCATTGCGGGATTTTAGATTGTTGTTGGGCAGCCTGTGAAATTACTGAATCTGGCTGAAGGGTGGCCTATCAGACAGGCTGGGCTGTTAGCAGGTGCACAGTATTTCTTTTCTATGCGCGGAAGCACTGCTGGAATAGACATAGTCTATTATAGGTACCACTCTCGTGATCTTCCTGGATTCTTCCTTGAAATCATGAAGGAAATATTCTGTCTGTTCGACTGTAACTGGCAGATGAAATCTAGCTGCTGCCCGCTGCATTAAATTATGTACAGGATGCTGTCATAGATGAGGCCATCATAGACAATCTCATTATAGACTTTGCTGTCGTAGACATGGTTATGTAGGCGAGGTTATTGCAGATGGGAACGTCATCATAGATAACCGTCATGAACAACCATCATAGATGAGGCTGTCGTAGACGACAGTCATAGACAATGCCATCATAGATGAGGCAATAATAGGTGAGGCCATCCGTAGATGAGGCGATCATAGATGAGGCAGTCCTATAATGGCCATCCGTGGATGAGGCCATTTGTGGATGGGGCCATTGGTGGATGAGGCCATTGGTGGATGAGGCCATTGATGGATGAGGTCATTGGTGGATAAGGCCATACATAGATGATGAGGCTGTCATAGACGAAAGTCATAGACAATACCATCATAGATGAGGCAATCATAGGTGATGCCATCCGTAAATGAGGCAATCATAGATGAGGCAATCGTATGATGGCCATCCGTGGATAAGGCTATTCATAGATGGGGCCATTTGCAGTTGAGGCCATTCGTACATGAGGTCATACATAGATGAGGCCATACGTAGATGAGGCTTCATTGATAAGGCTGTCATAGACGACCATCGTAGATGACCGTAGTAGATGAGGTTGTCTTCGAGCTGAGGCTGTCTTAGGCAATGCCATTGTAGTTGAGACCACCATAGACGAGGCCGTCGTCGTCGAGGCCGTCGACGATGACCGTCGTCGACGAGGCCGTCGTCGTCGACCGTCGTAGACGAGGCCGTTGTCGACGACTGTCGTAGATGAGGCCGTCGTTGACCGTCATAGATGAGACAGTCGTCGACGACCGTCATAGATGAGGCAGTCGACGACGACCGTCATAGATGAGGCAGTCGTCGAAGACCACCGAGGCCGTCGTCGACGGCCGCCGTAGATGAGGCCGTCATCGACGGCCGTCGTAGATGAGGCCGTCGTCGACGGCCGTCGTAGATGAGGCTGTCATCGCGTCCGTCGTAGATGAGGCCGTCGTCGACGGCCGTCGTAGATGAGGCTGTCGTCGACGACCATCATAGATGAGGCCGTCGTCGACGGACCGTCATAGATGAGGCTGTCGTCGATGACCGTCATAGATGAGGCAGTCGTCGACGACCGTTATAGATGAGGCAGTCGTCAACGACCGTCATAGATGAGGCCGTCTTAGACTACCATCGTAGACGACCGTCATAAGAGGCCATCGTAGACGAGACCATCGTAGCTGAGGTCCATGTTGGTGAGGCAGTAATAGTAGATATGGAGTTTTGTTATAGACTCCTAATGTCAAGTTAAGAGGATTTCCCTGATGCAGTGTCAGGGATGAAAAGGGAGTTGTAGGATCAGCCTCTGGGGAAGTTTTTTTCAATTGCCTCTCTCTGTGAGAAGTGCCTTATAAAGACTCAAGGTGAGTCTTTATGGCTTTTATGCGTGCCCTCTGGAGGCTCCTGGTGAGGGAGAGGTGTGGCGCCGCGGCCAGGGCGACTGACGCTGGAATCTGGGGACCACGGTTCGATCCCCGGCTCCGGCGGCAGGTTAGCCCAGCACCATGTGACTCTGGGCAATAGCTCGCTTAATCTTCCCGACGGCCCCCAGCGCCTAGAGACCCTTACGGGTGATTGTGCGCTTTACAAATGTGGACTTTACTTTACTTTACTTTACTGGTGCGACTTCTCCCTTTGACCTCTCCTATGAGGTGAATAAATCCTGGTTGTCCTCATCAGAAGTGGCAGATTAAAGTCTCTGTAGTCCCAATAATAGCCTCATCTCTCAGAACGTGAGAGTTATTGAGGAAAAGGTTAGACATATTTCGTAGTCTATTACCTTGTTTTCTGCCAATCTGCCATATTACTGCCTTAATAGGGTCAGAGAAATGAAGTATGATCTTGGGTGATCCTAAAAGAAGTAAAAGCTGAAGAAACTGAGCAGAGCTCAGGGAGACTCCCTTCACACACGACGTGAGGTAAAAATCTGAGGAGAACTGCCTCTGCTGGGAAGGTTTTAGAGGGTGCTAGCAGCTGATTGGCTGTGACCAATCGTTGGTTCTTTTTACTATAATGATGTAGATAGGCTACTAAGACTTAGGCCGTAAGCTTTTTCTTTTAGCCTACTACTATTATTTACTCTTGGCACTACTTTTGTATTTACCCTGAGACTCCTGCCTTGGCGACGGGGAATGATTCAGGCATGTGAATCTATGAAAGATACCCCAATACTGGATAAGTTCCGCTTTCGTAGGCTTTTGGGACAACCCCCGCACAGGCGCATGGACGCAAAAGTAGGCATAACAGCACAGCCCTTGGGAGATATTATTAAGGGCATAGGGGGTGCCCGGGGGATATAACCTTCTGGGAAACTGGGCCTCCTGCGCAAGGTCACTCCAGTAGGAGGGGTGGACCTAGCAAGCAGTTGGACCAGTCATGACCTTGCCCGTAGGCTCAACTCGGGATACACAGAAAAAGTAACAATGTATACAAATTTGTTTTATGTCAGGAATGGATATTTATTAGACAACATGTTAAGGTTAGCCATCTGAAATAATGTAAATACATGTGTACACAAATTTTAGTGTAGTAATAAGATGAATTGATGGACTTTTTTTCATATTTCTAAATATGGTAAATATGAAATCTTTAATTTGTTTGTATGTTTTGAATAAAATACGGCCGGGTTTTTCGACCCCTAACCCGAGACATTGTGTTGATGTTCATCTAAGCTGTGTGGAAGAGCGGAAGGAGTTGGGATACCCAGGGGGTCATGGTTGGGAAGAGATATCGGTACTGGGAGGGGACTCTGCAACACCTGGCCATATTACTATTTTTGCATTAAACGCACGTTAGCCTTTTAGGCCTCCCGACGTGTTGTGTTTTATTTTAACACAATTCAAATAACACAGGGGTACCTGGTGATATTATGCTATGGGTACACGTTCTAGAGTTATCAACAGTAGCCAGGGCCCTTTGTCCATCAGTCCTTCTATTATGTTTATTTTCAGTACGCTGAAAATAAGATGTCAGACAGAGGTATTAAGGAAGGTAGGCCTTTAGATGACCTGTTCTGTGTCATTGATACTGGCCTTGATGAAGCCAGCACTTCACCTGTTATTGTATGTCACAGGAGCTTGTCAGGAGGCCTGCGCTGTACCAGTCGTGAGTGCCAGAAGCTTGCACCACACAGGGTTAAAGAAGAGAAGAACTGAATGAAACGGAAAATAAAAACCAGCTGCAATTTCATTACATGGCAAAGTGGGCTGTCTGGGCGAGCCGCGGTCAGGCTGTGCCAGGCCCCGCAAGGGAAGGAAGGCTGGGGTCATCTTTATTGCTTTAAGATCGATTTCCTGCGCGCCCTGCACATATAAACCCTGATTAAGCTGCGTTTCCGCGGCCTCGGAGTGAGAGTCGCAATAAAATAAAACACCCTCTTGCACACAATTGAACTGCAGCACGCAGAAGAGCAACTCTGGCCTCTTCATCGGCGAGGAAAAGAGCTGGGAGCGCTGTGACGTCACCGCGGCATCTCACTGGCAGCGCCATGACGTCACTTCCGTGTATCTCTCACACACACACACACACACAGCTTCTACGCACTAATCACACTTAAATGAATTGTCACCTCCCCTTTAAGGTAGCCACACTCACGCTCGTTACGTCCCTGTAGGATCACGCTTTCTAGAAAACAAATATAATTTTAATTTTATTAGCAATGCATGTTACCAAATGTATGTTCGGACTACCAGTACCAGAATGCAAAGGGGCAATCAGGAATGGCTTTTCTGCCCACATATGTCTGTCTGTCTGTCAGTATTGCAAATAGGTCGTACGCTAAGAGCCAGGGCAGGCAGGACGCACCAAACAAAACAGCCTTATGCTTCCTCAAGCAGGCACTCTTTGATGCACAGACAGGATAACAGAGAATGGATCATAGGTTAGGGTCAGAGGTCAGAGTACAGATTATGAGCCCCAAGAAAGGAGGGAAATAGGGATTCAAAAGAAAAAGAAAAGAAAAAATATCTATATATATTTTATTAAATGAGAGTGTGAGGCAGAAAGGCTCCAATCTCATTCGGTAAACAAGAAGTCAGAGAGAGTCAGGCACGGTGTCGCCGTGTGACGAATCCCCACCGCCCCACCGGTGCGTGGTTGCAGTTAATATTTAACACCGCGTTATAGATTAGCACAGGAAAACCACCCGAGGAGAAGGGAGGGGGTGGCCAGCCCAGAGTCGACTGGAGGCATCGGTTGTGAGGACTTCAACACACCTGGGGGACGAGGAGCAGTCTGCAGACCATCATGGCAAACACATGAAGGGGCCGGACTGCGCAAATATTGTGATTTTTCCCCCCACGGCGATCCCAAGGAAGCAGATGACAAGGTTTGTGCGGGGTCACATTACGGGATTCACGAGCGGAGGGGTGGATGTTTGCATACGGGGTCCTGAAGAAGAGTTCGTGAGGCCGAAACACGTCACAGGTTGTCCTCAGGGCTTTAAGTGGGATGAAGAAACTGGGGGATCTCTCAAAGGGGTGTGGCCAATGTAATTAAGGGCGTGGCTTAAAACACGTAAGCCAAAAATCTGTGCTTAGCATAGTGTACCGCCCGACTTGTATTTTGCTGTTTCTGTCATTGCATCCAGATATATGACACAACAAGTAACATTACACCTACAAGAAGTCAGGACTATTGGCTTTGTCAATGGTTGTTAGTTGTATAAAATAAATGAGTAGCAACTGTGTCTTGTATATAATATTGAAAAAGCTTCCACTTAAAGCCCTGGTGACAGCACAACAATGTGGCTGCTCCTGAGTTTCAAGAAGAGAAGAGAAATCCAGAGACAACTTGACTCTCTTTAAAGGATTTCCCTTCCCCTACAACTCTCACCTGGCATGAGGTAAGGAGAAGGGAGCAGGCGCATTCGCACATTGATGTGCCTGCTGTCACTGCAACAGAGCCCGATAGAGACCCGTTTCGAGACTTCCTTAAATAACTGCCGGTGCTCAGCACCGGTGAGACCCAGCCCACTTAAAGCCCTGGTTGTCCTGTATAGGCTTGACCTGCACTTAGGGTTGATATCTGTTTACTGGACAATAGAAATAAATATCTTTTGCATGAGGGCCTCAAATCCGAAATTAAAATGACCCTTTCTTTTTTATGTTGCTCATATTGTTGCCTCTCAGCCTGCTACTAAGCACTCCCAACTGTCCCAAACATGAGAATTAAATAATACTTATAAATAAATCGATTTGCACTGGAGCACGCGTTACTCCCGCGAAAAAGATGGATTATAAACATAGTCTTTTGGTCAGAGTTATTCACTCCCGCCACCCACGGTGTCCTTTCTGGACCTGAGTTCAAAAAAGATTTTTTTATTTTTTACTTCCAATGTGAGTTAACTGTTTATCCGCAAGGGCTTAGAACAGTGCCTCATGCGGGAAACATCCTTTACAACGCAACTTTTACCACGCAGTGCCTTTACGACGCAACTTTTACAACGCAAACCATTACAACGCATTGCGCTGGGGGGCGCTCTAGGATAGGGAATAGGTTTAATTTACTATCCAACACCTTCCCTACTATCCACGGGGACTGGAGTTGGAATAGTAAATTAAACTATTCACTATCCAGCGCCCCAAAGCACTATGCGTTGTAAAGGCATGCGTTGTAAAGGCATGCGATGTAAAAGCATGCGTTGTAATGTCATACATCCCCTCACGCTGGCCATAATGCTGTTCCTCCGATCCTATAATACCGCGCAAACAGGACAAAAATAGTTCCCCAAAAGGTGACATCAAACGAGGGCAGAGCACCATGAAACACCCAGACACAAATGCATCTGTGCAGCCTACTTTGAAAAGTCTAATTCTGTTGCAATGTTCAAAATAATGACGCAAGTGCTCTTCATTATCAATATGAGCAGTGGTTGTAGTACTTTCATTAGTATTATTCTTTAGTAATATTACTCTCGTTATTTCATTACTTTTATTTTTAATAATACTCAGTAACTCTGTGTAGCTGGGAGCTCCCGGTTCGCCCACGGTTTGCCCTTTGCAATTGTAATTCTAATTGTATTTATATAGCACGTACTACTCCTGACGAGCTGGTGAAGCGCTTTTTGGGGAGTTGCACGATACTCCCTAACCCAAAGTGGATTAGTGGTGGATTAGTATAGTAAAATCTAAGGTGTTAATTTGAGCGGGGGACATGTGAGCCAGTTAGTTGGATTTCATGGGATAAAGGAGGGATGGAGTAGGGAAGCGTCTAGAAAGTGTTATTTAGGAGATCATAGTCGTAAAATGAGGCTTGGGATGAGTCAAAGGGGCGCCTTAAATCCCTATTATTGAGTATTTGGGCGCTGGCAGTCCATGATGCACTAAGAGATAAAGGTCTCCCGTAAACTGCTTACTATATTTTATTAACACTGTTTAATGTCATGTTCTTTTTACTTTAGTCGGGTCCTCATTTTGTTTTTAGCAGGAAGTATTCATCTGTCGTATGCCTGTTTCATTTGTGGGCGTGCCTCGGTGCCATTGGTAGGCTCTGTGTTGGCGCTGCTGGGAGTACACCCACGTGTGACGTCACACACACCTAGCGTCATTACGTACTCCTTCGTAGCTATATATTACAATCATCCTGTGCCTGCTCTTACAAGCGTGACATCACCAGTCTGACTGACTGTAAAGAAGGGACGTCACAGAAGAGTGTGTGCGTTGCACTTACATCACTATGGAGCCCCACCTTTATTAATGTGACGTCACAATAGGAGTTGCCTTTAATACAGTGACGTCGCTGTGGGAGATACCGTTAATGCTGTTATGTCACGGTGGGCTGCCTTCAATGCTGTGACGTCACTTCGGGGCTGCTTTCAATCACATTATGTTATCATATTGGATTACTGAATGCTGGGACGTCTTTATTGCACATGTGGAGATTAAATCTTAACCGTTTCCTCACTCACGCGTACCTTTTTTTCCTAGATTTGGATGTCCTGCCTCCCGTTCTCTGAATGTTCAGATGAGGGCATATCCACGAGGCGAAGGAGGTGCTGGCACGTGTCCATTGGACGTGGCGGGACACGTGCATGGTTAAGTGAGCCCTAGGGTGAAGGCCTCTTGAGGCAAAACTCCACATCCAGGGCTGAGGAGGACAGGAAGAGGAGGGCAATGGTCAAGCAAGAGGCAGCCCAGGGCGGGGCAGCGAGGTGGTCCTCACAAATGTGGCAGAAAGTGTTCGGCCAGCCCACCAATTCAAGCTCTTCCTTTGACTATTATGACAGCTCAGCCGATGAGTCCAAGGGCCAGATGGGGACCACTGCTGGCAGAAGATCCCCGCATTTGAAGCCCATTAGACGCTTCATCCCATCATCCTGGAAAATCTTCAAAAGAACCAAAGAGCAACCGGAAGAAGCAACTTGGGCTAGATATTCTACTAAAGGCTTAAAGTGCTCCCCTCCAGTAAGCCCCTTACTGGACCCCCGGAAAGGTCCTGTGGAATATCAGAGTGGTTCAGATAGTGACTGCAAGAAGCATTCATTGGTCAGCTCTGAAGATTCAGAGAAGAAAACAGGACCTTCTCCATCCAGCTCCACGAATGACCTCCATGAATGGAGAAGTCAAGCGTCCTTGAGTTACGGGGAGAAGGTCGAGGCTTACAATGCTAAATACTCCTACATGAAGTCCTGGCCCGGCCTCTTGAGGATCCTCGCAGGCGTCCAGCTTCTCCTCGGAGGAATGGTGTTCGCCTGCGTCTGTGCCTACATCCAAAAGGACTACCAGTGGTACAACCTCTTCGGCACCCAGATACAGACGAGTTACTTCGGAATGGGTGGGGGGTACAAGTACTATGGCCCAATGACACCCTTTGTGATGGTGGTCACAGGTCTCGCATGGATTGTCACAGTCATCTTGTTGGGCTTGGGGTGGACCATGTACTACCGGACCATTCTCCTGGACTCCCCCTGGTGGCCCATCACAGAGTTTGTTATCAACATCATCATGTTCCTGCTCTACATGGGAGCCGGCATTGCATATGTCAACGACATCAACCGTGGCGGCATGTGCTACTCCATCTTTTCCAACAACCCCCTCATTGTAGCCTTCTGTCGAGTGGAAGGGGGGCAGATAGCAGGCATTGCCTTCCTCTTCGTTAACATGGTGCTCTACCTGATCAGCTCCTTGGTGTGCCTACAAATGTGGAGGCACGAGCGGGCGCGGCTGCAAAGAGAGGTCATTGAAAGGCAGGTAAGTCTGGGAATGCTGTGAAGTTAAGAGAAAAGCTAAGAATCTGGCACTTTCTCATCACTGTCCCTGGATATCTCAGGAGGACTGAGGGTGGAAATACTTACCTGAAGAGTAGGAGAACAAAGCAGAGGGCATATTGTGATGCACCCTCCTAAGGCGAGGCGTGGAACAACAGGAAGGATAACACCAGTGCAGGCTCATGAATTGAACATACAGCACATTATGTCACATTAGCTCAACACGCAAGATATACTAATGGAGCCATTATTGAAGGAAAAGAGGTGCCTCACATGCCCTGTAGGGAAAAGCAACAGGACTAAACCCGTATACCAGACTGAGATCTGTGTGTACATAGGTATGAGGCAACAATATCTCAATCGGATTCAATTAGGCAGCAGATATATTTGCATGTACAGTACATTACAAAGAATCTGGACAAGGAAAAAGAGACTCACACATTTCAATTTTCAAAAGTGCATTTAGCATCATATATTTGGAAGGAAATATTGGCAAAACAATAAGAGAAGATAAATTGAAAAAACAGCACTTATGGCAAGTAATGCGGTGGCAACCCAAGGGGGCTTTGTGCACTACGTGATAGTGAGACAAACAGTGGCGGCCAAGTGACATAAGGGTGTAAAAAACAGCGATTTGGCATAAATAAGAAAATTAGAACACAATATATACAGATTATGGGTTCCTTATTGGTGACATAGATGATGATAGTTAGTTTAGGAACCAAAGTCGGTAATGCGCCATGAGTTGGGCTGCAGTGTGGGTCGACGGCGTTTCGATCCTATCGATTTAGGATCTTCATCAGGACCGGGTTGCCAAATGAAGGAAGTGACTGTGCATTCTAGTCCAGAAACGGAGCCCAGTTCTGGTGGGGATCGGAAGAGAGAGGATCCGATGGTGGTAAAATCCAGGGGAAGTGAAAAGTTTAGGAGACCCAGAGATCGGGTACGTGAGTGTGAGGTTGAAGGACGGAGTGGGTCGCCGGATAGGTGTTGTACCCGTGTGGAGGGCTCGGCAGGTTGTGGGGAGCGAACAAGGGGGGGCAAGAACGGAGCCCCGTTCAGGCCGGGTGGGATGCGGGATACAGGGAAGGAAGGTCTGTTGGGTGGTCCCGGTAAAATTACAGTGGCAATCCGGAGTGGCCGCCGTCCGAAGTACGGCGATACAGGAGCGGTCGAGTGATCCAGTTATTCGATCCGTGATCCGCTAAAAGCAGGCCCTGTATGCAGCAATGGTATTGGTTGTACAGAGGAGTATACTGCCCTATTTTCAGGTATGGTATTGGCTGGAAATAGAAGGGGCTCACTGCACTAGTTCAAACTTCGCATTGGTTGTCCTGAGTGCAGGTTTCTTATCAGCTGGACAGAGAAGTGAACACTTTCCCTGGGTTGACGGATGGTATGGATTAGTTACTTACCTGTAATCCTAGTTCTCTTCCAGGGGTATCCTCATCAAAGTCATAAGCACTAGAATATTTCCGCCCAAGCGCGGGACCCCGGAAACACAATCATATATGTGCCCCACATATATGTATCTCTCTCTCTCTCTCTCTCTATATATATATATATATATATATATATATATATATATATATATATATATATATATATATATATATATATAAAATAAGCAACTGCAGCCTAACACTCACCAGAGCTGAATAATGCTGTAAGGACTCCCCATTATATCATAAAAGCATACATTAGAAACAGGGAAAAACAACAGAAAAACATGTTTTGAATCTGTTTTAATGCTTAGCAATCAGAAGAAACTCCCACATAGGACTGAAAGCATATACAGCTCCCAGGCTGCATTGCAGAAAAATAGTCTGAAAAGACTGAAAAGCTAACTGATAGCAAGATAGAGATAAACTGGCACTGTGCCTTTAAGGCAGTCATGACCCCCAGCTTCCTATCATGCCTCAGGGGTGACAGTTAGGTCAGTTGTTCTTTGCAGTGACTCAAAAAGCCATGACACAAAGAGTTGACATTACCTCATTAAAAACACAATGATCCTTTGCCCGGGGAGGCGGGAGGGTTGCTTATGACTTTGATAAAGATATCCCTGGAAGAGAACTAGGATTACAGGTAAGTAACTAATCCTTCTTTTCCAGGGGATCCTCATCAATAGTCATAAGCACTAGAATAGAATAGCGAGCCTCACCTCATCCACCTGCGGGCAAAGGAAACATAACGGTAAATTAACCAATCAGCTCAGATAACTAAGCCTGGATAGATAGATTACTATCCGAATAGATTCCTCAAGGAGGCCTGGCCCACTTGAGTATCAACCCTGGAATCAGATTCTAGACAATAATGCCTTGTGAAAGTGTGAACCGATCTCCAGGTTGCAGCCTTGCAAATTTCTGACATTGGAACATCATGCAAGAAAGCTACTGTGGCCGCTTTTCCCCTAGTGGAGTGTGCTTTAGGAGACAACAACAAGGGTTTATGTGCCAACTGGTAAGCCAATTTTATACAGGACACTCCATCTTGAAATGGATCTTTTGGAGGCTGGGAAACCTGTTCTCATGCCACCATAATTCAGAAACAATTGATTCGATTTCCTTATGCCCTTGGTACCCTCCAGATAGAATTTAAGCACTCTTTTGAGGTCCAAGGAATGTAGCGACCTCTCCAAAGGAGTCTCGGGGTTTGGAAAAAAAGACGGTAGGGAGATTGACTGATTAATATGGAAATCAGATATAACCTTTGGCAAAAAGGCAGGGTGAGCCCTTAACACTACCCTGTTGTGGTGAAACACAGTATAAGGATCTTTTGCACACAGGGCTTGGATCTTACTTACTCTGCGCGCTGATGTTATCGCTACCAGAAAAGCGGCCTTCCACATCAGGTGCTGCAAAGAGGCTTTATGAATGGGCTCAAAAGGAGGACCCATTAATCTAGACAGCACCAGATTCAACTCCCAGGGAGGAGAAGGGTTTCGAACCGGGGGATACACTTTCTTCAACCCCTGTAAGAAATCCTTAACCACCTGCATTTGGAAAAAGGAAGGTTGGCTGGGTGACTTTCTGTATGCCGTAATGGATGACAAATGAACCCTGATTGAGGCATATTTCAAACCCGCTTTAGCTAAATATAGAAGGTAAGGAAGAATGACGTCTTCCTGCCCCTTCGTAGGGTCAAAATGATTTTCAACACACCACAGGTAGAACCTCTTCCACTTAAAAGCGTATGACGCTCTTGTGGAGGGCCTCTTAGCCTCTTTCAGAATATGCATGCAGTCCTGCGGCAGATTCAAGTGTCTGTATTATAGGACCTCAAGAGCCATGCTGCCAAGTGCAGGGAAGGAAGGCTGGGATGGAGAATCCTCCCATCCATCTTGGTCAGCAGGTCCACTCTGTACGGTAGCCTCCTGTGGGGGAGTACCGATAACTGAAGAAGGTCCGGGTACCACCACTGCCGTGGCCGGTCTGGAGGTATCAGAATCATCTTCATGTTGGATCTGATGAGCTTGGACACCACCTTCGGGATCAGAGGCAGAGGAGGAAAGGCGTAAGCAAAGGTCTCTGAGCAATCCATCAAAGGCGAAATTCCCCCTTGTCCCTGGACGGTGGAATCTGGATGCGAAGGAGTGGCATTTTTAGGTCTCGCCTGTCGATGCGCATGCGCATCGAGCAAGCGAGACTATAGGGGCTCATCTACACTTTATCTAACTTGCAAGGAATCGTGGCGATTCCTTGCAGTGCCCGTGACTTTTAAGCTCAATGCGCATGTGCATTGAGCTTAAAAGCGCGTGCACAGCCGCCCGCATTCCTCCGACACCTTTGAAGTGAAGCTTAGCTTCACTTCAAAGGCCCGGTTCTTCACACCCACATGCCGCTCTGCCCTGCTCCGCCCCCTCCCCTGAGTCATCCTGCCTGCGTGTCGCATTTCTCCTCCCCCCTCCCCCCTCCCCTCTCTTCCCTCCGTCTTGTTAAATCCATTTCTCCATTCCACTAACATTCTTTCCAGACACTTCTCTTCACAACCGCCCAACTTCAACGCCCGTCTCCTCACTCTATTCTTTTTACAACCAGTTTACTCCCCGTTTCTCCACTACCTCTTTGCTGCTCTCCCTCTCACTTATCTTCGTTTCTCTTCTCTCTCCCTCCTCTTGTTGTCTGTGCGTCTCTGTTTACCCGCTTGTGTGCCGCTCTTACCTGTGTGTATCTCTGTCTGTTGTTACTTGTTTTATGTCCTTTGCTCTTTCGGTCTCCGGCAGGCCCCCTCACCCCCACCCTTGCACTCCTTCCCCAAAGCACGATATGACTAATAAAAATGAGTCTTCCCAACCCTCCTCTTCTCTCAGCCCTACTACTGCTCCTTCAAAAACGTGTGCTTTTTTCTTGTAACGTTTTGATGTTTCCGAACATCGGCATACTTTCCTAAGAACTCACATGGCAACGCGGAGACCCACCCACTATGCCTGGCAGTGGGGGTTGGGGTTATTGCTCTTCAGACTAATGATAAACACACTTCCAATTGAAAAAAAGTCTCAGCTCATCCACTGCCCTGTTGTAAAATTTAAATTCTGTGGCTTTATACTCACTGAGCAAAAACCCGTGTGCCGTCTTGTGTCCATAATAAACAAGCGCATTTCCCCGTCGCAGCAAAAAGGGTTCGATTGCAACGAAGGACAGACTGCTAATTTTAGGCTTGCACTCCGACTGTGTCCATATTTTTCTCTCATAGATATGATCACAATAAAGCGTCTCTATAAACATTTATTTCTGTATTTAAGGGATATAAGATTTTGCCTTTCTGCCCGTCTTAATTTGCTGCTCCCCATGGTCACTGTTTGCGTGGAAGTCCCCAGTCACTGTTCCTTCACGAGACCGTCCTCTGGGGCACAGATGGCTCCCTCCGAACTCCAGACACAAAGGGCAGACGGCACTCCTAGAGCAGAACGGGGCGAGGGTCAATTTTGTTGGTGCTTTGGGATGTTTAAAAAATAAAGAAAACAGTAAACCAGTAGAAGGGTAGATGTGAAAGAAGGAGAGGTGAGGAGTGTTAAAAGCACTCTGTGCCGCTGCATTTCTACGTAGGGCTCTGCCTTCGCAGAAGTTTTCATGGCTCTCGTGGACACCCTTGGTGTGTGTGTGTTTCCTGCCCTTTCCTGTGACCCTGTTGCTTTTCTGTTGAAGTGTTTTCTGGGGGCCTACTGGGGGAAGGAGTGGGATGTGTCAGCCTTCCTGCACCCAGCACACTACTCGCACTAACTATCACACTCTCACAGACTCTCCCTCTCTCACACTCTCACAAACTCTCACTCTCACTGACTCACTCACACTAACTCTCTCTCACACTGACTCTCACTCACACTGACTCTCACTCACACTGACTCTCACTCCCACTGATTCTCTCACTATCATGACAGACTCTCCCATTCTCTCACTCACTCACTGTCACTACCAGACTCTCACTGACTGACTCTCCCACTCACTAACTCACTCATTCACTGTCCAGACTCTCACTGACCGACTCACCCACTCTCTCTCACTCACTAACTAACTGACTCACTCACTGACTGACTCGCCCACTGACTGACTCGCCCACTCATTCTCACTCACTGACTCACTCACTCTCAACACATATTGCAGTACAAATGCAATAGGTGTCACATTTGCGAAAGTTATGACTATTGGCATTGTCATACACAATGCCAATAACTCAAACTTTAATGCTGCGAGACCTATTGCATTGTAAATGCTTGTTTGTTTTTGTCTTCTGCAAACAAATCTATTGATGGACGACCCCACTGTTGGAAAATATCTGCCCCCACCTCTTTGTGCAGCACCCAGTCTGGCTGATCTTCGAAGTGCCGACTGAGTGCGTCTGCTTTGACATTCTGCTCTCCTGGAAGGGGCACTGCCACTATGGAGAGGTTTCGAGCCAGAAGCCAGTGCCAGATCGCTTGAGCCTCCAGGGAGAGAGGGCGAGAGCGCATACCACCCTGTTTGTTTAGATAATACATGCTGGTCGTGTTGTTTGTTTGGATCAGGACCGAGTTGGATGTGATCGAAGGCAAAAAACCTTTCAGAGCAAGATGGACTGCTCGCAGCTCCAACATGTTTATGTGGTAGGACTGTTCTTTCGTGGAACACCGGCCCTGCATTTGAAGGCACCCCATGTGTGCCCCCCATCCTTGCAGAGATGCATCCGTTATCAACGATTGCACTGGAACTGGTTGGTGGAAAGGGACTGCCACCAACAGATTCTGCAGCCAAGTCCACCACTTGATGGAGGATTTTGCTGCTTGGGAGAGCACGATCGGATCCTCCCAGCGACCCGTTGCTTGGTCCCACTTGTCTTCTAGATCTTGTTGCAACGGTCGCATTCTCAGCCTGGCGTTGGGGATGAGAAATATGCAGGAGGCCATCGACCCCAGCAGAGATGCCACTTGTCGTACTGCTGGGCGATCTGTCTGAAGCAGAGCCTTGCACTTCTGCTGCATTGAAGAAAGTCTCTCCTCTGAAGGAAATGCTCTTCCTTTGTTTGTATCCAGAGTCGATCCCAGATTGTGGATTCTCTTGGTGGGCTGTTGTACAGACTTCTCCATGTTGACATGAAGACCCAGTTTGTGTAGTTGCTGTAAACAGACTTGAAAATCGCTCCTTACTTGCTGAGGAGATGGCCCTTTGAGGACCCAATCGTCTAAGTAAGGGTAGACGAACAGACCTTTTCTGTGTAGGGCGGCCGCCTCCACTGCCATGCACTTGGTAAAGACTTGTGGGGCAGATTTTAGCCCGAAGGGTAAGACCTTGCGATGACGTGGAGCAATGGGTATATCGAAGTACGCATCTTGGAGGTCCACCGAACACATCCAAGCTTCTGCTTGCAGATGTGGACATATTTGATTAAGTGTCAACATGCGAAACTTCTCCTTCATGATGACTCTGTTCAGCAGGCGAAGGTCCAGGATAGGTCTGAACTTGTGCTCCTGGTCTCTTTTGGGCACAAGAAAGTACCTGGAGTAGACTCCCTTCCCTCGCTGCGCGGAAGGAACCTCTTCTATGGCCTTTTTTCGCAGAAGGGTTGCCACTTCCTGCCGGAGCAATTTTAGTTGGTGAGGACGAGATCTTTTTGGAGGAAAATCCTTTGGAAGCACACAAAAACGTAGTGTGTATCCATTGCACAGTATATTGAGCACCCAACGATCTTTTGTTATGCCTCACCACTCTGCCAGAAGATGCGAAGCACTTCCTCCCATTGGAGTGGGCAACTGCGCCAGAGGAAGCTCCTGCTCATTGCTTCCCTGCCGATCTGGCCGTGGTAGAGGACTGCTACTAGTGACCACCTCTACCTCTGTTTGATTTACGGCCCTGATATTGCGACTTGCTTGGTTTTTTCCTTGGGACCATTGAGGGGAATGAACCCTCTGCTGGTATCCCTTGCGCTGGTTGGGCCTGTATCGACGCTTGAAATCCTTTTTCTTCTCCAAGCCAACGGCTTTGAGGGTGTCGAGTTCCGCCTTCATCCTGCCTATTTCCTCATCCGTATGGGTGCCAAAGAGAGAGGAGCCAGAAAACAGGAGATTTAGGATCCTCTGCTGCGCATCCGGCTTGAGTGCTGTCAGCCTCAACCAGGAGGATCTCCTGGCGCAAACCCCATGGGCATATGAATGCGCCGATAGTGTAGCGCCGTCCGCTGCCGTGCTGATCACTTGGTTGGCAACAAGCGACCCCTCGGTAATGATCTCTTCAAAGTCCTTTTGATCCTCTTTTGGAAGCTTCTCTTTGAAGCGGTCCAAGGAGTCCCAAAAGGCCCTGTCATAGCGACCTAATAAGGCTGAAGCACTGGAGACTTTTAATGATGAAGCTGCCGAGCTGCAAACCTTACGTCCCCAAGAGTCCTGGGACCTACTTTCTTTATCAGGGGAACCGATGAAGACGCAGCCACAGCATGAGTTTTGATCGTAGCTGGCGTCAGGAAAATGTCCATCACCGGTTCCAGAAGCCCAGGAACCAGGGGAAGTAATGGACGAGACGCTGCCCTCTGATGTAGAGTCTCAAAGATAACCGTTGTTGCCACCTGAGGGGTAGACATCTCAATGTTCAGCTTCTAGGCCCCTCTCTGAAGGACATCATGGTAGGTGTTGATGTCATCTATCGGAGACACTCTTGATAAAGGACTGTTTGATAGGGTAGGGGAATAATCCCTCTTCGATGATCGGGTGGAAGAAGAAGACCACAACGGTGTCCTTCTGCGATTGTAACTATGTCTCCGTTCCCGTGACCTGTCCGTGCGCTCCTCACGTCTGGGAGAACGCAATCTGTCCACTTCCTGTACACATTTTTAGGTCTCGTGACCTATCAATGCGCATGCGCATTGAGAGAAGCGAGACTATAGGGCTTTAAACAAATCTTAACTAACTGTGGCGATTTGGTGCTGTGCCCGTGGCTTTTAGGTCAATGCGCAAGCGCATTGACCTAAAATGCGCGTGCACAGCATCAAATCGCCAGCCATCTGTTCCCCAGCTTGGATCTCCTGGCTGCTCCTCCCCTAATTATCCGCACATCAAAGGCCCCTGCTTCACACTTCAAACGAATGCTACCGAGAGCATTTCCCGCCCGGCCGCTTTTAATTTCATTTCGCAAGCAGTTCCCCCTCCTCCCTCTCCTCCCTCTCCTGACATTCTCCTGCCTGCCACACCAATCCAAACTGAGGCGCTGCTGCTCCAGTCCCTGTATTACTCCCACTCATCTATGATTAGGAATAAAAGACTGTCGGTTAAAAACAGTTTCAAGATAAAAATGGTTTTCCCATTACTTTTGCAGAATGTTCTGCATTTCCTTAACCGCCTCCAACTCTCCGACTTTCACATGCACATACCACTTTGCTGATACTGACCGAGACATGCGCTTTATAAGCAGGAAATAGAATTCTACAGGAAACAATACTACAGAAGACCATTCGAGGGTGTGAGCTCAATGCCACCGAAGAGTACATACAATTATTATACTTAAAGTTCAGTCAACTACCCTTGATGCACGGACAACCTTTGAAGAAAGTGAAAAGCATGTACCCTCACCCTCACTCTCACTCACCCTCAACCCCTCACCCTCACTCACCCTCAACCCTCACCCTCACTCACCCTCACTCACCCTCACCCTCAACCCCTCACCCTCACTCACCCTCACCCTCACTCACCCTCAACCCCTCACCCTCACTCACCCTCAACCCCTCACCCTCACTCACCCTCAACCCCTCACCCTCACTCACCCTCACCCTCACTCACCCTCACCCTCCCTCAATCCCTCACCCACCCTCACCCTCACTCACTCTCACTCACCCTCACCCTCACTCACCCTCAACCCCTCACCCCCACTCACCCTCACTCACCCTCACCCTCACTCACCCTCAACCCCTCACCCTCAAACCCTCACCCTCCCTCACCCTCACCCTCACTCACCCCTCAACCCCTCACCCTCAACCCCTCACCCTCACTCACCCTCACCCTCACCCTCACTCACCCTCACCCTCACTCACCCTCACCCTCACCCTCACTCACCCCCAACCCCTCACCCTCACTCACCCTCACCCTCACTCACCCTCACCCTCACTCACCCTCACTCACCCTCACCCTCACTCACCCTCACCCTCAACCCCTCACCCTCACTCACCCTCACCCTCACTCACCCTCACCCTGACTCACCCTCAACCCCTCACCCTCAACCCCTCACTCACCCTCACTCTCACTCACCCTCAACCCTCACCCTCACACACCCTCACTCACCCTCAACCCCTCACTCACCCTCACCCTCACTCACCCTCACTCACCCTCACCCTCACTCACCCTCAGCCTCACCCACCCTCAACCCCTCACCCTCAACCCCTCACCCTCACCTTACTCACCCTCAACCCCTCACCCTCACTCCCCCCTCAACCCCTCACCCACCCTCACCCTCACTCACCCTCACCCTCACTCACCCTCAACCCCTCACCCTCACTCACCTTCACCCTCACCCACCCTCAACCCCTCACCCTCACTCACCCTCAACCCCTCACCCTCACTCACCCTCAACCCCTCACCCTCACTCACCCTCACCCTCACTCACCTTCACCCTCACCCTCACTCACCCTCACCCTCACTCACCCTCAACCCCTCACCCTCAACCCCTCACCCTCACTCACCCTCAACCCTCACTCTCCCTCAACCCCTCACCCTCACTCACCCTCACCCACCCTCACTCACCCTCACTCACCCTCAACCCCTCACCCTCACTCACCCTCAACCCCTCACCCTCACTCACCCTCACCCTCACTCACCCTCAACCCCTCACCCTTAACCCCTCACCCTCACTCACCCTCAACCCCTCACCCTCACTCACCCTCAACCCCTCACCCTCACCACCTCACTCACTCACCCTCACCCTCACTCACCCTCAACCCCTCACCCTCAACCCCTCACCCTCACTCACCCTCACCCTCAACCCATCACCCTCACCCACCCTCAACCCCTCACCCTCACTCACCCTCAACCCCTCACCCTCATTCACCCTCACCCTCACCCTCACTCACCCTCAACCCCTCACCCTCAACCCCTCACCCTCACTCACCCTCACCCTCACTCACCCTCACTCACCCTCAACCCCTCACCCTCACTCACCCTCAACCCCTCACCCTCACTCACCCTCACCCTCACTCACCCTCACCCACCCTCACTCACCCTCAACCCCTCACCCTCAACCCCTCACCCTCACTCACCCTCACCCTCACTCACCCTCAACCCCTCACTCACCCTCACCCCTCACCCTCACTCACCCTCACTCACCCTGACTCACCCTCAACCCCTCACCCTCACTCACCCTCACCCACACTCACCCTCACTCACCCTCAACCCTCACCCTCACTCACCCTCAACCCCTCACCCTCACCCTCACTCACCCTCACCCTCAACCCCTCACCCTCAACCCCTCACCCTCACTCACCCTCACCCTCAACCCCTCACCCTCACTCACCCTCACCCTCACTCACCCTCAACCCCTCACCCTCACTCACCCTCAACCCCTCACCCTCACCCTCACTCACCCTCACCCTCACTCACCCTCAACCTCCTCACCCTCACCCTCACTCACCCTCACTCACCCTCAACCCCTCACCCTCACTCACCCTCACTCACCTCACTCACCCTCAACCCCTCACCCTCACATCACCCTCACCCTCACTTCACCCTCAACC